>NC_081439.1:133347371-134052371 GCF_949786415.1 Peromyscus eremicus
AAGTTGAAAATATAGACCAAACATCCTAGCCCATTGTGCATTATCCATTTTTTTATCTTCATGATTGTATGGCTTACTGAAACCTGCAGCTCAGCATTGCAAAAGTCTATTATGCTACATGTTTATCATCAGCCCAGGAAAAGATTTAAATTTGAAGTACAATTTCTGCTGAATATATACTACATCCCCATCAGTGTAAAAGTTTAAAAATTCCTTGGTTGAATAATTGTAAGTTGGAGAGTATTTGTACTAAAACTTTTGAACATTTTTTATTTTAATTTATTCCCTTCTACCTTTTGGATTATTGTCATACATTTAAATCCTGTATGTATTTTGAGCTTTATTTAACATTGATATTACTTTTTTGTTCACTCTGTATTCATTGTGTTTATGCAAATATTTTTATGGCACATAGTCATTCCTTCATTTTTTTGGAATTATCTTTCTGTCTGAAGAACTGTAACATTTCTGTCCTGATAATAGATTTCCTCCATTAGGCATCTGAAGATGTCCTTACTTTGTCTGCAGTTTAAAGGAACCGTTCTTAGAGTATAGAATTATTGGTTTGCATGTATTTTATTTTAGTTCTCTAAGATGTAATCTTTGGGATTTCATAGATCCTGTTGAAAAGTCAGTTATTTATCTCATTATTCTTTGAGAGGGGATACATCTTTCTCTGTTTCTAATTTTATTTTTCGTCTACACTATGCCTGCCACACATTGTATTAGTTGCTGGTAAGAAAGTCATAAATGAAATATGGTCCCTGCTTTGAGAAGCTTGTATTCTAGTACAAGAGAAAAGTGTGAAAATAAATAGAACACAATGTGTGTTCTAGCAGAAGTAAGTGTTTATCTATTATGAAAGAATATGTATGAGAGGAAAATGATTAGATATTTATAGTATGGTCAGGAACTTAATATAAAAGAGATTACCAAGTGAAAATATTTACACAGAAGGGAGACTATGTGAAAAGCCACATAAAATAGAAATACATGATTTATGGGAACTCTAAGTAACTGAATAATACAAAAGCATAACAACCTTCTGAGATATAAGCCCTCTAGAGCTATCTGTGTTTTCAACGAATTATAAAGCCAGGTGGCTCATATCTGTAATCTCAGCACTCAAGAAGCCAGGCAAAGGATTTTTGTGAGTTTCAAGCTAACCTAAGCTACATAGTGAGTTGCAGGCCATTTTGGGCTGTAGAGTAAGACCTTGTCAAACAACAACAATGAAAAGAACAGGTTATCCCTTAAGCAACATTTTATTTATTAAAAGAATAGTCAGTATTTGTTATGCAATTGATACCTTGTCTTGATTTTTGTCTATTTAGGATAGGTTTTCATACCAAAATGCTTTTAACTATATTCACATTTTCTTTAATAAGTAGCTACAGCAAAAGGATGAAAATAATGTTAATATAAGGGTATATTTTATTTGGTTTTATTATATAAAGTATTATTTCAATATGTAGTCAATATTTAAGAAATGTTGAGATATTTCACATTCTTCCCCCTCCCCTTTTTTGAATTAAGCCTTTTAATTACAGTGAGCATCATATTTATGTTTCATTTAAAATCAGACTTAACATATTTTAAGAACTGTGCCTAATGGATTTTATATTGTACAGTAGGGAGATCATAGCTTATGTCAAAAACTTCCTCTCAGATTTCATCTTTATCTTGCCACTTCTGTCATTGAAAGCCAAGTGCCCCCACCTCAATCCCAAACTTGAACCATTTCATTGCTCCTTATGTCTTATTTGTCTTTCTTCTTCTTTTCACTCTACACTGTTCTAAATGTGGACACCCCTCTTGATTTGGGCCCAGACCTCTGGCCCCACTCTCCGTACTTTTTTGTTACTTTATGAAAATTTTGTTGATGGTTTCCAAACTGATTCTGTTTGAGCCTAAGCTTAAATACTACCAGAAAAACATTGCCATATTTCATTTCCTTCTAGTTCATCCTGAAATCTACTACATGATATTAGAAACTTTGTACATCCTTTCTTTCTGTCTTTTCTTAGCCTTACTATCTTCCATTCCACCTCAAGCTATACAACTACATCAGTTAACCAACCTGTCTCCCAAACATTTTACTCACACTTTACCTCTTCTGTAGCTTATATACCTACATGGCAACTGTAGGAATTCTATATGTCCATGCACAGCAATCAACAAATACGTACATTTACCTACCTTCTCTATGATTAATTTTTTCTAATGTAAGTGACTCTTCTGATTTCCTCAAACATTGATTTTCTCCATTATTTTAGTGTAGTTTCATGTACAATACTTTCTCCTCAACCATATTATTAGCATTTGAACAGTTTTATATTCCTTCATATGATAATGCATTTTGCATATCTTAGATGATTATTCAAAAAGTACATCCTTGATCTAAATACTATAAAATATGTATCTTGATTGGGATATGGTATATTGAAAACATTTATTAACTAGAAATAGTGATGCATGCCTGTAATGCCAGCACTTTGGAGATACAGGCAGGAGGATCAGGAGTTTAAGCCCAGCTCCAGCTACACAGCAAGTTGAAGGCCAACCTAGACTATATGAAACTGTCTCAAGAATACAATATAAATTGAAATATATATATATATATATAAAATATTGCATCAATAAGAAAAGCTTCAGTTTTCAAAACTGAAATCCTCTACTGCTACTTTAATAAAATGTAATCCTATAATTACAGGAAATTGGAGAGAGAAATGTAATTGGCCAGAGAGAGAAATAACCATTTCTTTGGATTTTCCTTTAGATGGATACCATCAGAATTGTTCACATCCATTCTGTCATCATCTTGCGACGTTCTGATAAGAGAAAGGACCGTGTAGAAATTTCTCCAGAGCAGTTGTCTGCAGCCTCAACAGAGGCAGAAATATCCTTACTATTAGATGCTTTGTGTGCTGCGGGGCTTCTGGGCCACACACAGTGATGCAATTGCTAGAGTCATCTTACTTTAGGTGGTTTCATAAATTTTCTCCTTGGTGAATGTTCTCTGGTTTTCATATTGACCTTTTAGATCTAATTCATATTCATATTCTCTCTCTCTCTCTCTCTCTCTCTCTCTCTCTCTCTCTCTCTCTCTCTCTCCTCCCCCCCCCTCGTGTGTGTGTGTGTGTGTGTGTGTGTGTGTGTGTGTATTCGGATGTTGTTTCTTAAACACTTTCTACCGTTAAAAAAGTTATACTTTACAAAGTAGCAACTTTCCACATGATATTTTCCTACGTGCTTAGGTTCAGTTTACCCTCCCTCCATTCCCTCTGCTCCACCATCTCCCTGCCCCCCACCCGCACTTAAATCTCTCCTCAGTATTTTCTTCCTGCTTCCACATATGTTCTATTACCCTCCTCATTGTGCTTCCTTAAAGCCCTATTCCTGCCCCTCATAAGCCTCTTTCTGGTTTCCTCACTTCTACACACATTTATTCCTCATTCATTCCCACAAAAATACACATATATAAAAATTAAAAGCTAGGATCCACATATGAAAAAGAACATATGCTGTTTGTCTTTCTGGGTCTTGGTTACCTCACTCAATATAATATTTTCTTGTAGATGTAACCGTCTTGTTAAATAAGAAACACAGAGCCAATGCAGAGATGAAAGCCCAAGAGGTCAGAGTAATAGCTAAGCGCTAAAAACCTTACCCTTCACTGCCGCTCCTGTCCTTCCCTCCACAAGAGAGCTCCTTCCTTTGTCTGTCTTTTTATAGACTTTCTGTTCTTCCTTCTCATTGGTTGTAAACACAACCACATGACCTCCTCATCACTGCCCATCTATACAGACCTCCAGGTCTTCTGTGGTTGGTATTGAGATTAAAGGTGTGTGTCTCCATGCTGGTGGTATCCTTGAACACACACAGACTCTGCCTGTCATGTGATCAGGATTAAAGGAGTGTGCTACCACTGCCAGACTTCTGCTGTGGCTTACTATTAGCTCTGACCCCTAGGCAACTTTATTTATTAACATACAAATAAAATCACATTTCAGTACAAATAAATATCACCATATTTTCTAACTTCACCACATTTTAATTATCCATTCATTAGTTGACAACATCTAGGCTGCTTTCATTTCCTTGCTGTTGTGAATAGAGCAGCAGTGAGCATGAGTGTGCAAGTATCTCAGTAGTAGGCTATGGGGCTTTTGGAATTTATGCTTAGGAGTGGTATAGCTTGGTCATATGGTAGTTATATTTGAGTTATATGTTTGAGGATTCTTCATACTGATTTCCATCGACATGGTACCAGTTTACACTCCCACCAATAGTTCCTTTTCCTCTAAAACCTTGCCAGTATTTGTTGTCATTTGTTTTCTTTTTTAAATTAAGTTTTATTTTATGTATATGAATGTTTTGTTTGCATGTATGTATGTGCACCACATGTGTGCCTGGTGCCTGCAGAGGTCAAAAGGCATTAAGTCTCCTGGAACCAGAGTTATAGATAGATGACTGTGAGCCACCGTGTAAGTGCTGGAACTGAATCTGGATCCTCTGCAAAAGCAGCAAGTAATCTTAACCACTGAGCCATCTATCCAGGCCTGTTATTTGTTTACTTGATGATAGCCGTTCTGACTAGGTTACAAGTTCTGGGGATGGAACTCAAGAGCATGCACTTAAAAAGCAAGTACTTTGTAAACTGAGCCATTTCTTCATCCCAGGTTAATCAGAATTTCATTTCTTACTGTTTCTTTTATTGGAAGAAATAAAAAGTTTGGACAGTCATACTTGTAAATGTCCACAGGACCTAGGGTAAAACACTCTACAGTGAGCTCTATAGGCAATACCTATTGCCTCCCATCATACTTTCTACACATTGGCTCCATTCCTTCCAGCCCTTCCAGTTTGTCTAATTTCTAGGTTGTTCACTATCTTGGTCTCTATCCCTGAAAAGATTAGTTTGTGAACCTTTCCCTCAGAAAATGTCATGAAGAGAACTGAACACATTATGCCATGTTAAAGATAACCAAAGAATTATTTGTTTCCTGTAGTCTGAGTTCCATACCTTATCTATGGCAAGTTAACTTTATATCAGTGCCTCCAGTGGTTTTTTGTTCTATCAGATTAAGTTAATCTTGTCCTGGTCCTGTCTGTGCATAAGATGGAGAAAATGAATTTTAAAATACATTTTATACTTTTTAATTTGGGGGTTTTTAAGAGAAGGTCTTATTCTGTAGCCTTGTCTAGTCTGGCCTCCACTTCTTGAGTGCTGGGATTGCAGATATCAGCTGCATCAATACTGGCTCCTTTGTATACTTTTAAAGTTAACACTATGCATATATACTATTTATATTAAATTTTACAATTTATGTTTAAATTTAACAGTCTTTGTTATCTATAGGCCCATTTTGTTTTGGGAGGATTTTTATTTGTTTGTTTGTTTTTCAAGACAAGGTCTCTCTGTGTAACAGCCCTGGCAGTCCTAGAACTCACTTTGTAGATCAGGCTGGCCTTGAACTCACAGAGATCAGCCTGTTTCTGTCTCCTGAGTGCTGGTATTAAAGGCGTGTACCACCAACTCCTGCCTGTAGGTCCATTTTGTAATAAATTGGTAATATATTGAATTTAACATATTTCTATGTTAACAATTCATTGGAAATCAATAACAAAATATATTTATTTATTTTTTGGTTTTTCAAGACAGAGTTTGTATAGCCCTGGCTGTCTTTAGAACTCACTCTGACCAGGCTAACCTCAAACCTGCCTCTGCTTCCCAAGTGCTGGGATTAAAAATGTATGCCACCATCAGCTGGCCTAACAATATGTTCTTATTACTTGGAGTATAGTCTCCCAGTCAAACAGGAAATACAAAAGCAATAAAGTTACTTTCTTTTTCCTGTGTTTAGATTTTAGAATTTGAAGTTTTTATATGTATTTAGAGTATTTTGTTGATGTCTCATCAGGTTTTTCTCTATTAAATTTTGGATTTTGTAATACTTTGAAATATAAATAAGGCATAGAATATTCTAGTTTATATACAACCTTTTAAAAATACTTTTTTCAAGGAGCGTGGATTGATTATATGTAAAAATATATTTCCTTAATAGTCACATAATATTTCATATTCAAGTATATTTATATGCTTTGTGCATTTATATTACTTTTGAGCCAATTTTTAGCTTATAGTAGAATTATTTACACAAATTGCTTAAGTATTTTTATGACTAGATAAAATAGTCGGAAAAATGCTACTATAGCTTTTTCAAAAAGTTGTATTTGTTTTTATTTTAAGTTTATGGGCATTTTGCCTGCATATATGTGTACCACATGTGTGCCTGGTGCCCAAGGAGGCCAGAAGAGGGTGTCATATCCCCTGAAACTGGAGTTTATGAACCTGGGCCCTCTGGAAAAGCAGCTAGAGCTCTTAACCACTTAGACATCTCTTCAATCCCTCCTATAGCTTTTTTCATCTTTCCTTTTATGTATTTTCTGTCCACCATGAAATCTCATGTTCCTTTAGGACATCGATAGATTTTTATCTTGGCAATATCATCACTGCTGCTTTCTTATCCTGGTGTACCTGTCAATCATTACAGGATTTCTGAACACAGTAGTCACTCTGCTGTATAAGTTGCAGCACTGAAATCTGCTAGCATGGGTATTCATCATTTCTGGATATTTAAACTGCAGGGCCATCTTATTTGCCACTTCTAAAGAATTTGTTAGAGTCTAAAGCATCTTATGTCAACAAAATATAGTTTACTTAATTTTACATCATGATGACATTTGTAAATCAACAATCTTAAAATATATAATTTTATAAATATATATCTTTAAATATATAAATATAAATTTTATATATATTTTATTATTTTATGTGTGAGTATATATATATATATATATATATATATATATACCACATGTGAGTGCAGGTGCCTGAAAAGTTCAGAAGAAGACATTGGATCCCTTGGAGCTAGGGTTACAGGCAGTTGTGAATTTCCTGATGTGGGTGCTGGGAAATAAACCCACATCTTCTGCAAGTACACTATACTTTCTTAACCACTAAGCTGTCTCTCCAGCTCCTAATGTATCAACGTTGTCACCAGAAAGTGCAAGTCTTAACTGCCAATCAAAATCTTATATTAGTATGGAAGAATTATCAACAGATTCTCCTAACATGGCCTGCTTGGTTTCATCTTCCCTACCTTTCAACCTTTGCATGGTCCTTATTGAGGAAAATTCAAGAATTCGACTGATCCAATTGTTGAGATACTTCATCAGGTACATTTTTACCAACCAAAGCTTCGAAAACTTTGCTAACATCTTCTAGAGTATGCACTTATACACACATTCTATTGAATCCCAAACTGTGTGATGATCTCTATAGAGAACATAAGCCTGACCACAAATGCTATTAATTGCTTTATGAAGAACTACAAAACAAACTAGCTGTCAGCTTGTAGAGCTACTGCACCTATTTCAAGGTTATATCTCTGTGTGAAACTGGGGCATTAGTGGCATGACAGGCCCCCAAATGTGATGCCTCATCTAAATGATTCTTCTGTGTTTCACTATTGCTAATCTGCCTAGGAAAATAATTTGTCAGCTAGGGTATGATGGCACATTCATGTAATCACAGTACTTATAAGGTAGAAGCCAGCCTAGAGTATGTAGTGAGACTCTGTTTCAATAATAAAATAGTTTTATTTCTTGCAACTTTTTTTTCATGTTTTTTGAGACAGGGTCTCACTATGTAGCTCTATCTGTCCCGTACCTCACTTATATTTTTCTTATGAGTAAACTTAGGCTTTTTGTTGTTTTGTTTTATTTTGTTGTTGTGTTTTCTTTTCTTTTTTTTTTTTTTTGAGACAGGGTCTCACTATTTAACTCTTGTTGGCCTAGAACTCACTGTGTAGACGAGGATGGCCTCAGACTCACAGAGATCCATCTACCTCTGCCTCCTGAGTGCTGTAATAAAAAGATATGTTTCATTACATGTAGCTTAAAATTAGGTTTTCATTTTTATAAGAGTTGATAATATTTTTTACTAAATTATCTGTTTATTTAATTTGTTTTTCTATAGGTTTGAAAATCTTTTATTTTTCAAGAGGATTTTTATAAATTATAAAAATTATCTTTTTGAAAGTAGGGTAGTGATTTGTTTCCTGTTTACTTGGAAATGTAAGTGTTTACTGTTATATGTGCTCCCTAATATAATTATAGTTCTTTTTATATTTTCTTATTGATTTATTAATCCTGACTGTTTGCCCTTTACATTTTTAAAAATTCTGTTTCTGAAATATTTGTAAATCCATTAGGAATTAAAAAATAATACAGAAAAGTCTTTGTAACCTTGACCCCGTTTGCCTGTAGGTTATATCATACAAAATTATAGCATAAAAAGAAACCAGGAAATTGACAGTGACAGAATATTTATAGTTCTATGCTACTTTGTCACATGATATAAATAGCCACCTAAATAGTCAACTTTCAAAACTGGGGACCAATGAGATAGTTCCATGGGTAATGGTACTTTCCACAAAAGCCTAGTGACCTAATTTCTGTCCCTGGAACCCACTTAAAGGTAGAGAATTGACTACAAAAAGTTGTTCTTTGATTTCCACATGCTCACTGTGGCACATTGCATCTGTACAAACCATACACAAAATATAATACAAGTTTTAAAGATATAAAACTATTTTTTTATGCTACCTTTTCATAGTCACACCCAATGTTTCTCTGTCACACCTAACCCCTGACAGTCACAAATGTGTTCTTCATCTCCTTACCTTACATTTGCTGCTACTTTGTATCCTGGCCATGTGGGCTTTAATGTCACAGTCTACCTTTTCTTTATTTTCTGAGTATTTCTGTATTGCTATACAGACCCATGAGCTGGCTTCTAGGATTCTGTTGAGCAACTTGTAGAGCATCTGAGCCTTTTCAGGGTGAACTGTAGAGCAGAGCAACTCTTGAGTATAGGAGGTTTTCGTCATTACTAATATAGGACCCTTTAAACACTCTTCCCTCCTGCCTCCTAAAAGATGTCTCTCTACCTTGGCAGGGTATGTGTAGGGGGAAATAACTGCTGGTCCCCATCCTGCTTCTCAGGGCCAAGTAGTTCCTTACCATTACCCTTGTAAGGGGTAATTACTTTTTCTTAGGCCTCAGGTCCTTCCCTCACACACTTGTGTTCCTCTGTGCCCTGTGGAATACTCAAATGGGACCCACTGGACATATCTAGGGTTCTGTCTCTTTGAAGATGTTCTCTGCCCTGAAAGCTACTAGACTTAATGATCCATTTAAGCTCTAAGTAGTCCACCCGGCTTGACTTTTGTTTTCCTTCCCTATTCTTGTGTGGTCTGGAAGTCATCTCATAGGTTCACTTTATCTGTTTCCTATCTAGTGAACATTGTTACTTCGTGTATTTTAAAAACAAACAGAATTAACTGCCCTAACAAAAATTCCTATAGTTCTGAAAATGATGTTTTTTTTATTGAGATTACTTGTTATATTCAAGTGGAAACCAACCCATTCCCAAACAGGTAATGGTTGGGTACACGACTATACTTTACCATTACAACTACTATTTGTCCAGCACTTACTGGGAGCCAGGCACACACACCTTACACAGAGTGCTGCATCTACTCTTCACTACAATGTGAAATATTCTTCCCCGTCTACAGCTAAAGAGATAGGTTAGAGGAATAAGCAATTTTTCTTGTTGTTTGAACATTAAAAGCACATTTAAGTAAAGTGTGGTGGTTCCACCTGTAATTCCAGGTTGTGGGAAGTGGAGGCAGGAGGCCTGCCTGGCCTATATAGTGAGATCCTATCTCAAAAAGTGTACTGTTCCTCAGACTTAGTTGTATAAAATGTATTGTGTATGTGTGTATTTAATTTTATGTATATAGACGTTTTGCCTGTGTGTGTGTGTGTGTGTGTGTGTGTGTGTGTGTGTGTGTGTGTGTCTGGTGCCCATGAAACTAGAAAAAGGTGTTGGATCTCCTGGAACTGAAGTTACAGATGGTTGTGAGCTGCCCTGTGGATGCTCAGAATCGAACCTGGATTCTCTAGGAAAGCTGCCAGCACTCTTTAACCATTAAGCCATCTATATCTCTCCAGCCCATACATACATAGAATGGGAGAAAATATTTGCTGGCTATACTTCAGACAAGCAGTTAATATCTAGAATGTATAAAGAATTGCAAAAATTAAACACCAGAAAACCCTGCCAATCAATATATGCACAATGAACTGAGTAGACAGCGTACTCTTTTTAAAATTAAATAACTATTCTAATTAGCTCACAAATAAAAACAGTTTAACCTAACCACTCAAACAATTGCCCAGTCCCAAGCTCTATACATCTCAATACAGTTAGAATGGCCATTCTGAAGCAGTGGAGCTTCACTTAGGTTTTTTTACTTTCATTATCAATTACATAGGTGTTTTGCCTGCATGTTTGTCTATGCACTATGTACATGCAATGCCTTGGAGGACAGAAGAGGGCATCAAATTCCCTGGCACTCTACCATGTGGATGCTGGGAATTGAACCCAGATCTTCTGGAAGAGCAGCCAGTGCTCTTAACCTCCTCAGTTCCTCAATTATATTTTTATTGACTTTATCTATACAAAAAGAAGAAACTATAACAGAGTTGAAACTAGGAAAAAATAGCATTAAATTCTCTTTCATGATTCATGTTCTCAAAAGAAGAAACATCTGGGCACCTGGCATGCACATGGTACATACATACATGCAAGTAAAACACTCACACAGATAAAATAAAAATAGACCTTTTTTAGAAGAAGCAGCATGACCAGCCAATAAATATTTCAAAAGTGTTTAACATCCAGCCATCAAGGATATGTAAATCAATTATGTTATGATCCCACTTCACTTCAGTCAAAATGGCAATCATTGGTTGTGTTTTTTTTTTTTTTAAAGATTTATTTATTTATTATGTATACAGCATGTATGACTGCAGGCCAGAAGGGGGCACCAGATCTCATTACAGATGGCTGTGAGCCACCATGTGGTTGCTGGGAATTGAACTCAGGACCTCTGGAAGAGCAGTCTGTGCTCTTAACCTCTGAGCCATCTCTCCAGCCCGGTTGTGTTTTAATATAGGTAATTTGTAGGAAAATTAAGCAGCATTTTACAGGACATGGGAAACTGAACTGTGGACTTTATGTGGCCTGCAACTACTTTACTTTGCTGTTTTTAACATTTGTCAGCCTGCTATAGAGAAATCAAATAAATTAAAAAATTATCATGGCTTGAAGTATACCTCCTTAGGGGTGGAGCACTTGCCTAGCATGCCTGTTCCATCCTACAGTGTACACATATCAGCATATATGGTTCCCAATCTGTGTGTCATGACCCCTTTGGCAAACCTCTGGCTCCATAAATATTTACTTTATGATTCATAACAGCAACAAAATTATAGTTTGAAGTAGCAATGAAAATAATTCTATGGTTGGGGGGGTCACCATAACATGAGGAACTGTATTAAAGAATCACAGTATTAGGAAGGTTGTGAACCAGTGGATATGAATATACATGTGTGCTTGTACACACACACACACACACACACACACACACACACATACATTTATTTATTTACTGAAAATGGGAGTAGACAGGACAAAAGATTCTCAAATTGAGAATACAAATGAATTCTGAAGATTTAAACAAGCTTTTTTGCAGAGAATGTAACGATTTGAATGACCAAACATTTGCACAATTGGAGTAAGACGATGTAATAGAAATATGAGTTATATTTAAAGAAAAAACTGACTTTAAGTGAATAACATTGGAAGTTCTGAGCATTGACCCTAATTATGTATTTTGAGCCTTTATTATAAGCATCAGGGTTTTCTTATTTTGAAAATACCTTGACAAACTTACAGGTTGGCTGAACTAACAGGCCGTCCCATGAGAGTTGTTGGCTGGTATCATTCCCATCCTCATATAACCGTTTGGCCATCCCATGTTGGTAAGTGTTATAAGATTGCAGTGTTTGTTTATTTCCCTCAAATGAATATAATTTTTCCTCCATTACATAGCATGGTCATCAAAAGGATTTCCTTCTAAGAAAAAGCCTATCTCTAGTCTAGAGGAAATTATCAAGTTTTAGGGATAGCTGAAGTTTTCAATTTTTTTCTATGCTACATTGTGTGGTAGGGCTACTCTTGGCTTAAGCACCTGGAGTTACTACTTAATAGCAAACTTTTCATAATATTCTTTAACTTGGCAAAATATGTTCTGACATTCATATTATCATTACAGTATCTCTATTTTGCCTGTAGAATATGAATGTTGACAAGATAACTAATAATTAGTCACTACTGTTATCTCTAAATAAAATCTGTTAAATATAAGTTATTAACAGAATATTTTTATTTATATTTCAGATGTTCGTACACAAGCCATGTACCAAATGATGGATCAAGGCTTTGTAGGACTTATTTTTTCCTGTTTCATAGAAGACAAAAACACAAAGGTATTGTATGTATAAGTGTATGTGTGTACATACACATTTGTGTATGTATGTGTGTGTGTGTTTGTACACAGAGTAGATACAGAATAGAGAAAAATCTCTTTGCAATTTTAATAGGAAGTTTTCAATGGAAAGGGTTATTGAGTCAAGATTAGAAGAAGGTAAGGGAGCAAGTCCTGAGTAATTTCTTGGGGGAAGATCATCCTTGACAGAGGAAATAGCAAGTGCAAGCACCCTAAGGTGAGTGTGGCATTTTCAGGTAACATTAAGGAAGTTGGTCTGGCTGTAGTAGAGAGAAAACCATGACAATATATTCCAATTTGCCTCAGTCTTAATTTTTATACTTACTTTGCAATGCCCTATTTCACTAGCCTTTTTATCTCTTGGAAGTATTCTGATTTGGTCATCCTTAAAGAGGCCCAAAATATAAAGGAAACTAATTTTTGTAAGGCCTTTACTTTGCCTCTGAGTTGGGAAGCCATTACAGGGTGACTTTATGTCTTAATAGAATTACTCTAGGTATTATATTGCTAATGGACTGGACAGGATTGGAGTGGGAAGTGTGAAATTAATGGCATCAGAGAAACCAGTTAGGAAGATATTGCCAGTAATCTAGGCAAAAGATAATACAGCTTTGGTCATGGTGTGAAGAATGAATATTTTCCATAAATTCATTGTCTTCCAGAAACACTAGAATTCAATATTTGGAACTTTATAATTATTTTTGAAATGCTTTTGGTTTTTTCACTTTTAATTTGCTTGTTGTCATCATAAATAATAAATGACGTTAATCACTTTCCTGGTTCTCATATTTATTAATAATTCTATCTTATGAGAAGATGTTTGGCTGGACTTGTATTGATTGTGTATATGATTCTTCTCACAGAAATTGATTTATTTATGGCATATTCTACAATCTTTGGAATCTATTATAGCCTAATATGTCCATAAAAGCCTTTGAGTTTTAAGTTAGAGTCTACTAAATTGCTATGAAGTTTCCAACACAAAAATGATTACTGGTACACCAGGTGGTGGTGGCTCATGCCTTTAATCCCAGCACTCAGGAGTCAGAGGCAGGTGGATCTCTGAGAGTTTGAAGCCAGCCTAGTCTAGAGATCAACCTCTAGGACAGCCAAGGCTATACCTTTTTGTCTCAAAAAACAAACAAAAAAATGATTAATGGTTAAAGACAGAAATGCTTGTTATACTGAGTCAATTATTACACATTGTATATGTATATTGAATACTATAGTGTACCCTGTAAAGACATCCAGATATAATGTCTCAAGAAAAAAATAACAACAAAATGAATCCTTTTGTGTATGACATTTCCTTTCTATTTTTTTTTTAATAGACTGGTCGGGTACTCTACACTTGCTTCCAATCCATACAAGCCCAAAAAAGCTCAGAGTAAGTAAGACAGAGATGTTATTATTGAGGAACTAATGCCTAGTCATGGAATTGATTGTTCTGTTTCATTTAATTTTTTTTTCATTAGTAAGACACTAATAGTACTATATTTCTACTCTTACCTACTAACATTTCTAAGAAAAATTAGAATTTCTTCACCAGTTTGGGTATTGTAAAAATCTAGGACGCTTTAGCCAGATACATAGTTTCTTTATTATAGCTATATCACCATAGTCTTGGTCTACATTTCCCAAATCGTGTTGTACTGCTAGTTTCCCTTTCTCTGGTGTATTCTAAAACAAAGACCAAATGTGAAGAAATTTAGAGATTTTTGTAGATACTTCTCTGTTGCTACATAAACATTTTCAGTGTTGCTAAGGATGGAACCCGGGGCCCCATTAATACTAGGCAAACATTTACCATGGAAATGTAACTCTTGCCTTCCTGCCAAAAAAGTCATTTCAAAATTATAATATTTCATTTAAATGTTTGTATAGATTAATTTTCTCATTAAAATATAGTAAGCAGGGGCTGGAGAGATGGCTCAGTGGTAAAAAACACTGACCACTCTTCCAGAGGTCCCAGGTTCAATTACCAGCACCTACATGGCAGCTTATAGCTGTCTGTAGCTCCAGTTCCAGGGGATCTGACACCCTTGCACAGACATACATGCAGACAAAACACCAATATAATAAAAAACAAACAAAAACCCCATAGTAATCTATTGTTGGGCATGGTGGTGTGTGCTTTTAATCCCACCTTCCCACTCAGTACGGAGGAAGCAGAAGCAGGTATATCTCTGTGAGTTCCAGGCCAACTAGGGCTATATAGTAATATCCTGTCTCAAAAAACAAAAAACAAAACAAACAACCTAAACTCTACCTACTGTTATTGTTTTTGTTTTTATCTTGCTGTCACAAATAAAGGTGATGATCACTGATACCATCCCACTTCCATTCTCCAAAATGTAGCTACTTTTTTTTCATTTTTTTCTGATCTCTAATGAAGTTTGCTTTTTATTTTTGTGTTTTGAGACAGGGTCTTATGTACTCCAGTCTGAGCTTGTAATCCTGCTGCTTGTGCCTCCTCTGTTGGGCTTTTCAGACCCACTTAAAGTTTGCCTTTGTATTGTATTAACAATTGACATTAGAAAATATTGATTTGGCTCTTCATGATTACTAAATTTTCATAGTTACAAACATCTGTGCTCAAGATTATAATCATAATTTCATTGTATATGTTTTATATATTGATTAATTATAATAAAAAATAAATTTCATCATTGTACTTAGGTAAATATTATTCCCTCTTCAACTAACTAATATCAACTAGTATACTATGATGATTCTGCTTTTTTTTGCATAGGTTTTGTTTTTTGTTTTTTTTTGTTTTTTGCTTTGCTTTTACATGATGTTTTGAATAGATTTTTCTCCCTCATTTTTATCACTTCCTTGAGTTCTAAACTCTTAGAAATAGTATGAAAACACTTGGAATCCCTACATTTTAAGGATTACTCCATGAAACCATCCTATCCTCATATGACATCTCCCTTAGGCTTGTTGCTCAACTGATATTCAGGGTGATGGGGGGCTGGTTTCTTTCCTCCTGAGTTTTATCCATTATAGTTTGTATTCTTGATTCATTGTCATTTTGCTGAAGAGATCCTCTAGTAAGTTCCTAAGAATGGTGAGACATTTTTTGAGTCCTACTTGTCCGAAATGTTTTATTCTTAATAATAGTTATGAGAATTGAGGCAGAAGTCCTGAATTCAAGGTTAGCGTGACCTTATAGTTAGCAGAAGCAGATCCATCAACATCATCATCTTTACAGCTTTCTCTTCCTTAGTAGGACACATGTCAAATACTTTTTTCCACATCCCTCTATAATTCCCCCCTCTCTCTTTAGAGAACTAGAAATAGAAGGGAACTTCTACAACATTTATGGGCATTTATTAAAACTGTAGATTAGCTGTTATACTCATTGTTGACAAATAAGTTTGTCACATAACAACAGAAATAGAATAAACATTTGCCACTGTTACTCAGCATTGAATTCGTAGTTCTATTGAGAGCAACAGGTTCAGCATCAAAGTTAGACAAGCAAAGTTTCATGGTTCATGTTCAAAGCACAAAATCAGTTTTTATTTGTCAGCAGTGCACAAAAGAAAAATGGGAAAACAATTCCATTTAAAATAACATTAAACTTAGTAAAAAATATGTAAGAGAAAATTTAACCAAGGCAAGGAGAAACTTGATCCATTAAAACTAGAAAGTACTTAAAGAAATAACAGAATATACATATGTACTTATATGTATATGATTGAGTTTGCTTCTTTGTTTCAGTGATAAAACAATGACAAAAATAGTTTGGGGATGGAATGGTTTGTTTCACCTTATATCTTGCCGTCTATTATTGAAGGAAAATAATGCAGGAATTCAAGATAAGAACCTAGAGCAGAAACTGGTGCAGAGGACATGGAGAAGTGTGGCTTACTGGCTTTCTCAGCCTGTTTTCTTATAGCACCAAGGACTGCCTGCCCAGGAGTAGTATCATCCACAGTGGGCTGGGTCATCCCACATCAATCATTAATCAAGAAATTGCTTCCACTGATATTCCCACAGGCCAATATGATGAATGCAGTTTTTTGATTAAGGTTCCCTTTTCTCGGGTTACTCTAGTTTTTTATCAAGTAAACAAAAACTAACATAATGATATACTGAAAGACTTGATACTGTTAAATGAAAATACTCTACAAAGATATCTAGAGTCAATGAAATACTTATATAATTACAAAGGTCCTTTTTGTTGCAGACATGGAAAAGATAATTATAAAATCTAAGAGGCATGGAATAACCAATATTGATAAAAAGACGAAATCAGAGAAATAAGTTTTTAAAACTTACATAGTATAAAACTAGAATATAGATACAGACCAATGGAACAAACTGAGAGACCCAAAATAAAATAAAATCAGCTTTCAGCAAGGGTGTCAATGTCATTGAACAAGAAGCGAATATTTTCTTTTGAGTGGTGCTTTGACAACTCTATATACAGAACAGTTAAGTTGGACCCCCACCTCATAGCATATATAGAAACTGACTACAGATAAACCAGTGAACTAAATGTGCAAGCTAATACCATGAACACTTAGAAGAAAACATAGGTTAAATCTTCATGACATTTGAGTTTTGCAATATGACAAGTTTTCATAAATGTGACAGCAAAACATGAATAACAGAATAGATACATTTGCAAAATATAAAACTTGTGTGTGAAAAGATATTAAGAAAATGAAAAGACAGCCTATAAGGTTGAAAATATTTGCCAATTTTATAACTGATAAAGGTACACTATCTAGAATATTATGAAAGAAATCTTAGCATTGGACATGATAGTTCATTCCTGTAATCCAAACACTTAGGAGGCTGAGTCTAGAGGATTGCAGTGAGTTCAAAGAAAATCTCAGTTACATAATGAGTTATAGTCCAGCCTAGGCCACACCATGAGATCATTGCCAAACCCAGTCTCAAACAAGTCTTAATACTGGATTTGGTGGTAAATAACTATACTCTACCAGTATTTGGCAGGTAGAGGCAAGAGAATCAGAAGTTCAAGATTACCCTGGCTGCAAAGCAAGTCCAATGCCAATCTGGGCTACATGGGATCCTGTCTCAAAAAGTCAAAAACAATAAAGACAAATTATCAATAAAAAGATGAGTGAGCCAGACATGGTGGTGATGCACACCTTTAATCACACACTCAGAAGGCAGAGTTAGGTGCATCTCTATGAGTTCAAGGCCAGCATAGACTATATAGCTACACAGTGGGACTCTGTCTTGGAAAAGAGATGAGAGACATGAATTACCAATATAATATAATAATGAAATAGTTGACATGACTATAGGTTTAGAGATAGTAAAAAAAAATAAAAAACAAAACAATAATAAGGAACTGGGGAGATGCCTCCATAGCAAAATGGATAATTCTCTTATCCAGAGAATAGAAGACCAAGATTATCAAGAATATCATGGACTAGAATTGGTTAGTGGTATCAAAGTGGTTCTAATCAGTGATCCCACCACAGACAAGTCATCAGCAGTACTTGTAAACATAGATTCATTGTCAGACTCTCCAAATATTCCTGGCTTATTCCAAACATATGCTGTTTGGTAAATATCCTAAAGAAATGAATATAGTCAGTTTCTTAATGAATATGGTTCAAGTCAAAATGTCTTTTCTAGTGGAGAGCATACCAATTACTATTTTAATGTTTCTAATGAACACTTAGACGGAGCACTAGACAGGTTTGCTGAGTTTTTCCTGTGCCCCT
The DNA here is from genome assembly GCF_949786415.1 of Peromyscus eremicus. Lineage (NCBI taxonomy): Eukaryota > Metazoa > Chordata > Mammalia > Rodentia > Cricetidae > Peromyscus > Peromyscus eremicus. The sequence continues at coordinate 133,365,577 of NC_081439.1, forward strand.
TATTTGATTCTAGTTGTAAAGACAGGTGACTGCAGTTGATTCAGAACATGGGAAGAATGTGATGGATGACACCTGGATACTCTTCCAGTCAGAAAACGCTATAGGGAATTCCAAACACCCATTTAACAAATTTGGGGTGGATAACAATTTATTGTAGAAACTTGACCCAATCAAGAAAGCATTGACATAAGACCAAGAACTACTGAAATTTCATTCTACTGTAGCTAGAGTTTTCCTGCCTGGCCCACAGTCAGGACAAATCTCTCTCACCCGCCAGTCCCACAGCCTCTCAGACCCAACCAAGTAAACACAGAGACTTATATTGCTTACAAACTGTATGGCCGTGGCAGGCTTCTTGCTAACTGTTCTTATATCTTAAATTAATCCATTTCTATAAATCTATACCTTGCCATGTGGCTCGTGGCTTACCGGCATCTTCACATGCTGTTTGTCATGGCGGCGGCTGGCAGTGTCTCCCGCCGCCTTCCTGTTCTCTCAATTCTCCTCTCTGTTAGTCTCGCCTATACTTCCTGCCTGGCCACTGGCCAATCAGTGTTTTATTTATTGACCAATCAGAGCAATTTGACATACAGACCATCCCACAGCATTCTACTGTTTCATTCATTCTGATGGCTATTTCTTTTTAGGTCAATGGAAGAAGTCTTCAAATGTTTCATAGAAAATTGTTTGGTTTTTTTTTCCATTTTGACCTTTTTATAAAATATTAGAAAGAAATAAGGTAGAAGTGTTTATCTGCTCATACTCATCTGCAGATGAGTTTCAATTTTAACTGGCTATATCTAACAAAAAGTTGAAATAGCTCTAAGTGGAGAACTGAAGAACATATGAATTACTGATAGGTTTTCTAAGTATATAAATAACATCAAAGGAATTGTGCATGGTGGAAGATTGACAGGTTTGACCATATAACAATTCAAAAATGTTCGATTGAAATGAAAGCATGGATGACAGTAGATGGCAGAAATTATTTGTTAAAACAAAGGTTTTATTTTTAAGCTATAAATTAGTGATAACATGTTGCTTTCCCTGTCAAATTGACGTAGTTTTATTTTAGTTTTGCTTTACGTAATGATCAGTTTGGATGTGGCTGCTGTTCTGTATTGCTGGTGGTAAATGGGACTCCAAGCTGCTCTAGTCTTTCTGAAGGACAATTTATTTTATTGTTATTTAAAGCCAGTTCTCACTGTATAGACCAGGCTGGCCTCAAACTTGTGACAGTCCTCCTGATCCTGCTTCCTGAATGTTGAGATTATATATACAAGCCTGGCCCAAAATTATAACAGTTATATTTGTGTTGGATACAAGACAGAATGGAAACACAAAAATTTATGAATGTGTTGTAGCAATTATAACTCACACTCTGGAGTCCAACAGCCTGACTTTGAAGACTAAATATATGGTCTACTTAGCCCTGTGGCTGTGAATTATCAAAGTTAGTGCAGTTTTCTAAACATCTGATTTTTTTTCTTGAGACAGTGTCTCACTGTGTAACCCTTGGCTGCCCTGGAACTCAAAATGTAGACCAGGCTGGCTTCAAACTCACAGAGATCAATCTGCCTCTGCCTCTGCCTCTGCCTCCCAAGTGCTGGGATTAAAGGCATGTGCCACCATACCCAGCTAAACATCTGATTTTTGTATTTGTAAAAGAGGTAATGGATTGGAGAAGTGGATCAGTAGTTAAGAGCACTTGCTGCTCTTTTAGAGTACCTAAGTTCAGTCTCCCAACACCTACACAATGGCTCACAATCATCTGCTACTTGAGTTCCAGGGGATCTGATGCTCTCTTATCATCTCCGTGGGTACCAAGTACACTGTGGTGAACAGGCATACATGTAGGCAAAATACTCAGACACATAAAAAAATCTTTAAAAGTAAAAAATAAGAGATAAATAAATAAACGTAGGTGGTATTGCATGTGTGTTGTGAGACTTAATTGAGATAATGCAGATCAAATATTTACCATTATTTTTATTTGGCACATGCCAGTGTTCCATAAATGGTAGTGACTCTGGCACCCCATAATCATGAGTATATCGATAATTATTGTCACTTATTTATTTATTTGTAAGTATGAAACGCTTCATGAGTTTGTGTGTCACCCTTGTGCAGGGGCCATACTAATCTTCTCTGTATCATTTAGTATATGTGCTGCCAAAATGAACACTTTAACTTTTTTGTCTTATTTATTAATTTATTTTTGTTATTAATACTTTTGTAATTAGAAGTTAACCATGTTGAGCTGAGTACGGTGCGGTGGCTCATACTTAAAGTCCCAGCATGTGGGAGGCCAAGGCAAAAGTATTGCCACAAGTTTAAAACTAGCCTGGGCTACAGAGTGAAACTCTTAGAAAAGAGAGAAAGAAGGGAGAAGAGAAGAACTGTATTTTAATTTGGTAGCAGCAACTAATATATGAAATGTATTCAAAACGTGAGGCCAATTTAAAAAAAAGAGTCCTTGGGCCAGTGAGGTGGCTCAGTGGGTAAAGGTACTTGCTGCTAAGCCTAGCATCTTGAGTTTGATCCCTGGGACCCATGTGGTAGAAGGATAGAACCAGCTCATGCAAGTTGTCTTCTGATCTCTGCACAAATACACACAAACACACACACACACACACACACACACACACACACACACACGTAATTTCAAAAAAAAGAATCCTTTATAATACTGCGTACTAAAGATATGTTGGCCTAGAATACTTAGTAGTATTGGATATGTAGAACCTAGTCCTTGAAAATAGGTACATAAAGGCTATGTTGTATTTCAGATAAAAAATAAACATGATTTCTGTAAGTATTTGTTAGATAAATAATAATGACACTAACTGAATCAAATAATTAGCTTTGTTCTCAGTGTTCTTGATTGGAAGGGACAGAATAATCATCTAAAATATCAGATGTTTCACTCCCAACTTGACTGGCTCCTGCACTGAGTTCAGTAGAGTTGAGGGCTCTGGGAGAGATGTTTTTACATTACAGAGTTGTAAGGAGGGCATATCCTTTTTATATGATTAACGGATAATTCATTCATTCATCCTTTTGCCTAAACCTTCCAATGTGCTGGGCTAACAGGCATGTGCTACCACTGCTGGTTTATGCAATGCTGGGAATCAAATCCAGGGCTTCATACACATTAAGCAAGTACTCTATCAACTGAGCCACATCTCCATCCCCCTTTTGAAATTTTATTTTGAGACAGAGTTTTGCTAAGTTGCCCAGGAAGAACTTGAATTTAAGAGCTGTCTCTCCTTCTCAAGTAATTGGGATTACAGAAATGAGACACTGAACCTGGTTCTAATCATTTTTAAAAGGTTACTTTTTAAAAGATTATTCATTTGGTCTCTTTACAATTTCACTAGTGCCTTGTCTTTGGAAATTGTTGGTGGAGGGTTCATATAGAATCCAGGTCTCATAGTGAATGTCTGCTGACTCCACCATTGACCATTCACATCACATGGCTTGATGGAGAATTCATTGTATTTTGGTTCCAGAAAGATACTAATTCTGGGGACAGAGTAAGGACCATTATATTTAAAGTTCAAGTGTATCTTCAAAAATTATATTTGAGTGTTCAGAAATTGGTACCTCAGTTAACTACACAGATAACTACTATTTCCTCATGAAATATTTCCTCAACATTTAAGTAAACCAAAAAACTAGAGGTTGAACAGATTGCTCAGTAGTTAAGAGCACTTGCTGCTCATCCAAAAGACTGGGGTGATCCTGCCCTGATTCCCAGCACTCACATTGTGAGTTGGCTCACAACTATTTGTAATTCCAGTTCCAAAGATCCATCAATTTATTCTAGCCTTCATGGTTACTTCACGCATGTGGTGCACAGATATTTATGCAGGCAAAACACACATAAACATAAAATAAAATAAATAAAAATAAAAGTTTAAAAAAAATAAACTTAAGTTTGATTTATTTATTTTATGTATATGAGTGCTCTATCTGCATGTATTCCTTTATGCCAGAAGAGGTCATATGGTCCTACTATAGTTGGTTGTGAGCCACCATGTGGCTGCTGGGAATTGAACTAAGGATCTCTGGAAGAGCAGGTAGTGCTCTTAACTGCTGAGCCATCTCTCCAGCCTGAACAATAAACTTTTTATTACAGAGTATTATGTTACAGTTGTTACTCAATTTATTGGTATACAATTGTTTATAATATCCTCTTATAGTCCTTTTTATTTCATTGGCATTTAAAAAGATTTATTTATTTTTATGTGTATGAGTGTTGTGCCTAAATGCTTGCCTGTGCACCATGTGTGTGCAGTGCCCACAGAGGCCAGAAGAAGTTGTTGGATCCCCTACAACTGTAGTTACATGTGGTTGTAAGCTGCCATGTGGGTACTGGGAACTGAACTGAGTTCCTTGTGCTGGCTAGTTTTATGTCAACTTGACACAAACTAAAGTCATTTGAGAGGAGGGAACCTCAATTAAGATAATGTCTCCATAAGATCCGGCTGTAGGCAGGCTTGTAAAACATTTTCTTAATTAGTGACTGGAGGCCGGGTGGTGGTGGCACACGCCTTTAATCCCAGCACTCGGGAGGCAGAGCCAGGCGGATCTCTGTGAGTTCGAGGCCAGCCTGGTCTACAGAGCAAGATCCAGGAAAGGCGCAAAGCTACACAGAGAAACCCTGTCTCGAAAAACCAAAAAAAAAAAAAAAATAGTGACTGGATGGGGGAGGGCCCAGCCAGTGGTGAGTGGTGCCATCCCTGGGCTGGTGGTCCTGAGTTCTGTAAGAAAGCAGGCAAGCCAGGAGGAGAAAGCCAGTAAGCAGCACCCCTCTGCAACAGCTCCTGCCTTCAGGATCCTGCCCTGCTTGAGTTCCTGTCATGGCTTCCTTCACTGATGAACAGCAATGCTGAAGTGTAAGCCAAATAAACCCTTTCCTCCATAATTTGCTTTTTGTCATGGTGTTTTATTATAGCAATAGAAACCTAACTACGACAGTCCCCTGCAAGAGCAGCCAGTGTTCTTAACTGCTGAACCATCTCCCGAGCCTCATCTTTGCCACTGGTTTTAATTATCCTTTCCAACTCTAATTTTAGTTATTTGAATAATCCTTCCTTTCCCCCTTAGTTTATCTTGCTAAAGTTGTGTTGGTTTTAAAAAGCAAATTTTTGCTTCCTTCTGTTGATTTTATGTTCTCTGTTCTATTTTATCTACTATTTATTATCCATTTCTTTCTGCTTGGTTTAGGTTTAGTCAAATTTTTCTCTTTGAGGTATAAAATTGGGTTGTTGGCTTATTTTCTTGTTTATTACTGTATTTGTATATGCGGTGTGTGTACACACATGGCATGGTACACATGGCATGCAGATCAGAGAACAAGTTTTGGGGGTCAGTTCTCTTGTTCTACTGTAGTTTCCATGCATTAAATTGAAATTGTCAGAGTTTCATGACAAGTGCTTTTACCCTCTGAACCATCATAATCTCTATTTTAATGTTCTTGAACTTTTGTTTTGTTTTCAGACAGGGTCTTAAATAGATAAATTTCTGGAACTCTTTATCTGCATCTGTAGCAAAGTAGATTTCTTTTAAATTTTCATTTATTTATTTATTCATTTATTCATTTAGGTTTTTGGTATGGGGTTTCTCTGTGTAGGTTTCTCTGTGTAGCCCTGACTGTCCTGGAACTTGCTTTGTGGATCATACTGGCCTTGAACTCAAAGATCAACCTGCCTCTGCTTCCCAAGTGCTGGGATTAAAGGCGTGTACCACCATGCTCAACTTTAAAAAATATTTATTACATGTGTGTGCATGTGTGTGCTTTTGCATGCACATGTGTATGATGTGTGGAGGTGTGCTATGACATGATATACATGTCAAGGTTAGAGAACAACTTTCTGGAGTTCTCCTTCTACTGTTTGGGTCCTGGAAATCTGATTCAGGTCATTATGCTTGCTCAACAAATACCTTTACCCACTGAGCGATCTTGCTTTTCTTATTAATTCTTTTTCAGTGTACAGATACGTAGCTATAAATAATCTGTGTTGACTTTTTTCATCAAAAAATATTTTGCTTCATCTCATAATAGATTAACTACGTTTTCATTTTCATTTGTCTCAGGGTTTCTTTTCATTTCTCTTATGAGTTCTTTACCCCATTTGTTGTTTAAGAGTATCTTGTTTAATTTATTCATCTGTGGATTTTCTACTTTTCCTCATGCCATTCATTTCTAGTTTCCTTATGCTGTAATCAGAAAAAATACTTTTAAATTTTGCTAAGATAACTATGGCCAAACATGTGGTGTATTCTGGGGAGAGAGTTCCATGTACATTTGAGAATAGATATGAGCCAGATATTATAATGCAGGCCTGTAATCCCAACACTAGAAAGGCTGAAACAGAAAGATCACAAGTTAGAGACCAGCCTGAGATACTGAGTGAGTTCCAGGTTTGCTTGAGCTATATCAAGAGGTCCTGTCTAAAATTTTAAAAAGAGAATTAGTTCATTATTAATTGAAGTATTTTATATAAAATTTAAGGCTTATTTCCATCCATTCAGAAGTTACTTGAGTCAGAACTATATCCCAACTTTATTTTTTTAATTCCTTCTTTTTTTCCTTTTTTTTCATTTTCTATCTATCTATATATCTACCTACCTACCTACCTGCTTACCTACCTACCTATCTTTATTGCTGTGATATGAGCACAGGGTGACAACTGCCCAATGGTCATCACATTTCCCATGTATAGCATGAATTTTAGATTTAAGAAATATGAAATACTGAAGATCTCTCTGCTTTTCAGCCCAAATCTTATTCCCATGTTCTTATTAAAGCTTGTGGCTTAAATTTTTTTTTTATTTTATAATATAAGTTAATTTTACATATCAGCCACGGATTCCCCTGTCCTCCCTCCTCCCGCCCTGGACTCCCTCCCTGCCCTCCCCCCAACCCACCCCCCATTCCCATCTCCTCCAGGGCAAGGACTCCCCTAGGGATTCAGCTCAGCCTGGTGGATTCAGTTGAGGCAGGTCCAGTCCCCTCCTCCCTTCATCCAGGCTGAGCCAAATGTCCCTGCATAGGCCCCAGGCTCCAAACAGCCAGCTCATGCACTAAGGATAGGTCCTACTGCCTGGGGGCCTCCCAAACAGTTCAAGCTAATCAACTGTCTCATTTATCCAGAGGGCTTGATCCAGTTGGGGGCTCCTCAGCTATTGGTTCATAGTTCGTGTGTTTCCACTAGTTTGGCTATTTGTCCCTGTGCTTTTTCCAATCATGGTCTCAATATCTCTCGCTCATACAGTCCCTCCTCTCTCTCGCTGATTTGACTGCTGGAGCTCCACCTGGGGCCTGGCCATGGTTCTCTGCATCCGCTTCCATCAGTCATTGGATGAGAGTTCTACCACGACAGTTAGGGTGTTTGGCCATCCGATCACCAGAGTTGGGAATCAGTCTCCCCCAAGACCCAGCTATACCACTCTTGGGCATATTCCCAAGGAATGCTCAATCATACCACAAGGGCACATGCTCAGCTATGTTCATAGCAGCATTATTTGTAATATCCAGAACCTGGAAACAACCTAGAGGCCCTTCAACTGAAGAATGGATAAATAAAATGTGGTACATATACACAATGGAGTACTACTCAGCAGAGAAAAACAGTGACATCATGAGGTTTGCAGGCAAATGGATAGATCTAGAAAAAATCATCCTGAGTGAGGTAACCCAGACTCAGAAAGACAAACATAGTATGTACTCACTCATAGGTGGATACTAGATGTAAAACAAAGGATGACTAAACTGCTACTCACAACTCCAGGGAGGCTACCTACTAAAGAGGACTCTAAGAAAGACACAGGGATCGCCCAACAACAGAGTAATGAATGAGATCTACATGAGCAAACTGGACATGAGGGGGGGTAATGAAGGGCAACGGTCGAGGGAAAGAGCTTAGGGGAGCAGGAGATCCCAGCTGGATCAAGAACAGAGAGGGAGAACAAGCAAAGAGATACCATGATAAATGAAGACCCCATGGGAATAGGAAGAAGCAAAGTGCTAGAGAGGTCCCCAGAAATCCACAAAGATACCTCCACAATAGACTACTGGCAATGGTAGAGAGAAAGTCCGAACTGACCTACTCTGGTGATCGGGTGGCTTAAATTTGATTGTGGAGTTGAATCAATTCTGTTTAAGGCTTCTACATGTTTCAGTCTATCACATACACCTGCATAATTATAAGCCCTGTTCATTTCTCCTTACTCCTAGCAAAGTTAAGCTTTAGGCAAAGCCCTATCATTTACCTTTCTCTGTCTTAAATGAGAAGAGTGGTCACTGTTCTCTACTCATAATCTATTCATTGTTCCTTTCTAGAACATAATGTATTTGAAATTACTTTTGTATTCATACTTAATAGATATTTTTCTTTCGTATTTTATTACCTATATTTTCTATAGTGAGAGGAAGGGTTTTTGTGGCTTTCTATATTCTAGCTAGTAGAACTACCAGATCACTTTGGATTTAGTTAGGAATTGAGATAATTCAAGTTTAGGCTTCTAGTCCCTATATTTAGTTAGGGTTTCTATTGCTGTGACAAAATACTTTAACTGTGGTGATATTGTGTTCCCCAAAATATTATGCACCCTAATAAACTTATCTGGGATCAGAGAACAGAACAGCCACTAGATACAGAGGCCAGAAAATGGTGGCACACACACCTTTAATCCTAGCATTCCGAAGGCAGAGATCCATCTGGATCTTTGTGAGTTCAAAGCCACACTGGAAACATCCAGGCATGGTGGTGACTCACGCCTTCAATCCCAGGAAGTGATGGTAGGAAGCAGAAAGGTATATAAGGCATGAAAACCAGGAACTAGAGCTGGTTAAGCTTTTAGGCCTTTGAGCAACAGTTCAGCTGTGATTCATTCTGGATGAGGACTCAGAGGCTTCCAGTCTGAGGAAACAGGATCAGCTGAGGAATTGGCAAGGTGAGGTGGCTGTGGCTTGTTCTGCTTCTCTGATATTTCAGCGTTCACCCCAATACCTGGCTCTGGGTTTGTTTTTATTAATAAGAACTTTTAAGATTCATGTTACATCTGGCACCCAACGTTCATGGTACAAATTCGAGAAAAAGCCTTGTGGGCCCCAGCTCAGACCCGAGCTACACTCAGCCAGTTGTGGTGGCACACTGGTTGGATTTACTGAAGGAGGCAGAGGCAGGAGGATCCTGAGTTTGAGGCTGGCCTAGGAGGCTTGCTACAAAGAAGCTGTGGCCGTGGCCGAGCCACAAATGGTGGTGGTAGGACCATGGAGTCAGAGGCTACTGCTCTGAGTTGCTGGCTACTTCTCATAGTGTTGGTGACTGCAGTGATGCTGCTACCTGGGACAAAGGGTTTACTGCTGCTTGTTCAGAGAAGAATTGCCAGGACCATCGTGTTACAAGAAAGCATTGGCAAAGGTCAGTTTGGAAAAGTTTGGCAAGACAAATGATGGGGAGAAATTGCTGTGAAGATTTTCTCTTCTAGGGAAGAACACTCATGGTTCCGAGAGACAGATATTTATCAGACTGTAATTGCTCCAAACCCCAGAGGAGGCACAAAAAAAAAAAATTCTAAAGGGAACCATGACCACGCCTAACAGCAACTTTGAAATCTTCAAAAGGATGATGGGACCCCACAATGATGATTCCACATGGACTATGGTAAAGCCATTAAGCTGATTAACACCAAGGAAAGATCGGCTTTGGACTACAAACTGCTCAAGACAATTTCAAAATTGCTAGCTGAGATGATCCAGATTCACAGACTACTGGAGCAAGGACTTGAGATAAGCCCTGCACTTTCCCATTATGCAGAAACTGGACAAATGATACAGGACTTGACAATTAACCCCAAAATTTTCTTTTCAGGATCCCCTAAAGATGTCTTTGCCCCCAGAAAGCAGGAAGTAATTTTAAGAAAAATGATGCCCAAATTCCTAAGAAGTGGGGTGGGTATTTTTGGTCATTCAATGGCTTATGGATAATTGTCATTGTTTATGATGGTTGGTTACAAATTGTTAATTGTTAATGGTCAGGAAAAAAGCTGAACAAGGAGATTAGATTCAGAGTTTTCGTTTGAAAAAAAAAGAAAAAGAAGAAAAGAATATAGCTATGAGGTAGATCATTGACTCTACTCTGAGGAAAAAAGGTAAAGAAATAATAGGATAAATGGGTAGATCACTGAATATATCTAAAAAGAAAAAGGGGAAGATATAAAAATGACAAAAGGTAGATTATTGAATCTATTATGAAAAGAAAAAAGAGGGAATATGGATATGATAAGATAAAAAGGGAGATTATTGAATACACTTTTAAAAAGGAACTACTTGTTTTAAATAGGATAAGTAATGAAAATTTTTATCTGAATTTGTCAAATGATAATGGACTGGACATTGTTAATTTATATAATGGAGTTTTTTGTCTGAATCTGTCAAATGTTAATGGACTAGACATTGTTAGGGTAATTCTTGACTGTATATATTGTGTATACTTATTGGATATAGATTTTCTTGTATTAGTTATAAGCTTTTTTAAAATTTTAGACAAAAAAGGGGAAATGTGGTGATATTGTGTTCCCCAAAATATTGTGCACCCTAATAAACTTATCTGGGATCAGAGAACAGAACAGCCACTAGATACAAAGGCCAGAAAATGGTGGCACGCACACACACACACACACACACACACACACACACACACACACACGCCTTTAATCCTAGTATTCCAAAGGCAGAGATCTGCCTGGATCTCTGTGAGTTCAAGGCCACACTGGAGACAGCCAGGCATGGTGACTCACGCCTTTAATCCCAGGAAGTGATGGTAAGAAGCAGAAAGGTATAAAAGGCATGAAAACCAGGAACTAGAGCTGGTTAAGCTTTAGGCTTTTGAGCAGCAGTTCAGCTGAGATTCATTCTGGATGAGGACTCGGAGGCTTCCAGTCTGAGGAAACAGGATCAGCTGAGGAATTGGTGAGGTGAGGTGTCTATGGCTTGTTCTGCTTCTCTGATATTTCAGCATTCATCCCAGTACCTAGCTGTGGGTTTGTTTTTTATTAATAAGACCTTTAAGATTCGTGCTACATATAACCAAAAAGCAAGTTGAGGAGGAAAGGGTATATTTGGCTTATTCTTCCAGATCATAGTTCATCACTGGAGGAAGTCAGGACAGGAACTCAAAAAGGGCAGGATCCTGGAGGCAGGTGCTGATGCAGAGGCCATGGAGGGGTGCTGCTTACTGGCTTGCTCATCATGGCTTGCTCAGCCTGCTTTCTTATAGAACCCAGGACCTCCACCCCAGGAATAGCACCACCCACCATGGGCTGTCCCCTCTCCTATTGATCACTAATTGAGAAAATGACTTACAGCTGGATCTCATGGAGGCATTTCCATAATTGGAGCTCCTTCCTCAAGTTGACACACAAAACCAACCAGGACAATAATATATATGTAGCTTGAGTTTTCCTGCCTGGCCCAAGGTCAAGGCAAATCTCTCTCGCCTGCCAGTCCCACAGCCGTTCAGACCTGACCAAATAAACACAGAGACTTATATTGGTTACAAACTGTATGGCCATGGCAGGCTTCTTGCTAACTGTTCTTACAGCTTAAATTAATCCATTTCCATTAATCTATGCCTTGCCACATGGCTCGTGGCTTACCGGCATCTTCACATGCGGCTTGTCATGGTGGCGGCTGGCAGTGTCTCTCTCACCCAGCTTCCTGTTCTCTCCAATTCTCCTCTCTGTTAGTCCCGCCTATACTTCCTGCCTGGCCACTGGCCAATCAGTGATTTATTTATTGACCAATCAGCAACACATTTGACATACAGACCATCCCACAGCATATATAGTTCTCTTTTTGTTCCTAGTATGTTTACCATCATATGCCTGAGAACAGTTTGCAGAGCTTCTCTACCCTTGCATGTCCTCAGCTATAATTTTGTCATTCTGAACTCATCAGTACTTTTGAAAACTCTTTGTAACTTCTTTCCTATAAGTTTCCTCATTTAGAATCATATTTTTCTGGGAAAACTGGATCTAACTGTGAGGCTTGTCTCTGAAATTTTCTCCCTCTTTAGTTGTTGGCCCTGCCATTACTAACTGTTTTGGTAGCTCTCCAGTGACTTCTGTCAGACGGTTATTTAACTGAGTTTTAATTGTTTTTAGTAGGAAGATTGGTTATAAAACTAGTTCATTATCAGAGGCAGAATCTCTGTCATAAGCTTTAGATATCTATGGTTTACCTTGGTTCTAGGATTTGAGTTTTGGTCAACTAACAGAAACTCTGCAGTTTCTTCAATGAATTTAAGGAAATGTATGTTCAAATATGGTATACTCTTGGGACCATTTATGCTTATACACCCAGCAAATTTAGTTGGAAACCTTGTTAAGGGGACTAAGAGTAGCAGACTGACTTCTTTAGTGTTTCTGGACTCATCATTAATAATAATCACTGTGTTTTACCCCACAAAGTGGCCTTCTTCAAAGGCCACTATTGTATATTGTTTCATTAACTCTCTCCTGATTATGTAAATATGGATAAGTGAAGGATAATTGTAATCTCCTATCATGTATGTTTCATCTAAGTTATGATATAGGACCCAAAGACACTTTGGTGGGTAGGAAGAGAAAGCAGCAGAGAACTAGATCTTATTCTACTTTACTACCATGTACCCATGGATTTCATAATGTAGAAGGCTCCCAGACTGGATCATCCACTGACCCCACTGTTAATGTAGAGTTTAGGTATATTGTGAGTGAGAAATATATACAGGTAGCTTGATTGGACTTACAACAAGCTTGTCTGTACCTTCCATTCTATCATGGAATGGGAGTATGTATAAATATCTTATGTAGTTTTATCCATAGAAGAGAATAAAAATTGAGGGATGCTCAATTTTTATTTTATGTGAATAATTCCATCTACAAAATGCATCTGATAGAGTCACTGCATTGGAGTCAGTTTATTCAGCTTCATGGCAACTTATTGACTAAAAGCATTATTAGTTGTTTCTTTTATTTGGAAAGTTGGCCATATTAATTTTGAATTCCTAAAGGTTTCTGTTAAATTTGCAGAAATGGATTTAAATTCACTAAGGGACTAGAGAAGGAGTGTACAAATAGACTTCTACTTTGCTCTCCAGAAAAGCCCAATTTGAACTCTCTCCACTGTCAAATTGAGCAACTTAATGTAATATGTAATCTTTGTAATCTTTAATGTAATATGTAATCTTTGAAGCACTCCATATTCCAAAATCATTAAAGTGTAGAGAACTTATTCTAATTAAGGGATAAAATGTGACCTAAATTGGTTGCCTTGCAGGTATGAAAGAATTGAAATCCCAATCCATATTGTACCTCATATCACTATTGGGAAAGTATGCCTTGAATCTGCAGTAGAGCTGCCAAAGATCCTGTGTCAGGAAGAACAAGATGCATATAGAAGGATTCACAGGTAGCAACTCTTATTGTTTCTCTTGTTAACTTCAATGAAGACCCTTTATCTAACAGCTCAGCTCTTGAGTCCCCTTTCCTTCTACCTGTCTGGGAGAGAGCTTCACAGCAGCTTCAAATCATGTTTCTCACACCATATTGTAATGATCTCTTTGACATTGCTATCCTGCCTCATATGTTTTGGATCCTTCAAGTCAAAACACATTTCCTTTTCTGGTTGTGAAAATAAACCACAACATCCTAGTGGTCCCATTATGTAGTACTGGGCCTTGTCTACTAAATGTGTAGTGTATCAAGAGCTTTAGTGAGAGATAGTAATTTCATAATTATGTCTTTGAATTATCTTTTGAATTTTTAAATAAAACCATATCCCCAAAATAAATTTAAAATGAACAATGGTGGGAACTCAAATCATTGTGTTCATCTAATCCAATTGGCAAAGGTCTGATGCAGGTTATTAAATTTTATTAAACACCTGACCATTTTGATTCTGCTTCATTGCTAACCTAAAGTACCTTATCCCTTTAGCCTTACACATCTGGACTCAGTAACCAAGATCCATAATGGCTCGGGTAAGCTTTTTTTTTCTGGAGTATATGAAGTGATCTCTGACATACTCATTTTATAGAAGCAACTTTAGTTTATTTTGGAGTTTTCTTCTCAAGAAATTTAACTAATCTTGCTCCATACATTTCTTTGAAACCCTACAGATCCTTAAATACTATAAATGTGGCTTTATGATAAGACAGAAGGAAAACCAGAAAAACTTTTTTATAGACTAGCTCAGTGTTGTGCTGGTATACGTTTAAATACTACCTCTTAGGGAACCCCAGTTCCTGTAGTATTCCATAGCATGGATGCTCAGTAACTTCCAGAAATTTTAGCAATATACCATTATGAACTGGTTTTATCACATTACTACCAACCTTTTGTATTAAGAGTTGGAAGAGATAGTCAGATAGAGGAAAGGGAATATATCAGGCAGGAAGTTTTCCATGTGAATAAATAGAGGAGGAATTCCTGGGTAAATCTAAGGAGCAAAAAACTCAGTATTAGTATACGTACCAATTTACTTTTTTCAACATACACACATCCCTAGCTACACTTACTATTCAGCTAACCCAGATTTCCCAATTTAATGACGAATCAAGGTGTGGTGTTGTATGTCTATAGTACCAGCTCTTGGGAGGCAGAGGTAAGAGTACTGCCATAAGTTTGAGGCCAACCTAGTCTTCACAGAGAGTTCCAGAATAAAACCTGGCTACTGAGTGAGACCCTGACTTTAAAAAAAGTAAAACTAAAACAAAAACAGCAACAACAAAACATGTATAAACTAAGTCACTGGTGAAGAACAATGGAAAGCTTTCTTTTCTATTTTATTTGTTTGTTTGTTTGTTATTTATTTTGAGACAGGGTCTTTCTATGTAGCCTGAGCTGTCCCAGAACTCACTATGTAGACCACCCTGTTCTCAAATTCACAGTGATCTGCCTGCCTCTGCATCTAAAGTGCTGGGCTTAAAGGCATGCACCACAAAACAACCAATGGAAAGATTTCTGATTGGTAGGAAACTTCTTTGTGAAGACAAGAAAGGAAGCATGGCTTGGTATATCCCATCATTTTTTATCTCAGTATAACATGACAAAGAGTTAAGATTGGTAATGTATGGCATACAACCATACTCTAAAATCACAATGATTTAAAAAATGTAGTAACAGCTCAAAAGTAGAAAAACTGATCAGTGTACCTGGGCAGTGCCTAGAGACAGGCACTTATATATAAAAGAATTCATATTTAATAGAAAATTTTAAATTAGTGATGGATAAGCTAGTTACTAAATAGCACCCATTCATTTGTTTATTCATCCAAAAAAAAAAGTTTTAAGTACCTTTTCTCTGCCAGATAGCTTTCTAGGCACAAGAAACTTCCATAGACTTAATTCTATTTCCATTTGAGGAGACAGTAGAGTCCTACTGGAGAAGGGAACTCTTCTGTGCTTTCTTAGCCCTTTCACTTGAAGAAATGAAGAGCTGGCCATTTTTCTCCTTTTTTAAATTTAATTTTATTTTTTTACATAGTTAGATTTCTATTTGGCTTATGGATCTAGGGCTTCAGAATATGTATCTGCTTTGCTCAGCTCTTTTCCCCCTAGTTGACTACTGAAAATCATTTACCAGTCCTACTTATTATACTTTAGAAACTTGTTCCTCCAATTCCTTTTTCCTGTGCCCAAAACTAAGGTATTGTTGGTAGTAAAGTAGGAGCATGCCAGTGAATAGTACTTTTCATAGTTATTTCATAGTTATCTGTTTTTTTTCTTTTCTTATTGAAGTGTTTACCAAGAATTTGTGCAGCCAGATGTCAGCAGTCAGTGGGCCTCTACTACAGTGGTTGGAGGACAGATTGGAGCAAAACCAGCAGCATTTGCAGGAGTTGCAACAAGAAAAGGAAGAGCTTATGGAGGAGCTGTCTTCCCTAGAATAAAGCAAGAGGACAAAAGTGCGGTAATATTTCAGTTTGTGTGCTGAATATGGTTGAAAACTATGTATAACTCCTATGTAGACAGATAATTCTGGAGTACTTTTTATATCCCAATAAATAGTTTTATGTATATAAAAATACAAGTTGTGTTCCTAAAATTTCCCCAGAGCTTATAGAATCCTCTTACCTGTAGCTGCTGTTTTCTTTTACAGGAATATGAAAGTTTTTAAGCAGAATATGAAAGTTATTTTGTAAGGGGTATAGGAAGTACATTAGCAAGGAATATCTGGAAATAAAATGTCTGATAAGTTTATTTTAAAACTTAAAAGTACTTATTCTCTTTTTTTTTTTTTTTGAGGCAAAGTGTCAATGTGTATCCCTAGCTGCCCTGAAACTCACTATGCATACCTCACTAAGCTGCCCTCAAACTCAGAGATCCACCTGCCTCTGCCTCTGTAGTGCTGGGATTAAAGGCATGCACCACCTACCATGCTTGGCATTAAATGTTTATTCTCAATGAAAATACCCAGCATAAACTTTTTTTTTTTGAGACAGTGTCTCATTAGGTAGCCATGGCTGGTCTGGAATTCACAGAAATCCACTGGCCTCTGCTTCCTGAATGGTGGAATTAAAGATGTGCAGCAGCAACATAAACTTTTTAGAATTTGAAGTCTTGGTTTTTATTTTCAGCTATATCCATCCTATATAATAAGATAAAAGAAGAACACTTGCTATTTCTATTTTATAGTTTGATGTTTTTGCTAGTCAAGTGAATCATAAGTACTGTAGGGTTAATGGTAAGATGTGCAGGTGGCTCATTGGCACTCACATCTGTTGATTATTCTCAATTAGAATCATGTGTCAGGATTTCCTTCTTGATCTCTAAATACATATTATGCGATTACCTAAATTTGGATCTGTGTGGATGCTTTTTTAAGCAAACAATTGAGTTCTAGCTTATTTGAGTCTAAAGCAAATTCTTAGTGATCCTGTCTAAGAATTCAATTATAAGATGACCATGATTTTTTTAGGATTTAGGTTATAATAGAAATCATACTTCAAAAAATGTAATGACTCTATTTTATTATTCATTCATATGTAGCCACTAATTGATATGTGTCTTCAGAAAAAAAATTGAGCCTGTTGCATCCTGGAAACTGAAGTGGGAATTGGAAAAAGAATACAAAGAAAGAAAACAGTATCAGTCCCAACCACAGTAATAATTGGAGGTTTTGGTTTGTCTCATTTTTGCCTAGATTGTTTTTTTTTTCAAAATCTCAGAACCACTTGCATCAGAATCAGTTGAATTTCAAAATTCAAATTCAATCTTTGAGGCTAAAACCCAGAAATCTATATGACCTACTTAGCTGATTCTGAGGCATACTTGTATTTGAAAATAAATATTCTTAGGGCATATGAAATGTAAATGCTATATTTTCTCTAATTTCTTTCCACCACAATTGTTCTTTATTCATTTTCTTTTTTATAGGGCAGCTGAAAATACCGGGTATACAATTTATTAAACTAAATCAATTTTGAAAAATATAAAGTTGGAGGACTCACATTTTATAACTTCAAGACTTATATAACTTCAAGACTTACTATGAAGCTGCAGTAATCAAGATACTATGATATTTGCAGAAGAACAAATGTATAAATCAATGGAACAGGAAATAAAATTCAGAAATAAACACACAATAATATGCTTAACTAATTTTGAAAAAGTACAAAGTGATCAAGAAGAAAGGACAGTCATTTCAACAAATTGAATTTCCACAAGCCAACAAAATACATTCTAAAAGTCCCTCAAAATGTGTCATGTATTTAAATGTAAGGTGGAAAACTTAAAAAAAAATCATTCAAGAAAAATTTTCAGGAGTCAGGTACTTAATCTTCAACTCAAAATCACAGTCTGCAAGAAAAAAGTAAATATTTAGACTTCATCAAAATTAAAACTTTTTATTCTGCAAAGTATTAAGAAGAGGAAAGGCAAGAAATTACTTCCAACCCATGTAATATCTGATCAATGGAAAAGATATGCTCAAAACTCAAAAATAAACAATTCCATTAGAAAATAAAAGAAGACATAAACATTGTCACTAAAGAGGATAAATAGAAGTAATTATGTGAAAATATATTAACCCTCATAAGTCACTGGGAAGTGCAAATTAAAACTACAGTGTGGTATGGTATATACTTATCAGAATTGCTAAAGAGAAAATAGTAAAAATGCCAAATACTGTTGAGGATGTAGACTAGATTTCTCATACAATGACAGGATTGTAAAATACAGCTCCTGGGTAGAAGAGTTTGGAAATTTTTATAAAGTTAAACGTATACTTAACATGACCCAGCAGTCACACTGTCTTTGCACAAAAACTTTTACAAAATTTTTCTTGGCAGCTTTATTTGTGGTAGCTGCAAATTAGAAACAACCCAAATGTTCTGTAGTAGGTAAATGGCTAAATAAGCCATTCTTACCATGGAATACTACTCTGTAGTGGAAAGGAACACATTGCTAATATCTGTATAATTTAGATGAGCCTTGGGGCATATAGTGAATGAAAAAAAAAGCAAGTCTTAAAAAGGTCACTTACTGCCAGGCAGTGATGGCACACGTCTTTAATCCCAGCACTCAAGAGGCAGAGGCAGGCGGATCTCTGAGTTTGAGGCCAGCCTGGGCTACAGAGTGAGTTCTAGAAAAGGCTCCAAAGCTACACAAAGAAACCCTGTCTCAACGCCCCCCCCCCCCCCAAAAAAAAAGGTCACTTACTGTATGGTAGTATTTCTAGAGCATTGTTGAAATGTTAGAATTAATGAAAAGGAAGAACAGATTTCCAGAGTCAGGGACTGGACATTGTATAGCATATGTATTGTTATTGGAGTGTGACATAAGAGTTCATTTAGGCTGATGAAACAGTTTTATATCTTAAATTTAGTGTTTAGTACATAAATATGTTCCTGTGCTAGCATTTTATAGATTTATATATAGAAACATCAATGCATGTAAAATCTAGTAGAAGTGAATAAAGTCTGTAGCCTACTTAGCAGTATTATACCATTACCATAATATTGGTTTTGAAGTTCTACAGTTGAAGATCTTACTAGGACAAACCATTCCTCCTAAAGTCACCAATAACTTCCACATAGTCAAACTTATATTCTTTTTTGAAAACTGCCATTAATAAACCTCTGGCTTGACACAGTTAGTCGTTTTCCACATCTACCACTTTGTTATCATATGTTTTATTATTTCCTATCTGTTCCTTCTAAAATTCATTCATAAGCTTCTCCATGTAGTTATAAACAAATCCATTTCTCTCTCTACATCTCTGAACTCCAGACTTAGATTTCTAGCTGCCCATTATATATTTCCACTAGGCAGTCTTATTACCACATTGAATTTGATAAATCTAAGTTTTAACATGTTTCTGGCCCAACCTATATTATTTTATATTTCTTACCTTAGTGAAGGGAAGCATCCATGTACACAAATTGGAATTCAAACAGGCAACCTCAACATCTTTGTCACCTTTTAAACGGTTTGCACTGTTACAGAGTTATAGCAATTTGGATTTCTTTTAAATAATTAATTAGAGTTGGAATGTATAGAATAGGTATGTGTGAGGAGGAATGGACAGATGGGGTATCATGGTGCCTAGTGTCTGGAGTTACTTTATGAAGGCATAAGAGTTCTTAGCCTTGTAGCAGCAGGGCAGGAACAAGATTTAGTGAAAGATGTCCTGTGTCAGTACCCTCATAGTGAAGCAGAGACAATGATCCCTTTCATTAAATAAAACAATTGAGCAAATAAGTAAAGGCATTGAGGAAAATTGGAGCTAGTTTTTTCATGCTTGAGACTTTTTTTTACAGATATGTAAAAAGGAAAGATAAAATTACCCCCATGATGTTAAATGGAAATAGAAAGTTAACATGATTGTTTTAAAAGGGAATTATGTGTATCAATTGAGAGAATGATCATTTTATCTGTATACCTCCAGTTCTTACCTCTGCCCATTAAGAGGGAATAGAAATGGTACTTCAGTAGCTAATGAGCACACCTGCTACCAAGATGCTAGACTTCAAATACTGTTCTCCACTAACAGTGAATCGAATTGACTCCAGAAATGAATGCATATGTATATGGTAAACTGATTTTTAACAAAAATACCAAGACAGTTGAATGGGGGAAACCATAGTCCTTTCAACAGCTGGTGACTTGTCAACTAAATATCTGCACAGAATAATGAAGGTGGACCCCTACCCCATATCATGTATGAGTGTTAATTAAAATGTATTAAAGATTTAAATGTAAAAACTTGTAACTATTAAAATATTAAAACATCATTAAATCTTTATTACTTTGGTTTTAGCAATGGCATTTTAGAAAAAACACAAAAAGATAGTTGTTGGACCTGATGAAAATTTAGAAATGTACATCAAAAACATTAAAAAAATGAAAACTCAGAAAATGGGCCAAAACATTTATAAATAACATATCTAAGAATCTAGTATCCAGAATATATAAAGAGCTCAGACAACAACTGCAAAAAAGCAACCCAATTCAAAAGTGGACAAATACCACTTGATACTTACATAGAATAAAAATGTAAAGCCAGTCTTCTGGAAAAATGATAGACTAGCAGCTATGTGACCTAATGAAGAAGAGTGAGAATAAAATAAAATATTTCAACGAGAGGAAGGGCTTTAGAAATTCACAAAGTTAGCAATCTTAAAAATTGGAAAAGAGATGGGTGTTGCACTGGAAAGCAGCCAAGCTGAACGCAGCTCCACCCTCATTACTCTCTGGCAAGGGGAAGAGAAGCAGAATCCTCCTTCAACAGGTAATCTAGGCCACATTGAGGAAAATAGATGGATAGTTCTCCCTTCAGAACACTCCTATAGCCCTCACAAATCTCAAATCCTGTTGTAGGTTTGGTGAGACAGTGATTCCTCTGTTGGATGGGTCAGCAGTGGAGAGGAAAGCCATTTTGCCACTTGGTAAGACTTCAGAGCAGTAGCCTAGTGCTATCTTAAAGAAAACTTAAAAACTGAGCTACCCTATGGGCAAGAGGACAGGAAACAACCACAAACCAGGGATCCTAAATTTAACATGCCTCAGCTCCAGAGACAGATTTGGAGGCAGTTGCAGGGAGTGGAATGGCTGGATACTAACAAGTCAAAAAGGACAAGAAGCTCTCATCTCAGTAAATTTCATAGGGAAAAGTATCTTCTCCCTCAGTGGCCAAGAACAGACCTCACCTGTGAAAAACCCTGGAGTATGATAGTTCTGAGGTGCAGGTGAGTGGATAAAACAACTTCTAGGACCACATACCGCCATTCACTGCTATAGTCTGAGAATTCAGAAGCTCCAGGGGTCTACTTGAAATTCATGGCTACATCCCTTCCTCAGGGTGAGATGTAGGAAGTCTTAGAAGCACAAAGACATATCTTTCTCCCTGTAACAGATCTTAGTGCTGTAACTGTTTCCCATACTTCCAACAAACTTGAGAGACATTCTCTAGGTAGAAAATTAGTCATCCCAGAAATTACAATCTGAGGAGTATTGGGCAGGTGGAAGAACCTGTCCAGCCCACAAATTGTAAAGTTAAGAGTGGCCAGCCAAGAACCCTATTATACAACAAAGAAAAGCTACTAAAGTGAAAAAACTGTTTTCAAATATTAAGAAAGTCCAATATAGTTTTAACAGGAGCAAAAAACACAGGAATGATAAAAGATCACATGTTCAGCTGATACCACCTGCCTAATACTCCCCAAATTGTGCCCTTTCATATCATCTTATTTTGTTTGCACATATTTTTCATTATTGAACAATGTTTTCCTTTCCCATTTTCCTTTCTGACCTCTGTGCTTCCACACCTTTTTTTCATTCTACTATACTCTTTTTTAGTACTATGACTTTGCTTATTGGTTTATTTTTCAAACTCTTTATTTACTGTGTATGTATGAGTGTGCATGATGACTGTGGGTACACATGCCACAGTTCATGTGTGAAGGTCAGAGGGCAACTTTATAAAAATGGCTGTCTCCTTTTACCTTTACATTCCAGGGACTGACCTTGAGCTTCCAGGAAGATGAAGACTCATTTTTGCAGTTTTGTTCATTGATTTCTGGTTGATTGAATTGTTCGTTGTTTTCTTTCTTCCCTATTAGTATTTGGGGGTTGCTTGTTTGCTTAAGGATCACCTGATCATTTCAATAGATGCATAAAATGCTTTTTTAAAAGTTCAATATCCAAAAAACCCTTCAATATCTACTCATGATAAAATTCCCTGAACGAACTGGGAATAGAATGAACATAACTTGACAGGGTAAAGGCTTTATTCAATAAGCCTATAGCCAACATGATACTAAATGTTGAAAACCGAAAGCACTTCTGCTAAAGTAAGGAATAAAACAAGGGTGCTCACTCTCTTCAATGTTATTCAATATAACAGTTAAAATCTTAGCTAAAGCTGTAAGATAAGAGAATAAAATAAAAGAATACAAATAGGAAAGAAATCAAATTATTCGTATTTGCAGATAATATGATTCCATTTTTCAAAAACCCTAAGTACATCACAGAAAAACTCTTAGAACCAATATTTTCTGCAAAGTAGTAGGGCACAAAATATGCTGGATTGTTTTATGTCAGCTTGACATGAGATAGGATCATTTAGGAAGGAATCCTCAATCAAGAAAATGCCCCTACCAGATTGACCTGTGGGTAAGGCTATGGGGCATTTTCTTAATTAATGGTTGATGTTGGTGGGCTCATCCCACAAGAGACAGTGCCACCCTTTGGAGGGTGGTCCTTGATAGTATAAGAAAGCAGGCTGAGCAAACCATGAGGAGCAAACCAGTAAGCAGTGTTCTGCCATGGTTTCTGCCTCAGTTCCTGAATCTAGGTTCCTGCCTTGAGTTCCTGTCCTGACATCCCCAGTGATGGAGTATGATTTGAGATTTGTAGATGAAATAAACCCTTAATTTCCAAGCTAATTTTGGTCATGGAATTTTTTTTCACTGCAATGGAAACCCTAACACAAAATGAACACACAAAAGTCAGTAGCTATTCATATACCTTGATGAACCTGTTGAGAATGAAGTCAGTCTGGAAAAAATCTCATTTAATATACAAAAAAATGAATAAGTAAGAAATATAAATATAAACCAGGAGGTAAAACATGATGAAAACTTTGTCACTGAGGAAAGAAATTGAAGACAAAAGTAGAAGATGAAAAGACTTCTCATGCTTGTGGATTGTCAAAATTAATATTGTGAAGATGGCTGTGTCTTTGAAAGTGGTCCTTAGGATTCAACAAAATCTCTATCAAAGGTCCTATGCTATTCCTCACAGAATCAAGAAATGAAAGAGAGAGAGAGAGCAATCTTATGTTCAACTGTCAATGGAGAGGGTCGGGGAGCTGGAAAGCTCAAGTCCTTTTAGAACTGAATGTACTTGCTGATGTCTGTAATCCCAGCATTCAGAAGACTGATGTAGAGGGATTGTTGTTGAGGCCAGCCTGAACTACAGAATGAGATCCTTAGTTTTTTGTTTTGTTTTGTTTTTTGTTTTTTAAAGAAGTCCTTACACTGTTTGGAAAAACTTGCAGTAAAAGTTGTTTTAAAATTAGATCAACATTGTAAGTGTTACCTGTACTCATACAGTGTTAGAGTTTACCTCTGATGTTAATATTTTCACTGTAATGACAAAGTTTTGCCTACTGTCTTAATCTTAATGATTATAGTTGCCACTACCTAATAACTAAGCCCCAACAAAATTGGGGTGGCTACTTGCCAAGGAACATTTCCCAAAACAGTAGGGTAAATGTTTTGTGCCTCAAAGAAAAGTGACTCTTTTTCACAAAAGAAAAAACTTTACTTGGTTTAAAAAAAAGATAAAACTTTCGCCAGATTGGGTCATTTATTTTAGAAGAGTGAAGCTTTATCGTGCTTTTGAGTTCTTGGACTACTGGTGGTGCCTCACTGCGATTAAGACTTTTTCATGTTACAATATTGCTATTTCAGTGTCATTTGCTCACTCTATACATAAAATTGAGGTCTTTGAAACTCATCTTCAGTATACTTTTGTGTGGGAAATATCCTTTATACCCTTGTGCTTATGCTAAATGTACTTAATGAATGTTATATTCTCAAAGGGAGATCCTATCTATGTGATATCTGAAAAGTAGTTTTAGATGCTGGAGAAATAGGACCCACTCTGCTGATGAAGCTAATAAAAATGGGAGTGCTTAAGAAAACTAGTTAGCATGAAGTCATAGACTTAAGCATTCCTGTTTCTATCAGCACTTTAGTACCATGATCTTTATCCCCCACTTCTCTTTCCTGGGGACTTTGTTACATTGATGTTTCTACACATACTTGGGCCTGGTTTAAAGATAGCTTAGCTTACTTAAAGAACATTGGGTATGTAACCCTCTCTCAACATGATTAAATAGTTTATGTAATTGAGAGATATATTTTCAGAGAATGGTCATATTTAAAATCTAAATGGTCTTCTGTAAGTAAGTGTTACACTAGGATTTAGTCTCCATAATCCAGTAATCTTTTTTTCAGTACTAGGCTGCTAAAACTGTGCAGCCTATGCAAAAAGTAACTCTATTAGCTGGGTTATTGCAGTACTTACCTCATATGACCCCACCCACTAGCACCATCAAATGCACCTTTATTTCATTTTCTCTGTCTCATGGACAGTAGCCCATAGTGAATTCTGCCATTTGACAACAGGATGACTATCAAGTTTCATTCTCTGTGGAGTAAACATAGGAGGAGACTGCACTAAACATATAAGTATCCCTCTTTTTGTGAGTTTTCCCCTTGGATAACCAAGACTCATATTCCAGTATATCATACATGTATGATAGTCAGTTTGATATATAAATGTGATTCTACAAAATACTTTCTGTCAAGGTAAAATGTGCAACTTTCAATATTCCTTATTGTGTCTGCATTAATAAAATATTGAACTGGTTTGGCTCCAATTGGGGAGCCTGACCCAAGTGTCTCCTTCAACTGATTACAATACTTAAAGTGTCGTAGTGACTGTCATTCTTGTGCTGTTGCCTAAAACAATATATTTGGTAGAATTCCTATAGGTAGAATTTACTAGACTATATTTGATGGAGTGCTCCATATTCCTGAGACTTTATAGCTCAATATTTGAAAACCAAGGGCATAGAAAATGGACCTGCTATGGTTGCCCTGTGACCTTGCAAGCATGTGTCCATGTATACATAAGCTGTGTTGTAACTCTAGTCTTTATAGAATGTCTTCTACTCCTGGAAAGCAAGACAATGTTAGGTTTGTGAGGTATTGCTTCAAGGACACATTCCTCTAACCTTATCTCTTCTGGGATGCTGCCATGAGACAGTTTCTCATTTTCTGGATTCTTAAGAGATTTGAGGCTTTCTGCTTGGCTCTACTCAGCATACGATACAATATAACACTGCTAGCTATATTCTTAAAGGGATTCTTCAACAAGAAAGTATCTCAAAACTGGTGCACCATTCATTCGGGCTTTCATATATCAGTATTTCCCTGACTGGTGTTTGAGAAAAGGATATAGGAAGTTGAAATCCTTGCCTCCTCTTATTGTATATGCTGATAACAAACTGAATCATTCTTACAATTGACCTCCTGCTTGACAGTGTTGTAGGTTCAAGAGTGTTCTTGTTTTTAAAACTATCACACCTAAATATTCGGAAATAATACATAATGTTTACAGCTTGCTTTCAATTAGTTCATAAAAAGCCCAAATGATAATGGTGGTACATACACAGACAGTCACATCACACAGATTTAAGAAATTAACAATTGAACAGTTTCACACATTTGTGAAATAATTGAGCTGTCTCAGTGAAAGTTATATAGGACTTTGTACTGCTTTCTAATTTAATTATATTTAAATTTTTATTATAACAAATTACCTTTTAAAATCTGCATCTAATGAGAAACAAGCATTCTCCCATTATCCCATAGAGAATGCCTGTAATCCCAGAACTCAGGGAAGTGGAGGCAAGAGGATCAGAAATTCAAGTTCAACCCCAACTACTTAGTGAATTTGAAGTCAACCTAGGATATATGAGACTGTCTCAAAGCAAAAAATTAATCAATCAATAAAAGTAAAACTTACATATTATGCATAGTGTCTGCAAGATTCCATAAGAACTTGCTTCCTCTGTTGCCTGAGGTTTAAGTCATAGCAAAAGTCTTATTGTGAGCTTATTTTACACTTCTGTAATCTCTATTTTGAATCTGTACATGATCATCTATTATTTTCTAAATACAAAATTAAAATAAAATGTCCAATTTTAAAAGCACAAAAAATCATATTAAAGGAAACTTGAGAATATTAAGAGAAAACCCTTTATCATCATATAATAACTATCATTTTTCATAATCCATTTTTAGCTTTCTATTTTAGTTTTTATTCAGTACTAGCATTAGTGGATCTTATAGTTTTGTATGCGAGTTCCTTTTTTAAAAAACATCATTTTTAAAGATTACCTTCCTTATTTATTTATTTATTTATTTATTTATTTATTTATTTATTTATTTATTGAGATAGCAGCATCTCACTATGTAGTTCTGGCTATCTTGGAACTTTCTGTGTAGATCAAGCTGGCCTGAATAATAATAATAATAATAATAATAATAATAATAATTTATTATTATTATTATTATATTATTAGTGTGTGTGTGTATGTGTGTGTGTACCTTTGGAGACAAAAAGAAGACATCAGATCCCCTGGAGCAGTTATAGGCAGTTGTGAGCCACCCATATGAATGCTGAGAACTGAACTTAGGACATATTTAAGAGTATATACTCTTAACTGTTAAGCAGTTTCTCCAGCCCCATAAGACCTTTATTGAATGTAATCCTAAAATTTTTACAGCTGTATTGTTTTCATAATTGTCTTAACTATAACCTTGCTATCTTATGTGATGGCAGTATCATGATTTGCTCAATCACTCATTATAACAAACAAAATCAAACCCTGGGAAGAAGGGCATCTGATTTTTAGAGTCACCACTTTATGGCATTCTAAATTTCCCGCTTTTAACAAAATTATGAGACATACAAGGAGCTTAGAAAGTACATCTCACTGAAAGAAAGGAAGAAGGAGGAAGAGGAGGAGGTGTAGCAGGAATCTTAAAAAGTCTTATTAATAAAATCAAACCTGAGCCAGGTATTGGGGTGAACACTGGAAGATCAGAGAGACAGAACAAGCCACAGCTAACCTCACCTGGCCAACTTCTCAGCTGATCTTGCTTCCTCAGACTGGAAGCCTCTGTGTCCTCATCCCAATGGCTCTCTGCTGAACTGTGCTGCTAGAAGCCTGAAAGCTTAACCAGCCAAATGCTTAACCAGCCAAATGCTTCTAGTTTCTGGTCTTCACGCCTTATATATCTTTCTGCTTTCTACCACCACTCCCTGGGATTAAAGGCGTGTGTCACCATGCCTGGCCGTTTCCAATGTGGCCTTGAACTCACAGAGATCCAGAGGGATTTCTACCTCTGGAGTGCTAGGATTAAAGGTGTTAGTGCCACCATTTTCTAGCCTTTGTATCTGGTGGCTGTCTGTTCTCTGACCCCAGATAAATTTATTAGGGTGCACAATATTTGGGGTAACACAATACCATCACAAGGAGGAGAGAAGAAACAATAAATGTGTTTTGTGTAACATCCTTTATAGGCTCAAATGCCTGAATATTTAGTCTCCAGATGGAGATGCTATTTGAGAAAGTTGTGAAACTTTTAGGCATACTCTTGCTGGAGGAAGTGGGTCAGAGTTTAGGCTTGAGGTTCTATAGCTCAGTCTCAGTTCCTCTCTTCTCTCTGCTTTCTAACTGCTGGTTCGATGTAACCAAGAACACTATGCTCTTGCAGCAGGTCTCCCTCGTCATGCTGGACAGTATTCCTTCTAATAAACTCTTATTTCCTTAAGTCACTTTTGTCAGGTATTTTTATCAAAGCAATGAGGAAAATAGCTTATACACTGTCCTGAATAACAGGCCTTGGATTTACCAGAAAAATAATTCAAATCAACAGTTGTAAACCTACTGAAAAAGCAAAAGGAAACCATGGATAACTAACTGAAGACAGCAGTCAGTGTGCTGGATAGTTTTATGTCAACTTAACATAAGATAGGCTCTCAATTGATAAAATGCCTCCATAATGCTGGCCTATTGGCAAATCTGTAAGTCATTTTCTTAATTAGTGATTGATGCGGAGGATCCTGTAGCAGGAATCTTAAATGGTCTTATTAATAAAATCAAACCTGGAGCCAGGTATTGGAGTGAATGCTGGAAGATCAGAGAAGCAGAACAAGCCACAGCTATCTCAACTCGCCAGTTCCTCAGCTGATCCCGTTTCCTCAGATTGGAAGCCTGTGAGTCCTTATCCAAATGGCTCTCAGCTGAACTGCTACTCACAGCCTGAATGCTTAACCAGGCAAAAGCTTCTAGTTTCTGGTCTTCACACTTTAAGTACCTTTCTGCCTTCTGCCCTCACTTCCTGGGATTAAAGGCTCACTTCTTGGGATTAAAGGCGTGAGTCACCATGCCTGGCTATTTCCAGTGTGACCTTGAACTCACAGAGATCCATGCCTCCAGAAGGCTAGGATTAAAGGTGTGAGTGCCACCATTTTCTAGCCTCTGTATCTAGTGGCTATTCTGTTCTCTGACCCCAGATAAGTTTATTAGGGTGCACAATATTTTGGGGAACACAATACCACCACAGGATCCACTCCATTGTGGATAGTGATATCCTCTGGCTGGTGGTCCTTGGTGCTATAAGAAAGCAAACTGAGCAAGCCAATAAGCAGCATTCCTCCATGATGACTGCATCAGTTCTTGCCCTGACCTTTATGATCGACTACAATCCCTTAGGGTTTCTATTGCTGTGAAGAGACACCATAACCAGGGCAATGCTTATAAAGGAAAACATTTAATTGGGTAGCTTACAGTTTCAGAGGTTTAATCCATTATCATCATAGTGGGACATGGTAGCATGCAAGCAGGAACATGGTGCTGGGAAGGAGCTAAGAGTTAATACATCTTGATCCACAGGCAACAGGAAGTAAACTGAACTACTGGGCATGGCTTGAGCATGCATGAGACCTCAAAGCCTGCCTCCACAGTGATACACTTCCTCCAACAAGGTCATACCTACTCCATCAAAGCCACACTCCCATTAGTGCCACTCTCTATGAGCTTATGGGGGGCAATTACATTCAAACTACCACAGTTATGGTGTTTTATCACAGCAATATAAACTCTTAACTAAGACAGTTGGGGATGTAGCTCAGTGGTAGTGCACTTGCCTAAACTGAAAAGCTCTGGATTTGATCACACACTGAAGGAAAATAAGGTAAAAACTGAAGACAATGTTTTTAAAAGGAAGAAAATAGACAGTTGGAGATGAAAAGTATAAGTGAAATGAAAATTACATTTGAGAAACAATAGTGGACTTAAACATTCAGAAGAATAATTAAACTTGAAGGGTCAGTGTGTTAGCTTTACACTTGTGTGGCAAAAAATACTGATAAAATAACTTTAATGGAGGAAAGGTTTATTTTGTTCCTAATTTCAGTTGCTTGGATCCATTGCATTTAGAGCCACAATAAGGCAAAAACTCATGGTAGAATACAGCTGATCACCTCAGGATGACCAGGAAGAAAAGAAGGAGAGGAAAGTTCCAAAGACTAAAAATATCCTTCAAGAGCTATTCTATGACCTAATTCCTCCAACAGAGTCCACCTTCTGAATTTGCCACCACCTGTCAATATCTATTAAATTATGCATCTATAAATATATTGATCCATACATGATTAATCGCTCTTTTTATATAATTTATTTTTATTTTATGTGCTTTGGTGTTTTGCCTGCATGTCTGTCTGTGTCACCAGATCTTGGAGTTATAGACAGGTGTGAGCTGCCATGTGGGTGCTGGGAACTGAACCCAGGTCCTCTGGAAGAGCAGCCAGTGCTCTTAGCCACTAAGCCACCTCTCTAGTCCCTGATTAATCACCCTTGTGGCACAATTGGCATCATGATCCAAACATCTTCCAATGATCCCACCTCCTAACAATGCTGCATTAAAGATCAGACCTCTACTACATGAACTTTTCAGAGTAATTTAAAGTCCAAATCATGGCAATATATCACATGAGTTTGAAAATATGAAAGAAAAAACAATGAATAAATGTTGGGGGATATTTGATCACACTATGAGCCCTGAATTTGCATTTGTGTTAATTAAATAAAATTAACCTTTGGTCAGAAGGCTAAGTTAGCAACTAGTTGACAGAAAATAATCATAAAGCATCTGAGGGCATCTGGAAGAGATAAAGAGGTGCACCAGAAGTAGTAGGGAGGGGTTTTGAGTGGTGAGGCTTGTTCTGTTTTGGTGGATCAGAAGGATGAGCTTTTGGGGAGATGCCAGCAAGGAGAGAAGGTTAGCTATGTTCTATTCAACCTCTCTGAGCTAGCAGGTTTTCACCCCAGCCTTTGAGTCTCGAGTTTTATTTATAAATAGAATGATAGAGAGATTTAATTAAAGCTACCTTTTGCTATGGAATAATTCTTTTGTACACTGTGAAGATTTGCTAATTGCATTGGTTTAATAAAAGCTGATTGCCTTGTAGCCAGGAATTATAGGCAGGACAACCAAAGTAGAAGAATGATGGGAAGAAGAAGGGTGGAGTCAGGTGAGAGGCCAGCCAGCCATCAAGGAAGCAGGATGTGTAGAAAATGAGGTAACAAGCTATGAGCCACATGGCAAAGCATAGATAAGAAATATGGGTTAATTTAAACGTAAGAGTTAGCTAGTAACAAGCCTGGGCTACTGGTTGAGCATTTATAATTTACATTAAGTCTCTGAGTCAGTTATTTGGGAAGCTGCCAGAAAGGAAAACTACAAATGGCACCCACCACCTGGAGTAGATCCACATAAGACATGAAAAATCTTTAAAAAAGGTTCTAACATATAAAAATGGAGCCAAATGCAGCTTTCTAGTCTCACAGTCTCATGCCAGCCACAGCGCTCCCAACAGCTGCTCAAACATAAAACAAAAAATCATTATTGGCTGACTTGTGTACATTGCAAAATCTATACTTGTATTGATGAAGATATGTGTGTTACCTTTAAAAGTTTATGTATTTTCAGAGAAAGGGGACCAAACAGGTGATCCAGTATTTCAAAACGCCTCCATTACAGTCTCCTCAAAATTCTACATCCAAAACATCTTCAAGGCTGCTGGCTGAGATGGCCCAGCCTCATAGACTACTCCAGCTGGAACTTCATTATTACCCAAATTTTCTCAATTTCCCCAAAAGATGTAAATGCCCCCAAACAACAGGAAGTAGTCTAGAAAACTATGCCCACATTTCCCAAAAAATTGTTATGGATGCTTGTTATCATTTAAGGGAGAGTTGGTTACAAGTTACTATTGGTAATGATCAGGAAAAAAGCTGAACAAAGGAGATTAGATTCAAAGACATCTTTCTGAAAAGAAAAAGGGGGATATAGAAATGATAGAATAAAAGGGTAGATTATTAAACCTATGTTAATCAAAAAAACAACTATTAACCTTAAATATTTTACATTGGTATGGATTCTTGTTTATTGATACAAATTTAAAGTTAATTTCTTTATACTGCATGTATATCTCTACTCTTGTTTAAGGTATTGTGCTTATGCAACTCATTCAAAAATGTAATGTATAGTTGGAGAGATGGCTCAGTGGTTAAGAGCACTGGCTGCTCTTCCAGGGGTCCTGAGTTCAATTCCCAGCAACCACATGGTGGCTCACAACCATCTGTAATGAGATCTGGTGCCCTCTTCTGGCCTGCAGGCAAACACAGAACACTGTATATATAATGAAAAATAAATCTTAAAAAATGTAATGTATAATTAAAAAATACAGATTAGTTAGTCATCTATACTAGACAAACTTATAGTCATGTTAGGTATGTTTTGAAGCTCTTACACAGATATATTTAGATAGATAGATGGTCTTCAAACACTTCAATAACCTAAGGCTTTTCATGACAGTGAGACATGTCTGCTCCTGGCAGCACCAATCTACTCCAGAGAAGATGATGGGCATTGAAGAAACTCCATATGGAGTTTGTTTTCTTTATGGCAAAAGCTAGCCATGTAGGCAAAGAAACTGCACTTGCCTCAATTGCTGACAGTTACTGTCCAAACTGGACCATCAGGACACAAGAAAGGCGACTGCCGAACATTGCCAAAACAAAGTAGGTCATTCAGAATTCCCTGCTTCTCAGGAAAGTTTGCTCTGCTAGGCCTGTAGGCCATTGCTGGATGCCTCAACATTGCAAAGGAACTTTGGGTGACTGTTCAGGAAGCCTGATGTCTATGTCATTAGGTAACATTTCATCCTTCTGGGGTCTTTGATGGAGTTGAAGAGTAGAGAGTTATAGTTTTCCCTAGTTATGATAGAAGGTAAATTAGGTACAAAACTTTGGAGTCACAAAAACAAGATAAATAATAGAATATTTTCTCTAATTTTGTCAAATATAAATGGACTGGATTCCACTAGTTTGGCTATTTGTCCCTGTGCTTTTTCCAATCATGGTCTCAATATCTCTCGCTCATACAATCCCTCCTCTCTTGCCAATTGGCTTCCTGGAGCCTCACCTGGGGCTTGGCCATGGATCTCT
Source organism: Peromyscus eremicus (assembly GCF_949786415.1). Taxonomy (NCBI): domain Eukaryota; kingdom Metazoa; phylum Chordata; class Mammalia; order Rodentia; family Cricetidae; genus Peromyscus; species Peromyscus eremicus. Next base: position 133,398,229 of record NC_081439.1, read on the forward strand.
GCATCTGCTTCCATCAGTCACTGGATGAGAGTTCTGTCATGACAGTTAGGGTGTTCGGCCATCCGATTACCAGAGTAGGTCAGCTCAGGCACTCTCTCAACCATTGCCAGTAGTCTACAGTGGAGGTATCTTTGTGGATTTCTGGGGACCTCTCTAGCACTCTGCTTCTTCCTATTCTCATGGGGTCTTCATTTATCATGGAATCTCTTTGCTTGTTCTCCCACTCTGTTCCTGATCTAGCTGGTACCTCCCACTACCCTAAGCTCTCTTTGCCCTCCATTATCCCCCACCCCCAGTTTGCTCATGTAGATCTCATCCATTTCTCTGTCATTGGGTGATCCCTGCATCTTTCTTAGGGTCCTCTTTATTAGATGGCCTCCCTGGAGTTGTGAGTTGCAGTCTGACTATCCTTTGCTTTACATCTAGTATCCACTTATGAGTGAGTACATACCATCTTTGTCTTCCTGAGTCTGGGTTACCTTACTCAGGATGATATTTTCTAGTTCCATCCATTTGCCTGCAAACCTCATGATGTCATTGTTTTTCTCTGCTGAGTAGTACTCCATTGTGCATATGTACCACATTTTATTTATCCATTCTTCAGTTGAGGGTCATCTAGGTTGTTTCCAGGTTCTGGCTATTACAAATAATGCTGCTATGAACATAGTTGAGCATGTGTCCTTGTGGTATGATTGAGCATTCCTTGGGTATATGCCCAAGAGTGGTATAGTTGGGTCTTGAGGGAGGTTGATTCCCAATTTTCTAAGAAAGTGCCATATTGATTTTCAAAGTGGCTGTACAAGTTTGCATTCCGATCAGCAGTGAAGGAGTGTTCCCCTTGCTCCACATCCTCTCCAACATAAGCTGTCTTCAGTGTTTTTCATCTTAGCCATTCTGACGGGTGTAAGATGGTATCTCAGAGTTGAACTGGTGGAAACACGTGAACCATGAACCAATAGCTGAGGAGCCCCCATGGAACTGGACCAGGCCCTTTGGATAAGTGAGACAGTTGATTAGCTTGAACTGTTTAGGAGGCCCCCAGGCAGTAGAGCCACGACCTGTCCTTGGTGCATGAGCTGGCTTTTTGGAACCTAGGGCCTATGCTGCGACACTTTGCTCAGCCTTGGTGTAGGAAGGAGGGGACTGGACCTGCCTCAACTGAATCTACCAGGCTGGGCTGACTCCCCAGGGGAGACCTTGCCTTGGAGGAGGTGGAAATGGAGGGTGGATTGGGGGGAAGGCTGGGGGGTTGGAAGAGGGAGGACAGAGGAATCTGTGGCTGATATGTAAAATTAAATTAATTGTAAAATATTTTTTTAAAATGGACTTGATATTGTAACTGTAATTCCTACTTAATAACTGTTTTTGTTGATATAATCTGCTATGTTAAAGTTAAAACCTTCCTTTTTAGTTAGATAAAAGGGGGGAAATTCTGTGGAATAATCCTTTTGTACACTGTGTAGATTTGTCACTCAGATTGGTTTAATAAAAAGCTGATTGGCTGGTAGCCAGGCAAGAATTACAGGCAGGCTAACCAAAGTACAAGAATGATGAGAAGAAGAAGGACGGAGTCAGGGGAGAGGTTAGCCAGCCACTGAGGAAGCAGGATGTGTAGAAAATGAGGTAACAAGCTATGAGCCACATGGCAAAGCATAGATAAGAAATATGGGTTAATTTAAATGTAAGAGTTAGTGTAACACAAATTGTTAAATGGTCTTACTAATAAAAAAAAAACTAGAGCCAGATATTGGGGGTGAAAACTGAGAGATCAGAGGAATAGGACAAGCCACAGCCAACCTCACTTTATCAACTCCTCAGCCTCCAGAGAGAGCTACTTCCTGTATACTCACACCTATATACCTTCTGTCCCTGCCCTCTTACTTCCTCTCTCCTCCTAGCTACATCACTTTCCTCTTTCTGTCCAGCTCTATCACTTCTGTCTGCCTGTCCAGACCTCCAGACCTCTATGGTTAACTAGCACTGGGATTAAAGGCATGTGCCACCATGCCTGGCTCTATTCCCAGTGTGGCCTTGAACTCACAGAGATCTGGGTAAATCTCTGCCTCCCGAATGCTAGGATTAAAGGTATGTGCTACCACTGCCTGACCTCTATACTTAATATACTGGCTGGCTTTTTCCTCTGATTCCCAGATAAGCTTTATTGGGGTGCACAAATAAAATATCACCACAAGTTAACTAGTAACAAGCCTGAGCTATTGGCTGGGCATTTATAATTTATATTAAGTCTCCAAGTCAGTTATTTGGGAAGTGGCTGCCAGTTATTTGGGAGTAGGCAGTTGGGACAGGAAAACACTGCCTACAACCCTTAGTGGCAGTGGCAGAGCCAGTGCCTGTAGGAAAAGAATTCCCACCAGGCTGTGGCTTGAGTGGGTAGACCACTGGCAGAGAAGCAGGCTGGTAACTGCAGAGTCGCAATTGCTGGCTGAAATAGCAGTGGATTAAGGCACAGCCACTGTGCTGAAGATAAAACAACAAATAAATACAAACAGAGCCCCAGCAACCTCTGAGATACCATTAATTATAGCAACATGCACATAATGGGAGTTCTCGGTAAGAGAAGAAGAAAGGCATAAAAAAAAATGAAACCTTTCCAAATTTAAGGAAAGCTATGAATACATGCATTCAAGAAACATAAATAAATAATAAAAGAATTCCAAGTAAAATATATCAAAAGGGATCTTCATCTAGACATTCAAAATACTTAAACACAATGAAAGAGTATCAAAAGTGTCAAAAGGGAATTATGTATCATATACAAGGGACCCTCAGTAAATACTCACAGATCAATTGTCATCAGAAACTACAGAGGCCAGGATGCAGTGGGATGGTACATGTGCTGGGGGAAAAATATCAATGAAGAATTTTATATTTAGGAAAATTATTCTTCCAAAATGAAGATTAGAAGATATTCCCAGAAATAAAATTAGAGAGCTAGATGTGATTGTCTACACTTGTAGTCCCAACTACTTGAGAGGCTGAGGAGGACTGCTTAAGTCCAGGACTTCTGAGTTATGTCAATCAGGTGTCCCTACTAAGTTCATGACATATTTTTCTCCTACTCGGAAAACAGCTACATAAAGAAATAATTAGAGAATGTGTTTATGGACATTTACTATATGTATACATACATACAAAATATGTAATTTAATGTATAACAATAACAGCAAAAAAGTGAGGCGTGGAATAGAGATATATTTGAACAATTTTTGTAATACCATTGAAATAATATTTGAATCAAAGCTAAAGAAGGAGATTGAGAGTGATGATTCACAAGTTAAGAGTACTTAGTAGCCAAAAGAAAGTGGTGCATGCCTTTAATCCCAGCACTCAGGAGTCAGGCAGGCAGATCTCTGTGAGTTTGAGGTCTAATAGGGCGAGTTCCAGGACAGCCAGGGCTACACAAAGAAACCCTGTCTCAAAAACAAACAAATAAAAACAAAACAAAAAAGAGTACTTAGTGTGCAGTCATAAAGTTCAGATTCCAGTACCAAGCTGGGAGTGGTCCTACACAAACCTGTAACCCCAGTACTGAGGTAAGCAGACACTGGAGGATCACTCAGGCTTGTTGGTCACTAGCCTGGCTTCAGGTTCAGTGAGAAAACCTCTCTCTACAGAATAAGGCATAGAGTAATAGAGCAGGACACCTGATATCATGTGACAGGCATGAGAAACCTCTCCTCACATGTGCATATACCACACACATACATACACACATAAGCACATAAATAAGTTATTCTAAGTGGTTAATTATAGTTCCCAAGTGAAAAAGGAACTATTTTGAAAGTATAGTCAAGAAACAGGTTAAAATGATACAGAACAAAATACCTATATAGCACAAAAGAAAGCAGTAATGAAGGAGCAAAGGTCAACAGTTATAAAAAACGGACCAAAATATTGGAACTAAATCCTAAGTTATTGGGGACTGCGTTAAATAAAAATAAATTAATCCAGTCAAAATGAAGAGATTGTTAAAAATGGCTTAAAAAGCATGATCCAACTCTATGCTGTTCCCTGGGTAGACACTTACATTCAAATAGTCTGAGTAAAAGACTGGAAAAATAAAATACAAACAACAATCATGAGAGTTGGAATGGCCAAACTAATGTTTTACACAATGTATATTTTTTAAAAGTAGAGAAAATGAAAGCATTGCATAAAGTTAAACTGGCTAGTTTGTCAGGAGGATGTAAGCAATATAAATGCCTAACCACAGAGCCCAAAGTCCATGAAGCAAAAAATCTTGACTCAATCAAAGGAGAAGGGGACAATTAAAAAAACAACTACTTCTGAACTTCAAAATTCTGCTTTCAATAGTACATATGACCAGGTAGAAGATCAGTAAGGAAATGGAATAATTTAACCTAACAGGCAACTTGTAAGATGATCCAACAGCAAAATACACATTCTTCTCAAATGTTATAGAGCACTGTTCAGGTTAGATCATATGTTAGACCATATGACAAGCCTCAGTCAATTGAAATAATTGAAATAATAAAATGTATGTTCTCTAACTACAACTGAAAAAGAAATAATTAAGGACATTTAGAAGTTCACAAATTTATGAAAATTATAAACATTCTTAATACCTATTAGGTCAAAGAAAAATCATAAGGGAAAGTAGCAAAATATTTTGAGATAAATTAAAATAAACACACTATTCTATAATTAACTTATGAAATGCAGCATAAGTGATGTCTCAGGGGAAATTTTATAGTTCTAAAAGTGTAATTTAAAAAGAGACATGATTTTGAAACCAACCATCTAAGTTTCTATCTTAAGGAATTGGAAAATAAAGATCAAATTAAACTCAGTGTGAGAAGAGGAAAGGTTATAATAAGGGTTAGAGTGATAATAAATGACATAGAAAAAATAGGGAAAATCAATAAAAAAAACAACCAAACTAAAGTCCATTCTCTTAAAACACCCACAAAACCAACAATTTTTAAGTCATTCTGACCATTTAAAAAAAGAGATTTAAATTCCTAAAATTGAGAATGAAATGGTAAACTGTCAAGCTTGCAAAAAAATGGAAAGGATTATTAAAGCAAACTATGAATCTCTGTACTCTACTAAATTAGATAACAAATGAAATAAATCTTTAGAAAAATACTAAACACTGAAACTTACCCAACAAGAAATGAAAAATCTAAATAAGACCTGCAGGAAGTAAACAGATCAATTTGGCAATTGAAAAATTTCCCACACACCACGGAAAGCCCAGGACCACACAGTTTAATTGTTAAATTTTTCCAAATATTTGAACTAATATCAATCCTTCACAAATTCTTCCAAATCAGGAATATAAACAATCTTCAAAACTACTCAACTCATCAGTACTACTCTGACACCGAAACCAAAAAGCCAAATGCCAATATTCTTCGTGAATATAGATGCAAAAGTTTTTAACAAACTACTAGCAAACCTAACTTGTCAGAGTACAAAAATAATTGTGCCACATGACCAAAGTGGAATTTTCCTAAGCATGTGTAGCTAGTTCAACAAATGTGTGTGTGTGTGTGTGTGTGTGTGTGTGTGTGTGTGTGTGTGTGCAGAGCCAGGTGTGGTGGCTCACATCTACAATCCTAGTATTTAGGATGCTGAAGCAAGTAGTTTATCACTAGTTTCAGGCAAGTCTGGGCTGCAGAGTAAAACTGTCAAGAAAAGAAAGATGACAATAATAACAAGGAGGAGGGAAAAAGAACAAAATTACGGGATTAATTCAAGACATGCAGGATAAAATGATGTATAGCAATTTCCTCTGAGATAAAATCTTTCACCTTGGAGGGAAGCTTAAAACTTAGGATGTTCTAAGGTGAGGTGAGACATTTAATACTGCAAGGAAAGACATTAAGACACATGAAGTAAATAACTCAGTACTTTCAGGAAGTCTCTAAAACTGATCAGATTCACCAGGCCCCTCTGAACTCAAGCATATATAAGCAGTAAGGACTGATGAGAAATACTCTTAGACAAATTGATGTGCCCAAAAGAGACCCTCTCCAACCTTTTGAGCTGGCTTCAAGTTGTGCAGTGAGTTCTAGGTTTCCAATTTTCATGAGCCACCATCCAGGCTGCAGTGAGCTTTTGGTGATGCATCTGCCTTTGAGTCATTGCTATCTGAAGTGAGTAGATATTTACTCACATTTCTCCAGGAAAAAAATGTCACATTATATAAGTGCATTTAACCAAAGGCAACACATTATTATAAAGAAAACATTAGACATACAAGAAAGAGAAGGAACTTCCTCAACCAGACAAAGGTTATGTATGAATAACCCACAACTAACAACATACTCCGTGATTTAAAAAAAAAAAATGCTGAATGCTTTCTGCATAAAATCAGTATCAAGACAAAGCCGTCTATTCCTGCCACTTCTACCAACATTATATTGGAGATTCTAACCATGAAAATTGGGGAAAAGAAAGATAAATAAGAACTTCTAAGAACTGGAAAAGGTACAAAACCATGTTCTTTGTTTATATATTATTTATGTCTTGATACATAGCCTAGGCTGTCCTATAACTCAGTTTATAGCCCAGGTTGTCCTCAAACTCATCATCCTCCTGCCTTTGCCTCTTGAGTGCTGGGATTATAGCTGTGTTCTACCACACCAAACTATTAGAGTTAATAAATGAGCTCTTTAAAGTTGCACAAGCCAGAAGCATGGTTCAATGAATAAAGGTGCCTGCCACCAACTAAGCCTGATACCCTGAGTTAAAGCCTAGGAAAAAACATGACAGAAAAAGAAAACTGGCTTCCATAAGTTTTCTTCTGAGCTCCACATAGATACTACAGCATTCTTGCGCCTGCACACACACATGCGCGCGTGCGCGCACACACACACACACACACACACACACACTACATTAAATAAAAACATGAAGAGCAGGATTTAAAACTAAGACACAAAAATCAGCAGTATGTCTATATGCTAATAATGATTAATCTGAAAATAAAACTGCATCCATTTATGGTAAAATAAAAAATTACTTAGGCACCGCTTTGGCTGTAGAATATATATATATATATATATATATATATATATATATATATATATATATATGTCACATATATATGACATATATAAGGCTCCTATAAATTATCTTTTGAGCTCCACAAGTGCATCATGGTATGCATGTGTGTGTCTGTGTACATAATAAATAAATGTAAAATTTTAGATGTATCATAGACTTACATATATGCGTTAAAACTGTAAAACTCCTGCAAAATAAGAATGTATGTTCATAACATTGAATTAGGCAAAGAATACAGCACTAAAAGCATAAGTAACAAGGAAAATGGATAAATTGAATTTTATCAAATAAACTCTTATTTTAATAATCACTATCAAGAAAGTGAAAAAGCAATCAAAAAAGGAAATGAAAATTATATATCTCAGGGGCCATGAATCCATAATATATAGGCATCTTATAACATAAATAAAGAGACAAGAATCAACTCATAGTCTGGGGGTTAGGTAGCTTAACAGTAGAACAATTGTCTACTATGTGCAAGGTAAATGATCTTTTTTTTTTGGTTTTGTCGAGACAGCATTTCTCTGTGTAGCTTTGTGCCTTTCCTGGAACTCGCTTTGGAGACCAGGCTGGCCTCAAACTCACAAAGATCCGCCTGCCTCTGCCTCCTGAGTGCTTTAAATATATCTTTCTCAGTGAAAATGCTGGTCACAAAGGGCCATTTATTTATGATTCCACACCTATGAACTGTCCAAAACAGCACATTTTGCTTCTAAAAGGCAAAATTAGCATTATTTGCCATCAAAATCAAAACTAGTAGGTATAGGAAGAAGCAGAAAAATGTGATTATACATAAGGAAAAAATTACATTAATCAAAACATACAAAAATATCAAAGATGATAGAATTAGCAAATGAACATTTAATTTTTTTTGAGATTTTATTTATCTTTATTTTATGTGTGTGTTTGCCTAAATGTATGTCTGTCCATCATGCACCTGTTGTGCCCAATGAGGCCAGAAATTCATAATTGATCCCCTGGTACTTTACAGTTGAGAGCCACTATGACTGGGAATTGAGCACAGGTCCTCTGGAAGAGCAATCAGTGCTCTGAATGGCTGAGCCATCTCGCCAGCCCCACAAACATTTTTAAAGCAGTTATTATAATTACTGTGAATATCTTCAAAGGTTTAATGGAAAAATATAACCACAACGTGAAGAGTAATGAAAGATTTAAAAGAGAGTTATTGGATATGCAACATATTGTGTGTGGGAGTAACTAGATGTGAGCATACAGAAGAAAAATTATTGTTAGCAGCAGTTAAATTCTGTCTGCTTACTTTGTCATTAACTCTCCACTTCTGCTGAGATGCTAGCTACAAGTCCAGAGCCTGTCCTCAGAGCTCAAACAAATACCCCCATACTACCCTTTCAGGCCTAGCAGCCATCTTTCCTGGCATTTTTCCAGAATCCCTGTGCTTTACAAGTTTAAATATGGTGCTCTACAAGTTCAAAATCTACCTCATAATGCTGGAACTCTGTCATGTGACACAAAGGAACCGTCATCTAGTAACAGTCATCTGCAGGGACTGCTGGTCCTTTGCCCAGGGTGCTGGTCCCCGCTGGTCGGGAAGAAGAGGGAACAGACACCACAGCCATCTCTGTTGTGCAGTCATTCTTGTGGTAACAGTCTTTCGGAGACTCCAACTTGAACATGGGATCATCTGTGTCCAAGGCTGCCCTTGGGGCGACCACCGATGAGCCCATGGAACCAGAGCCAAAGCATCTGGCCAGTGAGTAGGAGGCTGCCACCTCTACCAGAGACCCTTTCCTTCTTTTCCCCAGCCCCTCCCTCAACACCCCATGAGGGAAAGCCCCAGATCACTGCTCATACCTTCTACTAAGCAGAGAAGAACCACTTGAGGGTTTGTTTCTGTTTTGTTTTGGTCTTGGGTTTTGGTATTTTGAGGCAGAATCTTGTTTGTAGCCCCGTCTATCCTCCAACTTGTTCCAATTCTCCTGCCTCAGCCTCTCTAGTATTAGGATCACGGACATGTGCCAGAAGGCCCAGCACCAATGACTTTTTAATACCAAATTCTAGAGTACTAAAAAGTATTTAAATAATTTAGACTAGTGACATAAGATGATAGAATTAGAATGTCAACTTCTGACTGAGGATGTATCTCAGTTGGTAGAGTGCTTTTCTAGTGTTATGAAACCCCAGGTTTGATTCTCAGCATCATATACTGGCATAAATCCGGCATGGTGGAGCACAGTTGTAATTCCAGAACTCAGAGGTAGAGGCAGAAGGATCAGGAGTGAATTATTAGGTACATAGTGAATTTGAAACTAGTCTATCATATGCATGAGATGCTGTCTCAATAATAAAACAAAACACCAAAACCTCTAGCTTCTTAGAAGGGTCTCATTTCCTATTTTTGCTTGTAATGACATTAACAAAAATATACATGTATTTATGTGTATATATTACTATGGGGAGGCCAGATAATGAATTCTAGGGAAATATATATTAACCCACTCCAAATGAGAGATAGATAGATATAGAGACAGAAACAGAGACAGACAGACAGACAGACAGACAGACACACACACACACACAGAGAGAGAGAGAGAGAGAGAGAGAGAGAGAGAGAGAGAGAGAGAGAGAGAGAGAGAGAGAAAATGAATGAGTGCATCAAATAGTAAAATAAAAAGGTTAGCAATATGAAGTGAATTGAAAATTATTTCTCAACCTGTATTTTAATGCTTTCACCATCTCTGATTAGGTCTACTACAGTACATAAACCAAACAAATATGAGTGTTGAACATCTGGCTAATGTCCTTTCTGAAAAAGCTAGGAGCAGCAGCTGGGTGGTGGTCTTCAAAGCCCTGGTCACCATACATCACCTCATGGTTAATGGAAATGAGGTTAGTGTTGTTCATGTGCAGTGTTTCTTTCCTTCTATTACAAAGAACCATAAACAGACAACTGCAAAATGTTTTTGTAAAAGGTCTCACTACCTTTTACTTCTATTAGTGGAAGGTAAAATAAGTTAATCACACTTTTTCTTTAAATTATGATTGTACCTTTGAAATCAGTATTCTTGGAAATATACCACTTATGCACTGCTAAAATAACCACTGGTAATAAGGTACATAATAGAGTGGACATTGAATATTTAGATTACTCTTCAGATTATTCAGTTTTCTTTCTTTATGTGTGTTTGGCCTGAATGTATGTCTCTGTACTGTAGCATGAATCTTAAAGAGTCTTATTAATAAAATAAAACCCAGAGCCAGGTATTGTGTTAAAGCTGGAAGATCAGAGAAGCAGAACAAGCCACAGCTACCTCAACTCACTAGTTCCTCAGCTGATCCTATTTCCTCAGACTGGAAGCCTCTGTGTCCTCATCCAAATGGATCTCAGCTGAACTGCTGCTAGAAGCCTAAAAGCTTAACCAGGTTCTAGTTCCTGGTCATCACACCTTATATACCTTTCTGCTATCATGTCCTGGGGTTAAAGGCTCTTGTTACCATGCCTGGCTGTTTCCAGTGTGGCCTTGAACTCACAGAGATCCAAATGGATCTCTGCTTCACAAGTGATAGGATTAAAGGCATGTGTGCCACCATTTTTTGGCCTCTATATCTAGTGGCTGTTCTGTTCTGACCCCAGATAAACTTATTAGGGTGCATGATATATTGGGGAACATCACCACACTGTACCACATGCATATAGTGTCCACAGAAGCCAGAAGAGGGTGTTGGATTCCCTGGAACTGGAGTCACAGATGGTTGTAAAACACCATGTAGGTGCTGGGAATTGAACCTGAGTCCTCTGCAGGAGCAGCCAGTGTGCTTAGCTGCTTAGCCATCTCTCCAGCCCTCTTCAGATTATTTAGACTGGGACCCCCTTCCCACAAATGTATTACTGCATAACTGCTTTACTTTTTGAGAAAGACTGGACACCTGATGGTATTATATGCTCACATGCCTATTTCTTTCCATATACATATTTTAACTCCACAGAACAGCTGAAATAGTCCATAACATTAAATTACTTTTTTCTACTTAAAATTCATAATTTCAGTAAGTCTTAGATTAAAATTAATATTTAGAAATTGGTTGTAATTTGATATTTAGTATAAAGTAATGGTAACTACACAGGATAGTATCTCTAAAGTAAAACATATATATGTATCATAATCGATATCTCAGAACAAGAATCATACTTACAAAAGAGATTAGTAGCACTAAAAATGTGAGGAAATTATAGAGGGGTCAATTTTAAATAAAGTCTATCAACCCAAGTGAATACTAAAAAAAAGAATGATGTCCTTATCTTACCATATATATAAAATCATTTCCTCAAAGATGAAATATTCAGCATTAAATTTAAAGCTAAATAAAATGTAGGTGGCTGTTTTTATAGCATTTTGATAGGACAGATATCATAAAGCTAATCATAAGAACATATAATTATAGAAAAGGTAATATAATGAGCACATTACAACATATTTAGTATTAAATCAAATGTGATGTTTACTAAGAATGCTGGATCTCAAAAACAATTCTAATATAGAAAACAATTTTAATTTTTTTACATTTATTATTTATTGTGTATGTGCATGGTCAAGCTTGGCAATAAGTGCCTTTACCAACAGAGCCATCTTGCTTGCCTAAAAACAAATTTTAGAATGATATTTAATGAACAATACCATTTAGGCAACCGTTTTATATATATTTACATATTATATATATTATAGTATGTATAATACAAACAGTGCACAGATGGAGATGAGAAGACAGCTTTTGGGAATTGGTTCTCTTTTCACCATGTGGGTTCAAGGAATCAAATTCAAGTCATCAGGATTGATGCCAAATTCCTTTACCCACTGAGCTGTCTTACAGGCCCTATTTAGGTAAATTTTTAAAATATGCATAATATTTGTCCATGGAAGACATGCATATGAAATTCTAAGAAAATAGATTGCAAAGACTTTAAAATTATGATACTATATTTGTATCTAGGAGGAAAAAGAAACAGATCTTGAGGATGGGTCAAAGGCAATTTAACTGTAATGTTCCATTCTTCTTTTGTGGGGAGGGTTGAGACAGAGTCTTCACTATGAAGCCCTTGGCTGGCCTGGAAATCACTATGTAAACAGGCTGGCCTTTAACTCATAGAGATCCACCTGCACCTTTAAATTCAGCACCTCTCGAATGCTAGAATTAAAGGTGTGCATCACCACATTTGGTTGTTTCATTTCTCTTATAAAATTAACCTTGAGGTGGATACAGAAAAAAAAAACAGCTGGTATTTCTAGTTAGTGAGATACACAGATATATCATTATTTTTGTATTGTTCTGCAATTTAGAATGAATCAAAAAACCAAGAGAGAGGTGGTTAGACAGAAAGTCTTGAGGGCAAAACATTTAATTAAAATCATTAATGAAATTCATCTGGATACAAAAACTAAATTTGGTACATTATGTTTGACAGCGTTTTATTCAACATCTTGCCTCTCGAAGTTCTTTGTTTACTTTACACAACTTCCTGGATAAAAGTGTCATAGAAGGTGAGATGAATCTTTGTTTGTTTGTTTTTGTTTTTGTTTTTTCGAGACAAGGTTTCTCTGTGTAACAGCCCTGGGCGTTCTGGAACTCACTCTGTAGACCAGGCTGGACTTGAACTCACAGAGATCTGTCTGCCTCTCTCTTCTGGGTTCTGGGATTAAAGGTGAGCACCACCATGCCCACCAAGAAGAGTCTTTGATGGAAATATTTCTACTCGACAAAGAAGGAAAAGATCTGAAAACTATTCCTTGTTAAGAAAATGCTTCTAAATTATTAAGGATGTGATGTGGTGAGAATTTTTTGGAGGTAAATAATCCCTTAATTCATTGACACAAATTTGAGCACTTACTAGCTTATTAATGGACTTTGCTCAATGAAGCCTTATATCCAGTCTACCAAAAATTGTCCCACATCCTTTTCTTTATGCTACTTCCCTCTTTGAGTTTTCTTTAGTCCACTTCTCACTAGCTGTGTCATTTTGTTTTGTTTTGTTTTGGGATCATTACCTTTTGTCATTTCACATCAGAAGTGTATAAGAGCTGAACTTTTTGAACTTTCAGCACCTAGAACAAGACCTGACTTGTAGTAGGTGCTCAACGACAAACTGTTCAGTGAATTAATAAATTGGATGAATAAATAAATCATGGTACATTTGAAGGCTGAGAAGCTAGACGTTAACATTCTACTAAGGTCTTTTCCTGGTTTCTCTGTGAAGTGTGGGGTAGGATTATTTGCTGAGGGCATGAAAGTTGAGGAGAGGTGGTAGGAGTAGACTGGGACAGTAAAGAAATGGTAAGAATTTACAATAGTTTTTATTGAACACATGAAAGAAGCTCATACAATTCAATTATTTCTTCTGTTCAATAATGTCACCATCAACACATCATAAATGGTGATATCAATGATTTAAAGAAGTAAAAAATAATCTTTAACAGAATGTTTGAGAATTGTCAGATTAATGAAATAATGTCTAGCTTTTATACTTCAAGGCTATTGAAGTATACAGGTGAAGTAGACTGAAGTTGTCACATTTGTTAACATATTGCAAATAATATCATTGATTTGGAAATAACATACCTCATTTTTAGGTTATACTATGTCAACATTCATCAGACGATATAGCAGGTACCTGAATGAAAAGTCGCTCGCATACAGAATGATCTCATCTGACATCACAAAAATCAAGAGAGGGTCAGTAAATATCACTAATTTGTAGGTAAACACTAAACACATGTAGTTGACTTTGAAATTTTCACAAAATAACACATCTCTATTTTAAAATACATATGTCATAGTGCTTCTCAAACTCTTAATTGCTGATATTTATGATATTCCTTTATCTTTTGTAGGACACATGGTGTGATGAGAACTATGAATACCAATGAGCTTCTAAACACACTTCCAGTCATTCAAACCCAATTTGATGCTCTTCTTAATTTTAATGTAAGAGTTTTAAGAAAATTAATAAGTGGAATAATTAACTGTATCCGGGAGGAAGAATCATCTTAAACTGTTGTGGTAATTAGATAATTCTTTCTTTTTTAGGCAAATCCTGACCAACTAACTAATGGGATCATACAGTCTGCTTTTATACTACTCTTTAAAGATTCTCTTCGTCTTTTTTCAGCTTATAATGAAGGGATCCTTAATCTTTTAGGCAAGTTAAAACTTCTTTTTTTAAAGTTAAATTATTTTTAAAAGAAATTTTGGTCAAGTATAATTTATTTGTAAAAAATTTTTTTCTTTTATTTCTATATTTAGATTTATATTTGTTGTAGATCCAAAATAGGAGATCGTTGAAGGCTATGTACTTTAAAATAATAAAATACCAGTACATTATACATTAAGATAAATTAATGCAGTTCTTGCTTTTCTCTTGTGTTATCTATTATTTCTATTTTTAGACAATTATTTTAACATGAGGAAGAACCAATGCAAGGAAAGTTTGGATATTTACATCAAATTTCTTGGAAGAACAGCCAAACTGACAGAATTCCTAAAGGTTGCAGAGGTTAGAAATTCATTTATATCCAAGGATTTTCTGTTGCTTTCTGTATTAGTTTAGTATCACCTTTATTCTACTATCAGCAGTAATTTCAAAACTTGATCAAAATATATATGACATAAATCTTTCCAGGCACTGGGCAATAGACAAAACAGGTCTTTGGTGAGTGAGAGAAAGAAATAATAGCAAAGGTAAGCCTATGTTTTCCCTCATGCTCAGAGTAATCCAAGCCGAACAAGATGAATCAGTCCTAGATAACTGACAGGAAAACGTCTAAAAATCAAAGACAAGAAACATAAATTATCAATAAGAAGAACAACAGTATGAATAGTGGCTGACTTCTACTTGAAATAACACATTTGCATGTTAGCTAATATGCAATTTATCTCTTCCCCAAGCATCAAAGACTCAATACAGGCAGGCCTTTTCTTTTAGAATCTATCCTTAGGTTAAGTATAATTTTGTGCTCAAATGTATATGACATATGTTTGCCTGGTCATTTTTTTTAATCCAGAAAGATATATTCTTGAGGTACTTTCTCTTTTACATATACACAATAGCATATCTGTTAATTTTTTATTAATACTCCCTACAGTTATATGTATGCTTTCCCTCTCTTTTTGTGAATTCAGGAATTTGGAGTTGAGCGGAAAGACATTCCATATCTTTCTCAGGTCAGTCAGTGGCATATTGTATTTAAAGTGACTTTTTGTATTTGCATGTCTACTGTATTAGTCATCATCGGAGTCTCTTTTGTCATAAAATGATGTGTGTATATTTTGATTTATCTAGAAGTTACAAGTACACACACATAGTGTCTCCTGGTATAATAGTTAGACCATGCTTTTTGAGTGGACAGAGATGGTTATTTTTTACAACTGCAAAGAGGTAGAATGTTAGTGACTGTCCCATAACAGTAAGAATCAAATGAGCTCAGGCTTTTTCCCTCCCCAGAAACTGGGGCTAAGTAGTTTTGATGGAGATGGGGATAATCACCCTTATATCCTTTGTGTCTTTAAGAATCAGTTTAACACCAATTTATAATGTTCTTTTGGAAGGGATTATTTTTGCAATACTTTTTTACTTTCATGTTGTGGGCTGTTTTGGGATTGAACTCAAGGCCTCTTACATGTTAGTCAAGTTTTGTACCACTAAACAATATCAATAACCTGTAGCATGAATCTTAAAATTTCTTATTAATAAAAAAAATCTGAAGCCAGGTATTGGGTTAAAGCTGGAAGATCAGAGAAACAGAACAAGCCACAGCTTCCTCACCTCGCCAGTTCCTCAGCTGATCCTGTTTCCTCAGACTGGAAGCCTCTGTGTCCTCATCCAAATGGATCTCAGCTGAACTGCTTCTGAAAAGCTGAAAGCTTAACCAGGCTAGTTCCTGGTCCTCACACCTTATAAACCTTTCTGCTTTCTGCCCTTACTTCCTGGGATTAAAGGCTCACTTTCTGGGATTAAAGGCATGTGTCACCATGCCTGGCTGTTTCCAATGCGGCCTTGAACTCACAGAGATCCAGAGGGATTTCTGCCTCTGGAATGCTAGGATTAAAGGCGTAAGTGCCACCATTTTATAGCCTTTGTATCTAGTGGCTGTTCTGTTCTCTGACCCCAGATAAGTTTATTAGGGTGCACAATATTTTGGGGAACACAATACCACCACACTTCCCCTTTTTTGTCTAAAATTTTTCAAAAAAGCTTATAACTAATACAAGAAAAACTATCCAATAAGTATATACAATATATACAGTCAAGAATTACATTAACGATGTCTAGTCCACTAACATTTGACAGATTCAGATAAAAACTCCATCATATATATTAACAATGTCCAGTCTAGTAACATTTGATAAACTCAGACAAAAAAAGTTCATTACTTATCCTATTTAAAACAAGTAGTTCCTTTTTAAAAGTAAATTCAATAATCTCCCTTTTTAATCTTATTATATTTATATTCTCTTTTTTTCATAATAGATTCAGTAATCTACCTTTTGTCATTTTTATATCTTCTCTTTTTTCTTTTTAGAGTAGATTCAGTGATCGACCCATTTATCCTATTATTTCTTTATCTTTTTTTCTCAGAGTAGAGTCAATGATCTACCTCATATCTATATTCTCTTCTTTCTTTTTCCTTTTTTTAAAACAAAACCTCTTAATCTAATATCCATGTTCAGCTTTTTTCCTGACCATTAACAATTAACAACTTGTAACCAACCATTGTAAACAATGACAATATCCAAAACTCATTAAATGACCAAAAACCTCCCATCCCACCTTTTGGGAATGTGGGCGTCATTTTCTGAAAATTACTTTCTGCTTTCTTGGGGTGAAGACATCTTTAGGGGATCCTAAAAAGAAAATTTTGGGGTTAATTGTCAAGTCCTGTATCATTTGTCCAGTCCCTGCATAATGAGAAAGTGCAGGGCTTGTCTCAAGTCCTTGTTTAAGTAGTCTGTCAGGCTGGATCATCTCAGCTAGCAATTTCGAAATTGTCCTGAGCACTTTGTAGTCCAAAGCTGATCTTTCCATGGTGTTAATAAGCTTAATGGCTTTATTATAGTCCATGTGGAATCATCGTTGTGGGGTCCCATCATCCTTTTGAAGATTTCAAAGTCACTGTTAGTGTTAGGCATGGTCATTGGTTCTCTGAAGACTTTTTTTTTTGTTGTTGTTGTTTTTTTTTTTTGTTGTTGTTGTTGTTTTTTTTTTTGCCTCTTCTGTGGTTTGGAGCAATCACAGTCTGATAAATGTCTGTCTCTGGGAACCATGAATGTTCTTCTTTAGAAGAGAAAGTCTTCACAGCAATTTCTCCCCACCATCTGTCTTGCCAAACTTTTCCAAACTGACCTTTGTTTATGCTTTCTTGTAACACGATGTTTCTGGCAATTCTTCTCTGAACAAGCAGTATTAAACCCTTTGTCCCAGGTAGCAGCATCACCGCAGTCACCAACACGATGAGAAGAAGCCAGCAACTCAGAGCAGCAGCCACTGCCTCCATGGTCCCACCACTGTTTGTGGCTCGGCCCCGGGCAAAGCTTCTCTTAGGTTGGCCTCAAACTCAGGATCCTCCTCCTTCAGTGAATCCAACCAGTGTGCCACCACAACTGGCTGAGTGTAGCTCAGGTCTGAGCTTGGGCCCGCAAGGCCACAGGCAAGAGGCTTTTTTTTGAATTTGTACCACGAATGTTGGGCGCCAGATGTAGCATGAATCTTAAAAGTTCTTATTAATAAAAACAAATCTGAAGCTAGGTATTGGGGTGAATGCTGGAAGATCAGAGAAGCAGAACAAGCCACAGCTACCTCAATAACCCTTCTATCTGCCTGTCTGTCCATGACATTCTTAAAATGTTCTTTTAAAATTAACATACAAAGTAATGGGTTTCATTATGGCCTTTTCATATACATTTTGTTTTTGTTGAAATTTCCTTCACTTTACTTCCCCATCATCCTGCCTCCCTCCTGCTGGTCTCCTTCCTCCCTCCAGTAGCTACTCTTCTGCTTTTATGTCGCATATATCCTATTGCTCTTTTCTTTTTTTCCCCTCCCTCCAGGAAGACTTCTTTCTCCTCTGATGGTCTTCTTCCTAGTATTATTACACACACACACACATACACACACACACATACACACACACACATTCACGCACGCATGCACATGTGCATCTACATATGAATCTATCACCTGTCTTTACACATATATAAAACTTTAAATCTAGTCAATTTTCAATTTTTCTTTTTTGAGACAGTCTTACTAAGTTGCCCATACTAGTCTGGAATTCACTATATAGCCTAGACTGTCTTCCAAGTCATGAACCTCCTGCATCAGCCTTCCTGAGTGAAGGCATTACAGGCCTGTGCTACTATGTCTAACTTTTCAACTAATGTTTAATGAGATTTAGCTACAGTTATACGTCTAGAAGCCAGGGTGGAAGGTAATACAGATCCTGATGGGGAATGGAATTTGTGAAGTAGAGGCATCTGTATCATCTCCAGCAAGGAAGCTGACAAGTTTCTGGGAAAATTTGGTTATTTAGAACATTCACAGCCATCCCTTCAGGCATCCTTACCCTAAAGGTTCACAGTGAGAACCACTGTTGTTTGAAATAATACCAGGCTTCCTTAATGAGCAGTCAGATGATCCCATTAGCAGGGAGACAAAGATTAAATAAGAATGTTTAGGTTAGTACAGGAAAAGATAAAAGAGAGACAGGACCCCAGCCTCCTAGTTCCTGAGAAAAGTGAAACAAAGGCTAGAATCATGGCTTGATGTCTGCAGACTTGACTTTACTGCCTTGGTTTTTATTCACATTGGCATTCCTTGTTCTGTGGAGGTCCTGAGGGCAGCAAGGAGAACCTTTCCTGAAAACTACAACCTCAACCATTGTTGCACCACACACAAACTGACCAGTATGTGCAACGTGAATTCTAAGGAGACATCTGCCAGGAAGAATACCCAAGTGGAGGGCCCCATCTCCCACTAGGCTACCCATCTCTTTCTTCTTACCTCAGTGCTGGTCCCTAGGATACTTGTGTTAGAAAAGTGGAGTACATGCATTGAAGATTCACAAGAAGCAGATGAGGGTCTTATTGGCAGAAGCTCATGCAGATCCTCAGGCATTTCTATGCAAAGGAGCCCTGTTTACTGTAAGAGCTTCCTTATCAGACCCCTGGCCCTTGGCTCCCAGCCAGTACAGAAAATCTTCTGTCAAGGCCTTCAGCTGGCTGAACTCCCCAGTCAACTGGCTGTCTCAGGTATTCTGGAAACCCTGGAATGGAATGAAAAATTCTGGGCTAGGTGGAAGAGTGGAGCAGAAGACTGTGAGAGTGAGGTTAGCTCCACCTTGTGCTCCATGGTCAGTGTTCTTGACAGAGGTCTCTGAAAAAACAAAGTACTAGTTCAGACTGTTAACTTCTAGATTCCATGGAGAGCTGTTAAAGTCTTCCTTTGTGGCTAAATTGTACTTTTAACAGGTTTTGCTCAGAGTGGATGGAAGTTAAGCTGGCCACCACTTGAGAAATCCCTTCAGATCTTATTTTTCTGAGGAGGAAAATTCTTTCAGCTACTACTTCTTGCATTTAATTTTACAAAGGATCTGCTCAGTCTGCAGTCAGACACACTTTTTTTATCTTTTGCTAAAATAGTTCAGATATCATGTATCTGATCCACATTGCCTGTCACAGTTCCAGGGTACAAACACGGGGATCTGATGGCTGGCTCTGCCACGAAGTTTGCCCAAGTGAATTTTACCAGTCACCACAATGTCTCCATGGTTTGAGTGACAACATGTCTAATGAAGGAGGTCTTATAGTGTCACTCTCACCCATTGCAAGCAAAGCACTTGCTGCTTTTAACTTTTTGGATTTCTAAGCACCTTCTGACAATTGTGCCTATTAAGCTTACATGGAATTGTTCCATTGGATTTACAACTGGCAGTGAACTGTCCAAACCAAATCAAACCGAAAATGTTTCCAACCAACATGTTCAAATACTGAAAAGTTTTGAATTTATTCTTTGGGAATTGTCCTTGAGCCATATCTATACCACTGTAACCAGTTCTTTTGCTAAATCTTCCAGCCAGCTCAGCAGTTTGTATCATTTATCTTTACTCCCAAATCTCTTCTCTTCCAGTGAACCAATTTTATCTATCCAATATAGGACATTGGTGGGGAATTTATCTTCTATGAGAGGAAGTCTTCACTTTCCATTTTTAATGGAAATGGATAATTAAAGCTACACAGGACATTGGTGGGGAATTAATTTTCTATGAGAGGAAGTCTTCACTTTCCATTTTTAATGGAAATGGATAATTAAAGCTACATCTACATTTATTCAGCAAATATTAGTTAAGCATGGACTGTGTGCCAAATACTTAAAATTTAACATTGAACAAAACAGAGAAAAACTCTATATTTGTTGTTGTTTCTAAAATAGTATTTCTTTTAAAAAATTTAAATTATTCTTCTCTTATGCAATACATCCCAACTTCAGCTTCCCCTCCCTCCACTACTCCCAGTTCCCCACACTTCACCTCTCCCCTAGATCCAACCCCCCACCCCCCATCATCTACGCCCAGAAAAGAGCAGCCCTCCCAGGGACATCAACTGAACACTGCCTAACAAACCATGACAAACTCTCACATCAAGGCTGGATGAAGCAATACAGTAGGAGGAAAAGAGTCCCAAGAGCAGGCAAAGAAGTCATACACACCAGACCCATTCCCACTGTCAGGAGTCCTCCTCAAACACCAAGTCAATAACCATAACATATATGCAGAGGACATAGAAGACCCATGCAGGCTCTGTGATTGCCACTTCAGTCTCTGTGAGTTCTATGAGCCCTGGGTTAGTTGATTCTACTGGCCATGCTCTCCCTGTGTCCTCTACTCCTCTGGCTCCCAAAATTCCTCTTTTCCCTCTTCCATGGAGTTCCCAAGCTCCAAGGGGTGGGACCTAATGGAGACCTCCAACATGTGCTCTCTCTCCACCTAAAAGTTTGGCTGTGCATCTCTACATCCATTCCCTTCAACTGCAGGGAGCAGGCTTTCTGATGATGACTGGACTAGGCACTGATCTGTAAGTGCAGCAGAACATCATTAGGAATCATTTCATTGATTTATTTTTTGGACAGTCAGGTCTCTGGGCTATCCACTTTCTGGTGCCTGGTCATCCAGGTAGTGTCAGACATGGGCTCCCTTTCATGGTATGGGCCTCAAATTAGACCAATAATTGGTTGGTTACTCCCACAAGTTCTGCACTACCATTGCCCCAACATATTTTTCAGGCAGGACAATTGTAGGCTGAAGGTTTTGTGGATAAGTTGGTGTCCCAGATCCTCCACTGGAATCCTTGTCTGGCTACAGAAGATAAAGAGTTCAGGCTCTGTGTCCTCCATTAGTAGGATCACCCTTGTAGATTCCAGGGAGCTTCCATTGCACTAGGTTTCCACATCATCCCTCAAATGCCCTCCAATCCCAGTCATCTCTCCCAGTACTCTCTCCCTCCACTCCCCCACACTTGATCCCTGCAATTCCTATCCCCACTCTCCCCGAGTCCACCTGCAAAATCTATTCTATTTCCCATTCCCAGAAAGATCTATGTGTCTCGCCCTCCACAGCCAGAGACCTCATTGTTACTTAGCCTCTCTCTGTCTGTGGACTGTTCCTTGATTATCATTTACTTAGCAGCTAAAATCCACTTATAAGTGGGTACATACCATGTTTGTCTTTCTGGGTCTGGGTTACCTCACTCAGGATGATTTTTTTCTAGTTCAATCCATTTGCCTGCAAATTTCATGATGGCATTTTCTAATTGCTGGGTATATTCCATTTTGTAAATGTACCACATTTTCTTTATCCATTCTTCAGTAGAGGGACATCTATGTTGTTTCCAGTTTCTGGCTATTATGAATAGAGCTGCAATGAACATAGTTGAACAAGCGTCCTTGTGGTAGGATAGAGCATCCTTTGGGTGTATGCCCAAGAGTGGTGTAGGTGGATCTTGAGGTAGATTCATTTCTATAGTGGCTGTACAAGTTTGCACTCCCACCAGCAATGGAGGGGTGTTCTCTTGCTCCACATCCTCACCAGCATGAGCTGTCACTTTATTTATTGATCTTAGCCATTCTGACAGGTGTAAGATGGAATCTCAAAGTAGTTTAGGTATGTTTGTAGCAGACTTTCTTGGACTACCAGCCCCCAAATCATGACATAGAGACTTATTATTAATTATGAAAGCTCAGTCTGAGTTTAGGCTTATTTCTAACTAGCTTTTATAACTTAAATCAACCCATTTCTATTAATCTACATGCTGCCATGTGGCTCATAGCTTTTACCTCTTCTCCTGCATGTCCTTCTTTCTCTCCATCTCCTCTAGCATCTCTCCCCCACCTAGATTCATCTCCTCTTCTTTTCTCTCTGCCCTGAAGTCCCACCTAACCTCTTCCTGCTTAGCTATTGGACATTCAGCTATTTATTAAACCAATAAGAAGGCGCTTGGCAAAAATACATCTTCACAGTGTACAACTTGTATCCCTGATCTCGACAAGACTTTTATCATGAAGGGGTGTTGGATTTTGTTAAAGGCTTTTTTAGCATCTAATGAGTTGATTATGTATTTTTTCAGGTTTTTAAAGTGATGAATTACATCGACTGATTTTCATATGTCAAACCATCTTTGCTTCTTTGGGATGAAACCTATTTGGTCATGGTGGATGATAATTTTGATGTCTTATTGGATTCTGCTTGCCAGTATTTTATTGAGTATTTTTCTATCTATTTTCATAGGAAAAATGGTCTGTAATTCTCTTTCTTTATTGAATCTTTGTGTGGTTGGGTATCAGGGTGACTGTGGCTGCTTAAAATAAATTTGGCAATGTTCCTTCTGTTTCTATTTTGTGGAATAATTTGAGGGGTATTGGTTTTAGTTCTTTGAAAGTCTGGTGGAAATCTGTGCTAAAACAGTTTTTTTAGTTGGGAGACTTTTAAAGACTGCTTCTATTTCCTTAGGGATTATAGGTCTTTTTAAATTGCTTATCTGATCTTGATTAAACTTTGGTTTCTATTGAGAAAATTATCCATTTCTTTTAGATTTTCCAATTTTATGGAGTACAGGCTTTTTTAAGTATTATCTAATGATTCTTTGGATTTCCTTGGTGTCTGTTATTATAATCCCCTTTTAAATTTCTGATTTTGTTAATTTAGATATTCTCTGTGTCTTTCAGTTAGCTTGGATAAGGGTTTGTCTATTTTGTTGATTTTCTCAAAGAACCAACTTTGTTTCACTGCTTCTTTGTATTGTTCTCTTTGTTTCTTGATTTCAGCCCTGACTTTGATATTTCCTGCCATCTACTCCTCTTTGGTGTGCTTACTTCTTTTCATTCTAGAGCTTTCAGGTGTGTTGTTAAGTTGCTAGTATTAAATCTCTCCAATTATTTTATGAAGACATTTAGTGCTATGAACTTTCCTCTTAGCACTGCTTTCATTGTGTTCCATAAGTTTGGATATGTTATGTATTTATTTTCACTGAATTCTAGAAAGTCTTTTATTTCTTTATTTCTGTCTTGACACAGTTTTTATCAGTAGAGAGTTGTTCAGTTTATATGAGTTTGTAAGCTTTCTTTTGTTTGTGTTGTTGTTGAAATCCAGCTTTAACCTGTGGTGGTCTGATAGGATGCAGGGGGTTATTCCAATTTTCTTGTATCTGTTGAGACTTGCTTTGTGGTCAAGTATGTGCTCAATTTTGGAATAAGTTCTGTGAGGTGCTGAGAAGAAGATATATTCTTCCATGTTAGGGTGAAATATTCTATAGATATCTGTTAGGTCCATTTGGTTTATAATGTTTGTTAGCTCCAGTGTTTCTCTGTTTAGTTTATGTCTGGATAACCTGTTCATTGGTTAGAGTGGGATATTGAAGTCTCCAACTACCAATGTGTGAAGGTTGATGTGTGCTTTAAACTTTAATAATGTTTCTTTTACATACATGTGTGCCCTTGCATTTGGGGAATAGATTTTAAGAATTGAAACATCATTTTGGTGGATTTTCCTTTGATGAGTATGGAGTGTCCTTCCCTGTCTCTTTTGATTAATTTTGGTTTGAAGTCTACTTTGTTAGATATTTGAATGGCTACACCAGCTTGCTTCTTAGGTCCATTTGCTTGGAAAATCTTTTTCCAACCCTTTACTCTGAGGTAATATCTATCTTTGATGTTGAGGTGTGTTTCTTGTACACAGCATAAGGATGGATCCTGGTTTTTGTTTTTTTTTTTTTTTTTTTTGGTTTTTCGAGACAGGGTTTCTCTGTGTAGCTTTGCGCCTTTCCTGGGACTCACTTGGTAGCCCAGGCTGGCCTCGAACTCACAGAGATCCGCCTGGCTCTGCCTCCCGAGTGCTGGGATTAAAGGCGTGCGCCGCCGCCGCCGCCGCCGCCGCCGCCGCCGCCGCCGCCGCCACCACCACCACCACCACCACCACCACCACCACCACCACCCGGCGGATCCTGTTTTTGTATCTATTCTGTTAGCTTGTACCTTTTTATTGGGGAATTGAGTTCATTCATATTGAGGCATACCACCACCACCACCACCACCACCCGGCGGATCCTGTTTTTGTATCTATTCTGTTAGCTTGTACCTTTTTATTGGGGAATTGAGTTCATTCATATTGAGGCATACCACCACCACCACCACCACCACCCGGCGGATCCTGTTTTTGTATCTATTCTGTTAGCTTGTACCTTTTTATTGGGGAATTGAGTTCATTCATATTGAGGCATATCAATGACCATTGATTGTAACACGAATTGCTAAACGGTTTTATTAATAGAAAACTCAGAGCCAGATATTGGAGTGAAAGCTGAAAGATCAGAGAAGCAGAACAAGCCACAGCCAACCTCACCTTGCCAACTCCTCAGCCGATCCTGTTTCCATGAATTCTCTGACTGAAAGACTCTGAGTCCTCACCCCTGAGGGTCTCAGTTGAACTGCTGCTTAGTTCCTGTCTCCTCATGCCTTATATACCATTCTCCACTCAGCCATGACATTTCCTGGGATTAAAGGCATGAGATCTCAAGTGCTGGGATTAAAGGTGTGTCCCACCATGCCTGGCTCTGTTCCCAGTGTAACCTTGAACTCACAGAGATCCATCTGGATCTCTGCCTCCCAAGTAATAGGATTAAGGGTATGATCACTGTCTTGCCTCAGTGTTTAATCTAGTGGCTGGCTCTGTCCTCTAATCCCCAGATAAGTTTTATTTGTTAAAGCACAAATAAAATATCATCACAATTGATTGTTAACTCCTGTTACTTTGTTGTTGTTGTTGTTCGTGGTGATGGTGGTGGTGGTGATAATGATGATGATGATGATGTGTGTGTGTATGTGTGTGTATATGTGTGTGTGTGTTTCCCTTCTTTTTGTTTTGCTGGTGTGAGATTATTTATTTCCCATGTTTTTGTGGGATAGTTAACCTCCTTGTGTTGTAGCTTTCTTTTTAGTACCTTCAGTAGGGCTGGATTTGTAGATAGATATTGATTAAATTTGACTTTACATTGGAATATCTTGTTTTCTCCATCTATAGTGACTGAAAGTTTTGCTGAGTATAGTAAAGTGGATTGGCATCTGTGGTCTCTTAAAGTGTGAAACACATCTGTCCAGTCCCTTCTGGCTTTTAAATCTTCATTAAGAAGTCAGGTGTAATTCTAGGTCTGCCTTTATATGTTACTTGGCCTTTTCCCATGCAGCTTTTAATATTATTTCTTCGTTCTGCGTGTTTAGTGTTTTGATTATTGTGTGATGAGGGGACTTTCTTCTCTGGTCTAATCTATTTGGTGTTCTGTATGCTTCTTGTATCTTTATAGGCATCTCCTTAAGATTAGAAAAGTTTTATTCTATGATTTTGTTGAAAAGAAAAATCACTTTGAATTTGGATTCTTCTCTTTCCTCTCTTCCTATTATTCTTAAGTTTTGTCTTTTTATATTGTCCCAGATTTCCTGAATGTTTTGTGCTAGGAATTTTTTTAGATTTAACATTTTCTTTGACTCATATATATATTCTTTCTATTGTATCTTCAACACCTGAGATTCTTTCTTCTATCTCTTGTATTCTGACGGTGAAACTTGTCTCTGTAGTTCCTATTTGCTTACCTAGATTTTTCACTTCCAGAATTTCCAATTTGTGTTTTCTTTATTGCTTCTATTTCCATTTTCAGGTCCTGAGAAGTTTTTTAAAATTCATTTTACATACAAACCACAGATCCCTCTCACATCCCTCCTCCTGCTTCTCCCCTCTGCCTTTCCCATCCCTTTATTCCCTCCTCTAACAGGGTAAGTTCTCCCATGGGGGACAGTTAAGCCTGGTATATTCAGTTGGGGCAGGACCAAGCCCCTCACCAATTTATCAGGAGTGAGCAAGGTGTCCCACCATAGGTAATGGGATCCAGAAAGCCGGCTCATGCACCAGGGATAGATACTGATCCCACTGCCAGGGACTCCTCAGACTGACACAGCTACACAACTGTCTCCTGTATGCAGAGGCTCTAGTCCAGTCCCATGCAGGTTCCACAGCTGTCACTCTAAAGTTTGTAAGTTCCTTTGAGCTTGGTTCAGTTGTCTCTGTAGATTTCCCCCATCATGATCTTGACCCCCCAACCCCTTGCTCATATAATACCTCTTCCCTCTCTTCCATTGGACTCCTGGAGCTCAGCCTGGTGAATGGTTATGGATCTCTGCATCTGCTTCCATCAGTTACTGGATGAAGGCTCTATGATGACAGGGTATTCACCAATCTGATTACCAGGATGTGCCAGTTTAGGCACCCTCACCATTGTGGCTAGTAGTCTATGCTGGGGTCGTCCTTGTGGATTTCTGAGAATTTCCCTAGCATCAGGTTTCTCCCTTATCCCATAATGTCTCCCTTTATCAAGATATCTCTTTCATTGCTCTCCCACTCTGTCCCTCCCCCAGCTCAACCATCCCATTCCCTCATGTTCTCATGCCCCATTTCCTACCCTCTATTGCCCCCCCATCCCCAGTTTGCTTGTCGGGATCTCCTCTGTTTCCACTTCCCAAGGCAATCTGTACATCCCTTTTAGGGTCCTCCTTGTTACCTAGCTTCTCTGGAGCTGTGGGTTGTAGTCTGATTATCCTTTGCTTTACATCTAGTTTCCACTTATGAGTGAATACATACCATGTTTGTCTGTCTGAGTCTGGATTACCTCACTCAGGATAATTTTTTCTAGTTCCATCCATTTGCCTGCAAATTCATGATGGCATTGTTTTTTTTGTTTGTTTTTTTTACAGCTGAGTAATACTCCATTGTGTATATGTACCACATTTTATCCATTCTTTGGATGAATGCCATCTAGGTTGTTTCCAGGTTCTTATTATTACAAACAATGCTGCTATGAACATAGTTGAGCAAGTGTACTTATGGTATGATTGAGCATCCCTTGGGTATATGCCCAAGAGTGGTATCATTAGGTCTTGAGGTAGATTGATTCCTAATTTTCTGAGAAACTTCCATACTGATTTCCAAAGTGGCTGTAAAATGTTTGCACTCCCACCAACAGTGGAGGAGTGTTCCCCTTGTTCCACATCCTCTCCAACATAAGCTGTCTTCAGTGTTTTTTATCATAGCCATTATGACAGGTGTAAGATGATATCTCAGAGTCGTTTTGATTTGTATTTCCCTGATGACTAAGGATGTTGAGCAATTCCTTAAATGTCTTTCAGTCATTTGAGATTCTTCTGTTGAGAATTTTATATTTACATCGATAGCCCATTTTTAAATTGGATTGTTTGCTATTTTATGTATATGTTTTATGTTTCTTGATTTTTTTATATATTTTGGAGATCAGCCCTCTGTCAGATGTGGGATTGGTGAAGATCTTTTCCCATTTTGTAGGCTGTTGTTTTGTCTTATTTACAGTGTACTTTGCCTTACAGAAGCTTCTAAGTTTCAGGAGGTCCCATTGATTAATTGTTGCTCTCAGTGTCTATGCTACTGATGATATATTTAGGAAGTGGTCTCCAGTGCCAATGCGTTCTAGGCTACTCCCTACTTTTGCTTCTATCAAGTTCAATGTAACTGGATTTATGTTGAGTTCTTTGATCCACTTGGATTTGAGTCTTGTGCATAGTGATAGATATGAATCTATTTGCAATCTTTTACATGTTGACATCCAGTTATGCCAGCACCATTTGTTGAAGATGCTTTCTATTTTCCATTGTACAGTTTTGGCTTTTTTTTTTGTCAAAAATCAGGTATTCATAGGTGTATGGGTTAATGTCAGGATCTTGAATTTGATTCCATTGGCCCACATGTCAGTTTTTATGCCAATATCAAGCTGTTTTTATTACTGTAGCTCTATAGTAGAGCTTGAGGTCAGGGATCATGATGACTCCAGAGGTTGCTTTATTATACAGGTTCTTTTGGCTATCCTGGGTTTTTTTGTTTTTCCATATGAAATTGAGTATTTTCTTTCCAGGTCTGTGAAGAACTGTGTTGGGATTTTGATGGGATTGCATTGAATCTGTAGATTGCTTTTGGTAAGATTGCCATTTTTACTATGTTAATCCTACCTATCCATGAGCATGGGAGATCTTTCTATTTTCTGATATCTTCTTCAGTTTCTTTCTTCAAAGACTTAAAGTTCTTGTTATACAGGACCTTCACTTGCTTAGTTAGAGTTACCTCAAGGTATTTTCTATTATTTGTGGCTATTGTAAAGGGTGATGTTTCTCTGATTTCTTTCTTGGCTTGTTTATCATTTGTATATAAGAGGGCTACTGATTGAGTTAATCTTGTATCCTGCCACATTACTGAAGGTGTTTATCAATTGTAGGAGTTCCTTGGTAGAATTTTGGGGGCCACTTATGTATATTATCACATCATCTGCAAATAGGGAAAGTTTGACTTCTTCCTTTCCAATTTTTTTCCTCTTAATCTCCTTTTGTTGTCTTATTGCTCTAGCTAGAACTTTGAATCCTATATTGAATAAATATGGGGAGAGTGGACAGCCTTGTCTTGGTCCTGATGTTAGTGGAATCACTTCAAGTTTCTCTCCATTTAATTTGATATTGGCTGTTGGTTTGCTGTAAATTGCCCCTTGTTCCTTGTATTCCTGATCTCTCCAAGACCATTATAATGAAGGGATATTGGATTTTGTCAAAGGCTTTTCAGTATCTAATGAGATGATCATGTGTTTTTTTTCTTTCAGTTTGTTTATATGATTACATTGACAGATTTTCATTTGTTGAACCATCCCTGCATTTCTGGGTCTTGAGCAGTTTTATTTGTTTCCTTCAAATATTTGTTTGTTTGTTCTTGCCTTTCTTGAAGGGATCTATTCATTTCCTCTTTAAGGGCCTCTATCATCTTCATAAAGTTGCTTTTAAGGTCTATTTTTCTTGTGTTTCAGCTGTGCTGGAATATTCAGGTCTTGCAGTTGCAGGATAGTTAGGCTTTGGTGATGGTAACATATTGCCTTGACTGTTGTTTTTGTTTTTAAGCTTTCATCTAGAAATCTCAGTTTGGGGTGATTATAGGTCTAGGTGCTGATTTCTGGGTTTGTCTATGTTGGATGTGTATTTTGTTCCTTGCTTTCTGTTTCCTTTCTGATCCTTTGTTTGGTGTAGCCTGTGACTGAGCAGAGGGTCTCCACTCGAGTTGGACGCTGGACTTCTGGTGGCCTGCGTGGCCTCTGATTGAATGGGGGGGGTATTGCAGTCTTAGATAACCAGCTCCAAGGCTGCATACAGGGCTTGTAAGGAATCCATGGCATTGTGAAGCTAAGACTATTTCATCTGAGGGCTTTTGGGGGAATAGGGAAAAAAACTCACACACATTTTGAAGGTTACTGTCTTTATTCTCTCATGTTGAATCTCATAATCCTGTAGCATTCATGATGTTCTTTCTCCTTGGTCCTTATCTCTTTGTTCTTTACAGCTACAAATATCCAACAGAAACTTTCAGGCAAATGCAGCAGTTACATTTGAGGGTTACATTCCATTTCTTAAGTAAATGACAAGAAACCAAGACTATGTAAACATTTGTACTAACTCCCAGCAATTAGTGGGTAACTGGCGAGTGTTGAGTCTTCAGGCAATGAGTCCATAATCCTTCTAAGGCTCAAGCCAGCATTCCTGAGAAACCATTTGTCTTTTAGCTTAAGTCTGTATTCTTCAAGATACTATGGCAATATCGTGCTTAAATCTTAAAATGTACTTTTTGTCCTGTATGTAACTTTTAATGATCTGAGAATATCTGCATCCCAAATGTAGCTTTTAATGATCTGAGAACACCTGCATCCCTCATTAGGGGCTACAGAGTCAAGTTTTTCTGTAGCCTTAGCTAGTCAGAATATATTTTTCACAATTTGAGGTCAGGAATGGGTGTAAGGACTTACTCATTTGTCAGCTAACAACAATTGGGCTTTTTTGTATTTATGTCCTAGCCAGATAGCTCAGTATGTCCTTGTGAATTGGACTGTTTTTTTTTCCCCTGGGGAATATCTACCTTAAAACCCATTAGCAGGGAACCTGGGCTAATCTGAACTTACTTTGAGGCTTTAAATCAGCTAATGGTAGAAAAGCTGTTTTAGTAGCTGAAAATATGACTATTTTCCTAAGTCAGCCTGAGCTATGATACAAAGCAGTTCTCGGGTACTTATAATTCCTGACTTGTGTAATATTTCTTTGAATTCATATTTAGTTATCAAACTCTGTGTAAGCTAACATTATAGATATCAAATGGACAATACAACTTAAGAAGGAGTCATCTTCTAGATACTCCATAGATATAAATGCCCATAAGATTGAGATAGACACATTACAGTACAGGTAGTGGAGAATTCACCATACCATGTACATAATATCAGATACCAAAGGCACAACAGAAGCAAAAGACACTCTGAAGTCAATCTCATAAACCTTGCTTGACCAAGACATTCCCATTAGAGAGTTGAACTTCTAGTGGACTGACACCTGAGTATTAATTGCCACCTGCTACACCTCTGATATGTCTATTAGCTATGAGCAGGGGGATCTCCACCCATGTTGGGGTCTGGGACACAGCCCTAAAAGAGTATTTCAAAGCCTGATTTGAAAATCAGATATTATGGGTCTGGAGAGAGGGCTCAGTCTTTAAGAGCACTGTTTCTCTTCCAGAGGACCAGGGTTCAATTCTCAGCACCCACAGGGCAGCTCATAACTGTCTGTAACTCCTCTTCTAGGAGATCCTATGCCCTCATACAGACATACCTGCAGGCAAAACACCAATGTACATAAAATAAATTATTTTTAAAAATAAATTCTGATTTTATAACATGATGCTTTTAATAATGAATTTACATGTAGCAATAATATTTATAGAATTGTCTTATTAATCATTTTATAAGATAGATTATAAATTTGTTAAGTATATGAAAGAACAAATATTTTATAATAATATTTTAGGTACCACACAGTTTAATTGAAGCACTAAAACAGCATTTAGCTTCTTTGGAATTGAAAAATGACATACTGTCTCCTTATAGGTAAGCTAATAAATATCTTTTTTTATGTCAATTGTTTTTTTTTAATTTAAGAAATTGTTTTTATTCGTTTTACATACCACCCACAGATCCTCCACTCATCACTCCTCCCGCTACCCTCCACCCCCCCCCCAAATATCCCCTCTTCCAAAAGGGTAAGGGCTCTCATGGGGAGTCAGCAAAGCCTGGAACATTTAGTTGAGGCAGGACCAAGCCCCTCCCCCTGAATCTAGTATGAGCAAAATATTCAACCATAGGTAATGGGCCCCCAAAAGCCAGCTCATGCACCAGGGATAAATCCTGATCCCACTGCCAGGGGCCCCTCAAACAGACCAAGCTACACAACTGTCTCCCATATGCAGATGGCCTAGTCCAGTCCCATGGAGGTTCTACAGCTGTCACTCTAAAGTTCATGAGTTCCTTTGAGTTTGGTTCAGTAGCTTGTCTCTGTAGATTTCCCCATTATGATCTTGAACCCCATTGCTCATATAATCCTTCCTCCCTCTCTTCCACTGAACTCCTGGAGCTCAGCCTGGTGCTTCCATCAGATACTGGATGAAGGCTCTACAATGACAGTTAGGGTATTCACCAATCTGATTAATGGGATAGGCCAGTTCAGGCACCCTCTCCACTATTGCTAGTAGTCTAAGCTGGGGTCGTCCTTGTGGATTTCTGAGAATTTCCCTAGCGCTAGGATTCTTCCTGACCCCATAATGGCTCCTCTCTCTATCAAGATATGTCTTTCATTGCTCTCCCACTCCTTCCTTGTTCTAGCTCGACCATCCCATTCCTTTATTTTCTCATCCCACATCCTCTACCCTCCACTGCCCATCCCTCATGCCCAGTTTACTCATGGAGATCTCATCTATTTCCGCTTTCCAGGGTAATCCATGCATCCCTCTTAGGGTCCTCCTTGTTAGGTAGCTTCTCTGGAGCTGTGGGTTGCAGTCTGGTTATCCTTTGATTTATATCTAGTATCCACTTATAAGTGAGTACATACCATCTTTGTCCTTCTGAGATTGGGTTACCTCACTCAGGATGATCTTTTCTAGTTCCATCCATTTTCCTGCAAATTTCATGATGGCATTGTTTTTCACTGCTGAGTAGTACTCCATTGTGTATATGTATCACATTTTCTTTATCCATTCTTCAGTTCAGGGGCATCTAGGTTGTTTCCAGGTTCTGGCTATTATGAATAATGCTGCTATGAACATAGTTGAGCAAGTGTCCTTGTGGTATGATTGAGCATCCCTTGGGTATGTGCCCAAGAGTGATATAGCTGGGTCTTGAGGAAGACTGATTCCTAATTTTCTGAGAAACTGCCATACTGATTTCCAAAGTGGCTATATAAGTTTGCACTCCCACCAACAGTGAAGAAGTGTACCCCTTGCTCCATATCTTCTCCAACATAAGCTGTCTTTATTATTGTTGATCTTAGCCATTCTGACAGATGTAAGATGGTATCTCAGAGTCCTTTTGATTTGCATTTCCCTGATGACTAAGGATGTCTTTTAGCCATTTCAGAGTCTTCTGTTGAGAAGTCTGTTTAGCTCTATGGCCCATTTTTTAATTGGATTGTTTGTTTTATATATTTTGGAGATCAGCCCTCTGTCAAATGTGGGGTTGGTGAAGATCTTTTCCCATTCTGTAGGCTGTCGTTTTGTCTTATTGACCATGTCCTTTGCCCTACAAAAGCTTCTCAGTTTCAAGAGGTCCCATTGATTAATTGCTCTCAGTGTCTGTGCTACTAGTGTTATATTTAGGAAGTGGTCTCCTGTGTTCAGGCTACTTCCTACTTTCTCTTCTATTAGGTTTAGTGTAACTGGATTTATGTTGAGGTCTTTTATCCACTTGGACATGAGTTTGAGGCATGGTGATAGATATGGATCTATTTGCAATTTTGTACATGTTGACTGTGGTGATCTTTTGTCCCCCAATACATTGTGCATCATAATAAACTTATCTGGGGTCAGAGAACAGAACAGCCACTAGATAGACATAGAGGCCAGAAAATTGTGGCACACACACCTTTAATCCTATCTTTTGGGAGGCAGAGATCCAATCTGAGTTCAAGGCCACACTGGAAACAGCCAGGCATGGTGACACACACCTTTAATCCCAGGAAGTGATGGCAGGAAGCAGAAAAGTATAAGGTGTGTGGACCAGGAAGGAGAGACTTTTAGGCTTTTAAGCTTTTAGGCTTTTAGCAGTTCAGTTGAGATCCATTTGGAAAAGGACTCAGAGGCTTCCAGTCTGGGGAAACGGGATCAGCTGAGAAGTTGGTGAGGTAAGGTTAGTTGTGGCTTTTTCTGTCTCTCTGATCTTTCAGAATTTACCCCAATACCTGGCCCCATGTTTGTTTTTATTAATAAGACTTTTAAGATTCGTGTTACAGTTGACATCCAGTTATGCCAGCACCATTTGTTGAAGATGCTTTCTTTTTTCCATTGTACAGATTTGGCTTCTTGGTCAAAAATCAGGTGTTCATAGGTGTGTGGAATAATGTCAGGATCTTGAATTCGATTCCATTGGTTGACATGTTGGTTTTTATGCCAGTACCAAGCTGTTTTTATTACTATAGCTCTATAGTAGAGCTTGAGGTCAGGGATCATGATGCCTCCAGAGGTGGCTTTATTGTACAGGATTCTTTTAGCTATCTTGGGTTTTTTGTTTTTCCATATGAAGTTGAGTATTGTTCTTTCCAGGTCTGTGAAGAATTGTGTTGGGATTTTGATGGGATTGCATTGAATCTATAGATTGCTTTTGGTAAATTTGCCATTCTTACTATGTTAATCCTACCTATCCATAAGCATGGGAGATCGTTCCATTTTCTGATATCTTCTTTGATTTCTTCCTTCAGAGACTTAAAGTTCTTGTCATACAGGTCCTTCACTAGTTTACTTAGAGTTACCCCAAGGTATTTTCTATTATTTGTGGCTATTGTAAAGGGTGATGTTTCTCTGATTTTTTTCTCAGCCTATGTATCATTTATGTATAGGAAGGCTACTGATTTTTGTGAGTTAATCTTATATCCTGCCACATTACTGAAGGTGTTTATCAGTTGTAGGCGTTCCCTGGGAGAATTTTTGGGGTCACTTATGTATACTATCATATCATCTGCAACTAGGGAAAGTTTCACTTCTTTCTTTCCAATTTTCATCACCTTGATCTCCTTTTGTTTTTTTACTGCTCTAGCTAGAACTTCAAGTACTATATTGAATAAATATGGAGAAAGTAGACAGCCTTGTCTTGTTCCTGATTTTAGTGGAATTGCTTTGAGTTTCTCTCCATTTAATTTGATGTTGGCTATTGGCTTGTTCTAAATTGCCTTTATTATGTTTAGGCATGTTCCTTGTATTCCTGATCTCTCCAGGACGTTTATGAGGAAAGGGTGTTGGATTTTGTCACAGACTTTTTTTCAGCATCTAATGAGATGATCATGTGTTTTTTTTTTCTTTCAGTTTGTTTATATGGTGTATTACATTGACAGATTTTCATATATTGAACTATCCTTGCATCCCTGGGATGAAGACTACTTGGTCATGGTGGATAATTTTTTTGATGTGTTCTTGGATTCAGTTTGCCAATGTTTTACTGAGTATTTTTGCATCAATGTTTATGAGGGAGATTGGTCTGTAATTCTCTTTCTTTGTTGCATCTTTGTGTGGTTTGGGTATCAGAGTAATTGTAGCCTCATAAAAGGAGTTTGGTAGGGTTTCTTCTGTTTCTATTATGTGGAACAACTTGAAAAGTATTGGTATTAGTTCTTCTTTGAAAATCTGGTAGAATTCTGTGCTGAAACCATCTGGTCCTGGGCTTTCTTTGGTTGGGAGACTATTAATGACTGTTTCTATTTCCTTAGGGGTTATTGGTCTATTTAAATAGTTTATCTGGTCTTGATTTAACTTTGGTATGTGGTACCTATCCAGAAAATTGTCCATTTCTTTTAGATTTTCCAATTTTGTGGAGTACTGGTTTTTGAAGTATGACCTGAGGATTCTCTGGATATCCTCATTGTCTGTTGTTATGTCTCCCTTTTCATTTCTGATTTTGTTAATTTGGATGTTCTCTCTCTGCCTTTTCATTTAGTTTGGATAAGGGCTTGTCTATCTTGTTGATTTTCTCAAAGAACCAACTCTTTGTTTCATTGATTCTTTGTATTGTTCTCTTTGTTTCTATTTTATTGGTTCAAACTCTCAATTTGATTATTTCCTGGTGTTTATTCCTCCTGGGTGACTTTGCTTCTTCTTGTTCTAGAGCTTTCAGTTGTGCTGTTAGGTCACTAGTGTGAGATTTCTCCAACTTCTTTATGTGGGCATTTAGTGCTATGAATTTTCCTCTTAGAACTGCTTTCATAGTGTCCCATAAGTTTGAGTATGTTGTACTTTCATTTTCATTGAATTCTAGGAAGTCTTTAATTTCTTTCTTTATTTCTTCCTTGACACCTTGGTGATTCAGTTGACAATTATTCAGTTTCCATGAGATTGTAGGCTTTCTGTAATTTTCGTTATTGTTGAAATCATACTTTAAGTCATGGTGGTCCAATAAGATACAGGAAGTTATTCCAATTTTTTGTATCTGTTGAGATTTGCTTTGTGACCAAGCATGTGGTCGATTTTAGACAGGGTTCCATGGGGTGCTGAGAAGAACGTATATTCTTTTTTGTTAGGGTGGAATGTTCTGTAGATATCTATTAAATCCATTTGAGCCATAACATCTGTTAGGTCCCTTATTTCTCTGTTAAGTTTCAGTCTGGCAGATCTGTCCATTGGTGAGAGTGGGGTGTTGAAGTCTCCAAGTATTAATGTGTGGGGTGTGATGTATGATTTAAGCTTTAGTAATGTTTTTTTAACAAATGTGGGTGCCTTTGTATTTGGGACATGAATGTTCAGAATTGAGACTTCATCTTGGTGCATTTTTCCTATGATGTATATATAATGTCAGTCCTGATCTCTTTTGATTGATTTTAATTTGAAGTCTATTTTGATAGATATTAGGATGTCTACACCAGCTTGCTTCTTAAGTCCATTTGATTGGAAAGGCTTTTCCCAGTCTTTTACTCTGATGCAGTGTCTGTCTTTGAAGTTGAGTTATGTTTCTTGTATGCAGCAAAAGGATGGATCCTGTTTTCATATCCATTCTGTTAGCCTGTTTCTTTTTGTAGGTGAATTGAGTCCATTGATATTAATGGATATTTATGACCAGTGATTGTTAATTCCTGTTATCTTTTTGTGGTAGTGTTTTTAATTCCTTCTTTGGTATTTTTTGGTGTTGGATTATCTATTGCCTGTGTTTTCAAGGGTGTATCTGAATTCCTTAGGTTGGAATTTTCCTTCTAGTGCTTTCTGTAGGGCTGGATTTGTGGATAGATATTGTTTAAATCTGGTTTTGTCTTGGAATGTCTTGTTCACTCCATCCATGGTGATTGAAATTTTTTCTGTGTATATCAGTCTAGGTTGGCATCCATGGTCTCTTAGTGTCTGCATTCCATCTGTCCCAGACATTCTGGCTTTCAGAGTATCCATTGAGAAGTTGGGTGTTTTTCTAATGGGTCTGCCTTTATAAGTCACTTGGCCTTTTTCCTTTGCTGCTTTTAATATTCTTTCTTTATTCTGTATGTTTAATGGTTTAATTATTATGTGGCAAAGGGACTTTTTTTTGGGGGGGGTCTTGTCTATTTGGTGTTCTATAAAAGCTTCTTGTATCTTCATAGGTATTTCCTTCTTTAAGTTGGGAAAGTTTTCTTCTATGATTTTGTTGAATATATTTTCTGTGCCTTTAAGTTGGTGTTCTTCTCCTACTTCTATCCCTATTATTCTTAGGTTTGGTCTTTTCATGGTGTCCCAGATTTCCTGGACATTTTGTGTTATGACTTTTTTGGCTTTGGTGTTTTCTTTGACTGACAAATCTATTTCCTCTATTGTATCCTCTACACCAGAGATTCTCTCTTCCATCTCTTGTATTCTGTTGGTTACGCTTGCATCTCTATTTCCTGTTCATTTACTCAGATTTTCTATTTCCAGCATTCCCTCTGTTTTTGTCTTCTTCATTGTTTCTGTTTCACTTTTCAGGTCTTGAACTGTTTCCTTCACATGTTTAATTGCTTTTTCATGGTTTTCTTGGCTTTCTTTAAGGGATTTGTTGATTTCTTCAAATTTTTTGTTTGTATTTTCCTCAATTTCTTTAAGGGAATTTTTCATTTCTACTTTAAAGGCCTCTATCATCTTCATAAAGTTATTTTTAAGGGTGCTTTCTTCTGCTTCTTCTATGTTGTGATGTCCAGGTTTTGCTGTTGTAGAACTACTAGGTTCTGGTGATGCCATATTGCTCTTTATGTTTTTGTATGTATTTTTACACTGGTGTCTTTCCATCTCTTCCTCCAATAGATGCAAGAAGTGCCTGTGTTTGTGGGAGCTGCTATTGGTTCAGTCTGTGCTTGCTGTGTCTGTGTCTCATGGGGCCACTATTGATTCAATCGTAGCTCTTGGTCTAATTAGAGCTAGCAGATTCCCTGTGTCTCATGGAGCTGCTCTTGGTCCAATCCAAGTTGGCTGATTGTGTCTCAGGGTATTGTTCTCAGTCTTATCAGGGCTCTTTGTCCAGTCAGAGCTGGTGGATTCTATGTCTCAGGAATCCTCTCTTTGTCCAATGAGAGCTCACTGTCCAATGAGATCTCTTGGTCCAATGAGAGCTGGCAGATTATGTGTCTCAGGAAGACACTGGGGTTGCAGGGTGATGGGTTTGTTTGGAGTAGGGCATGGATCTTGTGGATTGCAAGGTCTGATGGTGGGTATTGATGGGGGAGCCTGCCCTCAGGAGTCTTCCCTGTTGGCCAGCAACTGGGGCAGAGATGGTTGTTGATTCCCGGGGCCTGACTGTGTCCCAGGGCCTAGGTCCTAGAGGTGGGAGACACTAAATTTGTGTTAGTAACCATATTTTAGGCTCTATATAGAAGACTTCTAATATTCTTTTGGTTATTCTATTGAGTTATTGCTTCTCCCATACTTACTGCAGGCCATTGTTTATACAGCATAATGACTTTATTAATATAGGCTACATTATATCTATTCTCTATTCAAATCCATCCAATGGCTTCTCCATCTTAATGAAGTTGGCTGAGATGATTGTCTCAGAATAAAAGCCAGATTCCTTAAAAAGTCCCTCAATGATCTAGCCACACCCACTCTACAGTTGCCTTTATGATCCTTTTGATCATTGCAATTCCAGGAACAGTGTTTTCCTCTATGTTCTTCATACCATACATATTCTTTCCTTGAGGCTTTTACTCATGACCCATCATCTTTCTGTTGTTCACTGTCTCATATTCTGTCTTTAACTTACAAGTACCCCTCTCAGCTTTTCCTATACAAAATTCAATTATGTCATGCATTAACCTAAATATACTAAAAAAAAAAAACCTTAGAAATACACAGACAACTTGATAAATTACCATTATAATGAGTTATTCTAAACCACATTTCTCATTATTGGACAGATTTCCATAAACAAATTTCATTCTAAGCCTGTGGTGAGATGTTTCAGTGGCTATAGGTACTTGCTACCAAGTCAGACACCCTGAGTACAATTTCCAGAGCCCACATGGTAGAAGGAGAGAACTGACTCCCTGCAAGTTGTCCTTTGACCTTCACACATGTGCCATGGCATACATGCATATATTCCCCCTGCAGCTAGAGTTTTCCTGCTTGGCCCACAGTCAGGACAAATCTCTGTCACCAGTCAGTCCCACAGCTGCTCAGACCCAACCAAGTAAACACAGAGACTTATATTGGTTACAAACTGTATGGCCGTGCCAGGCTTCTTGCTAACTGTTCTTATATCTTAAATTAATCCATTTCTGTAAATCTATACCTTGCCACGTGGCTCATGGCTTACCAGCATCTTCACATGCTGCTTGTCATGGCAGCGGCTGGCAGTGTCTCCTCCCACCTTCCTGTTCTCTCAGTTCTCCTCTCTGTTAGTCCCACCTATACTTCCTGCCTGACCACTGGCCAATCAGTGTTTTATTTATTGACCAATCAGAGCATTTGACATACAGACCATCCCACAGCATCCCTCCACAAAATAAATGTGTAATTTTGAAAAACATATCATATCCCATTCCTTGATGTCCTTTTCTTTACTCCTAATCACTAACATCACAAAAATACTTTTCTTGGTTATTTTCTGTCTCAAATACAATAAAACTATGGGAAGGAAGCTTTTTATTCTAACATTTATTTTGTTCACTGTCATGCCTTTAGCACCCAGTACAGTTTTTGTCATGTAACAAGTACTTGATCAAATTTATATAATGAATAATTAAATATCCCTTTATTTATATTCATTTACCTTTAATTTGAAGTCTTATTCATTTGTAATGGGTACACACATAAATGGCATTACTGTACTGACACATATTTAGTTTATGCTTTTTTTTTCTCTTATTTTCAGGTTATTTTGTCCACATAATTTGTTACAACTACCATTATTTTCACAAGCTTGCAAATCTGTTGGAGACAAACAGCAAGGTGAAAAAGTCACAGCAAACAACTTGGATGGCTCACTTGTAGGAAGTAAGAATATTTTTTGAGACAAAGTCTTACTGTGTGCTCTTGATTCGTCTAGAATTTATAGTTTCACCTGCCTCTGCCTCCTTTCTCTGAGTTCTGAGATTAAATGTGTGTGCCACCACCCCCAGCTGTAATCATCTATTTTTACAATGAATATTTTAATGAATTTAAAGTATATGCATATGAAATGATATAAAATTTGTGTTTGTTTCATGAAACAGATCATACCTTTGGAGAAAGCCCCATTAATGAGTAAGTTTTTATTATTCAAAAACATATATAGTAGAAAGAGACAAGACTAACAACTAGAAAATAATTTTCAAGTTAGGTACAAATTTGTCAGAAAGCTGTAACATGCAGAGTTCTTAAGTGATTAGAATGAAAACATTATTTGTTATGTACAATCAACAATATTCTTTGTAGAATTTCTTCCTACTCTCTCACAATTCCTTCCAGTTCATTTAAATATTCTAATTTTTCAATGTATGTTATAAATATTGACACTCTTCATTGTTCTTTGTATCCTTAATTATTTTCTTTTGTAACATAAAGTATATTAAATTAATGATGCTTATTTTCAAGCAAAGACAATAACATTATTAGCTGGAATTCCTAAAGATCATAAGAGAAGTAATGTTAATTCAAATAGTAAACACCTAAAATTTCAGTCAAAACCACCTAGTGAATGGAACTGAAGTAAGGGAGATAATTAACAACTAATAATATGAGATGTAAGACTGAAGACAAGCTAAGGAGACTACACAGGATGGAGAGGACTATCACATAATAGTAAAAGGCAGTATTTCTGAAGGTATAAAATATTAATACCGTATTTTCTGAGCTATATATGTGTAGCAAAATTATTACAAATATATGGAGAGCTTGAGAAAAATAAGACCATAATGGGCAATTTCAAACTTCTTTTCATTATTGAGCAGATCTAAAAGAGATGATAAGCAAAGACAAGGATTTCAATAAAATATAATAAATATTACTAACAAGTTTTAATGCACATGTATGAATCTTCATTTTCTTCAAAGCAATGCTATATTTTTCTGTCTTAAAAATATTTAAATAAAGAGTTTTACAAGATGCATTCTTTCATCATACAATAAAATTAGAACTAAATAATAGTAACTCACTGTGAAAACCTTGGTTACTTAAAACCTTAAAAAATACAGTTATCTTGATGAGGAAATCAAAGGAAATTTATTAACTATCTAAAGGCAGTGTTTTAGCCTGTTTTTTAAAGATTTATTTATTTTATGAATGAGTGCACTATCTGCATATACAACTTTATGCCAAAAGTGGGCATCAGATCCCACTATAAACAGTTGTGCTGGAAATTGAACTCAGGACCTCTGGAAGAGCAGCCAGTGCTCTTAACCTCTGAGCCATCTCTCCAGCCCTCTTATTCTGATTTTTAAAGACAAGATTTTATGTAGTGTATACTGGCTTTGAACTCATTATGTACCTGAAACTGACCTTAAACTGATTCTCCTGGCCTTACCCCCTATGTGTTGGGATTATAGGTGTGTGTCATGCCCAGCTTTTTAATAATAAATAAAGAAGCAATCATCATATGAAAGCTAAGGAGAACTAAAATTGAAAGGAAAAAAAGAAACTATTTTTTATGTTTTCGCTTAAAATTGTTTTAA
This sequence comes from Peromyscus eremicus, assembly GCF_949786415.1. Classification (NCBI taxonomy): domain Eukaryota; kingdom Metazoa; phylum Chordata; class Mammalia; order Rodentia; family Cricetidae; genus Peromyscus; species Peromyscus eremicus. The sequence goes on from NC_081439.1 coordinate 133,440,059, forward strand.
CTTTTTCCTTAAGAAGGTGGAAAATTATAAAATTAATTAGAGAGATTCCTGCCTGTAGGACCCAGGCCCTGGGACATAACCAGTCCTGGGAATCCCCACCCATCTCTGCCCCAGTTGCTGGCCAGCAGGGAAAACTCCTGAGGGCAGGCTTCCTCACCAAAACCCCCCCAATGGACCCTGCAAACTACAAGACCCATGCCCTACGCCAATACCCATCCTCCTGCGACCACAGTGGCTTCCTGAGACATGGAATCCACCAGCTCTCATTGGACCAAGAGAGGCTTCCTGAGACACAGAATCTGCTAGCTCTGACTGGACCAAGAGCCCTGATAAGAGCAGCACCCTGAGCCACAGAACCGGCTAGCTAGGATTGGACCAAGAACAGCTCCCTGAAATACAGAATCTGACAGCTCCAATTAGACCAAGAGTTAAGTTTGGACCTAGAGGGATCCCCTGAGATACAGACATAGCAAGCACAGATTGGACCAATAGCAGCTCACTCAGACACAGGCACCTCTTGCACCTATTGGAGAAAGAGATGGGTAGACACCAGTGCAAAAATACATATAACAACATAAAAATGTGGCATCACTAGAACCTAGTAGTTCTACAACAGCAAAACCTGGACATCACAACATAGAAGAAGCAGAAGAAAGCACCCTTAAAAATAACTTTATGAAGATGATAGAGGCCTTTAAAGTAGAAATGAAAAATTCCCTTAAAGAAATTGAGGAAAATACAAACAAAAAATTTGAAGAAATCAACAAATCCCTTAAAGAAAGCCAAGAAAACCATGAAAAAGCAATTAAACATGTGAAGGAAACAGTTCAAGACCTGAAAAGTGAAACAGAAACAATGAAGAAGACAAAAACAGAGGGAATGCTGGAAATAGAAAATCTGAGTAAATGAACAGGAAATAGAGATGCAAGCGTAACCAACAGAATACAAGAGATGGAAGAGAGAATCTCTGGTGTAGAGGATACAATAGAGGAAATAGATTTGTCAGTCAAAGAAAACACCAAAGCCAAAAAAGTCATAACACAAAATGTCCAGGAAATCTGGGACACCATGAAAAGACCAAACCTAAGAATAATAGGGATAGAAGTAGGAGAAGAACACCAACTTAAAGGCACAGAAAATATATTCAACAAAATCATAGAAGAAAACTTTCCCAACTTAAAGAAGGAAATACCTATGAAGATACAAGAAGCTTTTATAGAACACCAAATAGACAAGACCCCCCCCCAAAAAAAAGTCCCTTTGCCACATAATAATTAAACCATTGAACATACAGAATAAAGAAAGAATATTAAAAGCAGCAAAGGAAAAAGGCCAAGTGACTTATAAAGGCAGACCCATTAAAATAACACCTGACTTCTCAATGGATACTCTGAAAGCTAGAAGGTCGGGAACAGATGTGATACAGACATTAAGAGGCCACAGATGCCATCCTAGACTGATATACTCAGCAAAACCTTCAATCTCCATAGATGGAGTGAACAAGACATTCCAAGACAAAACCAGATTTAAACAATATCTATTTACAAATCCAGCCCTACAGAAAGCACTAGAAGGAAAATTCCAACCTAAGGAATTCAGATACACCCTTGAAAACAAAGGTAATAGATAATCCCACACCAAAAAAATACCAAAGAAGGAATTAAAAACACTACCTGTGGTGGTATTTTACTTGTACTGAAATGTGATTTTAATTGTATGTTAATAAATAAAGTTGCCTGGGGGTCAGAGCTATTAGAGACATAGCAAGTGCGTGGCGGTGGTGGCGCACGCCTTTAAGGACCTGGAGGGCAGTACATACAGGCAGTGACGAGGCAGTCACGTGTTTGGGTTTACAACCAATGAGAAGGCAGAACAGCTAGACTATATAAAGACATACACACAGGAAGTAGCCCCTCTTCGGAGAGCTCTCTTGGCAGAAGCAGGAAGAGTAAGGCTCTTAGCTCTGACCTCTTGGCTTTCTTCTCTGAATTGGCTCTGTGTTTAATAAGACGGTTGATTACATCTACAACTACCACCAAAAGATAACAGGAATTAACAATCACTGGTCATTAATATCCATTAATATCAATGGACTCAATTCACCTACAAAAAGACACAGGCTAACAGAATGGATATGAAAACAGGATCCATCCTTTTGCTGCATACAAGAAACATACCTCAACTTCAAAGACAGACACTGCATCAGAGTAAAAGACTGGGAAAAGCCTTTCCAATCAAATGGACTTAAGAAGCAAGCTGGTGTAGACATCCTAATATCTATCAAAATAGACTTCAAACTAAAATTAATCAAGAGAGATCGAGAAGAACATTACATACTCATCACAGGAAAGATCCACCAAGATGAAATTTAAATTCTGAACATTCATGTCCCAAATACAAGGGCACCCATATTTGTAAAAGAAACATTACTAAAGCATAAACCACACATCAAACCCCACACATTAATACTGGGAGACTTCAACATCCCACTCTCACCAATGGACAGATCTGCCAGACAAATTCTTAACAGAGAATTAAGGGACCTAACAGATGTTATGACTCAAATGGACTTAATATCTACAGAACATTCCACCCTAAGAAAAAAATATATATACGTTCTTCTCAGCTACCCATGGAACCTTCTCTAAAACCACATACTTAGTCACAAAGCAAATCTCAAAAAAAAAATGGAATAACTTCCTGTATTTTATCAGACCACTATGGCTTAAAGTTAGAATTCAAAAATGTAAATTACAGAAAGTCTACAAACTCATGGAAACTGAATAATGCTCAACTGAATCACCACTGGGTCGAGCAAGAAATAAAGAAATTAAAGACTTCCTAGAATTCAATGAAAATGAATGTACAACATATCAAAACTTATAAGACACTATGAAAGCAGTGCTAAGAGGAAAGTTCATAGCACTAAATGCCCACATAAAGAAGTTGGAGAAATCTCACACTAGTGACCTAACAGCACAACTGAAAGCTCTAGAACAAGAAAAAGCAAACTCACCAAGGAGAAGTAGAGGCCAGGAAATAATCAAATTGAGGGCTGAAATCAATAAAATAGAAACAAAAAAAGGAACAGTGAACAAAGAAACAGTGAGACAAAGAGTTGGTTCTTTGAGAAAATCAACAAGATAGACAAGCCCTTATCCAAACTAAATGAAAAGGCAGAGAGAGAACATCCAAATTAACAAAATCAGAAATGAAAAGGGAGACATAACAACAGACAATGAGGATATCCAGAGAATCCTCAGGTCATACTTCAAAAACCAGTACTCCACAAAATTGGAAAATCTAAAAGAAATGGACAATTTTCTGGATAGGTACCACATACCAAAGTTAAATCAAGACCAGATAAACTATTTAAATAGACCAATAACCCCTAAGGAAATAGAAACAGTCATTAATAGTCTCCCAACCAAAGAAAGCCCAGGACCAGATGGTTTCAGCACAGAATTCTACCAGATTTTCAAAGAAGAACTAATACCAATACTCTTCAAATTGTTCCATACAATAGAAACAGAAGAAACCCTACCAAACTCTTTTTATGAGGCTACAATTACTCTGATACCCAAACCACACAAAGATGCAACAAAGAAAGAGAATTACAGACCAATCTCCCTCATAAACATTGATGCAAAAATACTCAATAAAACATTGGCAAACTGAATCCAAGAACACATCAAAAAAATTATCCACCATGACCAAGTAGTCTTCATCCCAGAGATGCAAGGATAGTTCAATATATGAAAATCTGTCAATGTAATACACCATATAAACAAACTGAAAGAATAAAAACTCATGGTCGTCTCATAAGATGCTGAAAAAGCATTTGGCAAAATCTGGCACCCCTTCATGATAAAGATCTTGGAGTGAACAAGAATACAAGAAACATACCTAAACATAATAAAGCCAACAGCCAACATCAAATTAAATGGAGAGAAACTCAAAGCAATTCCACTAAAATCAGGAACAAGACAAGGCTGTCTGCTCTTTCCATATTTATTCAATATAGTACTTGACGTTCTAGCTAGAGCAGTAAGAAAACAAAAGGAGATCAAGGTGATGAAAATTGGAAAGAAAGAAGTGAAACTTTCCCTAGTTGCAGATGATATGATAGTATACATAAGTGACCCCAAAAATTCTCCCAGGGAACACCTACAGCTGATAAACACCTTCAGTAATGTGTAGCATGAATCTTAAAAGGTCTTATTAATGAAAACAAACCTGGAGCCAGGTACTGGAGCTGGAAGATCAGAGAAGCAGAACAAGCCACAGCTTCCTCACCTCGCCAATTCCTCAGGTGATCCTGTTTCCTCAGACTGGAAGCCTCTGTGTCCTCATCCAGAATGAATCTCAGCTGAACTGCTTCTTGAAAGCCTGGAAGATTAACCAGCCTAGTTCCTGGTTTTCACTCCTTATATACTTTTATGCTTTTTGCCATCACTCCCTGGGATTAAAGGCTCACTTTCTGGGATTAAAGGCATGTGTCACCATGCCTGGCTGTTTCCAATGCGGCCTTGAACTCACAGAGATCCAGAGGGATTTCTGCCTCTGGAATCCTAGGATTAAAGGCATGAGTGCCACCATTTTCTAGCCTCTGTCTAGTGGCTGTTCTGTTCTCTGACCCCAGATAAGTTTATTGGGGTGCACAATATTTTGGGGAACACAATACCACCACAGTAATACGGCAGGATACAAGGTTAACTCAAAAAATCAGTAGCCATCCTATATACAAATGATAAATGTGCTGAGAAAGAAATCAGAGAAACATCACCCCTTATAATAGCCACAAGTAATAGAAAATACCTTGGAGTAACTCTAACTAAACAAATGAAAGACCTGTATGACAAGAACTTCAAGTCTCTGAAGAAAGAAATCGAAGAAGATATCAGAAAATGGAAAGATCTCCCATGCTCGTGGATAGGTATGATTAACATAGTAAAAATGACCATCTTACCAAAAGCAATCTACAGATTCAATGCAATCCCCATCAAAATCCCAACACAATTCTTCACAGACCTGGAAAGATCAATACTCAACTTGATTTGGAAAAACAAAAAACCCAGAATAGCTAAAAGAATCCTGTACAATAAAGCAACTTCTGGAGACATCACCATCCCTGACCTCAAGCTCTACTATAGAGCTATAGTAATAAAAACAGCTTGGTATTGGCATAAAAGCTGACATGTGGACCAATGGGATCCAGTTGAAGACCCTGACATTAACCCACACACATATGAACACTTGCTTTTTGACAAAGAAGCCAAAATTGTAAATGGAAAAAAGAAAGCATCTTCAACAAATGGTGCTGGCATAACTGCATGTCAACATGTAGAAGACTGCAAATAGATCCATATCTATCTCCATTCACAAAATTCAAGTCCAAGTGGATCAAGGAACTCAACATAAATCCAGTTACACTGAAGAACCTTATAGAAGAGAAAGTAGGAAGTAGTCTTGAACCCATTGGCACAGGAGACTACTTCCTAACTATAACACCAATAGCACTGACACTGAGGGCAACAATTAATTAATGGGACCTCCTGAAACTGATAAGCTTCTGTAAGGCTAAGGACACAGTAGATAAAACAAAACGACAGCCTACAGAATGGGAAAATATCTTCACCAACCCAACATCTGACAGAGGGTTGATCTCCAAAATATATAAAGAACTCAAGAAACTAGACAGCAAAATACCAAATAATCCAATTGGGATACAGGTTTAAACAGAGAATTCTCAACAGAAGAATCTCGAATGGCTGAAAGGCATTTAAGGAATTGCTCAACATCCTTAGTCATCAGGGAAATGCAAATCAAAAGGACTCTGAGATACCATCTTACATCTGTCAGAATGGCTAAGATCAACAACACTGAAGATAGCTTATGTTGGAGAAGATGTGGAGCAAGGGGTACACTCCTCCACTGTCGGTGGGAGTGCAAACTTACACAGCCACATTGGAAATCAGTATGGTGGTTTCTCAGATAATTGAGAATCAACCTTCCTCAAGACCCACCTATACCACTCTTGGGCACATATCCAAGGAATGCTCAATCATACCATAAGTACACTTGCTCAACTATGTTCATAGCAGCATTATTCATAATAGCCAGAACCTGGAAACAACCTAGATGACCCTCAACTGAAGAATGGATAAAGAAAATGTGGTACATATACACAGTGGAGTACTACTCAGCAGAGAAAAACAATGATATCATGAAATTTGCAGGCAAATGGATGGAACTAGAAAAGATCATCTTGAGTGAGGTAACCCAGACTCAGAAGGACAAACATGGCATGTACTCACTTATAAGTGCAGACTAGATGTAAATCAAAGGGTAACCAGACTACAACCTACAACTCCAGAGAAGCTAGCTAACAAGGAAGGCCCAAAGCAGGACTCATGGATTGCCCTGGGAATGGGAAATAGATACCTCCATGAGTAAACTGGAGATGAGTGGTAGGCAATAGAGGGTAGGGGATGGAGGATGAGAACATAAGGGAATGGGATGGTCAAACTGGAACAGGGTTGGAGTATGAATAAAAAAATAAAATTAATTAGAATATAAAATTTGTAATGATAAAAACTAAATTAAATTGAAAACAAAAATACAAAAGTTATTTCTTCATAACATTCCTCAAACTAAATGCCTCTGATTAATTTGAAAAAGAGGATATATTCAAGTGTAGTCTTGCATGTTTTTAATCCCAGTTCTAAGATGCTGGAAGATCACAAGTTCTATGCAAACCAGGGCTACAGAGAAAATTCTAGTCCAGCATGGGTTATATAAGATTTTGTCTTCAAAGCTAGGAGGAAGAAGAAGCACTTCAAGAAGAGGAGGAGATAAAGGAGGAGGAGGAGGAATTAAGACTTACTAGTGTATCATAGATTTACAGTTGAACTTTTTAACCTTTAAAGAATAGATTATTTCAATTCTAAACTCTGGGTAAAAGGGAAGACCTTCAACTCACTGTAAAAAAAAGTATGATGTGTTTAATACCAAAAACTCTCAGACATAGAATAAAGAAAAGAAACTGCTGACAATCTCACGTTATAGTTTGTGCCTTAAGTGTACCCAATCATCTTATATGTTGAAGCCTTGGTCCCCAGTACAGCAGTGTTGAGAAGTAGGGCACTTGGAGATGATTGGATATTAAGTATTCTGATCTACTTCTTTCTGCTAGCCTCCACTTCATAAGGGTTTTATCATCTCCTGCTAATGCTACAGCCTGGAGGAAAGACTTCCAACAGATTGTCCTTTGAGGGACATTTAAGGTCTAAAATATAGCAAGTAATTTTATAGTTATCAAGTTTATATTGAAGTCTATTCTGGAATGATTTTTGTATGTGAATATCTAATTTATTAAAGATATTATTTTATCATTAGAATTGACACGAAGGAGCCTCAGCCTTCAGAGGTGAATATGAGTGGTGAAATAAAATGGGAGTTAAATACTTATACCTGTATATCAACCATCTGGAATTCTAAGCCCATTCCACTTGTTCCCGGCATGGTAACATTTGTGCTGTATCATTTCTTTTAAATTTTGATATATATATGTAAAAGATAAAAACTTATATCAAGGAAGTAAATATAGAAAGAAAATTTCTTTTAATCAGCTCTTACGTATTTCATTCATATTTATTTCAAACATATTTAACTTTCATAAATGAAAACATGAAAATTCAAATTTAGGATATTTCTTCCCATCACAGAGTCTTCCACTATTTTTCCCTGTTTATTAATCACCTGTTAGGTTCAGGCACTGTGCTGAATGGTAGAAATAAAAAATAAACTAGGACCTTGAATCTATTTTCTAGGAGCTCTGCATATGGCTAGACATATCACCAAACAATGATATTGAAATAGATAATTTATGAATGTGTGATACTATACAAGGAATGTTGGTTAATTTCATAAAAGAGTTGAGTAGGACATAAAAAGAAATGAGGTGAATTATAAGTCACTGGTTAACAACTGGCAGAATGTTTTTACATTTTAGAAAATACACAAAGTGTATCATACCTTAGGAAGAATGGAATTTCATATATCAATCAAACAAATTAATATTACTGGAGCAAAAATACAAACATGACTGAGTATGAATTTTTGAACTATGCCTCATATGGTTCAGGTGACTATGGTTCAGGTAACATTTGGCAGCAAAAAGGGTTTGTCACAAGTATAACAAACTTGTTTTCCAGAGCTTTTTCCATATCAGAACTGCACAAGTCTACAATCCTTTGTTTTAAATCTTTAGTGACAACTGTGTTTTGAAACCTAGCATGTGAATGGGATAAATAGCTGGTTCTGCTTGGCCTAGTGTACAGGCTATGCTACCTGAGCTATGCCTGGGAGTGAGAATGGTGTGGGTGGGCTGGAGCCCTGAGCATTCACCAGGTTAGGCTCATGTACGGGCTGTGCAACCAAGACAATGCCTGAAGTTTTGGGATGGTATGAGCATGCAAGAGTTCATAGACTCTTGAGGCTGGGCCAGTACACAGGATGTGTGACCTGGGTTAGGCCTGGAGGTTGGTTATGGCACAGGTTGGCTAGAGTTAGGTGGACTCCCCAGACTGGGCTGACGCACAGGATGTAGAGCTTGGGTTAAGACTTTAGGTTGGATATGGCACTCTGGCAGGCTAGGGTCAGGCAGACTCAAACTCAGACTGCATACAGGATGTGCCACCCAGAGTAGGTCTGGAGATTGAGAAGGCCACAGGCAGGCTAGAGTACAGGGAACTCACCAGACTGAACCAAATCATATGATATGTGATCCAGGCTATGCCTGGAGGATGAATATGGCCTCATTGAGGTTTTTTGTTGATTTTCATTTTGACTTTTAGTTTCCATTTGGCTTTTCCTCTGTATCTTGTATTTCTTTGTTGATGGTTTATGTTTTAATTCATGAGTGTTCATGATTACTTAGTAAATACCTTTTATGAGTCAGTGTGGGGGATTCTTCCTGTAACTCCAGCACTCAGTAGGCTAAGAAGTACATGAGTTTTAGACCAGGGTTTTAGAAAAAGACCCTATCTGAAAAAGCCCAAAAAAAATAATGATAGTTACTTTCTTCTCTTTGTCAGGTCTTTCTATGATATGTGCCATTTTTTGATTAGTCTATGTTGAATGTCTATTTCTGTGCAAATTAAGATTTTTTGGTAGCTCTTTATGTGCCAAATAAGTTTGAATTGTGTTATGTACATTTGACTATTACTTTTTTGATATATCTTTTGATAGATGTTATGGAGAAGGTTTGGTAATCAGAGTTTTTGCTGTGCTTAGGGTTAGACCCACCCATACACAAGTAGTGGAAGTTGTTGCTGATCTGAGTTCATGAACAGCTACCTTCTCTCGTAGGTAGATACTGCCCACTTGTATGATTGAGTCATATCAATTGTCTCAAGTGTTAATAAAATGGAGAATTTAAAGAAAAACAATTTTGCTGTCCTTGCCCTCATAGAGCCATAGCTCCCCATCATGGGAAAGAAATCTTTTTTTTTCTTAGATATTTGGCTTTTGCAAAATGATACTTGTGTATTATCTCTGCCTTATTTCACTCAACATGTCTTTAGGCTTACCCATATTGTAGTATTGGTCAAAATTTCATCCTTTCAAAGTTATTTATTTAATTGACAAATCATAATTGCACATTTTATGTAGTAAAATGTGAGGTTTTCACATATGTATATATTATAGAAAGGATAAATCAAAATAACTTACATACTCTCCACCTTACCACAGATTTTTCTTATACGGGGAATTGAACCTAAGGCCTCATCCTGGCTAGGCAAATGCTCTATCACTACTACATCCCTAGCCATATTACTCTTTGTCTTAGTTAGGGTTTCTAAGTTTGCTGTAAAGAGACATCATAACCACAGCAACTCTTATAAAGAAAACATTTAGTTGAGGTGGCTCACTTACATTTCATAGGTTAAGTCTATTATCATTATGGTGGGGAGCATGGTGGCGTGCAGTCAGACATGATGCTGGCTACATATTGATCAGAAGGCAACAGGAAGTTGACTGTCTCACTGGGAGTAACTTGATCATAGAAGACCTCAAAGCTCACCCCTACAGTAATACACTTCCTCCAATAAAGACACACCTACTCCAACAGAGCCACACCTCCTAATAGTGCCTCTCCCTTTGGGGGTCTTTTCTTTCAAACCACCATACTCTTTTTGATGTGAGAATGTTTAAAATTAATTCTTTCATAAAGTTAAGAGGGAAGTAATTTTAGTGTATTTGCTGTCAAGCTGTAGATCAGAAAGAATTTATGTCATAGTGGTTAAGAGTTCAGGCTATGGTTTCAGACTCTATGAGTCTGAAAAAAGACAAAGCTTTCTTAATGTATGTGATCTTGATAAGGCATATAATCTTTCTATGCCTCAGTTTTCTTACCTGTAAAATAGAGATTAAAACATCACTTACCTTATATAATTGTTAAAATGATTTAAAATAAGGTGGTAAAAATAAACTACTACATTTAAATAGGTAATACATGTAAGATACTCAGAATGGTACATAGGTCATAATAAGTACTCAAAAACATTAGCTAGAAGTGCAATGGATGGTGGTGGTAGTGGTGGAGATGATGATAGATGATATTTTGTGGCACAGTCCTCCCTCCCATTATGATATGAAGCATAAACAATTACATTTTATCACCTTAGCCCTTAGGGAAGATTATATACATAGGAAGCAATAAGAAGCAAGGATAATGAGAATTTTCTAATAATAATAATGAAGATTATCTAGGAATATTATGGAAATAGTTCTCCCTTGAAAGAATGTTTAGATCCTTTGTTTACCTCTCGTTATTATTGTCAAGCTTTTATTTACATATGATTCACCTAGAGGTCTTGTTAAAATGCAATAGATCTGGAATAGAGATTGAGACTCTAAATTTATGCCAAGCTGATGTTGATTTTTATGGCCCATGAGTTACAGTTTGAATAGCAAGGTCTAATGATGAATGCCTTGTCATAGTTACAGAATATTAGCACTAGTAATGAAAATTATTCATTAATTTTAGTTTGGTACACACACACACACACACACACACACACACACACAATTTCTGTAGCAGGCTTTCTTGGACCACCAGCCCCCAAATAATGACAGGGAGATTTATTAATATGAATGCTCAGCCTTAGCTTACACTTGTTTCTAGCTAGTTTTTTTAACTTAAATTATCCCATTTCTATTAATCTATGTGCTGCCCCAAGGCTCATTTACCTCATTTACGTACTGTCCATCCTGCTTTCGTGCTTCCTCCATGCCTGGCTGGCTGCTTTTCTCTCTGCCTGCCAGCCCCACCTATCCCTCCTCTGCCTACCTATTGGCCATTCACATCAATCAGGTGCCTTAGGCAGGAAGGTAAAACAGGAACACATATTTACATAGTTAAACAAATGCAAATAAACAAATGCAACTCATCTTCACATAGTTAAACAATTATTCTGCAACACAAACAAATTTAATACAACTTTACTTAGTTAAATAAATATTCTATTCCACAACAAATTTCTGGTATGAAGGAATTTTAAGTAGTGAAATTAGAAGCCATGGAATAAGAGTACTTTGGGAAGGATCAGAGAAATGATATTTCTGCCTTCCTATTCAAGATCATCTGGATAATCCCCGGCACTCTGGAGTATGTCAACGTTCAAAAGTCATTACATATCATGTTATATTACATAGGAATAGACAAAAACTAAGAAAAATATTGAGACTTTTTACTGCAATTGTCCAGAATTAATTAGTTCTTTTAAAATTAATTCTAATTAAGGTTGAGAACCATGCATCTTGTTGTGCTCATATTACTTTGCCTTTCATCTGCTGTGATGCAAGTCATATTATCTTTATTTTTACATTGTATTATGCATCTAAAGATAGTATAACTAAAGACTTTAAGTGAACACTGAAAAATTAATGGAGTTTATTTATTGGAGGTGGTGTGGCTGAAAATTTTATTTCTATAATTTTGCTTTATTATTCATATGATGCCAAAAGAAGAGTCATAGCTTCTTCCTTCTTAGCTAACTGCGTGTTTCACTTGTTTTCCAAGTGAATTCCTACTCCTCAGTAAATTTGAGCTACTTTAAACTCTTCTTTGGCTTCCAAGATAGTACTAACAATAATTGGATGCCTTTAAACATTCTATGTCTGCCATGTGCAAGGAAAGATCATTATCCTAACTGTAAAAAACTCAGTATGAATCTGTTCTCAATACTAACTATGTAGCATACTATTTTCTGTATCTTATAATATAATCATGTCTTACATAATAGTGGGGAATTTATTTTGAGAAATGTATCATTAGGCAGTTTTGTCATGCAAATATCATAGTGTGCTTACACAAAATTAGAAAATTATGTTAACATTACTGAGATAATCTTGTGGGGCCACTGTTGTATATACACTCAATTACTGGATGAGATGTTGTTCTGCAGTACAATCTGTATATTTTTTATTAAATATTAGTAGAAAATGTATAGTAATTGGAACTTTTCTTCAAAGAAAAATCTCCAGGTACTTATGCACTGACTTCACAGCAGGTACCTATGTACAGAATGTTGGGGAAGAAGAAATACTCCAAGATACCAAAAATGATAAATATGATTTAAACTTTTGTAATTTACTGACAGGAAAGGATGGTTGATCAGGACAAAAAAATCCCAAAAGGATTGTGGGAAATGCAAGATTAGGCACCATTAACTAAAAAGGGCATCAGTTAGGATAACAGAACTTGAGGCCAGAAGTATGGTTTGCAGACTGAAACTGTAAAGGACACATAAAAAGCCAAGTTATTTCACACAAAGGTGTGCAGGAAGTAGAGTTGATGGGAACCACATACAAAGTAGCTCCAGCATTGGCCAATATATATATATATATATTCTTCTATGACTAAAGGTACTTCTAATATGACTAGTCTAGTTACCACAAGTAGTATTTCAGAGTGCACTACCTAGTTGCACCACTTCCCCTATATTTTATATATAGTAGGCATTTTTATTTTTATTTTTTACCTTTTCTCTTTCTTTCTTTCTTTCTTTCTTTCTTTCTTTCTTTCTTTCTTTCTTTCTTTCTTTCAGGTTTTTTGAGACAAGGTTTCTCTGTGTAGCCTTGGCTGTCCTGGAACTTGCTCCATAGACAAGGCTGGACTTGAACTCACAGACATCTGCCTGCCTCTGCCTCCTGAGTGCTAGGATTAAAGGTGTCCACCACTACCACCCAGCTGAGTAATTTTTAAATTAAAAAATGGATTTATTTTTGTATATGAGTATTTTACCTGCATGTATGAATGTGCACCATGTGTGTGCCTGGTGCCTGTAGAGGCCAAAAGAGGGCATCAGATTCTCTGGAACTGAAGTCATAGGTGCTTGTGAGCAACCATGTGAGTACAGAGAACCAAACTGTGGGTGCTCTTCAAGAGCAGCAAGTGCTCTTAACAGCTGATTCATCACTTCAGCCCCAACTGTAGGTGTTTTTTAAGAGCAAAAAACATTATCAATCTTCATCTTATTGAATTAGAGCCCTACCTATCTATAGCCTGTCAGAACACTAATTTTTCCAATTGTTTTAATATATTATAATTTGAAATGTATTCATTAGTCATATGCTTAGTGAACTTGCACTTTACAACATTGTTATTGATGAATATGAAGACCAATGCCAGGCCTGTAATGCCAGCACTTAAAGCCAAGGCAGGAAAATCAAGAATTTGAGATTAGTTTGGACTATGGAGAAAGAACCTATCTCACCTCCTCTGACCAAAAATGAGAGAGATCTTTATAGCTGTTTTATATTTGTTCTTCTTTAAATGTCCTTTTTAAAATATTTTGGATATGTTTGAAACCTTGAACACAATAAGCCATGGGAAAAATGACAGAAAATAGAAGAAATACCTTAGCTTTGAATGTCTTTGACCTGACGTGCCTGTCCTGTTCCTTACCTTACTACTTAGATCAATAAACTTTACAAAACCTTCACATTAACCCTACAAAAGTGGTCCTATACTCACACTAAAATATTTCATCAAAGATATATGCATACCAATATATAAATTTCTGTTCTTTTTCTATGATTATTTTAAGTCTAGAGATGGCAGTTTTGTTATTGTGACAAATTCTTTATATACTTTACTTTGTGATTAATTCATTATTGCTTATGAGAATGATTCATTAAGTCATCCCCCTTACACTCTTTCATTAGCAGCACCTTTACAGATTTATTGTTTTCCTTGTGTTTGGCATTTCCTTCCCTTGGCATTAGTTGAATGTAATATTTACATTAGAACAGCCACTTGTCTGTCCTCTTGGTACTATGGCATTAGAAAATCAATTAAAACAAGGTTTTCACTTTTCTTTTTTACTAATAGGTTCCAACTCCCATGGAATCTCCTCCCATAATGTCATCTAGATCCATTATTTATACTAAATATGATTTAAAGACCAGCAATCTTCCCATTCGACGCCCAGGTTACCAGGTATATTTGAACTGTTGTTGCTTAGAGCCTTGATAGAAATTAGAAATTATTGGAGGCAGGACCTCGTTTTATAATGGGATTTTTATAAAGTAGAGATTTCTCTGTATTATTACTCTTTTGTAAAAGATAAAACTAATTTTATCATTTCCTGTATCATAAAAAGATACAAAAATGTGCTTCCCTAGCACAGAACTTTATAAGCTTGTGTTATTAAACTTCATCTGGATTCTTCTATTTTCAATGGTCTTTTTATTCATCCATTCATTTATTCATTCAACAATTCTATGATTAGTGATGGAGGTAATTTAGACAACATTTCAGAGATACCTTTCCAGAGGACTGATTAAAAAGATGAATGGTAAGATTTAGAAAATAGACAGCCAGGCAATAGTCATACATGGGAACTCAGAAGAAGGGATAATCAATTCAAAGATGGAAGGTTCCAGGACAGTGAGTAGTGAATGATGAGGACAATTTCAACTAATCAATGTGTAAAGGATAAAAACTCAACATCACAGTCAGTGTATATTGGCTCAGAGTACCGTTTTCTAGAAAACAAAGTTTTTCTTCAATCTTTAGCTTTGATTCTTGAGCATCTGCCTAACAAAGCTTCAGGTATTAGATAATGAGAAAAATAAAATATTCTTAATTTATTTTTATAACCAAGGAGACAGGTATAAATGATAAAAGATTTTTTGCTTTCTTTTACTTAGATGCAGTTCAAGTAGAGGCAACAAAGCAGAAGAACTCAGATTCAAGTGGAAAAATTATGATCTTTCAACAGGCTGAACTGAACTGAATCATCCTCATCTTCCAAATTCAATAAACACAACCCTGGCATTCGATAATCTTGAGGCTATTCAATTCAATATTTTAGAGATTAAGTACTCTATTTTGTTTCAGTAATTATCCTGATTTTCTCTATTAAAATAGTTTTCTATGCAGCATGTATTTTAGCACAAGTTAAATTATATAAAAGTTCTTGTAATTTTTGTTTGGATAATTTCTTTAAAACTTGCCTTTGAAATACTATAAAAATGTTGTGGAATATTTGATCACACTGTGTGAAAATGTATTACTGTTTTATTCTGATTGGTTTAATAAAGAGCTGAATGGCCAATAGCTAGGCAGGAGAGGTTAGGTGGGACTTCCAGGAAGAGATAGGAACTCTGGGTTAGAATCTGGCACAGGGGATTTTACCAGGGAGACATGGAGGAAATTGGACATACAGAAGGAGGACAGGTAGAAAGCCACATGGCAAAATGTAGATTAATAGAAACAGGTTAATTTAAGTTATAAGAGCAGGTTGGGAACAAATCTAAGCTAAAGGCCAAGCTTTAATAATTAATAAAAAGTCTCCATGTCATTACTGGGGATCTGGCACTGTCCTACCCCCCAAAAAATGTTCTGACAAGAAAGTCTGACTACAAAATAAAGAAACGTAATATATTAATTTCCCTTCCAAGTAATACAAAGATCTTAGAATACTTACTCCAGGGCACACTCCTGATATATATTTTAGTACTTCATAGTATGATCTGATGCCTCCTTGTTTAGCCCCTGCAAATTAAAACTGTAAGTGTTAATATTAATAATAGTAGTTTTTATTTAGATTCAGCTGCACATTTACAAATTCTTTATTAACCATTCTTTTTGTATTAGGATCATATCTCTTCATTGAAAGAACTCTTTTAGATGTGCATTTAATGTAGTCATGTTGGTGATAAACTCAGGTTTTTTTTTTTAATCTGAAAATAAAATCATGTTCTTTTTTTTTGAGAAAGTGTCTTGCTTTGTGGTCTATGTTGGTCTTGAACTTTATGATCCAAGCTGGCCTCCTTAGAATTCTCCTGTTTCTCCCTGGTTTCTGGGATAAGATGCTATATACCACTATGCCCAGCTAATACTCATTTTAAAATTTTTTTAGTGGTAGAGAAAGTTTTAATTTTCATTGTTTTGTTTTTAGTTATCAAAATCATATATAAACTAAATACCAAGGCTTCCCAAATTGTACAAATCTCATCTAACTTTATCATGTATTTTATTTTTGCTATTTTTCCACCCCTCCCTTTTCCCCTCCCAACTCTTTCTTTTCCCCACTCCCTCTTGAATTCATGGCCTCTTCTTGCATGATTATTAGTGTATTTTATATAAACATATATAACTTACTGAGCCCATTTAATATGGTTCATATTTACATGTATTTAGGGCTGACCATTTAGGATTGGGCAACCTATTAGGGAGCTTGCTCTGGAAAAAGATTATTCTCCCTCCCTCAGTAGCTGAGTAGCAGGGCCATATGAAATTTCCTTCATTCCGATTGGCATGTTCTCTGGTGTGGTCATTATGCAGGTCTTGTTTAGGCACCCACATTGTTGAGATTTCTTGGATATCATATCCCTGTCATGTCTAGAACTCACTATCTTGCAGCAGGTGTTCTGGTCCTCTGTTCTTACAGTCTTTCTGCCCCTCTCTTCTACTATGTTCCCTGAGTCTTAAGTGTAGGAATTGTGTTATAGATGTACTAATTGTGGCTATGCACCCGCGGTCACCTATTCTCTGCATTTTGATCAGCTATGGATCTCTGTCTGCTGAAGAAGAAGAAGAAGAAGGAGGAGGAGGAGGAGGAGGAGGAGGAAGAGGAGGAGGAGGAAGAGGAGGAGGAGGAAGAGGAGGAGGAGGAGGAAGAGGAGGAGGAGGAGGAAGAGGAGGAGGAGGGGAAGAAGAAGAAAAGGAGGAGGAGGGGAAGAAGAAGAAAAGGAGGAGGAGGGGAAGAAGAAGAAAAGAAGAAGAGAAGGAAGAAGAAAAGAAGGAGAAGGAGAAGGATGAAGAAATTGTTTTTAACCCTTATTTGTGGACATATGATTTAGGAAAGTGGTAGTAATAATTTCTCCTCCAGGGCCTATGATTTCTCCAGCCATTGGTAGTTGAGTAGGTTTATAGTACTCTTGTACTGAGCAGGCCTTAAATCCAATTCAACAGCTGTTGGTTACTTCCAAGGTATACGTGTCAATATCACACCATTGGGATATCTTGTTGGACTAGTCATTGTGGTTTTCAGGCTTAACAGCTGGGTAGAACTACTGATTACTTTTCTCCCTTGGCAGTTTGCATAGGACCTTCTTATACAATGAGAGCTATCTTGGGGAGGAGGGGTTTCAGGTCAGTATCAGCTTGATTCCTCTGTCCTGTGTCTGAAGTGTATGGTGTCTTCAGCAATAAGGTTTTAACCTTCAACTTCTGGAAGGCAACCAAGGGCATTAGCAATGGTTTATATTGTTGTGTGGGTCTCTTAGATTCCCAGACCAATAACTTGAAAGGATGTTTCCCTTATTTGGTACTGGGGTATTTGTTAGTCTATGGCTCCTAGCGGGGAGCATTATCACCCCATGTGGCTTCATTTCATTTAAACCATACACATGTGTATATGTATACACATATTGTATTTATTATATTATTATATTATATGCATTATTATATGCATTTTAAGTAAGCTTATAGAGCAATGTTTCCCTATGACTTTTGCCAACATTCTTAGGGTTATTTAGCTCTCCTTCTTCCCTCTTCTTCTGTATTATCCTCCCTCCCCTTCCACAGTTGTTATCCTCCCCACTTTTTCCTTCTCCTTTATAGCACCTGTATCCTACTATTCCTCTCTCTAGAGCTCTTCACTCCTCCATAGCCTCTAATTTCCTGGCTTCTGCTGTTATTCCAGGTTATATAATCAAATCTAAGGATCCAGAGTTGGGACCCACACATAAAATGCAACATTCAACATTTGTCTTTCTGAGTCTGGGTTACCTCATTTATTTATCAACTGATGAACAATGAGATTGCTTCTATTTCCTATCTACTGTGAATAGATCTGCAATGAACATGTCTGAACAAGTGTCTGTGGAGTAGGATGTCTAAATCCTTTGGGTATGTGCCAAGGAATGGTATAACTGGGCCATATGGTAGATCTACTTTTAGCTTTTAGAGAATTCTCCATACTGATTTCCATAGTGGCTGCAGCTACACCAGTTTGCAATCCTACCAACAGTAAATGAAAGTTCTCCTTTTGTTGTAGGAATTTAGTTTTCACTGTATCTAGGGTAAACATTATAGTTTTCACTGTATCCAGGGAAAACATTAGAGTGAATAGTTGTTTTCTAGAAGTACTTTGACCTTGAAGAATCGTTGTGGAAAACAGTGATTGTTTTCCGTGATTTGTAGAATTGTTTTTCTGAAGCGGCATTACAGACTTTACATGACTTTGGTCACAAGACACCTCTGGCACACCTGAGGCTTTCAGATTATTGTGTACTGCAAATGATAAACAATAAAGGACTAAAGTCATGTGGGCATGTGATGTTTTCCTTTAGAGAGACATAGAGATTAGACAACATCTTGGTATGAAGAAATACTTTACCCCAAAAAACAACTGTGTAACAATCAATAAATATGCTTTTGTAATGCTGTTTGAGGTTCAGTTCATCAGAGGCTGGACCTTCTCTGCTAAGGGAGCCGAACACAATCCTAGCCATTTTTATTTCTTCCAGTTTATTGGGTCATTTTTTTTGACTCCTGGTTTCTTGAGTTCCTTATAGATTCTAGATATCAATCTTTATCAGATATCTATCTTGCAAAGATTCTCTCCCACTCAGTGGACTTCCTTTTCACTAGGTTGATTGTTTCCTCAGCTATACAGAAGCCTCTTAGAATTATGAGGTTCCATTTGTCAGTTGTTGGCCTTACTTCCTGAATGAATGGAATCCTATTCAGAAAGTCCTTTCCACACCTAAATCTTGCAGGGTTCTGCCTATGTTTTCTTCTAGCAGTTTCAGGGGTTCAAGTTTCACATTGAGGTCTCTGGTCCATTTTAAGCTGATTTTTGTAAATGGTAATAGTTATAAGCCCAGTTTCATTCTTCTACATGTGAGGTTGGCTGTGGCTTGTTCTGTTTCTCTGATCTTTCAGCATTCACTCCAATACCTGGCTCCGGGTTTGTTTTTATTAATAAGACCTTTTGCTACATCTGGCTCCCAACATTCGTGGTATGAATTTGAGAAAAAGCTACTTGCCTGTGGCCTTGCGGGCTCCAGCTCAGACCCGAGCTACACGTTGCTGGTTGTGGTAGCACACTTGGTTGGATTTACTGAAGGAGGCAGAGTCAGGAGGATCCCGAGTTTGAGGCCAGGCTAGGAGGCTTGCTAAGGAGAAGCTGTGGTCCGGGCCAAGCCACAAACAGTGACGGTGGTACCATGGAGGCAGTGCCTGCTGCTCCAAGTTACTGGCTGCTTCTCATTGTGTTGGTGACTACGGTGATGCTGCTAACTGGAATGAAGGGTTTACTGCTGCTTGTTCAGAGAAGAATTTTCAGGGCCATCGTGTTATAGGAAAGCATCAACAAAGGTCAGTTTGGAAAAGTTTGGCAAGACAAATAGTGGGGAGAAATTGTTGTGAAGATTTTCTCTTCTAGGGAAGAACATTCATGGTTCTGAGAGACAGACATTTATCAGACTGTGATTGCTCCAAACCACAGAAGACACACACACACACACACACACACACACACACACACACACACACACACACAAATCTACAGGGAACCATGACAACACCTAACAGCAACTTTGAAATCTTCAAAAGGATGATGGGACCCCACAATGATGATTCCACACGGACTATGGTAAAACCATTAAGCTGATTAACACCATGGAAAGATCAGCTTTGGACTACAAACTGCTCAGGACAGTTTCGAGATAGCTAGCTGAGATGATCCAGATTCACAGACTACTGGAGCAAGGACTTGAGATAAGCCCTGCACTTTCCCCTTATGCAGAGACTGGACAACAAATGATACAGCTACCTCTCCCGGGACTTGACAATTAACCCCAAAATTTTCTTTTCAGGATCCCCTAAAGATGTCTTCACCCCCAGAAAGCAGGAAGTAATTTTAAGAAAACGACACCCATATTCCCAAGAGGTGGGGTGGGTGTTTTTTGGTCATTCAATGGCTTATGGATAATTGTTATTGTTTATGATGGTTGGTTACAAGTTGTTAATTGTTAATGGTCAAAAAAAGCTAAACAAAGGAGATTAGATACAGGGTTCTTGTTTAAAGAAAAGAAAAACGAAGATATAGAAAAGGGTAGGTCATTGAATCTACTCTGAAAAAAGGGAAGATATAGAAATGATAAGATAAATGGTAGATTTTTGGATCCACTCAGAAAAAAAAAGAAAATTTGGATATGATAAGATAAAAAGGGAGATTATTTGAATCTACTTTTAAAAAGGAACTACTTGTTTTAAATAGGATAAGTAATGAAAATTTTTTATCTGAATTTGTCAAATGTTAATGGACTGGATATTGTTATATATTAATGGATTTTTTTGTCTGAATCTGTCAAACGCTAATGGACTAGACACTGTTAATGTAATTCTTGACTGTATATATTGTATATACTTATTGGATACAGATTTTTCTTGTATTAGTTATAAGCTTTTTTAAATTTTAGACCAAAAAAAAGGGGAAATGTGGTGATATTGTGTCCCCCAGTATATTGTGCACCTTAATAAACTTATCTGGGCTCAGAGAACAGAACAGCCACTAGATAGACATAGAGGCCAGAAAATGGTGGCACACACATCTTTAATCCTAGCATTCTGGAGGCAGAGATCCCTCCGGATCTCTGTGAGTTCAAAGCCACACTGGAAACAGCCAGGCATAGTGACACACGCCTTTAATCCCAGGAAGTGATGGCAGGAAGCAGAAAGATATATAAGGCATGAAAACCAGAAACTAGAGTCTGTTATGCTTTTGGCTTTTAGCAGCAGTTTAGCTGAGATCCATTCGAATGAGGACTCAGAGGCTTCCAGTCTGAGGAAACAGGATCAGCTGAGGAATTGGCGCAGTGAGGTGGCTGTGGCTTGTTCTGCTTCTCTGATCTTTCAGCGTTCACCCCAATGTTTTTATTAATAAGACCTTCTAACAATTCATGCTACATACATGTGAACATCCCGTTTTCCCAGTTGTTGAAGATGCTGTCTTTCCTCTAGTGTGTATTTTTGGCATCTTTCTTTGTCAAATATCAGATGGCTGTAATTACATGCCAATGATAGAGATGTTGGTTAATTTTACTTATTAATATGTGTGTGGGGGTGGGTGCACGAGTAGGGGTACATACCAGAAAGTAGATATGGAGGTCTGAAGACAACTTGCTAGTGTAGTTTCTCTTCTTCCACCATTTAGATCCTGGAAATTGAACTCAGATTTCAAACTTGACAATGAGCCTTCATCCATTGATTCATCTTGCTGGTCCTTATAAGCATTTTTAAAAATTAAACTAAATTTATATACATATACAATCTGCTATAAACATTCTTTTAAATTTTTCTTTATTTGTTCTGTTTTCATATGTGTGTTGAATGTATATACCTACAATGCAATAACAAACAAAAACCACTACATCACTACATTGAAAACCAGCTTTCTTAGCTTCTTCAGTCTTGCTTCATTTCTTCACAGCAACTCAACCAATTGTCCCTGAGTCTTCTTCTAACCCCACCCATTTCCTAAGGATGTCTAGAGATCTTACTTTACACACACACACACACACACACACACACACACACACACACTTTAAAAAAATACCAATTTATAATTACTTGGTTCTATATGCTAC
Source organism: Peromyscus eremicus (assembly GCF_949786415.1). Taxonomy (NCBI): domain Eukaryota; kingdom Metazoa; phylum Chordata; class Mammalia; order Rodentia; family Cricetidae; genus Peromyscus; species Peromyscus eremicus. The sequence goes on from NC_081439.1 coordinate 133,462,235, forward strand.
ATTTGCTTTTATTTGCAAACAGTGTCTCATGCAGTGCTTATGCCACCACACCCGGTTTATCAATACATTTGCTTTTAAACGGTTGTTGTGGAGGACAACGCTGGGTGTAGTCCTTGGATCTATGAAATTAATCACAGCTTTTGGGATTTTGCACGTAAATTATAAGCATTTGAAAGCTTTTGACCCAGAGGGTGATGAGATTCTCAATGAAGGTGTCTTTTGAGGAAGACTGGTGTAAAATGTGGGGTATTTTTTAATGAGTCTAGGGGATATACTCAGAATCATGTCCATCGTCTTCGAAAGGGAATTGGGATCGCCCCGGAAGCCACTCTGGAGACTGCGCTCCATTTTGAGGTGTAGGTAGGAAGTGCGGTCTGGCATGGTCTGGATTCCCAGGGCTTTAGCCTTGCCCATTCCCTAAATCTCTGACATTCCTTTTCCCAGGAGTCGGAATTGGTCCTCCAACAGTTCCGGCTTTTCCGCCACATCCTTTCTAAACTTGTCACTCATATGCGTATAGCCAATCACCACCTAGACATAAGCACCAATGAATACGCAGACTCATAGGAAGAGAGGCGGTCCTGCAGGTGCAAACGATCCAATCACGGACGCCAACGGACGCCGCCTCAGAAGGCAGTTATTTGCGTTTGGGCTTTCTTAAGATGGCCGCGGCTAAGGACGGATGTGGCTTAGAAGCTGCTGCTGGAAACGGGCGGCGGCTCCACCTAGGGATTCCTGAAGCGGTGTTTGTGGTAAGAGACCCTGTTCCTTGGCGTCTTGCTCTCAGTTGAAGGTTGCTTCCCAATCACCACAGAGGCCTGGTGTTTGGGGGGAGGAGGGAGACTGAGCTAAAAGGTCCCGGAAAGTAATGCCCGGCCTGTTGTCCCAACCCGCGCATCTTGATTTTTCAGACCCTGTGAGGGGATGGATGGCTTGGAAGAGTGGTAACCCTACCAGGGCCCAGAAGAGGGAGCGGGGAGGAGCACTGCGGAGTAGGACCCGGATGCTAGGCGGGCGTCCTTTGGTACTGTCCACTTCTTGCCAGTTGTCATCTACTGTTGAAAAAAAACATAAGGCGGGTTATTGAGGAGCACAAGACAACTATGATGCAGGAGGACACTTAGTACAGTGAGTAGTCAGGACAGCTAAGTGGCACCTAGTCAGTTTGAGCAGGGTCGTGGGCCGTTTCCTTGGGAATGGAACCAGACTGCGGAGAAAGTTAGCACGAATGTGAAGTTCTCGTGTGTCTTGCTTTTAGGAATTGAAACCTTATGCAGTGGGTAACCGGCTGTGATTAAGTGTCTGAAACCGTTTGGTTTTACTTATACCATTCAAGCCGTTTGGGTAGAAAACAAATTGTATGCAGTTGTGAGAATTGTGGGGAATGCAATTGGAAGGTTTCACATAACAGGGAGACCAACACAAATTCAAAGAGAAGGTAGAAGTTGTATATATTTTCTCATTTATTTGTGAAGCACTGCTATAAAATTTTAGTGGAATTTTCCTTGACCTTTTGGTTTGCACCTAAAGTATATACTCTGTTTTATGTCTGACATTCTTCAAAAGACCCATTTTGTTTGTTTGTTTGTTTTTTACTTAAATCACATTTTATATTGTATATTTTAATTTGCTGGTGTAATAATTGTTTTGGGTATTCTCAGTGTGCTGTGCTTTTAAAAATATCTTTCACTGGGCGGCGGTAGTACACGCCTTTAATCCCAGCACTGGGGAGGCAGAGCCAGGCAGATCTCTGAGTTTGAGACCAGCCTGCTCTGCAGAGTGAGATACAGGACAGATACGAAGAAACCTTGTCTCGAAAAACAAACAAAACAAAATCTTTCAAGTGATTTTTACATGAATATTTTCTGAGGTTCAGAAATTAAAGAGATTTTGCAAAATTTAGAAGTGAGTTGAGTTTTGTAGATGTAGGTGAAGAAACCAAGAAACAGAGTCCCTGAATAATTTGTCCCAGATCACACAGGATATAAATGAGGTACCCAGATTTTGCATTTGAGTAGACAGGTGGGCTTCAGAACCTCTTTGGTCATGCTCTGTTACTTAGAAGTGAGGTAGTTCTTTTGTGCTATTTCTCCTAATCCTACCACAATGCCTTATACATAAGATTGTGTACACACACACACATTCCCATGTGTCTTAAATATAACAGTAATCAGAGGTAACTTTAGAAGTTGAATTAATGAATACAAACCTTATCTGAGGGTTGTATAGTCTTATCCTAAAATATACTTTATTTATTTTTTGAGACAGAGCCCCACACTGTAGTCCAGGTTGGCCTAGAACTCACTGTGTGGACTATGCTGGCCTCAAACTCATAGCAACTCTCCTGTCATACTTTCCAAGAGTTGAGATTAAAGATAGACACGGTGACACCTGGTTCTAAAATTTTATGGTTAAGTAAAATTTAAAAAGTTAAATATGGTTAAATATACCAATAAGATATAATAAGCAGCCCAATCTATACATAATTATTTTGATGTTCCAAAATTAATGGTAGTGGTATGATATTTTAACAACATGAAATTCTACATTAGAGAGTATTTGAATCCTGCCCCAGCTTCCCATTTACTGCTTAGCCTTGAGTATATAGGGATGACAATGTTTACAGAGTTATTATGAAAAGTAAAACATGTTCAATTGAATTAAAGCAGTAAGAAAAAATGACAAATTTGACACACAGTTTGCTCACTTCTTTAGCGACTAGGGCACATGAATAGGCAGTGTGTTTCATTGCTAGTGATTTTCATATTTACTACTAGGGCCACAGGAGAAATGTATAAAACAGGCAAGGTCATATATCTCAACCTATATATAAATCAGAATTAAAAAGAGAAGAATAAGTTAGCTATATAATATATGTAAACTGCCCCAAATGGTCTTTCTTTTACTTATTTTTGTCTTCTTTTGAGACAGGCATTATGTAGCCCAAGCTAACCCAAATTTGTTGTATGTCTGAGGCTGTCCTTGAATTTAGTACCTTTGTGCCTCTACTTCCTGAGTTCTGGGATTATAGGCCTGTACCATCATGTCTAGCTTATCTATAACTTTTCTTCTGGCAATACTGGGGATGACATAGGGCTTCATGTCTGGTAGGCAAGTGGTATACCACTGAGCTCCAGCTGTACCTGTCTTTAACGTTTCATAATTACGTTTTTAATTAAAAACATGTCTTTAGAAAAATTAGTTCTTGCTAATGGAGTCTCACTGGGTTTATTAGACACACTTAAGGGTAGGCTCCATGCCTGGCAGTAGGTGGCCAACATAAAATGAATTCAATGATATTTTTGTAGACTTGTCTTGTATTGCTTTGTTTGAGCATTTTTTTTCTCTTACTGGCCTTTTGCTTGGATGTTATTTCAGATTTTGTGTTTATGGATTTTTTTGTGTTCCTTGTATTTTTTCTGTTTTTAAAATTATGCTTTTTTTTTTATATTTGCCTGTATTTTAAAGCGAGAGAGAGAAAAGGTATGGAGTTGGGGAGGTGGGAGGATCTTCGGGGAGTTGGGGGAGGGGAAATTGATCAGAATATATTTTATGAAAAAATTTTCAAAAAATTAAATAAAACAAGCCTTTGAAGAAAAAAAACTTGTTCTTTTTCATTTTATAAACAAAGTGAAAATCAGATTTGTGATATGAATTTAAAATTTTATAATATATTATTTTACATACTAAAGGAGGATGTAGATTCTTTCATGAAGCAGCCTGGGAATGAGACTGCAGATACAGTGTTAAAGAAGCTGGATGAACAATATCAGAAGTATAAGTTTATGGAACTCAACCTTGCTCAAAAAAAAAGGAGGTAATCAAAACAATTTCTACATTTAAAAACTATTATAATTATTAATTATATAAGTTGTACAAGCTAATGAATTTTATTCTGATATACCCATACATGCAAATATTGTGCTTAAAATTTTTCCTTTTACTTTAGTCTGGTATATTTTGCTTAACATGATGACCTATATAATTCTGTTAATGATGTTGCAAATGACATATTTTCATTCTTACTAATGGTTGTGTAATGTTCCATTTCCACATAAATGCATGTGCCATGCACACATACCTGTGTATCCATTCATCTGTTAGTCTTGGTTATTATGAATAGTGCCATAGTGAATATTAGTATGCACACAACTTTTGTATGGTTACTTTCTTTCCTTTTGGGTATGTACTTAGGAATAATATAGCTGAATCGGGTAGTATTTCCATTTTTATTTTTTTCAGTTGTGTGTGCACATGTATGTGTTCGGGTTCATACATGCCATTGTGCAAGCATAGGTTCTCATGTGCCATAGTGCATTTGTGGAGGTCAGAGAACAACTTTCTGGAGTCAGTTCTCTTCTGCCACCTTGTTGAGGCAGGGTCTCTTGCTATTTCTGCCACTTTGTATACTCCAGGCTAGCTGATGTGTGAGCTTCTGGGCAGTTCCCCTGTCTCCTGGGCAGTTCTCATTTTGCCATCCTTAGATTACAGATGTCAGCCACTGCATCCTGTTTTCCTGTGAGTTTTAGGAATTGAACTTAGGTTGTTAGGCTAAGTCCTGTGGTCTGCTTATAAAATAATCACACAGAGGCTTCATATTAATTAAAACTGCTCAGCCATTAGCTCAGGCTTACCACTGACTAGCTCTTACACTTAAACTCAGCCCATTTCTGTTAATCTATATATTGCCACATGTTCCGTGGCTTTACCTGTGTGCCATTACATGCTGCTCCCTGGACAGCGGGCTGTCAGCCTCTGTGATTATTTTGTAAGCAGGCCACAGGACTGCAGGGCCCAGGCAGGACCGGAGAAACTTCTAGCTACAGTTCTCTATATAGTTTATAAATATACTTTGTTTTGTAATATTTATCATAAATATTTTCTCTTATATCTAAAATATTTAAATAAAATTTATAAAGTATCTTAACTATTTTATATTTGTAAATAGTCTTTAAAGGACATATCAGTTGAAAATTGCAAGGGTAGTAAGATGGTCCTGATGTTTATTTTTGCCTGTAAAATACTATGTTAACCTTTTTATCCCTCCTCACAGGCTGAAAGGTCAGATTCCTGAAATTAAACAGACTTTGGAAATTCTAAAATACATGCAGAAGAAAAAAGTAAGTGTATTTTCTTTGCACGTATAAGTAAATCAGAATTCTTTGACAGAGGCCTGATTTCCTTGACTCTTTGGTTACTAGTACTTCATTTGTGCAGTAGGATTCACCCTACCTTCTTTAGCATATGCAGTAACATTAAAAATAGTATACTTATGTCAAAAAGATGGCTTTGTAGCCTTCCCCTAAAATCAAGTTTAATTTTATGCTCCTCACTTAAATTACTTTTGTGTGTAAAATTTTAATTAGAAATGATGTTAGGTATTTTTAAAATGTCTTATTCTGAGGTAGCAAAATTTAAGGGTGCTTTTATTTATTTATTTTTATGGGTGTGATGCTGGCATATTTGCTTCATAGAAGGACTTTGGGAGTGATCCTTCTGTTTCTGTTTTGCTTTGAATAATTTAAGAAGGATTGGCTGTAGCTCTTTGCTTTGAATGTCTCATATAAGTCTTCTTTGAATCCATCTGGTCCTGGACTTCTTTTTTTGCTGGAAGGATTTTATTTCATCCCTTCATTTCTTAGGGTTCTATTTAGGTTATTGACTTTTTGGTTTAATTTTCATGGTTTGGCTGAATCTATTCATCCATTTCTTTTAGGTTTTCCAGCTTAATGGAGTACAGGTTTTTAAAATATTCCCTTATAATATTCTACATTTCTTTGGTGTCTGTTGTTATGTTTCCCTGTTCATTTCTGATTCTGTATTTTGGATCCCTCTTTTGTTTAATTGGGCCAAGGGTATCTAAGTTATGGTTATCTTCTCAAAGAACCAGATCTTAGATTTGTTGATTTTTTTTTTTTTAAAAATATTGTTTTCTTTGTTTCTATGTAGTTGATTTCTGCTCTGATTTTTATTATTTTTTTGATGTTGGTTGGGTTTGAATTTGGTTTGTTCTTTTCCCAACTTTTTAAGTTGCATCATTAAGCCATTTATTTGTGCTCTTTCTGATTTTTTTTTTATTAAGAAAATTTTTTCATTCATTTTACACACCAATCAAAGATTCCCCTCTTCCCTCATCCCGTCCCCCCCAGCCTCCTCTCCCAACCCATCCCCCACTCCCTCCCACAAGAAGGCAAGGTCTCCCATGTGGAGGCACATTCAGTAGAGGTAAGTCCAAGCCCTTCCCCCTGCCTCAAGGCTGCATGAGGTGTCCCATCATAGGTAGTGGGCTCCACAAAGCCCAGTCATGCACCAGAGATGGATTCTGATCCTACTGCCAGGGGGCCTCCCAAGCAGATCAAGCTACACAACTGTCTTACCATGCAAAGGGCCTAGTCCAGTCCCATGTAGGCTCCACAGCCATTGATCCAACTTTCATGAGTTCCCTTTTTTAATGTAGGCACTTAGAGCTGTAAATGTTCCTCATGGAACTGTTTTCAATGTGTCTCAGAGATGTGGTCTGTTTTAGAAAAGCTTCCATATGCTGCTAAGTAGAATGTATATTCTTTGGTCTTTGGGTAGAACATTCTGTAGATATCTCTTAGGTCCGTTTGATATATGATGTCAGTTAATTCTGATGTTGCTGCTTTTTTTTGTTGTTTGTTTTTTGGCCAGATGACCTGTCTATTGGAGAAAGTGGGGTATTGTGATCACCTACTATTAATAGATTGATGTTAATCTGTATCTTTAAATCCAGTAGTAGATTTTTTTTAAAAGTGAAATTGGGCACCCTAGAGTGGTGCACATATGTTTAGGATAGTAATATCTTCTTGGTTAACTATTCCCTTGATTAGAGTGATGTGTCTTCTTTATCTCTTCTGATTAATTTTAATTTGAAGTCTATTTTGTCAGATATTAGGATAGTGACGCTTGCTTCTGGATCCCACTTGATTGGAGTACTTTTGTTCATCTTTTTACTCTAAGGCCTTGCCTAATTTTAAAACTAAGATGTGTTTCTTGGAGGTTTACCATAACCTTCATAGCTGCAGGGATTTTTGTTGTCCTTATTTTATGGATGAGGAACTTGAAACATAGATAAATAGTGACATGCCAAATTTATACAGCTAGCAAGTAGCTGAATCAGAATCCATGTCAAGTCATTTTAGCCATTCATTATATTATAGCCATTCGTTGTTTTTTTTTTTTTTTTAACAACTAAGTAAGTCTTCATGATGGTACTGTTTTAAATGTCTTGCGATTCCCTCCTTTATAACCTTGATATCAACCTGGCCTGTTTGTGGTACTGTCATTTTTTTAAAGGAGTCCACCAATTCAATGGAGACCAGATTCTTACTGGCAGATAACCTGTACTGCAAAGCTTCGGTTCCCCCTACTGATAAAGTGTGCCTGTGGTTGGGGGTAAGTAAATGTTATAGCCACAGCTACTATATTTGTAAAATAATGTTTTCTGACCAACAAAACTATTTTTTTCTTAATATGTAATGTCTTTATCTCCCTTTGATTTTAGAAAGAATGAAGGTGTAGAGTTCAAATAGTCCTTATTAAAAACTGACTGGAATTAGGGTTGTCTTTTTAAAAGATTGCACACATTTAAAGTTTTTTCCAGTCAAGACAAAATTGATCAAACCTACTCTTCTTGTTCTCTGTGTGTGTGTGTGTGTGTGTGTGTGTGTGTGTGTGTGTGTGTGGGTAAACTTGGGGTTTTGAGTATGCTGGGAAAGTACTCTACCATGGATCCACATTCCTCAGCCCTTTGTTTTTTTTTTTTTTTAAAGACAAGATCTCATATGTAGCTCAGACTGTCTTTCGACTCATAATCCTCCTGCCTTTGCTTACCAACTACTGAGATTGCAGGCATGCCACCATGCCCAACTACTTCTCCAGTTGATGTCTTTTGCCTTTTCAAAATGCAACAGAAGGAAGAGAGTAGGGAGCGGGTATGGCTCCTTTGGTAAAGTACTTGCTTTACAAGCATGAAAACCTGAATTCAATACCCAGAACTCACATAAAAAAGGCAAGACATGGAAGACTTGGAAGTCAGTGGTCAGTGAGTCTCACAAAGAAATGGAGGTGGTAAGCTGGGCGGTGTTGGTGCACGCCTTTAATCCCAGCACTCGGGAGGCAGAGGCAGGAGTATCTCTGTGAGTTTGAGGCCAGCCTGGGCTACAGAGTGAGTTCTAGGAAAGGTACAAAGCTACACAGAGAAACCCTGTCTTGAAAAACCAAAAAAAAAAAAAAAAAACGAGAAAGAAAGAAAGAAATGGATGTGGCCTAGAAGGAAAAGCTAAAGGGGGTGGTGGCAAAGAACTAGGGAGACCCTAGGCCTGCACTAAGAGACAGAGTCCCCAGGGAATTAACAGTAGTTTGAATGTAATCAAATTTCTCTTTCCTATTTTCAAAGTATATTTACATTCATTGGTATGCTGGCAAGTGGCAATCAATTTAGGGACAAAGTGATGAACAGTTAGGGAAGAAAGGCCTTTATTTGTAACATTTGCTGATTTCTATGATATAATGCTCAGATCATTCCTGATGTGATGTCCTGGAATGTACAGTAGAGAAGAGGTGTGTATACAACTGTCATTCACATTTCAGTGCAAGATATTCCAAGATACCATTGTGCTACATTCCTCAGTAAACCCTTCAGTCCTAGTGTCGGTGGTGGTAGGGAAATACATTGTAGCACTGCTGCTAGTAGCCTGAGGATCTTTCTTCCCCTTTAGGGACTGCTACTATATAAAAGTGGATCTTTGACTATGATGCCTATAATAACTTCAGGGATAAGTCTGCATGAAGCAAAGTTAGAGTTTATGAATTATTTATAAGAGATGCTTCAAATCTAAGTGGGAGTGTTTGGAGAGAGAAGATGCTTAAGGAAAGGACAGTATCTCCAAGATAATGGTTCTCAATGTCTCAAAAGAGACATGCTTAAATAGTTTTACTATGATTGAACCCATTTCTATTAACATTTATTCTACATTCCTTTTGCTACTTCCTTTCTTCTGGCATCTATTGCACTTGACCTTTACCAGGTGCTGAGAAACAGTAGCAACTACTAATTTACTTCCTTTCTCTGTGTATCAACTTCATTCCTTCATAGTCCAAAATACCCTGTTGTGTGTATATAAACCACATTTTGTCTATTCATTATCAACTAATAGATATTTGGTTTATCTCTCCTTTTCGGCTATTGTGAATACATTTTTGTGCCAACTTATATTTTCAGTGTTCTTGAGTTATGTATGTGTCCTGGTTATTAATGTTTGCTTGTTTGCTTGCTTGCTTCCTTTCTGTCTTTGTTTTTTGATAAAGGGTCTTTCTATGTAGCCCTGGCTTTCCTAGAACTTGCTGTGTAGACCAGGCTGACCTCAAATTCATAGAGATCCTCCGTCCTCTTCCTCCAAAATGATGATATTAAAGACGTGAATCATTACATCCAGCTATTCATGATAGTTTTGTGGATTTTTTGTTTGTTTTACTGTTTTTTAGTTATTTGAGGTTCAATAAGTATATTACAGCTACCCATCTTTTTACAGAATACAGAGCCTTGCGTAAGCTAGGCAAGTGTTCTACCAATGAACTACATCTCGAGTCCCAGTATTTTTCTTGTTGTTGTTGTTGTTTGTTTGTTTGGTTGGTTTTTTAAGACAAGGTCTTCCTATGTGGCCCAGGATAACCTTGGCTTCCTATTCTTCCTGCCTCAGAGTCTCAAGTGCTGGGTTAATGCTTTTTGTTTTGGGATAATGCTCTTGTACACTGTAAAGATTTGTCACTTGAATTGGTTTAATAAAATGCTGATTGGCCAGTAGCCAGGCAGGAAGTATAGGTGGGGCAACCAAACTAAGAATGCTAGGAAGAGGAAGAGCGTAGTCAGGAATTGCCAGCCAGATGCAGAGGAAGCAAGGTGAGAATGCCTCACTGAGAAAAGGTGCTAAGCACATGGCTAAACATAGATAAGAATTATGGGTTAATTCAAGAGTAAGAGCTAGTTAGTAATAAGCCTGAGCTAATGGCTGAGCATTTATAAGTAATATTAAGCCTCTGAATCAATTGTTTGGTAAGTGGCTGCTGAATATTTGGGAACAAGCAGGTAGGAGGGAAACTTCTGCCTACGGCTTTTTGCTTCTTTGTTTTTGTTTTTTAACTGATTGTTATGTATCCCAGGCTTGCAACAAACTATGTAGCTGAGAATAACCATGAACTCCTGAACTTTTTGCCTCTGCCTCCTGAGTACTAGAATTATAGGTGTGAATTTTTTTTTTCCTGAGACAAACTCTTATTATTATAGCACAGGTTGGCCTTGTACTTGGAATCTTCCTTCCTTAGCTTCCTGCATTCCAGGATTATAACTATGAGTTTCTATGCTAAGCTTTAATACTTGTTTAACAGATAACATATTTACATGCAATTTAAAAGGTACAAAAGCACTATCTTAGTTATTTTCTCTTGCTATAACTCAGTTATCACAGACTGGGTAATTTATACAGAATTAGGTCTATTTGATGCATCTGGAAACTGGGAAGTCCAAGAGGATGGTGCCAGCATCTGGTGAGGGCCACAGGCTGTATCATATTTTGGTAGAAGAGATCATATGGTAAAGCAGTAAGGTATACTAGCTTACTAATGCCATTATGAATGTTCCTTCCTCATGATGTCATCTAAATTTGATTGCTTCCCAAAGACCCCATCTCTAAATTCTACTAGTATATGAATTTGGTACTTTTCATTCTGGGAGACAAACATTAAATATATAGCAAAGACCTCCTGTGAAAAGCCTACTTCTCATTAGCACAGTGTACCTGCCTTTAAAGTAATCAACAGTCTATTTCTTGGTATCCTTCAAGAAAAATTTTATACATACATAGGTAAAGACCATATCCATCTGCCTTTTTACAGAAATGGTAACACATACTGTTCTACCTTTTTTTGCCCATTTCATTTCATAATGTGTGTTGTGATTTTGTGTATTGAAACTTCATTTTCTACATACCTGTAACTCAGGGGTCAGCAAGTTTTCTGTAAAGGGTCAAATAGTAATATTTTCTATTTTTCATGCAAAGCATAAGACAATGGACTGGTTTGGTCCAAGGGCTGCAGTTTGCAAACACTTGCTCTAATGTGGAGATTGTTAAGTAATTGTCATGACTTTTTCTCTTCAGGCTAATGTAATGCTTGAATATGATATTGATGAAGCTCAGGCATTGTTGGAAAAGAACTTATCAACTGCCACAAAGAATCTGGATTCTCTTGAGGAAGACCTTGACTTTCTTCGAGATCAATTTACTACTACTGAAGTCAGTATCCTTTTTACAAATAAAAAAGGGAAGAAGGAGAAAGATTTTTAAAAATTCCTATATTGCTTTCATGGGAAGAATGACTATTCCTAAATAAATGTGAAGTTGGAGATTGCATAAGATAATGACTATCTTATTTGAATCAAAAAGTTTAGAGATAAATTAATAAATTTGAAATGCAGAGATGTGGACAGCAGGTTCACACTGGTCAATAAGTTTTTTTCAAATATTTTATTATACTTTATAATCAAATAGTTTAATTTCACAAATATTTAAAAGTCCTCAGTAAGTTAGGTGCAGTGGTCTATGTTTGTAAACCCAACACTTCAGAGTTTGAGGCAAGAGTATTATGAATTTGAAGCCACCTTGGGCTACTAGATAAGACTCTGACTTAAAAAAGTCTTAGCAATTTCTCCAAGTGTGCTAAGCCCTATGAATCATGAAAATCAGTGGAGGGGCAAAGTGTGCCAAGTCTTTCCCTGTTAAAACTGTACATGTAAAATAGGTCATGATAACTTCATAGCAATTGTAAATAATTCCGTGTATTCAGCATCAAGGTAACTGAAAGTTTGGGAATGATAGATGTGCCCTGAAGTTAAGTCAGGGAATGCTTTTTTAGGAGGTAAAATTTAAGCTATTTTGAGATGCAATACAGAATTTATAGGGGAAATTTGGAGGGGAAGGAATGCTTGCAACATGTTCTTTTCTCCTCTCTTGTCATTTCCTTTCTGTTGCTGTGATAAAACAATCTGACCAAAAGCAACTTAGGGGAAGAAAGGATTTATTTGGTGTGTACTTCCAGGTCACAGTTCATCACTGAGGGAAGCCAGAGCAAAAATTTGAAGCAGAAATCATGTAGGATCACTGCTTGTTGGCTCTCCAACACACATGTTCAATTAGCTTTCTTATAATGCCTTGGAATGGTGCCACCCACAGTAGGCTAGATCCTCTTGATTAGACTATCCCACACAGACATGTCACAGGCCGTTCTGATCAATGACTCTAGGCTGTGTCAAGATGACAGCTAAAGCTAACTGGGACACTGCTTTATCTCTTCTTCCTGTTCCTGACATACTCACTCAAGAAAAACACCTGGGTGTTGTCCTTCACACTTATTTCCTAACAACCAGGAGGAATTCAGTCATGTCAGTTTTTCTTGCCTGTATGGAAGTGTTTTTCCCCATGAAGCTTTCTGTATTATGATGTTACTTAGTTTTGGTGCTCCAGACGTGCATGTTCTTTACAACATCTCCAGCATGAATTTACCAAGTCACACATCTTTCTTTTAGTCCTCTAGTTATGATATTTCAATTATTAGCTGTTGTGTATAATATATACATATGCAGTCTCAAGTGTCTCCCACTAGTTTCATTTTATACCTCAGCCAGTGTCATCACATGCTATGACTTCTTCCATTAACAGTTTCTTCTCTAGAATGGTGCAGATTTCAAATAACCAGTTGTTTTACTCACCCCTAAAATGTTTCAGGCCTTTTGTGTTTCCTTTTGTTCTTTCCTTCATCTATTCTTCCTACCTGGAATGATTTTTATTTGGAGATACTCCTTTATCCTTCATATTTCAGTCTAAGCATCAAAACATTCCTCAACATTTTCTAATCCCATCAGAGTGGTTTTTTTCTCCCACTTTGCACATAGTACTTTGCACATAGTACTTTCCTTAACCCTGAGTTGCAGTCTCCCCCAACATGTAGTATGTAGTAGGTAAGTTCTTGGGTAAGGCAAGATAGATTTTTTTTTGAGGTTTGGTGCCAGGATCATCATGTGGCTAGTGATGTAAATACTTTGATTCAACTATGAAATTCTGAGGACCTAGGAGAGCTAGACCTTGTGGAAAAGAAAAGCTGTTAATTGTGAGAGAAAATGAGATGTAATGAAAGAAAGTCATCTAAGTTTAATCTTAGAAACTTAGAGAAGTGCCATTTATCATTGATATAATACTATATAAACTGGAAAAGTTAGAATAGTAGACAGACATTAATGAATCTAAGCTCCATGAGGGAAAGGGACTTTGCCTAGCTTATTCAAGGCTTTGTAGAGTACCTACTCACACAGTAGATACTTAGTAAACTAAAGGATCTGTTAAACCCAGAGAAATGTAAGGGATAAAATTTTAGATAATTGTACTCATTTTTAACATTTTGATATAGAGTCAGATTTTTGAAATTTCGCGAATGAGGGATTAGTTTTAAAACTTGACAGATAAGAAAATAATAGAAAAAAAATGAGTTAGGCACAGTGGTGTGTACACTACAGTTTTAGATACTTGGGAGTTTGGGGTTGGAGTCTGATTTGAGCCCATGAGTTTCAGGACAACCTGGACAATACTGTAAATTGATGTCTCAAAAATTGTTGGGAGTATCTAGCACATAGTCATTAAGTGTAGTACCAAAGTTGACTAGATATGCTAAGCAATTATTGATTGGAAGTCTTGATTTTTGTAGAAGTTAATTCCAGAATTTTCTTAGCAATTGATAGAATAGCAACATGGCTGTCAACAGTAGTTGCCACTAGTATTTTTGTTTGTGTGACTTCTCTGTCTCTGTTTCACTGTATGAGTAAATGGAAATTTCATTTGTTATCTTTAGAATTATATTTGCATTTTCTTTGACAATTGTTGCAGATATGGCTAGGGTTTATAATTGGGATGTAAAAAGAAGAAACAAAGATGATTCTACCAAGAACAAAGCATAACACCAGCAATTGAAAATGTGGTTCAGGTTTCCATACATGTTAAATAAGCCAGTGTTTATCCTTAAAGATTGATGTAACTTTTTTTTTTTTCCGCAGCAGGAATAATTAAAACTTTAAAAACACCATTTTATTTATTTATGAAAACAAAAATTACTTTCAGATATTTTATGAAGCTAACAGTATTTTTTTCATATTTCCCCTGCAAAGTGATGCTGCTTTTGTTTTATTTTATCTGTTATATGACAACTCTTAACTGAAATGGCCGAAAACTGTGAGGAATGCTATGGAGGCTGCTGAATGCTGGGCACCAGCACAGTTTACACAATTTTTTCTTTATTGATTGATTTTACTCTCACTTGATGTAGTAAACCTTTTAAAGGCAAGAAGGACAGTTTAATATTTGTAAACTTGTTTTTCTTTAGTACTTGTAGGACATTATCATCCTTTGTTGCTGTTGTGTTCTATAAATGGGGTTTCATGCATTTCTGCTTAACCAGTAGCTTTTATGATACTCTAACCTTTTTAGAAAATGATTATTTACTTTCCTACACAGCTTGAGGGCTGTTGACATATATAAAACTTTGAGCCCAAATAAGTGCACTGTGTCTTTGCAATGCCAGTATAAGGGAGACTTGATCAATGTGAGAGTACTACCCATTCAAAACTTTAAGCTAAGGTAATTTTATATTATGTAACAGTTCTCCAAAGCACCTTGAACAGGAATATTAACATAAATGTAAATCTGCATTGCTTGGAAAGAGTTGTAAGCTTTTTTTATTTGTGATAAAATTGCATAGGAATGAAAAATCTTTGGAAAGCCATTGGTACTGTGGCAAAAGTACTTGGTGATTCAGATTCTGGTAAAAACACGTGCATGTTATTCCATCTCCATGTAGGAAAAAGTATACTTGTATGATGTTTTGTACTTGTATTTCATGTTATTAAAGCAGTGATATTCAAATTGTTGCTTGATGCCTTTTTATGTTAATCTTTGTCTTAATCTATATAGGTTTCTGGCAATCAGGTAAAATGGGCATTTATATTGTATGGGTCTGGAGACTGGAAGTCCAATTGAAGTGCAAGGGCAAAGCCCTCATGGTGTACTCATTTCTCTACCCCATCCCCTACCACACTCATCCTAATACATTGAGGTATTAGACCTTATGTTTTAACATGAGAAAAACAGTTCAGATGATATCTAAAGTTAATATGAGTCTCTTCACATTTTTAAGAGGTTCATTTACTTGTACCTAACTAGTATATTTTAAGAGCTTTTTATATTTGTAGAAACAACAGAAAATCCCCTTGGAAGGAATACAGATAAACAAATAAGATTTTAATTTGAAATATACCAAACTTTTGGGGTTTTTTTGTTTTTTGGTTTTTCAAGACAGGGTTTCTCTGTATAGCTTTGCGCCTTTCCTGGATCTTGCTCTGTAGACCAGGCTGGCCTCGAACTCACGGAGATCCACCTGCCTCTGCCTCCCAAGTGCTGGGATTAAAGGCATGCGCCACCACCGTCCGGCCCAAACTTTTTTATTAAATTTTTTTGATAATATATTTTGATCATGATTTTTCCTTCCCTCAGCTCTTCCCAAACTTTCTTGATTTATAAATTTTTTAAATTTTAGAATTTGAAGTTTGTAAGTACTATTTTCCCACACTGTAGTAGGTATATTGGTACAAGATGTCCCTTTTAATACAGGAATGATATTTCTCTTCTGTAAACATCTATTTTGTTTTAAATATCTAGAAAGATTAAATATGAATTTGTAGTTGATGTAAGGAATGTGAAGAAGAAAATGAGCACTGTTAGTCCCTAGTAAATGAAAGGTATTTAATCTTACCTCTATAAAATCATTTCTTTCATAATGATATGCATTTTTAGAATAATATAACCATCTAGATATAATGTGATATCATCAGTCTTAATAGCACAATATACTGAGTGAGAATATGTGGGCAGAAGATTGACTATGAAACTTGATATGAAACTTCAGTTTAACTATTTTCCATTATAAAATGATTGTGGGTTTTTTTTTTTTTTTTTTTTTTTTTTTTTTTTTTTTTTTTGGTTTTTCGAGACAGGGTTTCTCTGTGTAGCTTTGCGCCTTTTCCTGGAACTCACTTGGTAGCCCAGGCTGGCCTCGAACTCACAGAGATCCACCTGGCTCTGCCTCCCGAGTGCTGGGATTAAAGGCGTGCGCCACCACCGCCCGGCATAAAATGATTGTTAACATTTGAGAAATGTTGAAAAATAGTGGGAGTGGAGATGCTTAAGTTCCACTTGCAGTCCTTAACCAACCAACCTCCTTCTTTTATCTTCCCTTCCTATCTCCCTTCTGTGATTAGGCATCACTATGTAGCCAAAGCTGGACTGAAACTCACTGTGTATCCCAAGTTGACCTCAGACTCATGATCTTCCTGCCTCAATGTCCTAAAAGCTAGGATTATAGGTATATGCTACCATGTCCACCCACTTCCGTATTAATGTCCTTATGCCCAGCTTCTATTTCTTGTATGCATAAATTTATAGAAAACGAAGTAATTGTATGTTTATAATACATTCATATTTAACATGGAATTTGCTTATATAATGCTCTTTTTTTTTTTTGAGACAGTCTCAATGTTCTCAAATTTTCAGGTCCTTCTACCTACCAAGAATTGAGATTACAGGCATGAACCACCAGACCAACTTAATACTTTAATATTATTTTATTAGTTTCACAGTACTTCTAAGTGAACTACACTAACCTCATTTCTATTATTAGACATTTGGGTTATGTCTAAACTATGTTGAGTTTTATAAGAGTACATTATAAAAACACAAGCCTGAGCTCATGTTGTGATACAAAGGACCACTTAACAGAACTGAGATGTTGACACCATGTCTTTAAACATCCATAACTATGAACTAAAGAAACCTCTATCCTTTATAAAGCACCTAGTCTCCATTTTTTGTTATAGTAGTACAAAATAGACTAAGACACAAGGATAGTTAGATAAAAGTAGACAGTGATCAAATAGGAACTATATTTTAGATATTTTTAGTTTCTTAAATAAACCAACTTAGCCTGAATAATTTTGGATTCCCTAAATTACAACTGAAATCTAGAGAGTAAAAATAGAGAAAAGCAAGAGGGTCAATGAGTAAACAGTCTCTTGATTTTCCTTCTAAAGTTCAGAGCTACTTTGTTGCATGGCTGGACTAAATTGAGGGTGGACTGTCTGCCTCCCACCCTGCCCTTCTTCCCTCTCTCCCTTTTTTCCTTTCTTCCTTCCTCTCTTCTCTCCTCTCCTGCTCCTCTCTCCCTCCCCCTTTTCTATTGTTTGTGATGATTTTTTTCCCTAGGCTGAGTCTCACAGTCCCAGGCTTTCAAACTTACTATATAACTGAGGATGACCTTGAACTTCTGATCCTTTGCCTCTACTTTCCAAGTGTTGGAATTATAATAGATGTTCTCCACTCTGTCTAGCCAGGAAATAATTTCTCAGTGAAGTAGTTCAGAAATGGCTTAAGAGTGAAACTTTTATTTACTGCCAGGTGTAGTGGTACCTGCTTGTAATCTCAGGAAAAGTCCAGCCTGAGCTACAGACAAATGAACAAAAAGCTATATTTTGTGCATGCCTTATCATTCCAGTTTCAGGAAGTAGGGGCAAGAGAATCATGAATTCATTGTCAGCTGGATCTCAAAACAAAGCCAATGAAAAAAATGTATGCTTTGTGGAATCACCAAATTAAGGTTTAGTGCTTATTACAGCTTTGCTTTAAATGTTTCTACCATGAGGTCTCTATTATGATTGAAGATTTGATCCTACAAGATGGCAGTGTTGGAACGTGCCAGGGAACCTTTGTGAAGTAAGACCTAGTAGAAGATCTTGAGGAACTTGAAGCATGTCCTCAGAAGATATTTCTTAGGAAGGGGTTGTTTTAAAAGAAATATGTCTGGTCCCACCTACCTATCTCTGCTATTGGTTTGAGAAGTAACCACTTGTTTGCTCCTGCTGTTGCTGTTTGCATTGTGAAGTGAAATAGAAGTGACTTACTAAGCCTGCATCATACCATTTGAGCTTTCAGCCTCTAAAACTAAGGGGGAAAAACCTGTATAATGTAGCTCATCTCAAGTTATTTCATATGGTAAGAAGCTGACTAATAACTGTCCCATTCTCTTGTTAGTATGTGTCTGTTTCATGTTGAGTGAATGTGGGTGTGTATGTGGAGGTCAGATTTGGGTGTCAGTCTTGCCTGCATTAAGACAGGATCTCTTATTGTTCATTACTGCTTATGCCAGGCTAACTGATCCTCCAAGCTTCCAGAAATTCTGTTTTTACCTCCCATCTCCCAGTAGGGGTACACTGGGATTACAGACATGTGCTGCTCTGCCCAGCTTTGGGTTTTACATGGGTTCTTGGGTTCCAAGCTCAGGTCATCAGACTTGTGTGGCACTTATCCACTGAGCCATCTCACTAGCCCTATGCTTCCACTTTCTTATTAGAGGTAATAACATTTAAAATGTTCTCAACAATTTTCAGGTACACACAGTGTTATTAAGTATTGTTACTACATTATCCAATGGCGCTCTTAGATTTATTCTTCCTAATTAGAATTGTGTGACCTTTAACCAACAGCATCTCAGTTCCCATACTCTCCAGCCTCTGGTAATCACCATTTTACTGTTTCTATGAGTTGGACCTTTTAAGATTCCATTTGAGAGTGATTGTGTGGTCCTTGTCTTTCTGTGATTAGCTTATTTCACTTAACAGAATGTCTTCTAGTTCCATGCATAAATTTATCCTTTTAATGGCCAACTAGTATTCTTTTTTTTTAATTTGACATAATTTCTTTATTGAATCTTTGGGAATTTCACATCATGCACCCTAATTCTGCCCATCTCCCAGTCCCTCTATATTCTCCCCTCACGCATGCAGTGCCCCCAAAAAGAAAATTTAAAAAACAATTCCAAACAAAACAAAAAGAAAAATGAAAAAACAAAACAAATAAAAAACAAAACAAAAAAACCTCTTCGCTTCTCCATCTTTCCTGCCTCTTCAACACCTCTTCATTTGTTCTGGCAGCATTGGGAGCCCCATGTATCACTTTGTATATCCTTTTGTCCAGTCAGCTTTACTTGCAAATGTTAGTTGCAATGTGTCATTGGTCTGGTTCAAAACCTCTGATTTCTGGTACACCATCATTCCTGGATCCTCACCAAAACTCGAATATCCTGTGGCCACCCCAGCCAGTCCCTTCATGAGCTCCAGCAGGTCCTAGATGGAGTAGATGTTAGGATGGACCAGCCCCAGGCCCAGCTGTGGGAATGGGTGGTAGTAGTTGAGTTGGTCAGTTCAGGCCACAGAAGCTGTCCCCCTCAGGTGAGGGACGGGAAACCCACTTCCCTATACCCATACCATCAGGATCAGTTCTCCCTTGCCCATTATAAGGGGTGGGGCCGTATCTCCCAAATGCAGGGGGGTGGATAGCTCTCCCATGAGGGTTGGGGCCAGCTCTCTTGCTACCATGTTCAGTGAGGGGCAGAGCCAGCTCAGCATGGCCCCTTGATTTCATCACACATAGTTCCTATGGCCCCTGACATGGGCCACAAACCCCAGGTGTAGCAGAACCATAGACTCAACATGGCCCTAGGCAGCAGCTTGGGCCAGGATGACATCCTAGCTTCAGGTATAAGCACAGGCCACTCAGATCAGGATGGCTCTGGTAACATGGCCCTGGGCTTCCGTGTAACCTTTGGTGGCAACACAGGCCCAAGACATGGTCCTCAGCAGCAACTGGGTCTGGATGTAACCATTGCCCCAGGTGGCAGTGCAGGCCACTCTGATTGGCATGGCCCCAGTGACAGTGTGGCCCCCTTGGACAGTAATATGGCCCCAGATCTCGGACATCCACATAGCCTTGGATGGTAATAAAAACCTCAGACAAATACACAGACTCTGGCTGCAATAGGGCCACGGACACAGGCATGGCCTTCAGCTGCAGGTCTGGCCCAGTTGTCACCATGGCATTGGGTAGCAGCACAGACCACTGAGATCTGCATGGCCCCTGTTGCAGTATGGCCCTCAGCCACCAACATGGATTCAGATGACTTACCTGATGCCAGGAATCCACACTGCCCTCCGTGGCAACATGAGCCATGGGCTTCAACACAGATCCAGACTCTGGTAGGACCACGGACCCAAACATGGTCCTTGGCAGTAGCCTGGATCCGGATGTCACCATAGCTCCAGGTGGTGGCTCCAACTTGTATACTAATGTGCATATGTACTAAAGTTTTCTTATTCATACATGTGCTAATGGACCATGGCTCACCTCTTTATTTGTTTTGTTTGATGATGGGAATGGGACTCAGGGACTAATGCAGGCCAGACAAATGTTCTTCTACTGAGCTACACTCCTGTGAATAACTATACTCCCAGCAGGGAACGTGGGAGTATAGTTAGCTCTTTGACATGCTGATTTTTGTAGTCTTTGAAAATATACCCAATAGCAAGATTGCTAGATTATATGATAGTTTCAGTTGTTTGAGAAACTTCCATGCCGTTGTCCAATTTACTTCCCAATAAGAGTGCACAAGGTTTTCCCCATATCCCTATGAACATTTATCTTTCAACTTTAAAAAAAATTAGCAACTCTGACAGATGTGAGGCATTAACACTTAGGGTTTTTATTTGTATTTCTCTAATTAGAGATGTTTATCATTTTGTCATATGCTATTGTTCATTTATGTGTCTATTGAGAAATTTTTATTCAGGTTCTTTGCCTAAACTAAAATTTTTAACTGTCAAATTGTTTATATTTCCTAATATATTTTGGTTATTATTCTATTATGGTTCACAAATTATTAGTATGGTTTATGAATCTATCTCCCATTGCATAGAGTGTTTCTTCACTTAGGTGATTGTTTGGGTTTCCATCCCTTTGGCATATTGATTTTGTGTCTTTTGGATATTAACTGTATTCTGTCCCATTGGTCAATGTGTTTTTTTTTATTCAGTATCTGTTTTGCTTATTATGTCTTTGTATTTGATTTAATATCAGATAGTGTATTGCCTCTGGTTGTGTTTTGCTTAATATTACTTAGGTTATTTGATGGGTTTTTGTTTTGTGTGTGTGCTTTACAAAGTTTAGAATTTCTGTTTCTAATTCTAATAGAAATCAAACTTAAATCTGTAGATTGCTCAAGATCATATTTTTCTTTTAGATAAAGTTTCTCTGTGTAGCCCTGGCTATCTTGGAACTCACCCTGTAGACCAGGCTGGCCTCAAACTCAGAGATCCACCTGCCTCTGCCTTCCAAGTACTGGGATTAAAGGCATCCACCACCACCACCTGGCTAGATATTTTATCAGTATTCTTTGAATGCAGGGTATCTTTTTATTGCTTGATTGATTGCATTTTTCTTGCATAATTTTAAGTGTACTATCTTTCATTTCTTTGCTTAAGTTCATTTCTAATTTATTTTTTGTAACAAATGGGATTGTCTTCTTGATTCCTTCTTCAGATAATCTATTGTTAGCATATGGAAATGGTACTGATTTTTAAAAGTTACTTTTGATATTTTTAATTAAATGTATGTTTGTGAGTGTGAGTATGAAGAGTGCAGATATCCCCATAGGGCAGAGGTTTTGGATCCCTCTAGAGCTGGAGTTACAGATGGTTATGAGATGCCCAATTTGGGTGCTGGGAAGTGAACTTGAGTCCCCTAGAATAACAGTATATGTTCTTTAACTATTGAGCTGTTTCTTCAGCCCCTAAATGGTACTGATTTTGGTGAAGTTTATTTGTTGTTGTTTTGTTTTGCTTTTCTGAGACAGGATCTCATTAGGTAGCCCGGGCTGGCCTTGGACTCCTGGCAGTCCTCCTGCTTCAGCCTCTCAAGTGCCTCACATATAGATATATCACCATGTTTGTCTCTGATTTTTATATATTGATTTTGTAACTTGTAATTAAAAAAATAAGTTATTAGTCTGTAACTTTCTTCTTGTGTAGCACTTGTTTTCTTTGTGTGTTCCTACATGTGTGTGCATATGAATGTGGAGGCCAGAGGTCAGTGTCCAGTATGGTTCCTTAATTACTTTCCATCTTACTTTTTGAGACAGGATTTCTCATTGCCTTGGAGCCTGCTGATTTGACTAAGCTGCCTGGGCAGTGAGCTCGAGTAATCCTCCTGTTTCTGCCTCTCCAGTGACAGGATTACATACATTTTGCCATTACACTCAGTTTTTAAAGTGGGTTGTTGTTGGTTGTTTTTTGTTGTTGTTGTTTGTTTGTTTTTTTACTCTTTTGGCTCTTGAGGGCCTGTCACTCAGCTCTCAAATCACACAGGGGCTTATTCTTTCTTATGAATGCTCGGGCTTAGCTAGGCTTGTTTTTAGCCAGCTTTTCTTAAATCATCCCATCTATCTTTGGCCTCTGGGGTTTTATCTTTCTTATTCTATATACCTTTCTTCACTTCTTACTCCATGGCTTGCTGTGTAGTTGTGGCTGCCCCCTGGTGTTCTGTCTCCTTTTCTTGTTCTCTAATCTCTCTTCCCAGATTTCTCCTTCTATTTATTCTCTCTGCATGCCAGCCCCACCTATCCTTTCTCCTGCCTTGCCATTGGCCATTCATCTCTTTATTAGACCAATCAGGTGTTTTAGACAGGCACAGGAACACAGCTTCACAGAGTTAAACAAATGCAACATAAAAGAATGCAACACATCTTTGCATCATTGAACAAATATTCCACAGCATAAACAAATGTAACACATCTTTAACTAATATTCCACAACAGTGGGTTGCGGAATTGAACTCAGTTCCACATGCTTGTTGAATAAGCATTCTATTTACTGAACTATCTCCCCAGTGTCTTGTCTGGATTTTTCTTTTAAAAAATCAGGGTAATTCTGGCCTTTTAATAAAAATAAGTTGATAACTATCCATTTCTTGTCAATTTTTTGAATAGTTTGAGGTGATATTAGTTCCTTTTTAAATGTTTGCTTTATTTCATCATTGAAGTTCTCAGGTCCTGGACTTCTTTGGTGGGAGATGTTTTTTTACTGATGCAATATTTGCTGTGGGATGTTTTGTATGGCAAATGTGTTGCTCTGATTGGTCAATAAATAAATCACTGATTGGCCAGTGGCCAGGCAGGAAGTATAGGCGGGACAAGGAGGAGAATAAAGCTGGGAAGTGGAAGGCTGAGTCAGAGACACTGCCAGCCGCCATGATGAGAAACAGCATGTGAAGATGCCGGTAAGCCACGAGCCATGTGGCAAGGTATAGATTTATAGAAATGGATTAATTTAAGCTGTAAGGACAGTTAGCAAGAAGCCTGGTATGGCCATACAGTTTGTAATCAATATAAATCTCTGTGTTTACTTGGTTGGGTGTGAGCGGCTGTGGGACTGGCAGGTGAGAGAGATTTGCCCTGACCATGGGCCAGGCAGGAAAACTCTAGCTACAAATATTCCTTATTTTTGTTCTGTTATGGTTTTTCTTTCCCCTTTCCCTTTCTTATTTTCTTGCCCCTTGCAGTTTCCCTTCTCTCTTCCCTTTTTTCCTCCTTTCCCTCCTCTTTCTTGTCCCTTCCCCTTCTTTATCCCATCTGTATATTGACACAGGCTGGCTTGGAACTCCTGGGCTCCTTTGATCCTCCTGCTTCAATGTTCCCAAGTAGCTGTAAGCACACTCTGCTCAAGCGATCCTGCATAGGCCCCAGGTTTCAAACAGCAACTCATGCAATGAGCACAGGACCCGGTCCCACTGCCTGGATTTCTGGTTTTCTATTTCTCATGATTTCATATGTTTCTGGGTTTCTTTATCCTTTTCTCTGTGTGTAATTATTCATATTAATATCTTATGATTGTTTCTATTTGATTTCATTTGTAAAGTCTTTCATTTTATTTTATTTATTTGTGTCTTTCTAACTATTCATTTCTGGTGTGATATTTTCTTTGTACTAATGTTGGGCTTAATTTGTTCTTGTTTTTTTAACTTCCTTTAGATAATGATATTAGGTTATTTATTAGACATCTTTGTCTTTATTTTTTTTTATCTTTGTCTTTAAATACACTCATTATTGCTAGAAATCTCCCTCCTCTTAGAAGTGATTTTTCCTATAGTCTGTAAATTTTGGAATATTGTATTTCAAGGTGTTTTAAGAGTCCCTTTTAATTTTTTTCTCTCTTAATTTATTTGTTGGTTGTTTATAAACACATTGTTTATTTATACATATTTGTTAGTTTTCTGAATTTCATTTTACCATTTTCAGCTTTAATACTCTGTAGCCAGAAAAGATAGTTTATATAATTTCAGTGTGTTTACATTTGTTGATTTGTTTGAGGACTAATATAAGGAATATTTTTTTTAATTTTTATTTTGCAATACAATTCAGTTCTACATATTAGCCACGGATTCCCCTGTTCTCCCCCCTCCGGCCCCCCTCACCTTCCCCCCAGCCCACCCCCCATTCCCACCTCCTCCAGGGCAAAGCCTCCCCCGAGGACTGAGATCAACCTGGTAGACTCAGTCCAAGCAGGTCCAGTCCCCTCCTCCCAGGCCGAGTCAAGCGATCCTGCATAGGCCCCAGGTTTCAAACAGCAACTCATGCAATGAGCACAGGACCCGGTCCCACTGCCTGGATGCCTCCCAAACAGACCAAGCCAATCAACTGTCTCACCCATTCAGAGGGCCTGATCCAGTTGATGACCCATAATTGTCGTGCTAGAAACCCCATCCAACTACTGAGGGATCTGGATGCAGAGATTCATGGCTAGGCCCCGGGTGGATCTCTGGGAGTCCAATTAGCGAGAATGAGGAGGGTTTATATGAGCGAGAATTGTTGAGACCAAGGTTGGATAAAGCGCGGGGACAAATGGCCAAACGAATGGAAACACATGAACTATTTCTTTTTTTTTTATTAAGAAATTTTCTATTCACTTTACATACTAACCACAGATCCCCCCCCTCTTCCTCCTTCCCTCCCACAACCTTCCCCCCCAACCATCCCCTATCCCCACATTTCCCAAGTTAGGGTCTCCCATGGGGAGTCAGCAGAGCCTGGCACACTCAGCTGAGGCAGGTCCAAGCCCCTCCCCGCTGCACCAAGGCTGTGTAAGGTGTCACACCACAGGCACTGGGCTCCAAAAAGCCTGCCCATGCACCAGGGATGGATCCTAATCCCCCTGCCTGTCCCCCTCTCCCCAAACAGTTCAAGCTAAAAAACTGTTTCCTGTATCCAGGGGGCCTAGTCCAGTCCTATGGGGGCTCCACAGCTATTAGTTCACAGTTCATGGGTTTCCACTAGTGTGGCTGGTCATCTCTGCACGTTTTCCCATCATGATCTCGATGCCCCCTGCCTGAGAATATTTCATATGAACTTCACAGGCGTGTCTGTTCTGTTGCTGTTAGATAAGATGTTCTGTAAATGTTTGTTGGTACTATTTGATGTAAGGTATGACTCAAGTTCAATGCTTCTTTATTAATTTTATGCCTGGATTATGTCCATTTTTGAAGTTGAGATACCAAAGTACTCTCATATTAATGTATTATGTAGTTTTTCTCTTTTCATATGTTGATATTTGCTTTGTATATTTATGTGCTCTGATTTTGAGTGCATATATATGTAGCTATATCTCTTACGGTTATATCTCTTGATGACAAAATCTTTTTTCATTATATAATTACCTTTGCCTTAATTTACAATTTTTTACTTAAAGTCTGTTTTATTTGATGTAACTATTGCTATCTGCTGTATTATTTAACTTCAGCTTTTTTAAAAAAAAGTTGAGTCTTTTGAGGTAGTATCTTATATTTTATATTTATGGATATTGTTATTTTTATTGCAGTTCTTGGGGATTGAGTCCAGGGCCTTAAGCATGTTAGGCAAGTGCTCTACTGCTGACCTACATCCCCAGTCCTGGTCTTATTTTTTGTTTGTTTGTTTTGTTTTTCGAGACAGGGTTTCTCTGTGTAGCTTTGCGCCTTTCCTGGAACTCACTTCGTAGCCCAGGCTGGCCTCAAACTCACAGAGATCTGCCTGGCTCTGCCTCCTGAGTGCTGGGATTAAAGGCGTGTGCCACCACCACCTGGCTCTGGTATTGTTTTTTATAAATCTATTCAGCCACTGCTTTGATTAGAGAATGTGTATGTGTATATATGCATATGTGTGTGTATGTTCCATATAACCCAGGGTTTCTACCTTCATGCTAAGCAGGCACTTAACTACATGCTAAATAGATACTGAACTACTTCTCCAGCCTCTGGTTCAGTAATTTACATTTACATTCAATGTAGTTATTGAAAGGGAAGGACCTTCCACCACTATTTTGTTAAATGCTTTCTGGGTGTTTTATAGTCTGTTCCTTTCCTTTCCTCGCTCCCTTTCTCTTGTCATTTTGTGTGTGTGTGTGTGTGTGTGTGTGTGTGTGTGTGTGTGTGTGTGTGAGAGAGAGAGAGAGAGAGAGAGAGAGAGAGAGAGAGAGAGAAGGCGATCTCGATCTGTATGCATTAATTTGTTATTTTTTATCCTTTTTGTATTTAGCCTTTTTGTGAAGGTCTCAATTGTACTGGATTTGAGTCCCTACCTTGTACCCATATAACCTCATTATAGCTAATTATACCTGCAGTGATCTTATTTCTAATAATATATACATTATTTTCAATAAGATCATATTTACAATTACAGGAATAGGACTTCAACATAATATGACAACACAATTTAACCCATAATAGTTGATGTATAATTTATAGACTGTTTACATGTGTTAAATTGTAGTATTATGGTGATTTGAATGAGAAATATCTCTTAATGGCTCAAATATTTGATTGCTTGGTTCCTTGATGACATTGTTTGGTAGGTTATGGAACTTTTAGGTCCTGTAGCCTTGCTGGAGGAAGCATATCACTGAGGTAAACTTTGAGAGTTCAAAGAGGTAAACTTTGAGAGTTCAAAGCCTTGACCCACTAAATTTGTTTTCTCTGCTTTGTGCTTGTGCTTGAAGATGTCTCTCAACTTCCTGCTCCAGCCAAATGCTGCCAACTATCATGATGGACTCACTCCTCTGGAACCATCAGCCAAAATAAACTCTTCCATAAGTTGCTTTTTGTTATGGAGTTTTTCACAGCAACAGAAAAGTAACTAATACAACTATATAGCAGAACAGTACTCTACTTCCTCTCTTATTTCTCTGGATGGGGGCCTTTGCAATCTTAGAAGATATCTGGGTATGGTGGAGCCTGCCTGTGATCCTAGTGCTACATAGTGTAACCTTGTTTTAAATAGAGGGCCTGCAAGATAGCTCAGTGGTTAAAGACACTTGTGGACAAGCCTGAAAATCTGAGTTCAATCCCTGAGACCCTGGTAGAAGAGAGAACTTACTCTTGCAAATTGTCATCTGACCTCCGCAGATGGTGTGTGTGTTTGTGTGTGCACAAATAAATGTAATTTTAAAATTTAAAGTAGAGAGAGATTGGATAACCCATCAGGACTCATCCCCAAAGAAGGCTGTCTCTCTTTCTCAGAAGTCATTGATTGACAGTAGAAGTGAGGCCTTGTGAAATTTCTCCTATCCCCATTGGCATGTCAACTGGTGGTATCATTGTTCTGGTTTTGTCTAGGTAACCAATTTAATGAGATTTCATGGATGCAGCATCCCTATTATGTCTAGAAGATAGTCTCTAGAAGCAAGAAAAACACTAACTGTGCTCAGTGGGTTGTGTGTATAACAATAATTTAGAAGAAGTCATGAATTTGAGGGAATTGGTGGGGGACACTTAGGAAGAGTTGGAGGGGAAGAGGGAGGAGTGAAAATTTACAGTGTTCATGTATGAAATTCTCAAAAAGTTTTAAAGCATAGAGAAGAAATTATAGTCTTTTCCCTGTGCTCTTAATCTTTTTTAAATTTTTCATAGCTTTAAAAATTTTTTCTTGAAACTTCATGGGTGTAGCTTCTGACATTTCTAGGAGACAGTCTCACAGCAAACTTCTGTCCATCTGGCTCTTACAATCTTTCCTTCCTTTCTTCTCTAATGATCTCTGGGCCTTAGATGCCAGAGTTGTGTTGTTGATGTGTTAGTTGGGACCGGGCTCCACAGCTCTGCATATTGATTGCTTGTGGTTTTCATCTGTTGCAAACAGAAATTTCTTTAATGAGGGTGGTAACTACACTTACATCTGAAGATTTTGAGCTAGGAACTGCAGATGAGAGAGAACATGTGATTTTTGCCTTTCTGTGTCTGTATTACTTCACTCAGCATGATCTTTTCTAGTTTCATCCACTTACCTGAAAATTTCATTTTTCTTCAAAGCTGATGGTGTTTTCCCCTAGTGTATATGTGCCACATCTTTATTATCCAATCATCAGGTTAAGGACATTTAGGTTGTTTCAATTTCCTAGCTATTTTGCATAGAGCAGCAATGAACATAGTTGAACAAGTATCTGTGGAATATCTTGTTGAGTCCTTTTGTGCATATTCCAAGGAGTGGTATAGCTAGGTCATACGGTAGATTTATTTTTAGCTTTTTGAGGATTCTCCACACTGATTTTCAAAGTAGCTGGACCAGAGTGCAACCCCACCAACAGTGAATGAGTGTAGCAGGAATTTTAACAGTTCTTATTAATAAAATCAAACCTGAGGCCAGTTATTGGGGTAAATACTGGAAGATCAGAGAGACAGAACAAGCCACAGCTTCCTCACCTCGCTGGATCCTCAGCTGCTCCTGTTTCCTCAGACTGGAAGCCTCTGAGTCCTCATCCAGAATGGGTCTCAGCTGAACTGTGCTGCTATAAAGCCTGAAAGCTTAGCCAGCCAAATGCTTCTAGTTTCTGGTCTTCACGCCTTATATATCTTTCTGCCTTCTATCATCACTCCCTGGGATTAAAGGCTCACTTTTTGGGATTAAAGGCATGAGTCACCATGTTTGGCTGTATCCTTGAACAGATGGATTTCTGCCTCTGGAATGCTAGGATTAAAGGTGTGTGCTACCACTGCCTATCCTCTATGTTTAATATTGTGGCTGTTCTGTCTCTGACCCCAGATAAGTTTATTAGGGTGCACAATATTTCGGGGAACACAATACCACCTCAAATGAGAGCTCCCTTTTCCCCACATTTTGAATCTAGCATTTGTTGTTGGTTATTTTGTTTATCTTTGTCATTCTGTCTGCATAAGATCAAATTTCAGAGCTTTTTTTGTTTTGTTTTTTGCTTGCTTTTTATGTTTGTTTATTTGTTTGAGACAGGGTCTCTCCATTATGTAGCTCTGGGTGTCCTGGAACTCACTCTGTAGACCAAGCTGGCCTTAAAGTCACAGGAATCTGCCTGCCTCTGCCTCCTAAGTGCTAGGATTACTCAGTTTTTTATTTGCATTTTCCTAATTGCTATGGATGATGAACATTTTTTAGAGAATTTCTTAGCCTTTTTTTCTTTTGAGAACTCCCTGTTCAGCTCACAGGCCAATATTTTTAATGGGTCACTTTTTTATTGTTTTTTTTTTGATTCTTCATTTATTCTACATATTGATTGTCAGATGTATAGCTGGCAAAGAGGATTCTCCCCCATTCTGTGGTATACTTCTTTACCCAGCTGATTGTTTCTTAACTGTGTAGAAACCTTTTAATCTTATGAAGTACCATTAGTCAATTGTTGGCCTTAAGTTTTGGACAAATGGTGTCCTATTCAGAAAGTCCTTTCCTATACCAGTATGAGTACTACTTATGTTTTCTTCTAGTTGTTTCAGTGTTTCATGTTTCACTTTTTGGTCTTTTATGTGTGGCTCCCTAAACATGACCTGAACAAAGACAATAACAATAGACATGCTAACATGGTTGGGGGAAAGCTCATAAGGCCTCAACTCCAGACAAAGAACTACAGGCAACTAAGAAATTCTGAGAGTGGGAGAAATAGTCTTTCCCTGGGGAAGAGCACACCAGTTGGTTATCCAATACCAAATGGTCAGCCCTAAAAACATATACATATAAGTAACATTATACAGAGGGAGTAGGTTGTATTTGTGTGTGTGTGTATACATTTGAGAGAAAGCAAGGAAGGGAGTACATGGAAAGTTTTTAGGGAATAAAGGGAAGGGGAAATGATGTAGTTATATTATAGTCTCAAAAAATAAAGAATTATTCTATGATAATTCCACATATTTGTACAATGTATTTAGTTCAAATCCACCTTTACTCCTGATTCCACTCCTTCCAGACCAAGATAGCCAGGAGACATGTGTCCCTCCCAATTTTATGTACTTTTCTTTTTAAAAACTGAGTCTCTTTAATTAATACTTCCAATATATGCATAGGTATAGGGCCATCCACTGGAGTGTGGTCAACCTATGAGGGACAGCATCTCTGAAGAAAACTGACTCTCCCTTCTCTAGGAGTCATCAACTGCAATAGCTCCTCAATGACAATGAGACTTTGTGAGCTCCTCCCCAATTCATGATGGATTGGAGACCTGAAACTGGAACTGACTTGAAAGCTTCTTCCTACTGGCTAGCTTTTATAACACTATAAGGTGCATGCTGGGGAAGAATTGGCATCAACAGTCTCACCCAGGTGTGAATGAATTCTTCATATCTTAACATAATTCTTTATTCTGAAATTCTCTCAAATTGTCATTCCTCCTCTTCCTCTCAGAGAAAATATCTTGACATTGTAATCACTTGGTTTTAACATACCAGTCTCTGCTTTCTTGGAATATGCCTCCTACCTCAGGACTTTTCTATTAGCTATTCATAAAAGTGTGTCTGCAGGAACTCATAGATATCTATATAGCAGGAGTCATAAAAGTTCTTATTAATAAAATCAAACCTGAGCCAGGTATTGGGGTGAACTGGAAGATCAGAGAACCAGAGCAAGCCATAGCTACCTCACCTCGCCAGATCCTCAGCTGGTCTTGTTTCCTCAGACTGGAAGCCTCTGTGTCCTCATATCCAGAATGAATCTCAGCTGAACTGTGCTGCTCAAAACCTAAAAGCTTAGCCAGCCAAATGCTTCTAGTTTCTGGTCCTCATGCCTTATATACCTTTCTGCTTTCTACCACCACTCCCTGGGATTAAAGGCTCACTTTCTGGGATTAAAGGCATGTGTTACCATGCCTGGCTGTTTCCAATGTGTCCTTGAACTCACAGAGATCCAGAGGGATTTCTGCCTCTGGAATGCTAGGATTAAAGGTGTGAGTGCCACCATTTTCTAGCCTTTGTATCTAGTGGCTGTTCTGTCTCTGACCCCAGATAAGTTTATTAGGGTGCACAATATTTTGGGGAACACAATACCACCACATATCTACATGGCTTACTCTTCAACTTACAGCTCTCAAATATAATTTCTTATATATCCTTCACATGGTCAGCAGATGCAAATTGGCAGACTATTCCTCTCCCAACATAGACATATATCATTGGCTCTTTCCTTTGCTTGATTTTCCCCTTAGTAGTTTTAGGGTAATAGTATGCCATGATTTATTGCTGTTGTAGAGGAGATAACACACATTCATATTTTAGAATCACTTAACAAACCACAACAGGGTTTTGGGTATCCCAAGCTGGCTTATACTACATGATTAGCCTACTTACTAATATTAGCATGCTGTATATTTCATTTTAATTATATGTTCACCCTAAAATGTTAAGTTCCAAGAGTAGAAATTTTTGTGCTATTCTTCACCTATCTCTAATACCTAGAACAATGCTTGGCAAATAGCATCCTAATACTACTTGCATGAATGAAACATTGTTTTAAACTCTACATGAACAGCCTGGACAGGAGTGGGGGTAGTGAAGGGCAAGGGTCGAGGGAAAGAGAGCTTGGGTGAGTGGGAGATTCCAGCTGGATCAACAACAGAGAGGGAGAACAAGGAATAGGAGACCATGGTAAATGAAGACCACATGAGAATAGGAAGAAACAAAGTGCTAGAGAGGCCCACAGAAATCCACAAAGATACCCCCACAACAGACTGCTGGCAATGGTCGAGAGACAGTCCGAATTGACCTACTCTGGTGATGGGATGGCCAAACACCCTAATTGTCGTGCTAGAAACCTCATCCAACTACTGAGGGATCTGGATGCAGAGATCATGACTAGGCCCCAGGTGGATCTCTGGGAGTCCAATTAGCGAGAATGAGGAGGGTTTATATGAGAGAGAATTGTTGAGACCAAGGTCGGATAAAGCACAGAGACAAATAGCCAAACAAACGGAAACACATGAAATATGAACCAATGGCTGAGGGGTCACCAACTGGATCAGGCCCTCTGAGTGGGTGAGACAGTTGATTGGCCTGATCGGTTTGGGAGGCATCCAGGCACTGGCACTGGGTCCTGTGCTCATTGCATGAGTCGGCTGTTTGAAACCTGGGGCCTATGCAGGGTCGCTTGGCTCGGCCTGGGAGGAGGGGACTGGACCTACCTGGACTGAGTCTACCAGGTTGATCTCAGTCTGTGGGGAAGGCTTTGCCCTGGAGGAGATTGGAATGGGAGGCGGGCTGGGGGGAAGGTGAGGGGAGCGTGAGGGGGGAGAACAAGGGAATCTGTGCCTGTATGTAGAACTTAATTGTATTGCAAAATAAAAAAAAAAAAAACTCTAATAAAATATGCCCAAATACAAAGGAGTGAGTCTGACTGCCTCATGGAGAATATATGAGGACAAATGCCACTGAAGTTGCTATGGGTATGAAAAAAATACTTAAGAAATTGCTGTCGAAAACTATAGGAATCTAAGTGTGGAAGTTTGAAAGTTTCTCTGAAACATGCTTCATTCTGCCCTAAGGGAAAAAATAAGCTTTATTAAATTCAAAATTAACTCTTTCCAGTTTGCCATTTTTTTGTCAGTACCTCCTTGAAATAAAATTCATTTTTAGGGTTTTAGTTCTGTTTCCTCCTCCAATTAAGACTTAAGTTTCTACCTTCAAGGAACTTTTGGTATGGGTTTTTTTTTTTTTTTGATTGTTTTGTTTTTGAGAAAGGTTCTCACTATGTAGCCCTGGCTAGCCTAGAATTTGCTTTGCATTGCAGCCTTGAACTCACAGAGATTCACCTGCATCTGCCTCCTAAGTGCTGGGATTAAAGATGTGCACCATAATGTCTGGTAGAACTCATGTTTTTATAAGAAAATCAAATGTACAGTAGATACAGTTATGTCATTTGATACAATATATGTTTATGGTCTGTATACAATCTCCACAATGCAAAGATATCTCAATGTTGCTTAAATAAGGTAGAGAAATTTTCTAAGAGATGATATTTGAGTTGTACACTAGTAGATTGAACTTTACATTAAAATTAGTCGAAGAAAATCACTTGAGTTCCAAGCTGTAAAAGAAAATTATACTTTTAGTGAAATTTAGGAAATAAGAATGTATCTTTTTCTTCTGTGTTTTCCTATTAATGTTTATCATGTATAGTGTTTGGACTATTTATCTTCATATTATTGCATTTTGAGAACCATTTATATATTCTAGTTATAAATTTTTAGTCAGATATTACGAATATTTCCTCCAGGTCAGTGACTTGCCTTTCCATTTTCTAAAGAGTCATTTGAAAACTAGTTTTCATTTTTTCTGTCTTTTTGTGTGCAGGTGTTTATATCTGTAGTATATATACACATTTGTGCAGGTGTACATGCATGTGTGTGGGTATTCAAGTGGAAGCCAGGAGATAACCGCAGGTGTCATTCCTCAGGTGTTATCAACCTTGCTTTTTCTGAGACAAAGTCTTGCAATTGCCTGGAGTTAATGAA
This sequence comes from Peromyscus eremicus, assembly GCF_949786415.1. Classification (NCBI taxonomy): domain Eukaryota; kingdom Metazoa; phylum Chordata; class Mammalia; order Rodentia; family Cricetidae; genus Peromyscus; species Peromyscus eremicus. The sequence goes on from NC_081439.1 coordinate 133,495,992, forward strand.
TTAGGCTAGGCTGGGTGAGCAATGAGCCATGGAGATCTGTTTGTCTTTTTATTCCCAGCACCTTAGGTTCTAGTGATTGAACTCAGGTTCTAGTGCTTTCAAGACAAGCATTTTATCAACTAAACCATTTCCCCAGTGTAGCACAAATCTTAAAAGTTCTTATTAATAAAAACAAACCCAGAGCCAGGTATTGGGGTGAACGCTGAAATATCAGAGAAGCAGAACAAGCCACAGCCACCTCACCTTGCCAATTCCTCAGCTGATCCTGTTTTCTCAGACTGGAAGCCTCTGAGTCTTTATCCAAAATGAATCTCAGCTGAACTGCTGCTCAAAAGCCTAAAAGCTTAACCAGCTCTAGTTTGTGGTCCTTGTACCTTATACACCTCTCTGCTTCCTGCCATCACTTCCTGGGATTAAAGGCATGAATCACCATGCCTGGCTGTTTCTAGTGTGGCTTTGAACTCACAGAGATCCGGATGGATCTCTGCCTCTGGAATGCTAGGATTAAAGGCATGTGCTACCACTGCCTAACATTTAATATTATGGCTGTTCTGTTCTCTGACCCCCAGATAAGTTTATTGGGGTGCACAATATATCAACCACACCTCAGCCCCTCAATTTTGATTAAGTTATACATATTAGTTTTTAAAACTGTCTAGTATGTTTTCTTTATTTACATTTCTATTTCTCACTGGAAATGTAGTTTAGTGCTAGATTGTTTGCCTAGTGTATATGAGGCCTGGATTTTATTCCCAGAACCACAATAAACAAACTATGTCTTTATATATCCCTATTTTGTTTATTATCTCTTCTCTCTCTTCCAACCCCTCAGTTTTTGAGACAGTGTCATGTATTCTAGGCTGGCTTTAAACTTACTGTGTAGTTGAGACTGACCTTAAACTCTAAATCTTCCTGCTTTCATCTCTCAAGTGCTGGGATTGTAGGTATGCCCCAAGATGCCAAGCTTTCTATTTAGGTAGGGAGGAGGGGACTGGACCTGCCTCAACTGAATCTACCAGGCTGAGCTGAATCCCCAGGGGATTCTGTAGCAAGAATCTTAAAGAGTCTTATTAATAAAATCAAACCTGAGCCAGGTATTGGGGTGAACTGGAAGATCAGAGAACCAGAACAAGCCACAGCTAACCTCACCTTGCCAGTTCCTCAGCTGATCTTGTTTCCTCAGACTGGAAGCCTCTGTGTCCTCATATCCGAATGGCTCTCAGCTGAACTGTGCTGCTCAAAACCTAAAAGCTTAACCAGCCAAATGCTTCTAGTTTCTGGTCCTCACGTCTTATATACCTTTCTGCTTTCTACCACCACTCCCTGGGATTAAAGGCTCGCTTTCTGGGATTAAAGGCGTGAGTCACCACGCTTGGCTGTATCCTTGAACAGATGGATTTCTGCCTCTGGAATGCTAGGATTAAAGGCATGTGCTACCACTATCTATCCTAAGTATCTAGTGGCTTTTCTGTTCTCTGACCCCAGATAAGTTTATTAGGGTACACAATATTTTGGGAAACACAATATCACCGCAGGAGTCCTTGCCTTGGAGGAGGTGGGAATGGGGGGAGGGTTGGGGGGGAAGGCTGGGGATGGGATGAGGAAGGACAGGGGAATCCGTGGCTGATATGTAAAATTAAATTAATTATAAAATAAAATAAAATAGGAAGTTTTGATCTTAGCTCTTTAGTTCTTATTCAATTTCTGTGTATGCTATGAAGTAAAAGTCAAAGTTCATTTATTTGCAAAAGCATTCTCAATTCTTTCAGCATTATTATTATTATTATTATTATTATTATTATTATTTTAGACAAGGTCTCTATTTGGCCCTGGATGTCCTGAAATTCTCTCCTTAGACCAGGCTGGCCTCAAATTAATAAAAATCCCACCTGTCTCTGCCTCTTGAGTGCTGGGATTAAAGGCATGTACCACTACACACAACTTTCAGCACCATTTATTAAAAATATTATCCTTAAATAAAACATGGTATCAGCAAAAAATGGGGTTGATAGAAGAATAAATTTGGGCTGGAATCTTAGATCTTGAGTTTTGATTGATATCTTATTAGGGTTTCTATTGCTGTGATGAGACACCATGACCCTGATAACTCTTATAAAATAAAACATGTAATTGGTTCTGGCTTACAGGTTCAGAGGTTTAGTCCATTGTCATCATGGCAGGAAACATGGAGGCATGCAGGCATGAATGGTGCTGGAGAAGGAGCCGAGAGATCTACATCTGGATCATAGGCAGGCAGCAGGAAGAGAGAGAGCCACTGGGCCTGGCTTGTGCATTTAAAACCTGAATCCCACCCCTAATGACACACTTCCTGCAACAAGGCCATACCTCCTAATGCCACTCCCTCAGCAATGAAATATGAGTCTATGGGGGCCATTCTTAGTCAAACCACCACATTTGCTAAAAACATATAGTATTATTTTCTTCCAGTAATAGCTGAATGTTCCATCAAATATTTTAGAAAATTTAAGTCAAATATTTTTATTAAAACAACTTGCAATTTTGGTGTTCAATGTACAGCACAACTTCCAATAATGAAAATTCTCTTTCATATATGTTACATTTAGATCTACAAATATAAAATTTTCAGAATATAAATTGTTTAATACTAAAAAATAGTATCTTTTCTGCTAATCTCTGTCAAAAATTGAGTCAATTTTAATGTGGAGGCACACATATTTAATGTAGAGGATTTAATGTAGAGGATTTCACTGTGTCTTTTTCACTGAGTGAAGACAAATTATATGGAGCAATGTTGCAGAAAATTTGTTTACACTGTAAAGATGTGGTTTTGCCAAGGTGCTTTCTAATTGGTTTAATAAAGATCTGAATGGTCAATAGCTAGGCAGGAGATATAGGTGGAACTTCCCGGGCAAGAGAGGAAGAGTAGGATGAATCTAAGCACATGGGAGAGACATCAGGAGATACAGAACAAGCAGGACATACAGGAGAAGAGGTAACAACCATGAGCCATGTGGTAGAACATAGATTAATTTAAAAAATATGGGCTAAGTTACAAGAGCTAGTGAGACAAGCCTAAGCTAATGGCCAAGCTTTCATAACTAATAAGTCTCTGTTGTTATTTGGGAGCTGGCTGGGGGGACAGAGAAAAATTTGTTACAGAGCAAATATTTGAGACACTGAAAAGAAAATATCAGTGAAGCATCACAAGAGAGCAAGAGAATCCTCAGTACTTTGGAACTTTGCTGTGAGCTTGCCACTTTTTCTTTTGGTCTTTCTATGTGGCAACCTGACATGTCATGGCACAACCAGGTAACTAAAGTTCTGGATGTTTTTTTCCCTGGAGTTCCCAAAGGAAGCCTAAGGAAAATGGAGACTACCAGGGAAGGGAACATGGAGAGAAAGTCCGGAAAATGACCCCATAGTGTTGATTTTGAACTCTCAGGCTCCTGTCTGCACTATAAAAGTTTAACTCTATTTCTAGATTCTAAGAACTAAACCAAAAGATAGACTACTGCCCAGTTCCCAGACTGGCCACCTGATGGTGAGCCAACACAGGAAGAGCTAAGTGGCTTTGAAAGTTGAACTGGCATTGGAATCATAACCCACAAAGGACCTAGAAGACTTAAATAAGAATCATAATCACATAATATGAATGCATTATATTTAAATGTATGGAGTATAATAAAAAGCTTGGCATATGAAAAACCACAGAAATATATGAGTTTATGTAAGTAACATAAAAATAAATTATAATTCAGGAAAAGCAAAACTGTTAAGACCAAGAGCTGGTTCTTTGAAATTATTAATTAAAAATAAGTAAACCTTTAACAATGCTGAATTATAAAAACAAAAATGAACAACATGAAAATGAAAGAAATTTCTATCTACTCAATTTATTTTAATTACACAAAGTATAACTGTACACCACATTTGAAAATTTACCTGAAGTAGATGATTTTCAAGGATGATATATATTACTAAAATTTACTCATAAGAATTCATGCATTGACAGGCTACATAATGCTTTTGTAGTCATTCCCAATCCTAGTGACCACATGCCCACTCCAAGCCAAGAGTGTGTGCTTTTTGTTAACTTCAGAATCCATGTTGCTGCTAGAAAACCAGTTAGCTGGGGAATTGTCAGCCTACATTGAAGCCTGCTTCATAGGAGAGGTAATCCTACTCCAGGGAAGAGCAATGAATATATGTGAAAAACAAAATGTTATATTATTGAAAACTGATATTCTATAAAATACAGCTTTTGCCACAGAAGTTGAAGAGATGCTCTATAAAATTGCTCGCAGATGGGGAGCTCCAATCTAAAATAGTGTGGTCCTACAGAATACTATTCACTCTGTTTAAACTATGTTTTTCCAAATTTATTTACTTGTGCATGCCTCCCTTAAGATTTCTCTTAGTTGCCATGGACTACATTTCTGGAAATACTGTTATGAACCAGTCACAAATATGACTATAAATGTAAATATCATAAATGTTAGTGAATAAAAATCAGGCAGTATTTTAAAAATGCATCATGACTTTGTAAGAAGTGTTCAGTCTAAGAATGTGAAGAAATGTTTTGTTTTGTTTTGGTTTTTGGTTTTACAAGACAGGGTTTCTCTGTGTATAGCCTTGGCTGTCCTAGAACTTGCTCTGTATACCAGGCTGTCCTAGAACTCACAGAGATCCTCCTGCCTCTGCCTCCCAAGTGCTGGGACCACTTCCCAACAAAGAAATGTGTTTTAACATGAACAACTTTACTGAAACAATTACATTGACAGGTTAATGGTTAAAAGCCATTTGGTTCTCTCAATGAATACCAGAAAGACAATTGAAAACCTCAACATAAAGTCTTCTTCCAAATACTTAGTAGAATAGTAATATGGTATATATATATATATATATATATATATATATATATATATATATATATATATTTCAAGGTTAAAATGAGAGAAGCATGAAAAAAAGACAAAGACATCCACCATCACTGCTGTTACCATGTTAGTTCGATTTTAATCAGTGTAAATAAGAAAAAATGAAATGTAGATATTAGAGAAAGAAAACATGTATGGATTATAATGTTTGCCTAAAAAGTAGAAGAAAATCATTGAAAAATTAGTTAAATAATAGAGAGTTTAATAAGGATTTTGTTATAAGCTATAAATATAAACAAATCTACAAATTTCCTACATGCTAGAAATGATCAGTTAGAACAATTGGAACTAGTATAATGACACAATCCATTTAGAACTTAAAAAAACAACAACCTTGGAATAAACAAAAAATGGCTAAAAATGAGAAAACAATAAACAGTTACTAACAGACACAAAACATTAGATGACATATTATGTAAAGTTTGCAAAGATAAAGTGTGCCTAACCATCTAGCATTGTTACTGAGTGAAATTAGTTTCAATCAAAATCCCAACCCTGTCTCAGGGAAAAGTTGACACATTTATGCTCAAGTTCTAACATCCTGCATAAAAGTAGCAAAGACAAATTTGAGGAGAAAAAAAGTAATTTGAAAAATCTGATTGAGTTACCCAAACTAAAAGAATGTAGTATTCGCCTAGGAGTAGAAAAATAGATCAATGGCCAGACATGATGTTTCCCGAAGAAATCTGAAATCCATTATAAGGATGGAGATGTTTTCTAGGTTTTAGGCAGAGAAGACCTATTTGCACCGAACATTATTGCTACAAAATATCAAGACAAAATACTGTGTAAGAAATATTATGTAAATTACATGATACAAAAATCAAGGCACATGAGGGAGGGGGGCTAGAGAGATGGCTAACTGGTTAAGAGCACTTGCCGCTTTCAGAGGACTGGAGTTCAGTTTCCCCAACCCATATCAGGTGATTCACAACAGCATGTAGCTCCAGCTCCAGGGGATGCAACACCCTTTCTTGGCTTCCATGGGCATTGGCACAAACATATGTATGTACATACGTGTACACACACATACACAATTAAAAAATACAAAAACAGATCTTTACAAAAATCTTTAAAATTAAAAGATATAAACTCTTATCCAGTGGAAAGTAATTCTTACTCCCAGCATGTCTTCCAGCTATTTGGTTCATCAATGCTGAGACAAAGGTTGTTTCCAGTTTCTTACAGATAATAGATCTTATTGCTAAGTATTAGAGACTTCTGTATTACCAAACACCAGAATTTTTTTAAGAAAATTTTTTTGCCACATATGTAAAGCAGAGAAGAAATTTCTGTGTATAAGGCAGTTTTACTGATAAGAAAAAGGTCAGCACTCTTATTAGTTGGAACTACTTTTAACTTCAAGCACAAAAATTCAATAATCAAAGGTATGCACATTTAAAAATATTGGTGTGAGGCAGGAGAATTTCCATGAGTTTGAGGTCAGCCTGTATTATATATGAGTTTCAGGGCAGCTTGGGCTACAGAGAGAGACTCTATGTCACCTGTCTCTCACTAAAAACTAAAACGTTGATATATTATTAACCTCTCAGAGTTAAAAATTATAGTAACACTTAATATAGATATTACCATACACTGTTCATGAATGTTCAGTAAAACATTTCTAGAAAATAATTTAATGAATTATAAAAAATTTAAGTAAGCATCATAAATTTCATTTCTAAGAATTTTAACTTGGCATAGTCAAATACACAATATATATGTGCATATATTTAATGAGACTTGATTAAATAAAATATCACATGTTCATGCAGTGGAATGTTATTGTGCCAGTTAGGAGACTTTCAACTATAAGAGTGGGTGAAAGGCATAAACCAAAAAGAGATTTATTATCTAATGTTTCAAAGAATCTTAATACAGGGTAGCTCCAGTGTAGGGAAATCTATGATTAAATTATATTATCAAGGACTCAGTTTTCTTGAGTCTCTGCTCTGCCATGTTTTAACTACCTCTTTTGATCACATTCAATAAATACGTACTTGCACTGATTGACTGTAGTTATATAGTAATTATCAAAGCTGGACATAGTTTTTGCCCTCATGTAGTTCCAGAAAATATACTGTATAAGAAAAAAATAAAAAAACCAGAACAGTGTGTTACATGATACCACTTGTGTAAGAGATTCATTTATGTGCAAATATGATACTCATCATCTTATGACTATTATGACCAAGTGCTTCTTAATGGATTGTCTCATTTCATCCTTACCACAACCTTATGAGTTAAATATCATCATTCAATTTTATATATGTATAAAGTGGGACTCAGAGATACTGAATTGCACTTAATTTCTGGTAGAGTCAGAATTTGAACCTATGTTTGTCTCAATAAAAAAAAAATCCATACTTTTATTCTTTCGTTAAACAACATTTGGAAGAGCAAATTTAAAAAATCTCAAATAAAATAAACAAAAAATAAACATTTTTCTTTAGGAATTGATAATTAAATGCAGTTGACTACAAGAGCCAAGAAAAGGAGGAAGAAAAAGGCCTATATTGATACACTAGTAGTGCACTATGGTTGATTGCCTAAAGTCGTAACAGAATTTTAAAACAGGCCTTGTAGGAGACAGTGACAACCAGATCTTATAATCAGATAATTCCAGAGGCTACAGAGCAGGATCATGTGTGTGTTTTCTGGAAGAGTTAAGTTTATTGGATTAAATTAGGATAAGAAAATCATTTAAATTTTTACTAATTATTCAAGTATATATCTGCTCTATAGGTTGGAGAAACTCTGGTGATGAAAGTAAGATTACTATTTTTATAGAACTCACAACTGGACATACCAGATGATGGAGAGCCTTGTAGCCATGTTACAAAATCTAAGATTTATTTCAATTTTGTTAAAATGTGAAGAGAAATCATGCCTTTGCTTGATGCTTAAAAGAATGGGCTAAATTACTTTGCAAAACAGAGTATTTGAAGTCATGGGAGTAGATTAGATTGTCCGGGAAGGAGAAATTTTGAAGAGCAAAGGAAGAGTATTGTCTTTCCACACAATTTCCTGAGAGGCTTAGTGAATGCAGAAGCCATTCTACCCACAAATCCTACGAGTACAATTTCTTTCTTTCTTTCTTTCTTTCTTTCTTTCTTTCTTTCTTTCTTTCTTTCTTTCTTTCTTTCTTTCTTTCTTTCTTTCTTTCTTTTTCTAAATCCACTGCTGCATTATGACATTACCATCTACTCTCCAGGGTTTCCATGATGTCCTTTTAGGTCAGTGGTTCTGAACCTTCCTAATGCTGTGACTCTTTAATACAGTTCCTCATGCTGTGGTGACCCCCAAGCATAAAACTATTTTCATTGCTATTTCATAACTGTCATTTCACTACTATTAAGAATCATAATGTAAATATCTGTTTTCTGATGATCTTAGGCAACCCCTGTGAAAGAGTTGTTCGACCCCCAAAGGGGTCACTGCTGTTTTAAGTTTTTCTTCCTTTTCAGTATTACAGAATCTTTGTTGTTCCACAGGCAAGGCTAAAGAGCAGGACTCTGGGCTGTCTGTCAGCAATGATATCTGGATAGATGTGTTCCTTAGTATCTGTAAGCTATTCAAAGATTTTGGAAGCTGCTTGTCCTATAACTTGATGGACATGAAAAGCAATCCATGCAGCTATCTTAGAAAGGAATTACAAACAAGTGTAGAGCAAGTACAAAAGCCCTGAGGTGGGAATGCTCTTGGAATGTTTGAAAAGCAAAATAGGAGGGGCTGGAGAGATGGCTCAGCAATTAGCAGCACATACTGCTCTTGCAGAAGAACTGAATTCAGTCGCCATATCATGTGGATCACAACTGCCTGTAACTCCAGCTCCAAGTAATCTGTCCACCTCTTCTGGCTTCTGAGGAACAGAACACATACCCACACATAGACTCACATGTATATACATAATTAGGAATGAAAAAATAATTTAAACTAAAGAACAAGAAAGGAAACTATAACTGGTATGAGATGAATAAGAGGTCAGCTGTAAGAAATGAGGTTGCAGAGATGATAGAATGGAATTCATTTTTAATGATTCTTCTGCAGACTATTGGAAGGACTTCGTGCTTTGAGTGAAATTGATAACCACTGGAAAATTATGAGTAGGTCTTTGTTTTCAACTCATGCTTCATCAGGTTCCCTTTGGCTGCTATGTGGATAATAAACTGTAGTAGGGGAGGGGTAGCAAGAATGGCTGTAGGGAGACAAGTTTTATTACAATAACTCAGGTGATAAGTAACATTGGACATCAGTGTGTTAACATTGAAAGTGTTGAAAAGTTGTCAGATTGTTGTTTTACTCTTATGGCAACATAATTTTCAGATGGCTCAAATGTGGAGTAAAAAAGAGAAGGAAAGAAGAATGACTAAGCTTTTGTCAGGAATACAGAGGAGAAAGTTACCATTTACCCAGGAGAAGGTTATGTCATGGTTTGAAGTAGAAGATCGGGAGCCTGATTTGGGACATTTAAACTTGTGGCGCTAATGAACAATTAAATGAAGACAATAGGTAAGTAGTTGGTTACAAAAGTCTGGAGTCCATGGATGACTGGACATATGAGCTGGACATATCAGTCAAGGGCTTACTGGCTCACATATGGTTCTTAAAACCACAGAATGGCTGATGTCACCAAGGTATATAAATGAAGAAAAGATGACTAAGCCTAGAGAAAGTTTTAAGAGAGTGGAAAACTCTATGAAATGCTGCTTCATTGTTAATTTTTTATTTCTTCTTTTCTCACTCCCCTTCTTAATTTACTTGACTGCAAAAGTGGTAAAGCTGTGCTGAGATTAGCCTGTGTTTACCTAGATGTAGAATCAAAGATTTCTCTTGTGTTTCTCTCAGATATGCACTATCCACCTTAGAAAATGTGCTACATGACTATGTTCCAATCTGGTCTGCACACTTGCAATGTTCCTCACATGATACAGTGTGCTACAGTTGTTCTGAAAAAAAAAAAAAAGGCAATTTAGCTTAGAAAAGACTTTCCAGTGAAGACAATAGTTGTAATTAACCACTTGCCTGCTCTTGATTAAAAATTATAATGCTGAAGTTTTAGGCTTCAAATTCAACTTTTTACATAGTGGTTTGGGCTGAAAATGAAGTAATGAGATTTCTGTGGTTTTCAACATGAGAATCATATACTTTTAAGAAATTGTGTCCTCTCTTTGGCTTTCAGATACTGATGACTCTGTTTACACACAGTAGGTCATATCATATTAGTATACACTACAGTATCTGATTGGTATCTTACTGGTATCCTTGTTTGCTACAATGAAAGGACACATTCTAGAAATAGCTACAACACACATGTGGAATCTCACAGTCACATAATCAACCATTTTACTAAATACAAGCATTTTCATTCACATACAGCTAAATAAAGAATTTTTCACATTTCATTACAGTGCACAACAAAGTGAGGCAAAGTATACAGTACATTTTGTTCTGGAATATAAGACAATCTAATCCAACATGCAGTTGTGATCATTGTTACAAGTTAATCTTTTCTTTACCTATGTAGTAAAATAGCTTCTAACGCTTTATCCTCAGTATTCTATTTCACACTTATTTTCTAAAACCCACTTATTGCAGTGACAACAGGACTGAATTCTACTAAAATGATTTTTAAGATTTTTCTAGAACTTATTTAAGCAGTTAAGTTCAGCCACCTCTGCTGCATCTATGCTGGGTTTTTTGAAACCCACGTTAAAAAGCCAAAAATGAGAAAGTATATAATGTATTTTAGTCAAGAAAACTGGAGACATGTTTTATTTCTATGCGCCCCCTTTTGAGTTGACATGAATCTAGTCAACTCTTATTTATCCATGGGATAATCTTGGCTTTGGAACCATCTAGACATGAGTATAGTTGTTGAAATTTTGTGTTAACCCACAAAAAGGTTGTCTTCTACAACCAAGAAGCTGACAATTTAAAATTTAAACTGTATGAAATGAATATAGACTAAATGATCACTTCACCTGCAGTTGATGATGTGAAGTGGTCCAAGATGATTTGCTTATCTAAGTTGGAGCAAAGGTGGCAGAAGGGTTTTCTATAATTTTTATTATTTGGTTTATTTTAGCTGAAACAAATTCCCAGATTTTCTGATTCAAGCATATTCATACTGAACTTGAACAGGATATTGCAAAAACAATTTGCCAATCTTTCTACCACAATGGATATGAGAAATTTGACTCTAATCAGAATAGTTTTCTTACTGTGAAAAGTATGGCTTTTGCCTAGCTGAACTGGCTACAATCCAAAAAGTAATTTAAAGCATCACTTCTTTTCAAAAGATAATGAAATTTTCATGTCAGCCATTCTAATTTGCTGATGTGGTTAGCTGTCTGTTCACCTGAGAATTAAAAGCTGACTCTCTTGGGTAGACAGGAGCCAAGTGTAGGTACATAGCAGACAGGTAGCCAAGGTCATTGTGGTGTGAGTACTTTACCCCTATCCCACTCCCCATTGTTGTATTTGGTTCCTTTCAATAAAATGTTCATAGTGTTTGTGAGACAAACACTTAGAAACCCACAGTTTTAATGTGTTTTCAGTTGTGTAGTTAATCCCTTATTTAATGCCCTCCTGTCAATAATAACTGAATGGGCTTTACCTTTAATTTATTCCTAGATTCCTGCAGGATTATAGCTGAGCTGTAAAACAACAAGGAAAACATATCCTATCATGTAGAGAACATTAATTTATAATCACATGACTTCCAAAGTTAACAAATTATTTATTCATGTGACAGCATTATGATCCAGTGAAAAAAGTTAGGAATCAGGTAGACTTGGTTCTTGCTTTCTTATTCTGTAAAATGGGGTAAAAAATCTCACAGGCCTATTATAGTGATCAAATAGGTAAAGTAAATTAATGTGCAGAAATTTTAAGGGTTCCAGGGCCACATGTTGAGCAAATATTCAGCACAGAACCAATGAACAAGGGCTTGATTAAGGTTTTTTTTTTTGTAGACAATCTCTATGTTGTCACCATCAGGTACCTAAAGAAGCAGGCAGTATGCTTACTTCCAGATTGTGGTTCGCTGATGCAGTGAAAGCCAGGTATGGTTAGAGGACAAAGAATGTGGCCTTTGAGTTACAATGTTTCTTTCTTCTCCTCACATGGTCATTTTACATGGGACAGTTTCTTTCATACAGTTGGTAACTCTATCATGAGAGTGTACACTTTCTCAAATGTGATTAATAACAAGGTGTGAATGACTTCCCTTTTCATATTCACAGCATTTTTACTAGAATGCTCGACCTTGAAAGGGCCTTACCAAATAGCTGATTCATATGGGCCTTTCATTTTACAGTTGAACTGTTAGAAGTGAATTAGTGTGTTTGTACCAAACTCAGAACACATCTGGCATGGTATTACCATTGAATAAATTGATACCATACTCTTTTTTTCAGTTATCTTAATTGTCCCCAATTTGATACTTGATTTCCTTCTACATGTTTTTTATGGTCACCACCTCTGAAAAGTTGAAATATCAAGGAACAGTTTTTTTCTCTGTAGGTATGTTTTCCTGGAACCTAACCTCCAAAACCCCACATCCTTAATATGTGGTCCACAAAGGGCACACAAAGCAATCATTGCCGAGCCTGAGCCACAAAACAATGTCTGATCTAGCCCATGTTAGCAATTTAGTTCCTCAATCACAGCACCCAGGCTCCCTATCTACCCACACATGAGCCTGTCAGAGCTCTACCCCTAGGAAGAAGGCTCATTTGTTATCCAAAGGTTGAGTTCTCTTCAGTCACATAAGGATTCTACTTATTTCTATAACTTTTAAGTTCAAGTGGAGAGTATGTTTTGAAAATGGAAGGGTTGACTAGCACAAACATCTCCTCTCTGATTTGATAACCTCTTCTGAAGAGTGAACCACATTTGGTACAAATCCACTCTTCACCCCTTCCCAACCCTCCTGGATTGTAATCTCCCCCCTTTTAACCAGCTCATATATGTCTCTTGTCAGGTCTGTGAAGGCTTTCTCCACATTAATGGCATCTCGGGCTGACGTCTCAATGTACTTCATGCCGTATGCAGCAGCCAGTTTCTCGGCCTCGTGGCGAGTCACTTGCCTCTGTGTATCCAGGTCACACTTGTGACCCACCAGAACAAATACAATTTGGTAGGGCTGAACGTGTACTTTGGTCTCTTCTAACCACTCATGGACATTCTGGAAGGACCTGCGGTTGGTAATGTCAAATAAGAGAAGACCACCTACTGAATTCCTGTAGTAGGCGCGAGTGATGGATCTAAAACACAAGAAAGAAGTAAAGAATAAAGTTCGTGCCCAAACTCCTTCACTCCAATGAACTCAGTGTATGCTAGTGTTCCTGATTACTGACAGTCCTTCAGTAAATATAAATGCCATTCTATAACAATAATGATAAATTTTCAATTGGCTAAAATGTTAAGATGGCCCTTCCTAGAAATGAATGGTCATGAACTTTCAGGTGTTTTCCCTTGATCCAGCATGGAAAGAACCCCTAGGAGATGATTGAGTTCTATTTTCCACCACAGCTAACTCTCCCACTCCAAGTCTGAACAACTAAAACACAATTCTCTTCTGCAAAATAAGGCATCTGAGTTACAGAGTAACCATTAAGCAAAACAAAATAATGGGCAATAAAGTGTTTTTGTTTTTTTGACATGGCAAATTCATGCAAGTGCTAGTAGTTTAAAAGAATTTTCAGGAATTAGATGATTTTATTATAATCAATAGAGATTATAAATATAATTGACAACCCCAGAAAAATATCTTGCAAAATATTTCAATTTTTCATTTCTTTGTTTCCATTATTGCTATTTTTTTTCAAGCAGGGGCCATCAGTCACTTTTGTGAAAAGAAAACACAATCTTGTTTTGTATTTCCTAAGCCACACGAGAATGGGAAAATGGGGATGGTACAATGTTCTGGGCCAGGGATGCAGAGATGTCTCAGTAGTTAAGAGCACTGACTGCTCTTTTAGAGGACTAGAACTTGATTTCTATCACCCACATGGTAGCTCACAACTGTCTTAAACTCCAGTTCCAGGGGATTTGACATCCTCTTCTGGCCTCTATGGTCACCAGGCACTCACATGATTCATAGACACATATACAGCCAAAACACCCATACACATAAAATAGTAAATTTAAAAATGCTCTGGAGAAAAATGCCTATCATCTCTACTCATTGACAAAATCCAAAGGGAGTGGCTGAGGAAGCACTAGCTGGGAGAATCTGCCAAAATAGTCAAAGCATTCCCATCAAGTTATATTATTTAATTTGATTCATGTAATTAGTAATTAGGTTATTTCTAAAGCCTACTTGTACATTTATTGTGCTCAAACAGAAGAAACATCACATATTTTAATTTCTTGAGTTTATGAGCCTCATTATAAATATGTATTATGGTACTTTGCTTAAGAATATAGGAGCTTATGAAAGGATGTAGAACAATTTGCCCATATAATCACTTGCTTTAGACTACAATTTTTAAAATATATGTCTATTTTTAGGATTTCTGTCTTCTCAGATGGGTATGATAAATAATAAAGAGATCTATAGCTGAAAATTTAAGGGAAAATGGCCCAGTGTTAATGGTGAAATGTCTAGGGAGTTGCAGCCCAAGCTAAAGGATGGTATGGTAGGCCTTACAAATGAGTTCAAGTTCTCCAGAACTAGGGAGATTAGCCCTGGGGAACAAAAATATTCCTAAGTCTTTTATGTTTGAAGATTCATGGAGAATGATAGTTATATCAGAAAATATTATATTTTGTGAAACTGTTGATTTGAGAAATCAATGAGCAATCTATCAAAGCTCTAGAATATATTTATGCATTAGTGGTTTGTATTTAGCACAGAAAGTGTCAAAATATTTTAAGCATAACATAAAGCTACATAGAAGTAGACATTTTCCCCAAATAAAAAGAAATCTTAACATGAAAAGATTAATGACAAACTGGGGAAATATTTTACAACATGTATGACATAAAAGGGTTAATTTTTTTATTAGACAGAAGTCCAGGCTGGCCTTCAACTACTCATCATCCTCTTTCTTCAGCATTCAGAGGGCTGCAATTATAAATGTGTGCCACCACTGTTGGTGCTGGGATTATTATTTTTAATATGTAAAGAAGTCCTACAAATCAATACTGCATAATACATAATGAGTAGTAAGTATGAACAAGCTGTTCAAACAAAGACCCCAGCAAACATATACAACATACTATTCTTTATTTATGAGAACTTGTATAAAATATTTGCCAAAGCTTTGTACAAGTGGGAAGTTAGAGGCAACTTAAGTTTGTATTTATTACCTGTATCCTTCTTCAACGACCTAACCAGTATCTTCTATGCTCAACTAATGTTCACTGGAGAATGAATAAAAGATCATATATATGGAGTATAGAGTCCTTTTGTTCTGGTTCCTGCTGCTCTACCATACTTTAGTTCAAACTGTTCTCTGCAAGTTTTTATGTAATTTTGTTTCTGTCACTTCTGTTTTTATTCATGCTCTTTCTGTTTTTATTCATCTCTGGGCATTTCCTATCTTTGCTTGAGCTTCATCTTCTCCAGTTAAACTTCTCTCCTCTGTATCCATACATAAAATCACAAATACATACTAAAAGGAAGAACAAAGGATTGTGAGAGAAAAAATAAACATACTCACTGATTACCCAATAAGTGCCCAGTGGTACAGTAGGGAGTGGCATATAAATACAAACAACAAAACACTCTTTTGTGTGTTGCCTCTGTATATGTTTCTTCCGACTATACTAGTACTGAAGTTCCAAGAGGTTAGGGGCTCTGTCTATTTAAATTATATGGCATTCCCTTTGTGAGTAACAAACAATTCCTCTCTCTGGCAACTGAATGTATGGTGGTTCCAAGAGAGAATCAATTAATCAGTCTCTAGTTCCTTTATATTAGGGCATATTTCTATTTCTTTCTTTCTCTCTCTCTCTCTCTCTCTCTCTCTCTCTCTCTCTCTCTCTCTCTCTCTCTCTCTCTCCCCAAATATAAACAGAGATATAGCAAGAAGTCAATATACATCTATCTAGTTTATCTACTTACCTACCTACCTATAACTTTCAGTTACATTAAGATGACTGGGAAATATTTTTTTAAACTATGGAATATAGGCTCTGATTTTGATGAATTATATAGTAGTCAATTACAGATGATTTATTGGCTACCAAAAAGCAGGTTGATGGAGTTGTGGTGCAAACAATGTGTTAATGAATGGCCTTCCCCTGCCTGGGAGATTCTTTTCCTGAACTAAACTCCTAGCTAGCTCAAAGTGAGCTTGAGCAAAAGCCCCAGACCCTTGTTTGTCACCTGTGTGGCATCACGAAAAAGAACCAAGGAAGTCCTTTTTCCCCCAGGGATCGGATAAGCCCCAAAGACCCTCCCACTGCTCGCGCGGGCCCGTGCTGCACTCCCACCTGAACCTCTCTTGACCCGCTGTATCCCAGATCTGGAGCTTGATGCGTTTTCCTGGCTCGATCTCCACCAAGCGGGAGAAAAAATCTACCCCCACGGTGGGGTCTGAAACCTGAGCAAAGCGGCCCTCGGTGAAGCGGCGGATCAGGCAGGACTTGCCCACCGTGGAGTCGCCGATGACAATGAGCCGGAACTGGTACAGCCAGATGGCCTCCATGGCCGTGGCCTGGCAGGACTCTTCGGCCCGGGCCTGGGGAGGCGGAAGGGGGCGCCCCACCAAGGCCTTAGCTCTGATCAGCCCTTATCTGGCTCAGCCGTGAGCTCATCACTGGCCTGGTAGACTGAAGCAAGGTAGGCCCAGGCTCTGGGGGAGCAGAGGGATGGATGCCGTGCTCGCAAAGGTGATGAAATGGCAGCAGCATCAGCACCACGCACTCTGACTCATCACCAAAAAACCGGGTTACTGTAATTCTTCGCGTAGATGCGACACTATCTCCACCACACTGTTTGTAAGAGGAGCGCATACAAAAACGTACAGGAAACTAGTGTATTCCCTTCTTAATTACATCAAACACTCTCCTCTTAATTTAAACATTTCTCTGCATTAAAATTGCAAATACAATTCATTTTCATTAAAGCTAGAAAAACAATACAAAAAAGTCCATAATTAAATAATTGTCTACATGTTTCTATGCTCAAACATGCAAATATTATTATTCGTGCATTTATCACTATTTCTTTCTTAAAAAACAGACAAAAATTTACTTTTAATGTGATACTTTTTGTGCAAATAACAAAGTATCATAGACATCTCTCCATTTCCAACTCATTTTTTTTTTAAATTTTGCAATACAGTTCAGTTCTACATATCAGCCATGGATTCCCTTGTTCTCCCCCCTCCCGCCCCCCCTCACCTTCCCCCTAGCCCACCCTCCATTCCCACCTTCTCCAGGGCAAAGCCTCCCCCGAGGACTGAGATCAACCTGGTAGACTCAGTCCAGGCAGGTCCAGTCCCCTCCACCCAGGCCGAGCCAAGCGACCCTGCATAGGCCCCAGGTTTCAAACAGCCAACTCATGCAATGAGCACAGGACCCGGTCCCACTGCCTGGATGCCTCCCAAACAGATCAAGCCAATCAACTGTCTCACCCATTCAGAGGGCCTGATCCAGTTGGGGACCCCTCAGCCATTGGTTCATAGCTCATGTGTTTCCATTCATTTGGCTATTTGTCCCTGTGCTTTATCCAACCTTGGTCTCAACAATTCTTGCTCATATAAACCCTCCTCTTTCTTGCTAATTGGACTCCCAGAGCTCCACCCGGGGCCTAGCCATGGATCTCTGCATCCAGATCCCTCAGTCGTTGGATGGGGTTTCTAGCACAAGGATTAGGGTGTTTGGCCATCCCATCACCAGAGTAGGTCAGTTCGGGCTGTATCTCGACCATTGCCAGCAGTCTGTTGTGGGGGTATCTTTGTGGATTTCTGTGGGCCTCTCTAGCACTTTGCTTCTTCCTATTCTCATGTGGTCTCCTATTCCTTGTTCTCCCTCTCTGTTGTTGATCCAGCTGGGATCTCCCGCTCCCCCAAGCTCTCTTTCCCTCAACCCTCGCCCTTCATTACCCCCACTCATGTCCAGGCTGTTCATGTAGATCTCTTCCATTTCTCTGTCATTGGGCGATCCCCGTGTCTTTCTTGGGGTCCTGTTTTCCAGGTAGCAGTCTAGTCATCCTTGTTCCACATTTAGTATCCTCCTATGAGTGAGTACATACCATGTTTGTCTTTCTGAGGCTGGGTTACTTCACTCAGGATGATTTTTTTCTAGATCCATCCATTTGCTTGCAAACCTCATGATGTCATTGTTTATCTCTGCTGAGTAGTATTCCGTTGTGTATATGCACCACATTTTGTTTATCCATTCTTCAGTTGAAAGGCATCTAGGTTGTTTCCATGTTCTGGAGCTAGGGGAACTCTCTTCCACTGCTGGTGGGAATGCAAGCTTGTACAACCACTTTGGAAATCAATATGGCACTTTCTTAGAAAATTGGGAATCAATCTCCCCCAAGACCCAGGTATACCACTCTTGGGCATATACCCAAGGAATGCTCAATCATACCACAAGAGCACTTGTTCAGCTATGTTCATTTCCAACTCATTTTTTAAAAACCATCCACACTGTTTTCCCTAATAGCTCTCCTAATTTAAACTGTAACCAACAGGGTGCAAGGGTTCCCCTTTCTCTACATCGGCACAGGCACTTGTTATCTTTAGTTTTGTTCTACCCTTCCCCCCGTCCTCCACTATGGAAGAACATGAACTCAGTGCTCCCATTACCGCAAATCATTACCACAAATTATGCAGTTGAGTTTCCCTGTATTTGAGGAAATCACAGGGGGTCAGCACATCCTGAGTGCAAATGATAAGCCTCATCTGGGTAGACCCCCATAGTGATCATGGTATCTCTTTATCTTTTTGATAATAGTACTTCCTACCTTGATGAGGTGATATTCTGTTCTGATTTGCATTTTCTTTGTGATTAATGATATTGAATATTTTTCATATTCCTTTCATGACCATTTGCATAAATTGTGAGACACATCTGTTGGATTTAATGCTTATTTTTGAGTAGTTTTTTATTTTGCTATTGAGTTTTTGAAATTCCTCCTGTGTTTTGAATATCAACTCTTTGTCAGACGTATGCATTATAAATATTTTTTCTATTCTACATGCTGTCTTTGCACTCTGTTGAATGTTTCCTTTCTTATGAACACTCTTTTTAATTTTACGTAACTGTTCTGTTTTTATTTTTATTTTCTGTTCTTTTGGAGGCTTTAAAGAAAAATATTATTCACTGCAATGTTCTGAAGCATTTTCCTTGTATTTTCTTCAAGGAGATGAATAATTTCAGGTGCTTCATGTCAGTATTTAATACATCTCTGTAATATGTGAGGAACTGGAGACTAGCTTCATTCTTTTGCATTTGAATATCTAATATTTCAGCACTAGTTATTGGGAAAAAAACCTTTTTTTTCCAGTGTATGTCCTTACCATCTTTGTCAAAATCATTTGGCTTCAGATGCATGGGTTTACATCTCAGCTCTCTTTTGTTCTATTGCTGTATGTGTTTGTATTTAAGACAATACCATGCTGTTTAATCATTACAACTTTTCAAAGTCAGGTAACATTACACTTCCTGCTTTGTTCCTTTTGAAAAAAGTTATTTGTCCTATTCTTTTTGTGGTTCCATATAAAATTTAGATATTTTTTGAAATTTGTGAAGAATGTCATTGGTATTTTAATTTTTTTCTTTATGTGTATGTGTGTATCTCTGAGAGTGAATGGCACATGTGTGCTCAAGGAGGCTGGAAGCTCCTTAGGAGCTGGAGTAACAGGCACCCAATGTGGGTTCTTGGAAGTGAAATTCAAATCCTTTGGAAGAGCAACAAGTACTCTTAACCACTGGGTCATCTCTTCAGATACTTAGAATGTCATTAATATTTTGACGAAGATTACATTCAATCTGTAAATCTCTTTGGTTAATGTAAACATTTTAACAATACTGATTCTTTCAATCCAGGAAGGTAAGATGGCTTTCCAATTTTGTGTTCCATGTCAACTTCTTTCACTAATGTTTTATAATTTTCAGTTTAGAGCTCTTTCACCTAAATTTGTTACTAGGTATTTTACTTTGTGTAGATATTGTAAATAAGATTTCTTTCTGAATTTCTATTTCAAGCAATTTACCATTGGTATGTGATAATTTTGATTGTCAATTTGATTGGGTTGATAATTACCTAGGAGATTAATGAAACATATTTTAGAGTAAGTTGGAAGGGTATTTTCAGGCAGGGCTAACTAGGAGAAAAAAACAGCCCTGAATGCAGGCAGTACTACTCAATGGTTGTTGATAAACAGAAGATCTTCTAATAGAAAATTTCATCTCAATTGCTAAAGCTGAGGAGGTCACAGAGAAAGGGCATAGTAGGGAGCTCTCTGGGTCAGAGAAGGGCCATGAAGCCTCAAGACTTGTGGGCTTTGTGCCTTATTGTTTCCCATGGAAACCGTTCTGAGGAAGTTCAGGAGAAAAGCACTTCAGAGCTTGCGGCTTTTCCTGTTTAGGAACCAATACACATAGTATGAGCTCTAGTAATTTGTACCTTCTTTTAGAGGGAAGATTTTGCCCAAATGCTTCTTTGAGTCTTTCCAAAGTATTTTAAAAGATGAATGAGATGGCTTCTGTTAGTTATTTAGCGGCGCTCTTACCTTGCGAGGAAATGTCACGAAACTCGACAGAAGAAGAGAAAGCCGGAAATATGGCGCCGGCTTATAAAGGCTGGGTGGCGTATGTGCGTACACAGGTCAACGTAACTACTCCACACCTGTGCAGATCACATGGCTACGTTGTGCACTCTTACACAACCATGCAAAGTCATGGATCCTAGTCACTCGAGATGCCTTGACCTGGAAATGGCTATTTTGACCTGGAACTGGCTAGCGCGGGTGCTACATACAACTTTGATGAATTCATTTATTGCTTATATTTTGGCTGATCTATAAACAGGGGGCAGTTTGACTTGTTTTCCAATTTGGATGACACCCCCCTATTCCTGATTGATCTGGCTAGGCCTTCAAACACTATGCTGAATAAAAGTGAAAGTAGGTATTTTTGTTTTGTTCCAGGTCTCATAAAAAATGCTTTCAACTTTTTTTCCAATTCAATATAATATTAATTGTTGGCTTGTTCTAAAATGGCCCTAATCATGTTAAAGTATATTACTTGTATACCAAATTTGTTCAACAGTTTTATAATGAAGATGTTGATTTTTATTGGGTAACTTCAATTGAGATGAGCATGTAGTTTTTGATTTTCAATCTGTGGATGTTGTTTTTGTGTTCATTGATCTGTATATATCTGTATATCTGAATCTGTATATATCTGTATATATATATATATATCTGTATATATATATATATCTGTATATATATATCTGTATATATATCTGTATATTTCTATATATATCTGTATCTGTATATAATATATATCTGTATATATTAGTTGTCTGTATCTGGACCCTCCTTGCATTTTTGGATGAATCCTATTTAGTTATGGTGAATAATCTTTAAATTCAGTCCACAAGGCTGGATGTCTCAGCTGGTCTTCAGTATATGCCAGAATCCCAAAGAAATAGGCTCCAATACCAGTAAATGAGTGGACTTGCCATCTAGAGTGAGGGCAAGCAGAAAAAGGACAAAGAATTTCCTTCTTCTATATCCTCTATATAAGTGTGGCCCAGATTAAATGTGGATCTTCCCACCTCAAAAGATACAGTTTAAAGGTGGGTCTTCCTATTTCAAACTATTTAATTAGGAAAAAGATCCCTCACAGATGTTCCCAGATGCTTAGATTTTAGTTAATTCCAGATATAGTCAAATTGACACCAAGAATAGGCATCACACTTTCTTTTTTTTTTTTAATTTTTTATTTTTTGGTTTTTCTGAGACAGGGTTTCACTGTGTAGCTTTGCGCCTTTCCTGGATCTCGCTCAGTAGAACAGGCTGGCCTCAAACTCACAGAGATCCACCTGGCTCTGCCTCCCGAGTGCTGGGATTAAAGGCATGTGCCACCACCGCCCGGCCATGGCATCACACTTTCATTGAGTTCCTTCCATGCTCCTCCACTCTCAATTTGTAGCCTCTTTTGTTATTATTGTTACACATATACAAATACAACTTGCTTAGTCCATTTTTGTTGTTTGTGTTTATGACTTTAGGTCTGACCACTTTATGTTGGATAAACAACAAGAAGGCTCAGTCCTGGGCAAAGCTAGTTCTTCCATTCCCAGCAGTCATTAGTTGTCTATAGTTCTTTGTTTAAAGGTGAGTTGCCATGAAAATTTCCTCCTTCCAAATTAGGATGTCTATTGATATTATCACTGTTCTATTCATGTTTATGCAGCTGATTTTAGGAGAGTCTGTTCTACATTATATTATATACTTTCTAGTATTCTGGTAGGTTTTTTTGTTCGCTTGTTTTTTTAAGGTTTCTGGTAATCTAGATTTTAAAAAAATTAATATACTTTTTATTTGATATTTTATACAATATATATTTGTCATATTTTTTCCTTCCCCAGATCCTCCCCACCTCCCCACTCAACTTCAGCATCTCCCCCACTCTCTCTCCAAAACAAAATAAAAATTCAAAACAAACAAAAACCCTAAACAAAGAAACTGAGAAACAAAAAACCCCATAAGACAAAAAATACCAAAGCAAAATAAAAGCACATTAAAAGCCATGAAGTGCGTTTTGTTTTGGCCAAATTCTCCTTGGCATGGATCCTTCCCTGGAGTATGGTTGATATACCCAGTGACATTCCATTGGAGACAACTAGTTTTTCTTTCCCAGCAGGTATCAATTGCAAACACCTTCTTGGTTAGGCATGGAACTTTGTTTCATGTCCCCTTCTCAGTGCTGAGATTTTGTCTACTTTGAACTCATGCAGGTTTTGTTCATGCTGTAGCAGTTCGTATATATGGGTTCATATATATGTGTATATATATATATATATATATCTATGAATATGTATATACATATGCTGTGTTGTGGCTTGTTGCTGGAGAATTTCTCTCCAGCTCTCGCCGCCAAGTCCTGCCAGTCCCAGAGCCCACTTATAAAATAAACACACAGACTCTTACATTATTTAAACTGCTTGGCCATTAGCTCAGGCCTATCATTGTCTAGGTCTTACTCTTATATTTAGCCCATTTCTATTAATCTTTACTTTGCCACATGGCTCATGGCTTACTGGTACTTTACATCTTCCTTGTCCTGGTGGCGGCTCCAGGCAATCTCCCTTCTCCTTCCTGTTTCCTCTTTTCTCCTCTCTGTTAGTCCCGCCTATACTTCCTGCCTGGCCACTGGTCAATCAGTGTTTATTTATACAGAGCGATATCCACAGCACTTCCCCTTTTTTTTCTTTTTCAAAAAGGAAGGTTTTTAACTTTAACATAGTAAAATTACATATAACAAAACAATTATCAAGCAAGAATTACAGTTATAATATTAAAGAAGATATCCTATCCACCTTATATTTGTGAGTTTAAGGTTTTATATCTAACTTATCTTTTATCATAACTAAGGAAAATTGTAACTATCTAGTTTTAACTACATCAAAGACCTCAGAAGGATATAATATTACCTGAGAAATGGGAGAAGGATGCAAGCAACTTTTGGGAGTCTTGCAGGGTAGACAGAGACAGCTGACAGCCTGGACAGTCACCTCATGTTCCTTTGTAAAGTTGGGGCATCTGTCTTCAGCCCACAGGCCTAGAGTCTCTTGGTCATTCCTTTTAGTGTCCTATAGAATGTCTGGCAGTCTCCTCTGTGAAGCAGGAAACCGAAGGACCATCTTGTCAAGCAAAGTTTAGTGGGTCATCCTTCCATGGGTCCTGTATATCCAGTCAATCAAGCAGTCCAGGCAAGAACAGTTTCTTGCCCAAATGGCTATCTTTGCCAAGGTGAAGATAAATTCCATATGCAGTGTCTTCGATGCCCATCCTCTTCTCTGAAGTAAATCCAGTGCTGCCAGGAGCAGACATGT
Organism: Peromyscus eremicus; assembly: GCF_949786415.1. NCBI lineage: Eukaryota > Metazoa > Chordata > Mammalia > Rodentia > Cricetidae > Peromyscus > Peromyscus eremicus. The sequence continues at coordinate 133,519,950 of NC_081439.1, forward strand.
CTCACTGTCCAGAAAGTCTAAATTTTAAAAAATATTTTAAATGCCATATTCTGTAGGTCTTTGAAGTATTTGAACATTATTTATCTATCTGAAATATATCTATGTATACCTAGAAGACTTAACTAACATGGCCATAAGTATGATTATCATAGATGACTAATTATTAATCTACTTAATTATCCATTTTAATCTAAATGAGTTACATAAACATAATACCTTAAACTAGAATAGAAATATATATACAGTATAACAAAATTAAGTTTAAACTTATATCAATAAACTAAAATCTTTACCAGTGTAAAACATTTTAAACATAAACTAAAATCTATACCAAATGTAAAACATTTTAAACAAGTTGTTGTTCTTTAATAGTAGATTTATTAATTTACCCTTTTATCTTATCATATCTATGTCCTATATATTTATATCATATCTCCTTTTCTTTAGAAAGAGATTGTATTTATAATCAACCTATTTTAAATAAAAATATTGCTTTTTCTCTGTCCCACACCAGAGGGTTCTTTTGATATGGGACAAAAGAATCTTTTAACCTTTTATTTTAGGAATATGTCTGGATTTAGAGAGGGAGTGAGCCGATTCCATCTCCAAAGCCAGCTTAGTATATTTGGGAATTTGGGCTTAGCTTCTCTTACTACTTCCTGCTGGAAGAGGGTGCTGTATCTTATGGGGACACAAAGAAAATTTTAGGATTATGGAATAGTCCGTGAGGGTGTATTGTCTGAGCCAGTCGCCTTGAAACGGTTCTGGATGTTGGATCATCTGGGCCATGGTGTCATTGGAGACCTTTCAGGTGGTCTTGGCTGGTCAAACCTGATGTATCTTAATCTGGAATAAATGCATAGCCTCTGGCTTTCTGTAGAAACAAAAGCAGAGCCTCCTTTCCAAAGTAACATATCCTTGCATCCAAATTTTGAAGTCAAGGTACCTTTAAAATATACATATTGGTATAGTTCAACAGCTTTTACAATCAAATGTTTTTCTGTAGTTAAAAATCTCAAAGACAACACAATCCAGATTCTCTGTGTAATATTCATCGTTACGTGGCTTTTTTATATTAATTTACCTTTTTTGTCTCTTTCAAGCCTACGTATATTTTACACACATTGTAAACTATTGTATCTGAATCAGTCTTATTGTGAACCTATTGCTTTAAACTGCAGCATTTTAAGGCTCAAAAGGCGCTGTGGCTGCTGGCTCCACCCACTTTAGCTTCCCAACATGGTGGTGGTACGTTTTCTGCCAGCTCTGGGAGTCATCAAGTCTCAGAAATAGTGGGTCTACGCTTTTATCAAAGTAGCGTGTAGCCCAGAAACCTCTTTTTTTTTTAATACCAGTAAAGACTAAATCTACCACACAGCATAATGTGCCACTGGCACATGCCTCATTCCCACCATACTGGCAGTCAAACACAAACACCAGGAACCCGCCCATAGTTGAAACCTGCATTTTGCGGTGTCTAGCTGTCCATATGAGACATGAAGCAGGAACCTGTTTTTGGCTCTGTTGAGAATTGTTTATTAAATATTTTAGGTTTAAGGTGGAAACTCGAGCCATTGGGTGCCATTTCTCAGGTACCATTATATTCCTTCTCAGGTCTTTGATGGGATTGAAGATTAGCAGTTATAGTTACAACTTTATATATATATATATATATATATATATATATATATATATATATACACATATATATATACACATATATATAATATCTTAGATAGAACATATTAAGTATTAGATTCAGGTTCTTTAGGATATGACACCCTTTGGAATGATCTTTGTAACATACTATTTACCTACGCTCTAGACTTCTCTGTATGTGTTTCTTGCTTGATATTGTTCGCATTGATTGTAGTTCCATCTTATCTAGGTCATTATCCCTCATTACTCCTGGACAATATTTGATAATCATTCCTTTGTATATAGTCTTGTACTAAGTTAGAACCTTCTTATTTAGACAAAAAGGGGGAGATGTAGTGGGTAGCCATTCCAGCTTTGGTCTGGAAGTTCTAACCCCCATTGAGGCTTTGGTAACTATCTTACCCACAAGGCGGGGCCAAGGGAGGGCTCTGAAGACCTGAGATCGGGACGTGCAGCGTTCTCTTGCGGCTGGGAGCCCGGACGCTAGAGGTGGACAGAGGAGAGTTCTCCAGAGAACATCGCCAGACTACTGCTGCGTCTTTCCCAGAACCCTCAACCTACCTATCCCTTCATTTGTAAATTATGCCATTAAATAAATCTTCCAAAGACATCAACAGCTCTATCTTTAAAATGGTTAACAGACAAGCCTGTATGGGTCCAGCAATGGCCTTTAACAACAGAGAAACTCCAGGCTTTAGAAGAGCTGGTAAAAGAACAGTTAAATGCTCAGCATATTGAGGAATCAACCAGCCCTTGGAATTCTCCTGTATTTGTTATTAAAAAGAAATCTGGTAAATGAAGAATGGTAACAGACCTTAGAGCAATTAACAAAGTAACTCAGCCAATGGGCTCTCTACAATCTGGAATTCCTTTGCCTACTCTGTTACCAAAAGGATGGCCTCACATAGTTATTGATTTAAAAGACTGTTTCTTTTCAATACCCTTACAAGAAAAAGACAGAGAAAGATTTGCTTTCACAGTGCCTACTTACAATAATTCCCAACCGGTTAAAAGATTTCAATGGAGGGTCCTCCCACAGGGAATGTTGAATAGCCCAATTCTGTGCCAATATTTTGTACAATAGCCATTGGAAGTGATACATAAAAAATTTCATAAATCTATAATTTATCATTATATGGATGATATTTTACTAGCTGACTCAAATGCACATACTTTAGAAAGAATGTTTGAAGAAGTAAAGAAAACTTTGCCTTGCTGGGGATTACAAATTGCTCCTGAAAAGATACAAAGAGGAGATTCTATTAATTATTTAAGATATAAAATAGAGCTACAAAAAATTAGACCCCAAAAGGTGCAAATTAGGAGAGATCGACTACAGACTTCTCATGACTTTCAAAGATTATTTGGAGACATTTCTCATCTAAGAACTATTGTTGGGGTAAAAAATGATGAACTGTATAATTTGTTCCAAACCTTAGAAGGTGACAAGGACTTAAATAGTCCAAGAGAATTATCACCTGAAGCTGAGAAAGAATTGGCCTTGGTAGAAAAGAAAGTACATGAAGGGCATGTGGATCATATTGATCCAAAGCTGGATTGCATTTTGGTTATTTTACCTTCTAGGAATTCTCCTATAGGAATATTAATGCAGAGGGAAGATATTATATTGGAATGGATATTTTTATCAAATAAACCAAATAAAAAATTAAAAACTTATGTGGAAAAAAATCTCTGACTTGATTTGGAAAGGAAAATTGAGACTTCGTCAATTAGCAGGAATAGACCCAGCAGAAATTGTCGTACCTTTAACTAAGGAGGACATTGAAAAATTATGGGCAGAAAGTGAACCTTGGCAAAGAGCTTGCAGTAATTATTTGGGAGAAATTAACAGCAAATATCCCAAAAGTGATAGAATTGATGTTATAAAGAGAGCTGATTGGATCTTGCCTCGAATTGTATGGGAAAAACCCATATCTGGAGTTCATACATTTTATACAGATGCCAACAAACAAGGAAAGGCAGGTTACAAATCAGAAAATTTATGTAAAGTGGTTCAAAGTCCTTATAATTCAGTTCAAAAATCAGAATTGTATGCTATTCTGTTGGTATTAATGGATTTTTCAGAACCTCTCAACATAGTAACTGACTCTCAGTATGCTGAAAGAGTAGTATAACATATTGAGACTGCAGAATTTATCCCTGATGCTTCAGAATTAACTTCACTATTTATTCAATTACAAGATACAATCAGAAAAAGGAGTTATATATAACTCACATCCGATTCTATACTGGTCTGCCAGGCTCTCTAGCACAAGGCAATGATGAGATTGATAAATTTTTGATAGGGAATGTGCTGGAGGCCTCAGAATTTCATAAAAAACATCATGTCAATAGTAAAGGTTTAAAAAAGGATTTTTCCATAACCTGGCAACAAGCCAAAGAAATAGTAAAGAAGTGTCCTACTTGTTCCTTCTACAATCAAACGCCATTACCAGCAGGATGTAACCCAAAGGGTACTCAGAGGAATGAAATCTGGCAGATGGGCGTGTTTCACTTTGCAGAATTTGGAAAACTGAAATATGTACACCATACCATTGATACTTATTCAGGATTTCAATGGGCAACTGCTTTGAGTTCTGAAAAAGCTGATTCTGTAATCACTCATTTGCTAGAAGTTATGGTCATCATGGGTATACCTGCAGAAATCAAAACTGACAATGCTCCAGCATATGTCTCTGTTAAAATGAAACAGATTTTTGCCTATTACAATATAAAGCACATTACAGGCATACCACATAATCCTACAGGTCAAGCAGTTATAGAAAGATCAAACAGAACTCTAAAGGATATGCTAAATAAACAGAAAGGGGTAACAAAACCCTCCAGAAATAGACTGCATAATGCTCTATTAACCTTGAATTTTCTCAATGCCAATGAGAAAGGAACAATAGCTGCAGAGAGCCATTGGATAATAGAAAAAAACTACAGAATTAAATCAGCCTGTATACTTTAAGGATGTGCTGACCTCAGAATGGAAACCAGGATATGTGTTATGTTGGGGACGAGGTTTTGCTTTTGTTTCTACAGGAGAAGATAAGCTGTGGGTACCATCAAAATTGATAAAGGTTCGATTTGAACAAGAGGGACCTCTAAATTAGAGGAGGTGATAGTTCATCAACCAGTATGAACATCCAATTTAAACTAACTTATACCAGTAACACATGCCTTTTCATTTAATTAGATAATAACTTGCCAAAAAGGAACATCACCAAAATTAGTCTTGGGGAAATGTTTTTGTTTTTGTCTTTTAGGAGAATGAAGGTTAAGGAATCTGAAGAACACTAGACAAATGAGACAACTGAAGAAGTAGGACAAATCATCTATCCCAGGAAACAGAGTGAAATGGCGTATAGATATATCATCTATAAATTTTTTTATAAATCTTCCTAAATGTTTGTTTCTGCTCTTCTCTAAAAAAATTTAACACTATTGGTCTTCTAATAATCCCAGTTCAATTAAAATTTAAAGCTGACTTTGGAGTTGGAGAATGGCTTTCTCCTTCTTTAAACTCAAGCATGTTGTTTAAAGGAAAATGCAACCTCCCTGTATCATGCCAGAAGAAAAGAGCCATCTTCTTCTATGGGACAGGAGAAAAGCCAAATTAATTAAGGGACTATTCTACTACTAATCTCAACTCTTTGATTCTATTCTGATTCTTTAAACTTTTCTTAAAGTATGAAATTTATATCAAAATTTACAAGATTAATATATATATATATATATAGATACATATACATTTTCAACTTTGTTAAGATATGAATGGGCATATAGAGTACTAACTAATTCTAGAAAGAAAAAAGGCTTCAATTAGCTGCATATATATATATATATATATATATATATATATATATATATATATATATATATATATATATATATATATGTCTTTGTGTTTGAGTCTCTTATCAGTTTTCTGCAGGAAATCACGGCCAGGCTTAACATCAACTGAAGTCTCCAGGAAGAAGATGGGGCCCCACAACAACAACAATTCCACGTGGACAATGATAATATCACTAAGCTGACAAACATCATCTACAGATCAGCTTTGAACTACAAGGTGCTCATAGCAATTTTGAGAGGGCTAGCTGAGATGATCCAGTCTCAAAGACTACTTGAATAAGGACTTGAGATAAACCCTGAACTTTGGCATTATACACAGACTGGATAATGAAGGATATAGTTACCTTTCCTAGAATTTGACAATTAACCTAAAATTTTTCTTTCAGGATAAAGATAACTTCGCCCATACCCAGCAGGAAGCAATTTTAAGAATATGACGCCCACATTCCCAAAGAGGTGGTGTGGGGTGGGTGGTTTTTTTTGGTCTTTTTTAATGGGTTTTGGGTCTGGGATAATTTTCATTGTTTAGGGGGGTTGGTTACAAGCTGTTGTCAAGGGTTAGGAAAAAGTCTAAGCAAAGGAGATTAGATTTAAGGTTCTTGTTTTTAAAAAAAGAAAAGAAGACAATTACTAGTTTTAAATACTTTACATTGGATTGGATTTTTATATTGTATACAAAATATATATATTGAAATTGCTATTGTTAGAAAATGCTATATGTATATTTCTAATTGTACTTATACCGTTCATTTAACAAATAATGCAATTTTCTGATCCTTGAATGTTATTATTACCAACTATTAGGATATAAAGAAATGAAAGTTAGTAGTTAGACATTACAATAGAATTTTTAGTCATATTAGATATGTTTTAAAAAATTGAGCAGATATATTTTAGACAGATCATCTTCAAACCCTTCAGAGATCTATAGAATATGACATTTAAAATGTTTTAATAACTTAGAAAATTTTTCTTTTTGAGACATGTCGGCTCCTGGCAGTACCAATCTACTTCAGAGTAAATATGGGCATTGGAGAAACTGTATATGGAGTTAACTTTCATTGTGGCAAAAGTTAGCCACTGGACAACAAAGTATCCTTGAATGAACAGGACAAAATGGACAGACAGGACATGAAACAAAGGACTACTGATTCTTGCCAAACCAATTCTGGTTATGGCTTTATCAAAAGGCATCTTCTGAGGCCAGCACAATATGGCACCATCCCTGAAGTGGCCGGAAAAGGTACAGTGCCCTTTTCTTCGAAGGCTGCTGAACAGGCAATGGGCTGATGCCTTCTGATGTGCAATGGAACAGCAGCCAAAACAGTTATTCTTGAAGAGTAACTAAGCTCACGCCTCTCAATAGTAGACTGGCATTTGATAGAGGGATGTGGAGAAGAATGGGATGCTGAGATGAAGCCATATATACACAGCCAAGAAGAATGGACAGTTGAATTAAAAAACCATCAACAATTTCCAGAATTTAAAATCCTGAATCATGACATGACACTAGTAGAATTCAGGTGTTTCTGGTACATGGACTGCTCTCACCCAATGTGAGGTTGAACTGTGGACCTTGTGTATATCCTACTTCACAAATGAGTCTGTCAGATATGCTAAGCCTATAGGCTGAAGATGATGCCCCAGCACTGCGGAGAAACCTCAGGTGACTGTCCAGGCAGCTGGCTGTTTCTGTCAACTCACAAATTTTTGGAAGTTGCTTGCATGCACTTCCTGTTTTTTTTTTTGTTAGCTAATATTATTTCCTTCTTGGGTCTCTGAGGGAGTTGAAGATTAGTTAGTTATAGCTGAAGATTAGTTAGTTATAGTTGAAGATTAATTAGGATAGAAAGTGAATTAGATACATTTTGGACTTACCAAAATAGGATAGATAAAGAAATTATTTTCTCTGAATTTGTCAAATACAAATGGACTAGACATTGTTTAGGTATTTATTACTTGTATATATTGTATATAGTTATTGTACTTTTGTATATAGTTTTTCTTTTGTTAGTTATAACCTTTTTCTTTTTATTAAAATAGAAAAGGGGAAATATGGTGGTATTTTATTTGTACTGAAATGTGATTTTAGTTGTATGTTAATAAATAAAGTTGCCCAGGGGTCAGAGCTATTAGAGCCATAGCAAGAGCGTGGCGGGTGGTGGCGTATGCCTTTAATCCAGCACTTGGTAGACAGAGCTAGGTAGATCTCTGTGTGTAAAAGGATACAGCCAGCATTGGAGATGCATGCCTTTAATCTCAATCACAACCATAGAAGACCTGATGAGGCAGTCATGTGTTTGGGTTTACCAATGAGAAGGCAGAACAGAAAGACTATAAAAACAAACACACAGGAAGTAGCTCCCTTTCAGAGAGCTCTCTTGCCTGAAGCAGGAAGGGTGAGGCTCTTAGCTCTGACCTCTTGGCTTTCTTCTCTGAATCGGCTCTGTGTTTCTTATTTAATAAGACGGTTGGTTACTTCTACAAGTTATAGTTGAAGATAATTAGGATAGAAAGTGAATTAGATACATTTTGGACTTACCAAAAATAAGATAGATAATGAAATTATTTTCTCTGAATTTGTCGAATACATATGGACTAGACATTGTTTAGATATTCATTGCTTGTATATATTGTATATAGTTATTGTACTTTTGTATATAGTTTTTCTTTTGTTAATTATAACCTTTTTCTTTTTTTCTTTTTATTAAAATAGAAAAGGGGAAATATGGTGGTATTTTATTTGTACTGAAATGTGATTTTAATTGTATGTTAATAAATAAAGTTGCCCATGGGTCAGAGCTATTAGAGCCATAGCAAGAGTGAGGCGGTGGTGGTGCACGCCTTTAATCCCAGCACTTGGTAGACAGAGCTAGGTAGATCTCTGTGTGTTCAAGGATACAGCCAGCATTGGAGACACATGCCTTTAATCTCAATACCAACCATAGAAGACCTGGAAGTCTCTACAGACAGGCAATGACGAGGCAGTCATGTGTTTGGGTTTACAACCAATGAGAAGGCAGAACAGAAAGACTATATAAGACAAACACACAGGAAGTAGGTTCCCTTTCAGAGAGCTCTCTTGGCTGAAGAGGATCGCTGAAGCAGGAAGGGTGAGGCTCTTAGCTCTTACCTCTTGGCTTTCTTCTCTGAATTGGCTCTGTGTTTCTTAGTTAATAAGATGGTTGGTTACATCTACAGAAGTAGTCTTGAATGCATTGGTACAGGAGACCACTTCTTAAATATAACACTAGTAGCTCAGACACTGAGAGCAACAATTAATAAATGGGATCTCCTGAAACTGAGAAGCTCCTGTAAGGCAAAGGATACTGTAAATAAGACAAAAATGACAGCCTACAGAATGGGAAAGGTTCTTCACCAACCCACATCTGATAGAGGGCTGATCTCCAAAAAATATATAAATAACTCAAGAAACTAGACTTTAAAAATACCGAACAATCCAATTAAAAATGGGCTACAGTGCTAAACAGAGAATTCTCAACAGACAAATCTCAAATGGATGAAAGACATTTAAGGAATTGCTTAACATCCTTAGTCATCAGGGAAATACAAATCAAAACGACTCTGAGATACCTCTTACATCTGTCAAAATGGCTAAGATAAAAAACACTGAGGACAGCTTCTGTTGGAGAGGATGTGGAGCAAGGGGAATATTCTTCCACTGTTGGTGGGAGTGCAAACTTGTACAGCCATTTTGCAACTCAATATGGTGGTTTCTCAGCAAATTGGGAATCAATCTTCCTCAAGACCCAGCTATACCAGTCTTGGACATATACCCAAGGACTGCTCAATCATACCACAAGGACACGTGCTCAACTACGTTCATATCAGCATTATTTGTAATACCCAGAACCTGGAAACAACCTAGATGACCCTCAACCAAAGAATTGTAGCTGGAGTTTTCTCTCTGGATCCCACCAAGCCCCGGCAGTCCGACAGTCCACTTATAAAATAAACACACAGATGCTTATATTATTTACAAACTGTATGGCTGAGGCAGGCTTCTTGCTAACTGTTCTTATATCTTAAATTAACCATTTTCTATTAATCTATAAGTTGCCTTGTGGCTCATGGCTTAAGGGTATCTTAACATTTGCTTCTCACCGTGGTGGCTGGCAGCATCTCTCTCCTCAGCCTTCTACTTCCCAGAATCCTCCTCTCTCCTTGTCCCACCTATACTTCCTGCCTGGCTACTGGCCAATCAGTGTTTTATTTACTAACCAATCAGAGCAAGACATTTAACATACAGAGCATCCCACAGCACTTCCCTGTTTTTTTCCTAAAGGAAGGTTTTAACTTTCACATAGTAAAATTACATATAACAAAACAATTATCAAGCAAGAATTACAGTTACAATATCTAGTCTTTTTATAATATCTAGTCTATTTGTATTTGGCAAAATTAAAGAAGATACCCTATCTATCCTATATTTGTGCCTAAGGCTTCATATCTAACTTATCTTTTATCATAACTGAGGAAATTATAACTCTAGTCTTAACTACACCAAAGACCTCAGAAGGATATAGTATTACCTGAGAAATGGGAGAAGGATGCAAGCGACTTTTGAGAGTCTTGCGAGAGAGGACAGAGACAGCTGGCAGCCTGGACAATCATCTAAAGTACTTTTGTAAAGTTGGGGCATCTGTCTTCAGCCCACAGGGCTAGAGTCTCTCAGTCACTTTTTTCTGTGTCCTGTAGAATGTCTGGCAGTTTCCTCTGCGAAGTAGAAACCTGAAGGACAATTTTGCCAAGCAAAGTTCAGTGGTCACCTTCCTATGGGTCCTACATGTCCAGACAGTCAAGCAGTCCAGGCAAGAACAGTTTCTTGCCCAAATGGCTTTTTTTTGCCAAGAAGAAGATAAACTCCATAGAGAGTGTCAATCAGAGTGTCTATACTTTGCCACGTGGCTGTGGCATTACCAGTCTGCTGGCATCTTGTTCCTTGAGCAGCTGAATGGCATCTGCCTCTGACTCCACCCTTCTCCCTCTATCTCTCTTGGATTTCCTGCCTGAATATAACCTGTCATGCCATAGGCCAGAGAGGCTTCCTTATTAACCAATTGACAAAAGGTAGACTACTGAATCCATTATGAAAAGAAAAAAGAGAGAATATGGTTATGATAAGATAAAAAGGGAGATTGTGGAATCTACTTTTAAAAAGGAGCTACATGTTTTAAATAAGATAAGTAATGAAAATTGTTTGTCTGATTTATCAAATGTTACTGGACTGGACATTGTTATATATTAATGGAGTTTTTATCTGAATATGTCAAATGTTAATGAACTAGACATCATTAATGTAATCTTGACTGTGTATATTGTATATACTTACTGGATATAATTTTTCTTGTATTAGTTATAAGCTTTTTTAATTTTAGACAAAAAGAGGGGAAATGTGGTATTGTGTTCCCCAAAATATTGTGCATGCTAATAAACTTATCTGGGGTCAGAGACAGAACAACCACAATATTAAACATAGAAGTTAGGCAGTGGTAGCACACGCCTTTAATTCTAGCATTCCAGAGGCAGAAATCCATCTGTTCAAGGATACAGCCAAGTGTGGTGACTCACGCCTTTAATCCCAGAAAGCGAGCCTTTAATCCCAGGGAGTGATGGCAAAAACAGAAAGATATATAAGGCGTGGATACCAGAAACTAGAAGCATTTGGCTGGTTAAGCATTTGTCTGGTTAAGCATTCAGGCTTTTGAGCAGCAATTCAGCTGAGACCCATTCTGGATGAGGACTCAGAGGCCTCCAGTCTGAGGAAACAAGACCAGCTGAGGATCCGGCGAGGTGAGGTAGCTGTGGCTTGTTCTGTCTCTCTAATCTACCAGCATTGACCCCAATAACTGGCCTCGGGTTTGATTTTATTAATAAGGACTTTTAAGATTCATGCTACAACCAATGGTAGCAACACATATTCACAGCATGAAGAAACACCATCCCACAGCATATGACTTCTATGAACTTTAGTCTTTTTACTAATAAAAATAAAATAATAATTATTAAGCTACTGAGATTTTGTGTTTTCTTGCATATAAAATGGGAATGATCATAATAGTTGGTTTTGAAATAAAAACAATTATCCTGAACCTAACAAAATAAAAATAATGCTATCAACACTTTGCCGTTACATTAGAGTATTTTCTGATAAAATTTATTCACTCATTGAAGAATCTAACTTTGTTGTCACAGCATATTTGAATATCCAAGATCATTAAAGATAAATGATTTAGAATCCTGTAAGGTTAGTACAGTAAATATGCAAGACTTGATATATTCTTGCAATTTTATAGCTACATGGAGAACTTAAACCTTTAGAGAAATATCTTACTTTTCTTCATAAAGTTAGCCAGTTAAATTAGTAATCAGTTGTGAGTATCCCTTTTTTGTTCTGGGTTTTGGTTTTTCTTTTGAGACAGGGTCTCACTCTGTAGCCAAGCCTGGCTTGGAATTCATATATAGCTCATTCTGGCCTTGAGATTGTGATCCTACTGACTCAATCTCCCAAGTACTGAGATAACATGTATGAGCCATCAAGCCTGGCTTAGCATTTCTCTTCTGACTGTTATCAATCTCTGATCCTCTGATTCTCTTCAGATGAGTAACTTATCTTCATATTAGTTCTCTTATAAGTAAATAACAGCATTTGAGAATTGTGTTTTATTTAATTCATAGATAACTGTACTTTTATATAATTCACAGAGTTGTTGTGGGGATTAAATAGTAAAATAATAACATAGTAAGCATTCATTAAATAGCTGCTGAATTGAGCCCTGTTAATATCATTTAAGAAGATAATTGACTGGGAAACTTCCAGGATCCACTTCAACTGGCCCTGGAAGCCCCAAACAGCCTGATGGCAAAAGATAATATTTCTTTTTGTCTAAGAGTAGTTGGGTAACCACTTCCTTGTCATAAATTCCCATCCTGTTATATTCAGGATTTTACTTTATCACTAAGCTGTAAAAACAGCTTGAGCTGCTTGTACAACCACTTTGGAAATCAATATGGTGCTTTCTTAGAAAATTGGTAATCAATCTCCCCCAATATCCAGCTATACCACTCCTGGGCATACACCCAAGGAATGTTCAATCATACCACAAGAGCACTTGTTCAGCTATGTTCATATCAGCATTGGTTGTAATAGCCAGAACATGGAAACAACCTAGATGCCCTTCAGCTGAAGAATGGATAAACAAAATGTGGTACATATACACAATGGAATACTACTCAGCAGAGAAAAACAATGACATCATGAGGTTTGCAGGCAAATGGATGGATCTAGAGAAAATCATCCTGACTGAGGTAACTCAGACTCAGAAAAGACAAACAATGGTATGTACTCACTCATAGGAGGATACTAGATGTGGAACAAGGATGACTGGACTGCTACTCACATCACCAGGGAGGCTACCTGGAAAACAGGACCCCAAGAAAGACACAGGGATTGCCCAATGATGGAGAAATGGAAGAGATCTACATGAACAGCCTGGACATGAGTGGGGATAATAAAGGGCGAGGGTTGAGGGAAAGAGAGCTTGGGGGAGCGGGAGATCCCAGCTGGATCAACAACAGAGAGGGAGAACAAGGAATAGGAGACCATGGTAAATGAAGACCACATGAGAATAGGAAGAAGCAAAGTGCTAGAGAGGCCCACAGAAATCCACAAAGATACCCCCACAACAGACTGCTGGCAATGGTCGAGATACAGCCCGAACTGACCTACTCTGGTGATGGGATGGCCAAACACCCTAATCCTTGTGCTAGAAACCCCATCCAACGACTGAGGGATCTGGATGCAGAGATCCATGGCTAGGCCCCGGGTGGAGCTCTGGGAGTCCAATTAGCAAGAAAGAGGAGGGTTTATATAAGCGAGAATTGTTGAGACCAAAGTTGGATAAAGCACAGGGACAAATAACCAAACGAATGGAAACACATGAACTATGAACCAATGGCTGAGGGGTCACCAACTGGATCAGGCCCTCTGAATGGGTGAGACAGTTGATTGGCTTGATCTGTTTGGGAGGCATCCAGGCAGTGGGACCGGGTCCTGTGCTCATTGCATGAGTTGGCTGTTTGAAACCTGGGGCCTATGCAGGGTCGCTTGGCTCGGCCTGGGTGGAGGGGACTGGACCTCCCTGGACTGAGTCTACCAGGTTGATCTCAGTCCTCGGGGGAGGCTTTGCCCTGGAGGAGGTGGGAATGGGGGGTGGGCTGGGGGAAAGGTGAGGGGCCGGGAGGGGGAGAACAAGGGAATCCATGGCTGATATGTAGAACTGAACTGTATTGCAAAATAAAAAAAAAAAACAGCTTGAGCTAATAAATTTCAAGGCTCAACAGAAACTTTGTTGAGATTTGTGCCTTAAAATCATAAATCTTAAACAAATTTACCTTTTGAAATCATATTAATGAAAATGGAAATGTCAAATATGTCCAGAGAAGCCACAACTCCACCAGATTATAGGTGCAATTTATCAGATCAGAAGACTTCCAGTGAAGAAACAGCTTGACTTTATATATTTACTTTGACTGATTATCAAAGACAGTACATTGTACCATTTATATGCCTAGACTTGATGCTGACTCCTAACTCACTGCCTCACTTTTCTTCAAATCTATTAAAATGCTACGTCATTTAAATTTTATCTAAACTACACTCTGTTCAAAGCGTATAATAACAATGTTTTTCTTTCTTGAAGCTTCCCATTTTCTTGTTTCTTCTTCAAAGGAGCAAGTTCAGCTTTTGTTCCCAGATTTGAATGATACTTTGACATGTGACATACAAGGTATTTATGAATTTTAATATATATGGTACTTTTAAAAACTCAATAGAAAGCTTTATGATCATCTTCCATCTACATTATAATTTAATGGATATCTCAAAAACCTTTTTGTTAACTAAGCTTCTTCATTTTCTTATTTATATGAATGAAAGATCCAATTGACTTTGCAGCTTTGCTATGTATTTCCTCCTCATCTCTTTTTATAAAATTAAGTTTTCCTAAATTAATACTTGTTCATTTAATAAAATGGTCACAAAGGCCATAGTCTCATGTCTGTGATGTGATCATATTTCTAGGTATTGAGTGCTCTTATATGACTAATTGGTCTTGATCTCTTTAATGATTTTTATTTAGTTATTTATTTGAAACAGGGTCTCACTGTGTAGCTCTGACTTTGTACTTGATATGTAGACCAGGCTGGCCTTAAAATTACAGAGATCTGCCTGCCTCTCTTCCCAAGAACTGAGATTAGAGAAAAATACTACCATCCTGACCTGCTTAATGATTTTTAAGAAAAAAATCATTGTTTTGGAATTCCTGTCTTTGAAGTGGTGCTTTGATGTCAGTTTTCATTTCAGAAACAGACTAATGTATGTATTAACCAAGTGTAAAATTACTATAGTAATTTAGATGGAATTGTTTCTAAGTAGTATTTAAATTGTGGCTCTTCTTACATAATTTGGAACCTCGACATGTGTTTTATTTTTATTTCTTTTCTGGATTATACTGGCTATTATTAAAACTCAAGAAAACTTTTCAAATCTTTTCATTTCCATTTTTTCACTTTTGGGACATAAACAATAAATGTTTTCACCTTCTCTAATGATACACACTCATATTATTTTTATGTACAGTTATGTTAGAATGCATAAGAACACTAGAACTTATTTCGTATCTAATTGTAACTTAATACCTATTGATCAAGTTTTTCACCATTTTTCTATCTTTGTACTCTCCCAGCCTTTGATAAGTACTATCTTAGCTTCTGCGACATCAATTTTTATTTGTGAGTTTACAAATGAGTGATATCATACAGTTTTTGCCAATCTTTACTTCATTCACATATGTTTTATCTCACATGTTATGCATCCTAGGAACTCAAAAACAAAAGATGCTTTCCATGTTTTTAATATTCAATGGTTTGTCATAGGAATAAATGAAGTGAAAATATGACGATCTGTAAAATACAAAGAGGTAGATTGTTTATGGCTAACTAGATAACAGAAAACTTAAGTTTTTTTCCATTACTGAGTTTATTGGAGGAAATAGTATTTTACAAGCTATTATTTCCAATAATATTTCTAATAAGGTACAAAGTGAAATTTGATAACAAAGAGAACTTTTTCTCCTGAAAGAGTTGTCTTGTCTCTACTGTTTAGCCACACTTGCATACATATTTTCAATTTCTTTGTCTTCAGGACATATGTAGGCAAATTCTTCATGGGCATAGGCATTGTGGAGATAGCACCAGACTCCTGAGAATTCTGCCGGAATGTCAAAGTCACAGTACTTCTTGGCAGTAACCTAGGGTTTTAGAAAAAAATGAAAAAAGTTGATAGTAAAATATATCATTTATGTTCTCTTATGTAGAAATGCACCTCAAAGGCCAGGTACTACAAAATAAAGTATAAAATAATCATAAAGAATATTGAATTTACTGTTTTAATGTTTTGTCTACAAATGTAGAGGAAGCCATATGTTTACCTTACTAGAAGGTCAGTGTGATATATACTACCAACTCACAAACCCCTCACTCTATGCAGCCACTCATACTCAAACTCACTTTAATAATATTCAGTTTGGATAACAAACTGCAGTCAGCCAGTGTTAGTTGATCTCCATCTAAGAAGTTTTCTAGAAACTGTGTGTTCAAGTGTGTTCAAGAAGTTTTCAAGAAACTGTCTTGATCAATTTTGTCCAAAATTGGAATATTTAAGTTGTCATTCAGATGTTTAAATTCTCTTAGCAGAGATTTTTCAAAATTTGAGGCAATGAAGTAATAAGGTCACTTACAAATGTATTATCTTGATAAGTAAATATGTTCTTAATAAGCTTTCATGGTGTACACACTGCTTGAACTAGCTCTTTTCCACTAATACACTGATGAGACAGAGTCAGCTCAAATGTTGAGTAAAATATCTTGGACTTAAGGTCCAAGAAAGGAGACTATGTTTTTATGACTCAGAGGAAAACAAACCTATTCAAGAATGTTTATTGGAGATGCTAGGTCCTTCAGTTTAAAGAACTTCAAAGGCATAGTTTTTCAGCTAGTTCACAGCTAGTCAACAAATGTTCTATTTGTTTTTTCTTTTTTATTATTATTAACTTTTAAAATTTATTTTACATACCAACCACAGTTTCCCCTCCCTCTTCTCATCCCATTCCCTCCCCCACCTCCTTTCAACCCCCTCCATCAACTCCTCAAAAAAGGTAAGGCATCCCATAGGCATCAACAAAGCATGGCACATCAAGTTGAGACAGGACCAAGTTCTCCCCCTCCCTATATCCAGGGTGAGCGAGGTATCCCACCATAGGGAGTAGGTTCCAAAAAGCCATGAATGCTCTATTTGAACTGTGTTGGTAATTAATATATTGAATCTTGGATTCTAAATACACTAAAACTCAATGCAAGGGAATTTCTGAGGACAGAACAGAAAATGAAGGGGGAAGTGGGCTGTTCCCCAAAATGCACTAATTTTTGTGAAAATTCTGTTTTAGTTGAGTGACAATGGGAGAATGAACAAGTATCTGAGAAAAATAAAGTCTTAAAAATAATTCTTACTCTTATTTGCTTTCTTTTGTATATTCTTAATATATGCAGAAAACTTGGCAAAGAGATTATAGCCCATATCAAAAGATTCCTTGTACTTAGGACTCAGGTGAGGATATCTTAAAAAGGAATGCAGGTGACTATAATTCCCAAACTGTATTATAGATCCATGGTGTCCTAGACTTTACAAAGAATAGAAATTTTCTAAATTTCTAAATTGTACTGAAAATTTAAGGTATTCAGAAACCTCTCATTAGAAATATATTTTTCCTCAAATTGAGAATATTTTAGTTTCTAAAATTCAGTGGAAATTATGGCCTGGGATTTAAACCTTATATACCTATAACAATGATGCTTTAGATTCTTGATTATGTTCCTATTTGTGCAAGGAACAAAAGCAATACATTTTGAGAAAGTAGTTGGGAAACAAGCAGGTAAAATGTCTTTCTTGTAGACTCAAGTACATAAAAAGCATGATCACCTCATTAGACGCAGAAAAGACCTTTGACAAAAATCCAACAACCCTTCATTATTAAAGTCCTAGAGAGACTAGAGATACAAAAGATGTAACATAATAAAGGCAATTTACAGCAGCTCCACAACCAATATCACGCTAAATAGAGAAAAACTCAGTATTTCCACTAAAATCAGGAACAACACAAGGATGTCCACTCTCTCCATGCCTGTTCAATGTAGTGCTTAAAGTCTTAGACAGCAATAAGACAAGAGGTATACAAATAGGAAATGAAGATGTCAAGATATCCTTATTCACAGATGATATGATTCTCCATAAAGAACCCAAAGTCTCCATACAGCTGATAAATTCATTCAGCAAAATAGCAGAATAAAAAACTAACACACAAAAATCAGTAACCTTCCTGTATACAAATGACAAACACACTGAGAAAGAAATCAAGGGAACAATAGTTTCAAAAATAAAGTATCTTGGAATAAATCTAACCAAATTAGATTGATTCTCCACAATGGAGGTAAGAAAGATTATGTCTGGAGTGCAAGGAGATACTTTAGGGTGTCTCTTGGTGCTACTATGTCCTGTGATCGAAGCCAATGGGAAACTATAACAGCTTAATCCAGGCAGGATGACAAAGGGCATAGAACCTTCAGGAATGTATGGGCCACTCCTCCAGGAAAAGAACCAAGACCTGCTGGGGTGCTTGCCAAAGGTGGAGGAAATACAGAATGGGGTATTAGAGGAAGGTAGTTCTAAATACCAACTAAAGCCATGTGACCAATTGCAGAAACAAGGATTAGAATTGACATGAGTGTTTCTGTCATATTTTGTTAAGGATATGTTTGCACAGATATTTGTATTTTCTTTCTTCAATTGCCTTATCTTGTAATGTAACATCAATTAAGAGACTACCAGTGATTATTATATTTAAATTTTGAGATACCAAAAGAATGTCCCTCAAGGGACATTGCCACTTATTCTAAAACTTATAATGTGTTTGTGGTTGTACATGGGATAGTTATATCATGTTAGGTGTACCTATAACCTGGTTATTGTTTTCATTTGAAAACAAAGCATGACATGAGAATATTGGTGAAATTATTAAGGCCACTCCACATAGTTAAAAGGGAGGTTTATTTTGTGGGGTAACTTACAAGTGAAGGGATAGTTTACAGGGTCTGGGAAAGGTGTAGCACAGTCCGGTGGTGTTCTCTGGAGAACTCTGCTCGGTCTACCTCCAGCGTCCAGGGTCCAGGAACCAAGAGAGCCGGCGCATCTGGATCTCGGTCTTCAGGGTCCTCTCTTGGCCATGCCTTGTAGGCGTGACAGTTACCTAAGCCTCAATGGGGGTTGGAACTTCCAGATTAAAACTGGAATGGCTACCCACTACATAAGATATGATTGTGTGTCATGTTTACAAGAGGTGGACTTGTAATAGCTATTCTTGGTGTCAATTTGACTACATCTGGAATTAGCTAAAACCCAAGCAGCTCAGTATACCTGTGAGAGATTTTTCTTAATTAAATCATTTGAAATGGGAAGACCCACCTTTAATCCAGATCCACTTTTAATCTGGGCCACATCTTCTGCTAACAGCCTATATAAAGGACAGAGATGAAGGAAGCTTTTGCTTTTTTCCTGCTTGTCCTCACTCTCACTGGTGAATTCATTCCTTCACTGGCACAAGAGCTTACTTCTCCAGGATTCTGGCATATACTAAACGTTAGCTGAAGCATCCAGCCTCATGGTCTAAAACCTACTGGATTCTTGGACTTCCCTTTGATATACAGCTATTGTTGGAGTAGTTGGACTACAGCCTGTAAGCCATGCTAACAAATCCCATATATATTTATTCTGTCAGTTCTGTTCCTCTAGAGAACCCTAACTAATACACCCCTTAATAATCTATCACTTTGCCTCTGTTAGCTCTTTCCTCTTAGCTAATAAATATGTTCATGTCCTATTAAACCTAAAATTATCTTCCCTTCCTCTCCAAATATCCTCTCTTAAAGTACCATTGGGTCTTATTCCTTTCTATGCTGCAAGTTTCTTCACAGGGGAACCCTCTCTTTTCTTGCTTTGCTTATTCTCCTAAGCTGATTCCATCCATTTGCACATCACCAGCAATTGTGACATTCCTTTGTCATCTATTCCCAAGGTGCTTCCAACATCTCCAGTTTTATGCACATATACCAACCAAAGAGCATGGTGTTCCTCCATGAACCAACTAACCTTCCTCCTGCCCCTCTTTAATGCTGGATAATGCTGTCATAACTTATGCAATCTGCCACTATGCCTTTGCTCTACCATCATTGACTCTAACCCTCTGAACTGTAAGCCCAATTATATATGTTCTGTAATAAGTTGCCTAGGTCATGCCATTTTGTCACAATGGTAGAAAACTAATTAATATGGAGGACAGTTTCATATAGAGAGGGATAGATGAGGGATAAAAAAGAAATGATATTTGGAAAAGCCACTGGGAAAACTTATTATATTTATATTGTAAGATTACTTAGAAGTAGTTATTCTACGTGTTAGGGTGTGGGAGCCCGTTCTCGGGTTCCTCATGGCTTTCCCCAGCAGGTCCGCATAGAGGATGATTAGATCACGGGCCTAAGTGCAGGTGTCTGAGATGGTCTGCACTTGGCTGTGCTGGGGGAGGAGGTCTTTTGCTCCACCCCTTGGCGTCTCTATAAAAACCCTGGGGCAGAGACAGTCGGGCCCGTTGGAAAAGGTTCCAGGCCCTCTCGAGGCTATCCTTTATTTTCTATCTGTTTATCTCCGCAAGATTCTCCGCAATAAATCCTTCTATCTAATATTTCCTGCTGCTCGCACTCAAGAAAACTCTGGGGAACTGTGGGGGTGGTTGGGTAAACGCCCCACAGAATGGCGCCATGAACAGGGACTAAAGAAAAAAGAAAAAAAAAGGGACTAAAGAAAAAAAGGGGGGACTAAAAAAAGGGGGGACTAAAGACAAATGAACAGGGACTAAAGACAAAGTAATAGGGACTAAAGATAAAGGAAAATAATAGTTTTATTACAGAGTTTTTGGCGAAAGTGCTGAGTTCAGCCCTGCCAGTGGATGAGGCATGCCGGTGTTATGGAAAATATATATTTTTTATATATATTTTTGAGAGGCAGGGGTTTTATCCTCGAGAGAAAAGGAAAGCGGACTGGAAGGATGTCCGATGCTGCAGCGAAATTCTCTTCTGTCAAAATTTTCTATCTTCTATCCCTTTCTCAATTTCTATCTGTGAAAAATAAGTATAAGGCATAGGGTAGTAATATAGTTTAGGAAAAACTTAGAAGTGTAAGATTGTGTAGAAAAAAATAAGGCAACTAGACAGGAAAAACTCTACAATTTTCTAACTTTGGGGGCTATGAATGCAAACTGGGAAAAAAAATCTTTCTTTGGGCTTTTTGGGTAGTAAAAAAGCTCTTCTTTGAGCTTATGGGGAAGAAAAAGTTTCCTATGGAAGCTTTTGACCTGGGGACAGCTGAAATGCTAAGTCCAAGCGGCAGGAGAAAGTAATTTCTCCCTGAGGCAAAAATGGGGGTATAAGAAGTCAAAGTTTAAAGTTGGGAAGTTTTGGGAAAAGTTGGTCTTTCTCCTGGGGAAAAAAATCTTTCTCTTAAACTAAAAGCTTTTCTTGGAAAACTTGAACTCTCTAAAAAGCCTTAATCTTTCTCAAAAGCTCTTAAACTTAAAAACTAAAGCCTTTAACTTTCTCAAAAGGACAAAAATTAGAATCACCTGAAGATATTAATATGGGGACCACCTGTGATTAGCTCAAAGGGAAAACAACAAACTTAAGACAGCAAAACCTCTAAGTTCTCTTTCAAGTTTTAAAAATCCTCCCTGCAATGCAGGAGGCAGGGACAAGTTCCTAAAAAAAACCTCTTCTAAGCTCTGTCTCTTTAAACTAGTAAAAGACAGTGGGTCAGAGTACCCTGAGGGAAATGCTGGGAGAGTGTGGGTAAAGAGCTACACAGAGCCCAAAAGGGCAGGAAACTTTACCTGAGAAAAGCAAAAAAGTCAAGCTTCTCAGTTACAGCCGAGCTGAGGCATCAAGGGTTTTGTTTGAGTGAGCGTTTCAGAATGAAAAGGTGCTCCTAATCGTCCTAACGCAAAGATCCCCTGAAGCATTGTATCCTCGATTCTGACCAAAAACCCAGAGGTGACTGGCCAGCGTCTCTGAGTTGGGGTGCATTTCGGGGATACTAGGGTTCCTGCAGTTGCAAACTTCCTGGAGCACAGAGCTGAGGCAGGAAGGTGCAGGACCCAGGGGAAGATTGCTAATGAACAAACAAAACTAAAGCCAGTGAGAATGGCACAGTTGTCCACTTTCCTAAAAGTCCCGGGTTGATAGGTCCACAGCTGCAAAAAGAAATCTGAGAAAAAGCTTTTCTATCAAAGTAAGGACTTTTCTGGAAAAACAGTAAAGTTGAACTGTGTCTGAAGCAGTTGTGCTGCTGAGTCAGAACGCTGTCTGGGGAAAGAGCCCAGTCAGGGCAGAACAGAACTAGTAAAGTTTTTCTGTCAGAGAAAACACCTCTTTGAGAAAAGCTTTGTTTCAACTGACTCCCCTGAGATGAGGGAGTGTAGCCCTGAGGGGTGATTGCCTCTGGAATAAGCTCTGTCCTTGAGCACCCAGACAAGCAAACGCAACCCACTGGGGGACTGGGCCGGGTGAAGGTCTGATAAGGCAAAACACCTGTCCTAATGGGAGTTTAGAAATGGCAAAAACCTCCCTTGTTAGATTTTCAGTCTGTATGCAAACCACACAGACCCTGAAAACAGAAACGGACAAAAAGCCCCTCCCTACCTTCAGTAGCAGGGAAAGCCGCCACTGTAGTATTGGAAACTGTTCCTGGGGTAGAGGGGATAAACTTGAGACCAAACTGGGAACTGTCTGGGAGAAAGACTCTGAAGAAACAGAAGGGACAGAATCCTCCCCAGAAAATGCATGACCTGTGAAAAGCTGCTAGAATTTGAGGCAGATTTTGGGGGGGAAAAGCCCCTACTTCCAAAGGCAGCTAGCAGAGGTACAGAGCCGCAGACAGATACCTGAAGCTCTGCATCTGGGGGGGGAAGGAACAAGCAAAATGAGATAAATCAGTGGGAGAAAATCTCTCCGAAAGAGCTATGGAAAAGCTGTAGTGCATGATCTTGTTTTTCACTGACTGGCTAAGACAAACACAAGCCCCGAGGAAAGTTGCTATCAGAAATTGCCCACCTCAATGCGCACTAACGAGGCAGGTGCAGTTCTGATTTGGGGGCCAGTGTCAATTAAAGGAGAGACACCTGTTAAAGCCAGCTGAGGAGAGACCAGAAACCTCCCAATGTCCCATAATTGAAAATGTAAAATGCCTGTTCAAATCTCCCGTTGCAAAAGCAAAAAACTTTGTTCAAACCTCCCGGGCAAGAATTTGTAAGCAAGTCTGGTAAAAAAGAACCAGTTGACTCTCAGACCCAAAAAGAACTATGGGGAATGACTGATATAAGGGAAATGATATAAAGAAATGATATAAGGGACTGATATTATGGACTGATATAAGGGAAATGCATTCTGGGAAAGGTAGTTTTTCCACTAAAGATGGCGACATTGTCCTGAAACACTTTTGTCAGCTCGAAAATACGTTCATGGTAAACTTTAAAATACAGCTTTTAAAAGAATAAGGAGGAAAATCATCTAAGAGTTTTAAGTGTCCATTCCAATGAAACATTGAAAGGATATGGAACTAGGCACTTCGCGGTTTGGGGGGTGGTAAAATGACTTATTTACCCTAATAGCTGTGCAAAGTTTTAATGGTAGTTGGATGACAGAAAGCTACCTATAAGATCAAACAAGCCACTTTAAAATCCTTAAAGCAAGAGAAAGCAGTTTATACACTGAACGTTGTCTTAGATATGAAGAAACTTATGTTGAAATTAAAGTCCTTTGCCTTTTGAACAAACTGCCTGCAATGAGTGATTCCTTTGCAAATCTAATAAGGATACAAGGAAACAGGCATTCAAAAAGAAATGACTGCTTTAGAGATGGGGGAAAAATTCAGACAATCTAGCTGTCTTACAAAAGAGTTGCTTCGCCTGAAAGTTCCTTATAAGAAATCAATGCTAAATATTACAGCTGCTAATACATCAGGAGTTAAAGCTAATGAAGTGAAAATACTAAATACAGTTCGGAGCTGTGCCGCTTTTGGCTTTACTAGCTTCTTTAGAAAAATACTTTAAATCATCTTATAGCTGTGCGGTATT
This sequence comes from Peromyscus eremicus, assembly GCF_949786415.1. Classification (NCBI taxonomy): domain Eukaryota; kingdom Metazoa; phylum Chordata; class Mammalia; order Rodentia; family Cricetidae; genus Peromyscus; species Peromyscus eremicus. Next base: position 133,543,781 of record NC_081439.1, read on the forward strand.
TGGCAAAGAGCTTACAGCAGCTAAATACGGTAATTTCACCGTCAGTGTGAAGTGAAATTTTTCGGTAGAACAAACCAAAAATACTGCTGTAATAGAAACGTTTGTCTGAATTGAAGCATTTAGGGGGACTATTATGAATTTGGGTGAAGGGACAGCCTCTAGTTAAAAACCGTGTACCGCTGACAGTGCATCTCTGCCGGTTCCGGAACGGCTGAGAGAACTGGCAACTTTGGAGTGTGGCGTCATCCTGGGAAGGTTACAGTCCCCTAGCAACAACTATCTCAATTCTATAACAACACTCACTAAATCCCAGTGCTTTATAACAAAGCTGACTATAAACTCTAAACGTTAGCAACGATGTATGTACTTCCTGTCTAGTTAAGAATCTTTCTAATAGAGATAGTGATAATAATTAAGAGTAAGAAGTAGAAAAAGATGAAAATAAGATATGTGAGTTTGTAAAAATTCTGTCTTGTTAGATCTGTGTTAAAGAAATCTTCAGATGTTTGCTAAATTATATATATGCTAATGGTAGCCCTATATAAGTTTGTAAAATAGATCTACAGAGTTCCTTTAAGAATATAAGCTTGCAAGAAGTATCTAATGTAGTCTTAAGACATGTAGTAATAAGGTTGTAATAAGTAAAGATGCTAGTTGTAAACGTAAGTTTAAATAAGTACATAAGAAGTAATAAGAAATATATTTGCTAAAGTAGTTCTATAGTTTCCTTAAGGAGTTTAAATAAGTAGATGTTAGTGTTATATGAGTTTGTAAAAACGTGTAAATGTTGAATGTGAGTCTAAATGCTTTGCAAGGCAAAAGGTTATATGTGAGTTTGTGAAAAAGTGTAAATGTTAAGTGTGAGTCTATTAATGTATATGCTGAAAAAACCTGAGATACAGAACTTAGTGTCCTAGCAGACTGCAAAACAGGCAGTCTGAGCGGTTTTTCAAAAGCTCCAGAAGCCACTAAGAAGCTAAGAATGGCGGACGCCAGAACTAGCACAAGGCATCCGCAGCTGAGATTCATGGAAAATCAACGCAACACAGAAAAACCTGAGCTAACATCAAAAACGGTGCGGTTTAGAATACTACTGTACCTAAAAAGGTCTCTGTCTGTGAGAACAAAAGTTGCAGAGACGCTTGTTTGAAGTAAAATTGTTAACGGCAGAAAGTTTTGGTTGAAAACCATCTCTTCATATTTGGAAGTGAAAGCCTGATACTAGAATTTATTTCTTGTTTGAACTTTTTGAACTTAAAATGAGATAAAACTACAAAGATTTTGGTTATGGATTTCTTCATATTTGGAAGGCTCGTACCAGAATTTATCATGTGAATTTTGGGACTTAAGAAATGAAATGAACAGTAGAGATTTCATTGCAATGGGACAATTTTGAGTTTATTCATAGTAATGACCTAGAACTGTTTGCTGGAATTGGGTTAAAAATGGAACTGTTTAAATGAGGAAATTTATTTCTACCTAGAATCAAGATGCAGTTTTGTGTATGCGTGTATGCTTTATTAATTGGTGATTCATGTATTCTGTGTTAAAAATGCAATTGTTTTGTGGAACTGTTTGTGTAAAAATGGAATTACTTATGGAACTGGTTTGTGTTACAAATGGAACTGTTTAAACAGAAGTTTGAGTTTTCTAACTAGGCTTGAGATTTTGCTTAAATTATAAAGAAAAGGGGGAGAGTTAATATTCCTTAGTCTAATTTCAAAAGTTGTTTGAGTGGATTAATGTCATGTTTTTGTTAGTAAGAAATGCAAATGGGGTATATTAAGAGACTACTTTTAAAGTATAAAGAGTTTTATTAAGAAACTGCTTTTGGATGTTTTGCTAAGTTTTCAAAGTGTTAATGGTTAGATTGAGAAGACTGCTTTTCAATATGGGTTTGTAGGAATTGTATGAGTTTCTTCTAACTAGGTTTGAGGTTTTCTTTAAAAAATTATAAAGAAAAGGAGGAGCTATGAGATTGAATTATGTTTGCAGAACCCTATTGATATTAATGCACCCTGGTTTTGTGGAGTTAAGAAATATTTAAGTTTGATGTGAATACATCGAAGTTTTTCCTATGTTCTGTTAGCAAGAAAATTCAAATGATTGAGTTAAAGTTGTAAGATGGAGAAAATTGTTAACTATATTTAGCACCATATATGCTAATTCAAATGGTTCTGTTAAGAGTTTGCTTTGTGTTATAAGATTGAGAGAATTGTGACTATGTATAGCAATGTTTATGTTAACCTGTTAATGGTAATGATGAAGCTAAGGGATTCTTTAAGTTTGTAGTAGCCTTAAGAGTTTTTGGTTTAGAAAGGGCTTGAGGCAGCTAAGACTGCTGTAGTTACCTTGGACCTAATTCAAAAGAAATGCCATCTTTATCATCCTCTACTCCCATATTGGGAGGTATAACAGCTATGGAGATTGCTGTAAGCCATTAATAGTTATTTTTTTATATATATTAAGAAAGGGGGACCTGTGGGAGCCCATTCTCGGGTTCCTCATGGCTTTCCCCAGCAGGTCCGCATAGAGGATGATTAGACCACGGGCCTAAGTGCAGGTGTCTGGGATGGTCTGCACTTGGCTGTGCTGGGGGAGGAGGTCTTTTGCTCCACCCCTTGGCGTCTCTATAAAAACCCTGGGGCAGAGACAGTCGGGGCCCGTTGGAATAGGTTCCAGGCCCTCTCGAGGCTATCCTTTATTTTCTATCTGTTTATCTCCGCGATGTTCTCCGCAATAAATCCTTCTATCTAATATTTCCTGCTGCTCGCACTCAAGAAAACTCTGGGGAACTGTGGGGGTGGTTGGGTAAACGCCCCACATTAGGGTAATGGTCTCCCCAGGAGTGATGGACTATCTAACAAAAATGTCTGTGCTAGGCAGATGATTGATACTTCTCTTCAACTTGTTGGTCACAGGAGTCCAAGATACTCTCCTAAGCCAGATGACTAGCGCTTATGAATTATACAGTGTTAGTACTCTGTCTCCTCACTCCCATCCCATGAGTTCTTTATTTCAAGTTTATAGAAATTTTCCTGTTTTAAAATTTGCTATGAATTTAAAAATCATTTGGATCATTATATCTATTATGTATTTGAAGTTGAAGGAGGAGGTTTATGTATGTGTCTTATTGTAATCCCAGATTCCCAAACCACTTTCGAGTTAGCAAGAATCCACGATCTGGAACTGGTAAGATGGCTCAGTGGATACAGGTACTTATCACTGAATCTGAGGACTCAAGTTTGATCCTTGGGACCCAATTGATGGAAAGAAATATCCGACACCCACAAGTTTTTCTTTAGTCTCCACACATGTGCTATGGCATGCATGTACATGTGCACAAAAACATGCACACACACACACATACACATCAATTAATCAATCAATAAGTATAATTTTAAAGATGAGAAAAATCAATCTGGAAGTATCAATAGACCAAAAATTATCATAAGCATAATAATATCCTATAACATGTTGTGCCTTGGAGGAGCCAGTGTCTGCTCTAGAAATTCCTCAATTTTAATGAAGTCTGTTTTCAACTCCTTATTATATACCAAGAATGGAGGATTGGTACCTGGGGCTAAGTTCTTCAGTTCTTCAGATTTTCTATGATCATTGAGAATAAGAAGAGTTAGATCTCTAGATAAAGTACATGCTATCAAATACCAACATTATATTGTTGTCTATCAATATCAAGCACCAGAATCCAATATATCCTAATTTATCTTACCCGGTCATGTCAATAATAGTCGCATTAAATTTAACTCCTTTAAGCCAGAGTATCATAAAAAGGCATTGGCAAAAGGGACAATTTCCGATACTTTCCCCATCACTTCCAGCCTAGTAAGATAAAGAAAGTCCTCAATGTACTCATTTTCTTGTTACACAAGCATGTATTAAGTGCCTATTGAGAAATTGGAAGTGCTTAATCTCTTGGATTCTGATAGAGACAATAAATGAAATAATATAAAATTTTCAAATGTGATCTTATAATACCATAATTTATATAATAGTTTTCCTATTGTGTATTTTAGCAACAAACATGAGCATATAACTTGTCTCACTTTTGAGATTTAAGTAAAAAAATACATTTTCTTATAGATCCTTTCTAATTTTCCCCTTGAAAAGATTCTTTCAATATTTCTAGAAAACATTTCGTTTATTTTTTGTGTGAGTTATTTGTTCATAACATTTTTCCATTTTTCTTTTTTTTCACAGCATAACATTTTTATTTTTATTTTATTTATTTTTTGTCATTCAAGCAAGAGCACCAATTATTTTTCTTTATTGATACAATTTCAATGGATGGTATGAACACTTTTACAACCAGTTTTACTTCATTTTTTCATTTTTCTATTAAGGTTTTTTTTCAGATCAATAAGGAAAATATTATACACATAAATGAAACTGTATAGGGGCTAAATAAATAAAAATAATGTTATTTAAAATTTAAGCTTACTCTATCATGGTATCTCTTTCATTGCTTTCCCACTCCATGCCTGTTGCAGCTTGACCATCCTGTTCCTTTATGTTCTCATCTCCTATCCCCTACCTTCCATTGCCCACCCCTCATGCCCAGTTTACTCATGGAGATCTCATCTGTTTCCTGATAAAGGGAGATATCATGGGGATAGAGAGAAACCGGGTACTAGGGAAGTTCTCAGGAATCCACAAGGATGACCCCAGCTTGGACTACTAGAAATAGTGAAGAGGGTGTCTGAACTGAACTGGCTTACCCCAGTGACCAGATTGGTGAATATCCTGTCATCACAGAGCTTTTCTCCAGTGACTGATGGAAGCAGATACAGAGATCCACAGGCAAATACCAGGCAGAGCTCCAGGAATCCAGTCAAAGAGGGAGAAGAGGGATTCTATGAGCAAGTACATCAAGAGCATGATGGGGAAACCTGAGGAGATAAAAAAACCAAACTAGTGGGAACTCGTGAAATTTGAATCAACAGCTGTGGAACCTTCATGGGACTGGGCTTGGCTCTCTGCATAGTGCAACAGTTGTGTAGCTTGATCTGCTTAAAGGGGCCTCCTGGTGTAGGATCAGAATCCATCCCTGGTGTATGAGCAGGTGTTTTGGAGCCCACTACATATGATGGGACACCTTATACAGCCTTGAGGCAGGGGGAGAGGCTTGGACTTGCCTCTTCTAAATGTAACTCCCCATGGGAGGCCTTACCTTTTTGTAGGAGGTAATGAGAGGTGGGTTGGAAAGGGGAGGTTGGAGGGGCAGGAGGAGGGAAGAGAGGGATCTTTGATTGGTATGTAAAATGGATAAAAAAATTTAAATTTACATAAAATTTATTATTATTTATTTCTATACAGCCTGTTTTCCTGATCTGCATATTCAAGATTTAAAAAACTTTATAGTCTTACCTTGTTTAACCATAAGTATCTTCTATGATATTTTCCTCTAGGAACCTTTTTTGTTTAATTTTACATGTGCTTTATCTATTTAGAATTTTTGGTGTTAGGTATATTGGGACTTCTGCTGTAGTTTTTTATTATTTTATATTTTTTAATACAATATATTTCAATTGTATTCTTTTCCCTCCCCCAAGACCTCCAAGATCTTCCCCACCTCCCTATATCCACTTGACTTTGTGTTACTTCTCTCAAAAACCTCCCAATCTCCCAAACTCCGATAAAACAAAGACTGAAAAGACAATACCAAATCCTATCAAACATAGGCACACACAAAATACATGAAGTTTGTTTTCTGTTGGTCAACCACTCCTGAGTATGAGCCTGCCCTGAAGTGTAGCTGATATACCCAGTGCCACTCCACCACAGAAAAATAAATTTTCCTTTTCCCATTAGTTATAAATTATAAACAGCTTCTTGGTTAGGGATGGGATTGTGCTCAGTTCCCCTTCTCCATCTGGGTATTTTTGTCTAGTTTGAACTTGTGCAGGTTTTGTGTGTACTGTCATAGTCTCTGTGAGTTCATATATGCACCAGCCCTATTGTGTCTGAAAGATGTTATTTCCTTAGAGTCATCCATTACTTCTGGTTCTTACAGTCTTTCTACCTCTTCTTCTGTGTAGATGCCTGAGTCTTCAAAGGAGGGGTTTGATAAGACATCCCATTTAGGATTGAGTTCTCCAAGGTTTCATTGCATGTTGGCCATTTGTGGGTCTCTGTGTTAATTACCATTTACTGCAAGAAAAAGTTCTCTGGTGTGGGTTGAGTGATGATTGGTCTACATGTAAAGCAATATGTCATTAGAAGCCAGATTATTATTATGTTTCCTTAGCAGAATAACAGTATCAGGTTTTTCTCTAAGGCCCATAATCTATATAGTCTTCAGTGAAAGATGTGAATTCCATCACACAGAGTGGTCCATAAAATTCAATTTTATTTGTTTTATTATTTTTTCATTTTTTTATTATTAAGAAATTTTCTATTCATTTTACATACCAACCACAGATTCCCCCACTTTCTTCCCACCCCCAGCCTTCCTCCCCAACCCTCTTCCCATTCCCACCTGCTCTAAGTCAAGGTCTCCCATGGGGAGTCAGCAGAGCCTGGTACATTCAGTTGAGGCAGGTCTAAGCCACTAACCCCTGTACCAAGGCTGCGCAAGGTGTCACACCTTAGGCACTAGGCACCAAAAAGCCCATTCATGCATCAGGGACAGATCCCGATCCCATTGCCTGGGGGCCCCCTCAAACAGTTCAAGCTAAACAACTGCCTCGTGTAACCAGAGGGCCTAGTCTAGTCCTGTGGGGGCTCCACAGCTATTGGTCCAAAGTTCATGCATTTCCACTAGTTTGGCTGGCTGTCTCTGTATATTTTCCAATCATGATCTCAATGTCCCTTGCTTATAGAATCACTCCTCTCTCTCTCTCTCTCTCTCTCTCTCTCTCTCTCTCTCTCTCTCTCTCTCTCTCTCTCATCAATTGAACCTCTGGAGCTTGAGCTGGCACCCGGCCATGGATCTCTGAATCTGCTTCCATCAGTAACTGGATGAAGGCTCTATGATGACAGCTAGGGTATTCATTAATCTGGTTACCAGAGTAGACCAGTTCAGACACCCTCTCAAATATTGCCAGTAGTCTAAGGTGGGGTCATTCTTGTGGATTCCTGGGAACTTCCCTAGCACTCTGTTTCTCCCTATTCCCATGATGTCTTCATTTATCATAGTATCTCTTTCCTTGCTCTTCCACTCTGTCCCTGTTCCAGCTCGAACCTCCCATTTCCTTATGTTCTCATCCCCTATTCCTTGCCCTCCATTTACCCCCTCACCCCTGAGTTTGCTCATGTAGATCTCATCTATTTGTCCTGCACTGGGTCTGCACTCTTAGGGTCCTCCCTGTTAGTTAGCTTCTCGGGAGTTGTGGGCTATAGTCTAGTTATTCTTTGCTTTACATCTACTTATGAGTGAGTACATACCATGTTTGTCCTTCAGAGTCTGGGTTACCTCACTCAGGATATTTTCTAGTTCCAGCCATTTGCCTGCAATTTTCATGATATCATTGTTTTGTTTTGTTTTGTTTTGTTTTTTACTGATGAGTAGTACTCCATTGTGTATATGTGCCACATTTTCTTTACCCATTCTTCAGTTGAGGGCATCCAGGTTGTTTCCAGGTTCTAGCTATTATGAATAATGCTGCTATGAAAATAGTTGAACATGGATCCTTGTGGTATGATTGAGCATTGCTTGGATATATGCCCAAGAGTGGTATAGCTGGGTCTTGAGGTAGATTGATTCCCAATTTTCTGACAAACCACCATACTGATTTCCAAAATGGCTGTACAAGTTTGCACTCCCACCAACAGTGGAGGAGTGTCCCCCTTGCTGCACATCCTCTCCAACATAAGCTGTCTGCGGTGCTTTTTATCTTAGCCATTCTGACCAGTGTAAGATGGTATCTCAAAGTTGTTTTGATTTGCATCTCCCTGATGACTAAGGATATGGAGCAATTCCTTAAATGTCTTTCAGCCATTTGAGGTTCTTCTGTTGAGAATTCTGTTTAGCTCTGTAGCTCACTTTTTAATTGGATTGTTTGGTATTTTGATGTCTATTTTTTTGAATTATTTATATATTTTGCAGATCAGCCCTCTGTCAGATGTGGGGGTGGTGAAGATCTTTTCCCATTCTGTAGGCAGTCTTTTTGTCTTATTGACTGTGTCTTTTGCCCTACAAAAGCTTCTCAGTTTCCGGAGGTCTCATTTATTAATTGTTGCTCTCAGTGTCTGTGCGACTGGGTGTTATATTTAGGAAGTGGTCTCCTGTGCCAATTCGTTCAAGGCTACTTTCTACTTTCTCTTCTATCAGGTTCAGTGTAACTGGATTTATGTTGAGGTCTTTGATCCACTTTGGCTTGAGTTTTGTACATGGTGACAGATATGGATCTATTTGCAATCTTTCACATGTTGACATCCAGTTATGCCAACACCATTTGTTGAAGATTCTTTTCTCCATTATACAGTTTTGGTTTCCTTGTCAAAAATCAGGTGTTCATAAGTGTGTGGATTAATGTCAGGACTTCATTTTGATTCCATTGGTCCACATGTCAGATTTCATGCCAGTACCAAGCTGTTTTTGTTACAATAGCTCTATATTAGAGCTTGAAGTCAGGGATGGTGATGCCTCAAGAAGTTGCTTTATTTTACAGGATTGTTTTAGCTATCCTGGGTTTTTTGTTTTTCCATATGAAGTTAAGTATTGTTCTTTCCAAGTCTGTGAAGAACTGTGTTCGTGTTTGTATTTTGATGGGGATTGCATTGAATCTATGGATTGCTTTTGGTAAGATTGCTATTTTTACTATGTTAATTCTACCTATCCATGAGCATGGGGGATCTTTCCATTTTCTGATATCTTCTTCAATTTCTTTCCTTAGCGACTTAAAGTTTTTATCATACAGGCCTTTCACTTGCTTAGTTAGAGTTACCACAAGGTGTTGTATATTAGTTGTGGCTATTGTAAATGGTGATGTTTCTCTGATTTCTTTCTCAGCCCATTTTTCATTTGTATATAGGAGGGCTACTGATTTTTTTGAGTTAATCTTGTATTCTGCCACATTGCTGAAGGAGTTTATGAGCTATAGGAGTTCCATGGCAGAAATTTTCGGGCCACTTATGTATATGATCATATCATATGCAAATAGCTAACATTTGACTTCTTTCTTTCCAATTTCTATTCACTTGATCTCTTTTTGTTGCCTTATTGCTCTAGCTGGAACATCAAGTGCTATATTGAATAAATAAAGGGAAAGTGGACAGCCTTGTCTTGTTCCTGATTTTAGTGGAATCACTTTGAGTTTCTCTCCATTTAATTTGATGTTGGCTCTCAGCTTGCTCTAAATTGCCTTTATTATGTTTAGGTATGTTCTTTGTATTCCTAATCCCTCTAGAACCTTTATCATGAAGGGGTGTTGGATTTTGTCAAAGGCTTTTTCAGCATCTAATGACATGATCATGTGGATTTTTTCTTTCAGTTTGTTTGGTGGTGTATTATATTGGTAGATTTTCATATGTTGAACCATCCTTGCATCTCTGGAATGACGCCTACTTGATCATGGTGGATAATTTTTTGATGTGTTCTTGGATTTGGTTTGCCAATATTTTATTGAGTATTTTTGCATCAATGTCCATGAGGGAGATTGGTCTGTAATTCTCTTTCTTTGTTGCATCTTTGTGTGGTTTGGGTATTAGGGTAACTGTAGCCTCATAAAAAGAGTTTGGTAATGTTCCTTCTGTTTCTATTGTGTGGAACAATTTGAAGAGTATTAGTATTAGCTCTTCTTTGAAATTCTGGTAGAATTCTGTACTGAAACCATCTGGTGTTGGGCTTTTTTGGTTGGGACACTTTTTATGACTGTTTCTATTTCCTTAGGGGTTATTGGTCTGTTTAAATAGTTTATCTGGACTTGATTTAACTTTGGTATGTGGTACCTATCCAGAAAATTGTCTGTTTCTTTCAGATTTTCTAATTTTGTGGAATACAGGTTTTTGAGTATGACCTGAAGATTCTCTGGATATCCTCATTGTCTGTTGTTATATCTCCCTTTTAATTTCTGATTTTGTTAATTTGGATGGTCTCTCTCTGACTTTTGGTTAATTTGGAAAAGGGCTTGTCTATCTTGTTGATTTTATTAAAGAACCAACCCTTGGTTTCATTGATTCTTTGTATTGTTCTCCTTGTTTCTATTTTATTGATTTCAGCCCTTAATTTGATTATTTCCTGCCATCTATTCCTCCTGGGTGAGTTTGCTTCTTTTTGTTCTAGAGCTTTCAAGTGTGCTGTTAAGTCACTAGTGTGAGATTTCTCCAACTTCTTTATGTTTGTGTTTAGTGCTATGAATTTTTTCTCTTAGCACTGCTTTTATAGTGTTTCATAAGTTTGGGTATGTTGTACATTCAATTCTAAGAATTCTTTAATATTTTTCTTTATTTCTTCCGTGACCCAAAGGTGATTCATTTGAGCATTATTCAATTTCTGTGAGATTGTAGGCTTTCTGTAATTTTTGTTGTTGTTGAAATCTAACTTTAAACCATGGTGGTCCGATAAGATACAGGTTATTCCAGTGTTTTTTATCTGTTGAGATTTGCTATGTGACCGAATATGTGGTTGATTTTAGAGGAGGTTCCATGGGTTTCTGAGAGGAATGTATATTCTTTTTTGTTAGGGTGGAATATTCTGTAGATATCTATTAAGTCCATTTGAATTATAATGTCTGTTACTTCCCTTATTTCTCTGTTAAGTTACTGTCTGGCAGAACTGTCCATTGGTGAGAGTGGAGTGTTGAAATCTCCCACTACTAGTGTATGGGGTTTGATGTGTAATTTAAGTTTTAGTATGTTTCTTTTACAAATGTGAGTACCCTTGTATTTGGGGCATAAATGTTCAGAATTGAGTCTTCATCTTGGTGGATTTTCCCTGTGAGAAATATGTAATGTCATTCCTGATCTCTTTTGATTGATTTTAGTTTGAAGTCTATTTTATTAGATATTAGGATAACTACACCAGCTTGCTTCTTAATTTCATTTGATTGGAAAGTCTTTTCCCAGCCTTTTACTCTGAGGAAGTATCTGTCTTTGAAGTTCAAGTGTGTTTCTTGTATGCAGCAGAAGGATAAATCCTGTTTTCATATCCATTCTGTTAGCCTGTGTCTTTTTATAGGTGAATTGAGACCATTGATATTACTGGATATTAATGACCAGTGACTGTTAATTCCTGTTATTTTTTGGTGGTAGTGTTGTATGTTTCCCTTCTTTGGTATTTGTTGGTGTGGGATGTAGCTAGAGTTTTCCTGCCTGGCCCACAGTCGGGACAAATCTCTGTCACCCGCCAGTCCCACAGCTGCTCAGACTCAACCAAACAAACACAGACTTATATTGCTTACAAACTGTATGGCCGTGGCAGGCTTCTTGCTAACTGTTCTTACATCTTAAATTAATCCATTTCTATAAATTTATACCTTGCCACATGGCTCGTGGCTTACCAGCATCTTCACATGCTGCTTGCCATGGCGGCAGCTGGCAGTGTTTCGCTCCTCTGTCTTCCTCTTTCCAGAATTCTCCTCTCTCCTTGTCCTACCTATACTTCCTGCCTGGCCACTGGCCAATCAGTGTTTCGTTTATACAGAACGATATCCACAGAAGTGGGATTATCTATTGCCTGTGTTTTAATGGTTGCATCTAATGTCCTGAAGTTGGATTTTTCCTTCTAGTGTTTTCTGTAGGGCTTGATTTGTGGATAGGTATTGTTTAAATCTGGTTTTATCATGGAATATTTTGTTTACTCTGTCTATGGTGATTGAGAGTTTTGCTGGGTATAATAGTCTGGGTTAGCATTCATGGTCTCTTAGAGTCTGCATAACGTCTGTCTAGGACTTTCTGGCTTCTAGAGTCTCCATTGCAAAGTCAAGGGTTATTCTGATGAGTCTGCTTTTATATGTTACTTGGCCTTATTTTTGCAGCTCTTAATATTTTTTCTTTATTCTGTATTTTTAGTGGTTTGATTATTATGTGGGGAGGGGTCTTCCTTTTTTTTGGATCCAGTCTATTTGTTGTTCTGTAAGCTTCTTGTATCTTTATAGGCATTTCCTTCTTTAGGTTCAGAAAGTTTTCTTCTATGATTTTGTTTAATATATTTTCTGTGCCTTTGAGTAGGTATTCTTCTTCTATCCCTATTATTCTTAGGTTTGGTCTTTTCATGGTGTCCCAAATCTCCTGGACATTTTGTGTTATGATTTTTTTGGCTTTAGTGTTTTCTTTGACTGGCGAATCTATTTTCTCTATTGTATCTTCAATGCCAGAGATTCTCTCTTCCATCTCTTGTATTCTGTTGGTTATGCTTTCATCCGTAGTTCCTGTTCATTTCCATTTGCAGCATTCCCTCATTTTGTGTCTTCTTTATTGTCTTGATTTCAGTTTTCAAATCTTGAACTGTTTCCTTCACCTCTTTAATTGCTTTTCTATGATTTTCTTGGCGTTCTTTAAGGGATTTATTGATTTTGTTTATTTTTTTGTTTGTCTTTTTCTTGATTTCTTTAAGGAAATTTTTCATTTCCTCTTTAAAGGCCTCTGTCATCTCCTTAAAGTCATTTTTTAAGGTCAATTTCTTCTGTTTCTTTTGTGCTGGGATGTTCAGGTCTTGCTGATGTAGAGCCAGTAGGTTCTGATGGATCCATGTTTGTCTTTATGTTGTTGACTATATTTTTGCACTGGCATCTACCCATCTCTTTCTCCACTCCGTGTAAGTGGTTTCTGTGTCTGAGGGAGCCTCTCTTGGTCCACTTGATACTTTTGGTCTAATGGGAGCTCTTGGTCTAATTAGGGATCTTGGTCTAATCATTGCTGGATGGACTGTGTTTTAGGGAGCAGCTCTTACTCCAATCAGTGCTGGGGGGCTCTGTCTCAGGGATCAGTTGCAGTCTCTGAGGGAGTGTGAGGTTTGCAGGAGGTGGGGCTTGAGGGTTACAGGGTTTGGTGGGGGACAGTAGTATTCTGATCTGTCTGCAGGTGACGCCTGAAACTGGGACTGCAATGGGTGGTGGTGTGGTGTGTGGCTGGAGAATTTCTCTCCAGCTCCCACCAAGTCCTGGCAGTCTGACAGCCTACTTATAAAATAAACACGCAGACACTTATATTACTTAAACTGTTTGGCCTAATGGCTCAGGCTTCTAGCTATCTAGTTCTTACATCTTAAATTAATCCATTTCTATAAATCTATACCTTGCCACGTGGCTCGTGGCTTACCAGCATCTTCACATGCTGCTTGCCATGGCGGAGGCTAGCAGTGTCTCCCTTTGCCTTCCTGTTCTCTCTATTCTCCTCTCTGTTAGTCCCACCTATACTTCCTGTCTGGCTACTGGCCAATCAGTGTTTTATTTATTGACCAATCAGCAACACATTTGACATACAGAACATCCCACAGCATGGGGGTACAGGGTTGTTCCCCTGGGCCCAAAGCCTAGAGGCTGGGGTGTTTGGCTATGAGCACAAAGACTCCCCTCTTAGTCAAGTCAGCACTCAAATTCAATTTTAAAAAGTGATTGGTTACTCCCTTAACATTTGTGCCACTATCACACCAGTATACCTTGCAGGCAAGTCATTGTTGTAGGTAGAGTGCTTCATAGCAGAGTGAGAATGTAGCACTAATCCTAATTGGTCTTAATAAAAAACTCAGATGCAGATATAGGCTGAAAGATCAGAGAGACAAATCCAGAAGCCACAGCCACCACCTCTTATTTGGCCAACTCCTCAGCTTGAAAGAGAGTGAGCTTCTGTCTCCTCCCACCTTATATTCCCCTCTCCACCAAACCATATCACTTCCTGTCTCCATCTTATTATAACTAATATAAGAAAAACTATATACAAAATACAATAACTATATGCTATATATACAGGCAATAAATATATCAATAATGCCTAGGCCATTTGCATTTGACAAATTCAGAGAAAATACTCCATTATCTATCCTCTCTTTGAGTCTAAAGTCTTTTACCTAATTCACTTTCTATCTTATCTTGCATCACCATCTAATCTACTATCTTTGGGTGTCTCTCAACCTTATACATTTTACACCTCTTAGTGAGTTTCTTTTCTGAGTCTCATAAACAAAGAAAACTATAACTATATAACTATCTAGTCTTCAACTCCCTCAGAGATTTGAGAAGGAAGTAATATTTACTGAGTAAGCAGGAAGTGTAAGCAAGGACTTCAAAAAATGTGAGAAATGACAAAAACAGCTGACTTCCTGTTCAGTCACTCAAGGCTCCTCTGTAATGTTGGGGCACCCATCTTTAGCCTACTGGCCTAGAATATCTGACAGACTTATCTGTGAAGTAGGATTATCTGAAGAGCTGTCCTACTGTGTTCTGGCAAAGTTCAGCAGTCCTTTCTTTTGTGTCCTGCTTGTCCCATTTGAACAGCATATTGTCAGCAGTCAAGGCAAGGGCATTTTCTTGCCCAGTGACTAACTTTTGCCACAAAGAAAGTAAACTCCATATGGAGTTTCTTCAATGCCCATCATCTTCTCTGAAGTAGATTGGTGCTGCCAGGAGCAGACATGTCTTATTGTCATAAAAAACCCCTATGTTATTAAAAAATCTTAAATGCCATATTTTATAGATCTCTGAAGTGTTTGAAGATGACCTATCTAAAATATATCTGTTTGTCCTTGAAAACATACCTAATATGACTACAAGTTCAATTGTAATAGGTGACTAATTGTTAACCTGCATTTCTTTATATCCTAATTAGTTGGTAATAATAACTTTCAAGGACTAGCAATTTGCATTACATTGTTAAGTTAGCTGTACAGGTACAATACCTTGAACAAGATTAGAAATGTATGTACAGTATGTTCTAAAAAATAATCTCAACGTTGTATCAATATACAAAGATCCACATCAATGTAAAATATTTAAAACAAGTAGTTGCTTTTTAAAAGTAGAGTCAATAATTTACCCTTTTATCCTATCAGTTCTATATCTCCATTTTTTTATTTTCAAAACAAGAACTCTGAAATTTATAATTTAATATTAAGCTCCCAAGTAAATTATTTGGGAAGTGGCTGCTGGGTATTTGGGAACAGGCAGACAGGAGAGAAACTTCTACCTACAGAGAGTGGTGGTTAATTTTCTCTTCTGGTAGTATGCAAAGGACCTTCCAGCACTAAGGCTACTAGTCAGGAAGGGTAAAGCTTCTAGTTGGGCACAGGCTTGATTTCTCCATATTCAATAATGTAAGTAAGTGGTGTTTTTAGCAATTGGGCCTTACCTTCAGGTTGTAGAGGGCAAACAATGGCACTATTACTAGACTGCAATTTTGGAGGGGGTCTAGGGAACCTCTAAGGCCAACAACTCAAAAAGAAGTTGTTCTTATGCTGGGAGTTTTACTTGTAGCAGATGATGTTCAGTTGAGATATTGTCTGAAACATACGGTAACTCCATTTACATTTCTTTTATATATTTTAGAAAAAATCTAAAGTAGTAAGTTAACATATGGGTTTTCAAAAGGCCAGTAGTGTTAGTTACCCCTCTCCACATTTCCTCTTTTACTATGTCTTCCCATCCTTCTCCCCATTTAATCCTTGTAATCTAGTTTCCCTTTTATCTCTTTATAACACTATATTCTATTTCCCCTTCCTTTGAAGATTCCCTCTTTAACTCTGGTCCTTTATGAGCTAATAACCTCTGTGGATATTCTAAATGAAACACACATATTTATAGATTAAAAGCTAATATGCACAGAGAAGAGGAAATATGTCTTTATAGCTCTAGGTTACTTCACTCAAAATGATTGTTTTTAGTTTCACCCACTTACCTGCAAATTTAATTTTTCTTAACAGATGAATAATATTCCATTGTGTAAATGTATCACACTTCCATTTTCATTCATCACTTTTTAGGCATCTATGCCCTTTACAATTTCTGACTATTGTGAATAGAGGAGCAATGGACACGGATGAACAAGTATTTTTGTAGGAAGATATAAAATCTTTTAGGTACATGCCCAATAATTGTATAGCTGAATCTTGTGGCAGATCTATTTTGATTTTTTGAGAATCCTCCACACTAATGTCCATAGTGGCTTTACCGGTTTTCACACCCACAAGCAATGAATATGTGTTCTCCTTTCCCTAAAACCTCACCAACATCTGCTGTCATTTGTTTTATTAATCTTGGCCGTTCTGATTGAGGTAACATGAAATTACAAAGGAATTTTAATTTTCATTCTCCTGATGGCTAAGGATGTTGAACAACTTTAAAATTGCTCCTCAGACATTTTTATTTCATCTTCTATTGACTCTCTGTTTAGTTTTATATCCTATTCTTAAATTGTATTTTTGTTTTCTTGATGTCCAGGTTTTTTTTTAGTTCTTTGTATATTCTAGATACTAACCCTCTGTCAGATGTATAATTGATAAAGATTTTTGCCATTCTGTAGGCTGCTCCTTTGCTCAAATTGTGGTATCTCTTGCTGTACAGAAGCTTTTTAGTTGGTCTTAATGCCTGTGTCATTAGGGTCCTGTTCAGAATGGCTTTTCCAAGGCTGCACCTACCAGAAGACCAGGTAGGCTGCCTGCAGACCTCCACTCTCTCTGTTACCATAGACCCAATCCTCAGGGTCGCCCCTAGTTTTGCAACAGACTATCTCCCCCTGGCCTCCTCTTTCCCCAGACTCCAACACCAGCAAGTATTACCCATGAACACACCAGCTGAGCAGGCCAGAAAAACAGGCAACATACAGTCAACACACCCTCTGAAGATCCAGATAGGAAACAGAAACCAACACCAGCAACACCAAAAGAAGGGAAACACACACACATACACTGTTGCTGGATCCTAATGGCTCCCTCAGGGGAGAAGGGGAGAAGGCATCAATGACACAGACACTGGGAGTCAGTTGAAGGCAAACAGCAGACTCATTTATTCAATAATGGAAAAGGCTTTATATACCCTCCTCCCAGCATCCCAGTCTGTGACACAATCTGGTGGCATTGCACAGTTGTCCCTCGTTGGCTGGGCATGATCAGGAATTCTGATAGGGACCAGGAACTCTGACAGCACCTGTTGCTAGGCCTTCAGGCAGACCGTATGTTGGCTCATGAGGAAGTACATCAAGTGCTTTCCTTGGCAATTGGTTTGAGCCAATTTCCTTGAACCTATGGACCTGTCCTACTACAATACATCACCAACAACACCAACAATACCAACATCAACAAAATAACAGGAATTAACAATCATTTCTCATTGATACCTCTCAATATCAATGGCTTCAATTACCTAATACAAAGACACAGACTAACAGAATGGATGTGAAAACAGGATCCATCCTTCTGCTACATATAAGAAACACACCTAAACATCAAGGATAGACATTAACTCAGGGTAAAGGGTTGGAAAAAGATATTCCAAGCAAATGAACCTAAGAAGTAAGCTGGTGTAAATATTCTAATATCTAACAAAATAGACTTCAAACCAAAATCAATCAAAAGAGATGGGGAAGGATATTACATACTCATCAAAGGAAAAATCCATTTGAGAAGTTGGCAAGGTGAGGCTAGCTGTGGCTTGTTCTGTTTCTCTGATCTTTCACTGTTCTCCCCAATACCAAGCTCCAGGTTTGTTTT
The DNA here is from genome assembly GCF_949786415.1 of Peromyscus eremicus. NCBI lineage: Eukaryota > Metazoa > Chordata > Mammalia > Rodentia > Cricetidae > Peromyscus > Peromyscus eremicus. The sequence goes on from NC_081439.1 coordinate 133,561,383, forward strand.
TATTAATAAGACATTTAGAGATTCATGTTACATCTGGTGCCCAACTTGTTGGGTATGAATCCACAAAACAGCCACTTGCCTGTGGCCTTGCATTCCCCATATCAGGCCCAAGCTGCATGAGGCCAGTTGTGGTGGCACACGAGGTAGGATTTGTTGAAGGAGGTAGAGGCAGGAGGATCCCAAGTTTGAGACCAATGTAAGAGGCTTGCTGAGGGGAAGCTGCAGCTGGGGTCAGGCCGGACCACAAACAGTAGCAGAGGGACCATGGAGGTGGCACTGCATTGCCAGCTGCTTCTCATTATGTTGGTGGTGGCAGTGGTGCTGCTACTGGGGATGAAGGGTTTACCACTGCTTGTTCAGAGAACAATTGCCAGGACCATCATGTTACAAGAAAGCATCGGCAAAGATCAGTTTGGAGAAGTTTGGCGAGACAAATGGTGGGGAAAAGAAGTTGCTATGAAGATATTCTATTCTAGGGAAGACCATTTGTGGTTCCAAGAGGCAGACATTTATCAGACTGTGATTACTCCAAACTACAGAAGAGGCAGAAAAAAAAATTCTGCAGGGAACCATGACCACGCCTAACAGCAATTTTCAAAATCTTCAAAAAGATGATGGGATCCCACAATGACGATTCCACATGAACTATGATAAAGCCATTAAGCTGATTAACACCACAGAAAGATCGACTTTGGACTACAAACTGCTCAGGACAATTTTGAGATGGCTAGCTGAAATGATCCAGATTCACAGACTACTCAATCAAGGACTTGAGACAAGCCCTGCACTTTCCCATTATGTAGATACTGGACAAATGATACAACTAACTCTCAGGACTTGACAATTAACCCAAAAAATTTCTTTTCAGGATCCCCTAAAGATGTCTTTGCCCCCAGAAAGCAGGACGTAATTTTAAGAACAGGATGCCCACATTCCCAAGAGGTGGGGTGGGGCAGGTGGTTTTTGGTCTTTCAATGGGTTTCAGGTTTGGGATAGTTGTCATTGTTTAGCAGGGTTGGTTACAAGTGGTTGTTGTTAATGATCAGGAAAAGGGCTAAACAAAGGAAATTAGATTTAAGGTTCTTGTTTGAAAAAAAAAGGATATAGATAAGAGGTAGTGTGGTGATATTTTATTTGTGCTGAAATGTGATATTTTATTTGTATGTTAATAAATAAAGTTTTCCTGGAGATCAGAGGCCATAAACAGAAGTCATGCGGTGGTAGCACACTCCCTTAATCCTATCACAAGGCACAGTGTGTTCAAGGACATAGCCAAGTGTGGTGACACATGCCTTTAATCCCAGTACCAAACAGAGAGACCTGGAGGTCTCTATAGACAGACAGTGATGAGGAAGTGATGTGGCTGGGCTTAGAGCCAATGAGAAGGCAGAACAGGAAGGCAATAAAGGCACAGGTTAGACAGGAAGAGACTCTCTTGGGAAGCTACAGCCAGGTGGTAAGCTAAGGTTAGTTGGTGGCTATTACTCTGATCTCTACGGCTTGCACCTCTGTATTTGGTTCTGTGTTTCTTATTTAATAAGACTGTTTAGAAATTCATCTACAATTGGTGCCCAATGTGGCAAGAATTCTTTAAAAAAAATTGGTGGCCTTACAGGCCAGGGGTTACAGGCCTCTGCTCAGCTGGAGTTTAAAGGCCCCCAGGCCCAGATGGAGCTACAAGGGATCCGGACTATATGCAGCCAGAGCTGCACTCGACCATAGCTACAAGTGGTCTGGCTACATGCAGCTGGAGATACTTGTGGCTGGATCTCCAATTCACATGACTGAAGCTTAAAGGGGCCTGAACTACAAGCTGCTAGACTGCTTGTGGGTTTCTAGACCCCCTGGCTCAGGCCCAAAACAGTTCAGGCCAGAGCACATGGCTGGACTTTAGCTTTTAGCTTTTTTTCCTTCTCCTGGTAGGTAGTACTCTCTCTCTCTCTCTCTCTCTCTCTCTCTCTCTCTCTCTCTCTCTCTCTCTCTCTCTTTCTCTCTCTCTCCTTTCTGGATTCCCATCTCAGACTGCAACCACAATAGGTAGCTGCAGGGAACCATGATCACGCCTAACAGTGACTTTGAAATCTTCAAAAAAACAACAGGACTCCACAATGATGATTCCACAAGGACTATGGTAAAGCCATTAAGCTGATTAACACCACTGAAAGATTGACTTTGGACTACAAACTGCTTAGGACAATTTTGAGATGGCTAGCTCAGATGATCCAGCCTGACAGACTACTTGAACAAGGACTTGAAACAAGCCCTGCACTTTCTCATTATGCAGCAGCTGGACAAATGATATAGGACTTGGCAATTAACCCAAACATTTTCTTTTCAGGATCCCCTAAAGATGGAAGTAATTTTAAGAAAATGACGCCCACATTCCCAAGAGGTTGGATGGGAGGTTTTTGGTCATTTAATGAGTTATGGATATTGTCATTATTTATGATGGTTGGTTACAAGCTGTTAATTGTTAATGGTCAGGAAAAAAGCTGAACATGGAGATTAGATTCAGAGGTTTTGTTTAAAAGAGAAAGAAAAAAGAGAAAAGAATATAGCTATGAGATAGATGAGATGAGAAAAAAGATAAAGAATAATAGGATAAATGGGTAGATCACTGAATCTACACTAAAAAGAAAAAGAGGAAGATATAAACATGACAAAAGGTAGATTACTGAATCTATTATGAAAAGAACAAATACTTTTAAAAAGAACTACTTGTTTTAAATAAGATAAGTAATGAAAATTTTTTGTCTGAGTTTATCAAATGTTACTGGACTGGACATTGTTATATATTAATGGAATTTTTTGCCTGAATCTGTCAAATGTTAATGGACTAGACATTGTTAATGTAATCTTGACTGTGTATATTGTATATACTTATTGGACATAATTTTTCTTGTATTAGTTCTATCTTTTCTTAATTTTATACAAAAACAGGGGAAATGTGGTGGTATTGTATTCCCCAAAATACTGTGCACTCTAATAAACTTATCTGGGGTCAGAGACAGAAAAACCACAATATTAAACATAGAGGTTAGGCAGTGGTAGCACACGCCTTTAATTCTAGCATTCCAGAGGCAGAAATCCATCTGTTCAAGGATACAGCCAAGCATGATGACTCACCTTTAATCCCAGAAAGCCAGCCTTTAATCCCAGGGAGTGGTGGTAGAAAGCAAAAAGGTACATAAGGCATGAGGACGAGAAACTAGAAGCATTTGGCCAGTTAAGCGTTCAGGCTTCTAGCAACACAGTTCACCTGAGACCCATTCTGGATGAGGACTCAGAGGCCTCCAGTCTGAGAAAACAAAACCAGCTGAGGATCTGGCAAGGTGAGGTAGCTGTGGCTTGTTCTGGTTCTCTGATCTTCCAGTGTTCATCCCAATAACTGGCTCAGGTTTGATTTTATTAATAAGAACTTTAAAGATTCCTGCTACAGGTAGCTGCTTTGAAATTCCCTTGGATTTCTTCTGTTCTATGCAGACTTGGTAAGTCAATTAAGATATTAGATATTTTAAATGGAGAAATCAGTTAAAATAGAAAAAAATTTTCCCACATTAAAAAATGGGAAATATCTTTATAATGGAAGAAATTGGTCTTTGATTGATAACACATTAGGCAGTCTGAAAATGGAACAATTAAATGAGAGGATAATTAATGTTGATGGGATGTATATAACATCAATTATGCATATTATTTGCTTAATTATCCTTGTTTTAACATTAAAAAAGTTGGTTAATTTAAGTGCCAAGACAAAAGTTTTAGAAAAACCTATAAAAATGAATTATAGAGAAATTCAGACTCAGACAGAAGAATTTAAAGGTGAAATTATTTCAGGATTGAATTATAAGGTTACAGAGAGACAGCGTGTTTTCAAACAGTCAAACTTAATTTATACAGTAGCCATACAGCAACTACCTGATAAAGGGCATGTACAAACTAATTGGACTCCAGTTGAAATGTTAGATTTGAGGAGATTTAAGGAAGCTATAGTACCTTATGGCATGCATTCTCCATTTGTAAAGCAAATGTTAAACTCGTGGTCAACTTGTAGTAGGATTATTCCTCAGGACAGTAAAGAATTAATAACAGCTGTCCTGGAACCCAGAGCACAATTGAAATGGTGAACTTGGTATAGATACAAGGCTAAGACAATAGAAAATCAGTGTAGAGCTAGAGGTGTGGAAATTTCCCAGGATCAGCTTCTTGGAGAAGGCCAATATGCTGAAATACAAAGACAAAGTTTATATGATAACCAAACCTTAATTCTATGGCACATGGCAGCCATGAATGCATGGGACAGAATTGAGGAAGCAGGAAAGAGAATTGAATTATTCAAGAAAGTTATACAGGGCCCGAAAGAATCCTTCATGGATTTCTTACAAAGGCTGTCTTCAGCAGTAAATAGAATGGTTCCAGATTCAGAAGCTAGACAGATAAATAACTGAATCTTTGGCTTTTGAGAGCATGAATGCACCATGCAAAAGAATAATCAGGCCATTAAATGCAAGATCTGTATCCTTGGAGGATTGCATCAGAGACACAATTAATGTTGAGTCTCATGGCCATGATATGTGGATAGGAGAAGCAACTTCAAAAGATTTGAGGAATTTCAGATGTTTTGGGTGTGGAAAGCAAAGACATTTGAAAAGGGAATTAAACAGGGCATTCCTAGAAAGAATGTTTATTGCAGGAACAATGACAAGAGAATGCCCCTCCCTTCCGGATTATGCAGAAGGTGTGGTAACTGTAAACATTAGACTAACAAATGTAGATCAACAAGGGACAGACTAGGTAGTCCTTTGCCTCTGTCCTCAAGAAATGAAACTCAGTTCAGAACTTTCCTGCCATCATAGAAGAAACCCCTGCTCAGAGCAATTAAATAACCAAATGCCTATTGGAATAAACCAGGCTGTTTGGGGTGATAGAAGAGCTATAGCAGAAAGAATAGAAAATTTAGAAGAAATGATAAAGCAATTTTTTGGCAAACTTCTATAAATGAACAAAGACCAAAATTAAAAATACGAATAAATGATGTTCTCTTGGAAGGTTTAGTAGACATAGGTGCAGATGTGACAATAATTGCATCAGAATTTTGACATCCAAATTGGCCTCTTTAGGAGGTAAATGTTCAGCTGTTAGGGACTGGAACATTATCTCAAGTGAAACAGAATGCAAGATGGCTCAAATGTATAGGTCCAGAAGAACAGAGAGGAAAATTAGAGCCATATGTGGCTAACATAGTATGAATTTATGGGGCTGTGATCAATTACAGCAATGGAATACTCAGATTAACATTCCTCCAACTTCAGAAACAAATCATAAACTAACACATGTTTCTGAGAGAAATATTAGAAGGTATTATTCTAACAAGTGGTCACTAGCCATCCAGATTGTACAAGAACAGGGAACAACAACTGATGATCTTTCAAAGACATCATCAGCTCTACCTTTAAAATGGTTAACAGACAAGCCTGTATGGATTCAGCAATGGCCTTTAACAACAAAGAAACTCAAGGCTTTAGAAGAGCTGGTACAAGAGCAGTTAAATGCTCAACATATTGAAGAATCAACCAGCCTTTGGAATTCTCCTGTATTTGTTATTAAAAAGAAATCTGGTAAATGGAGAATGGTAACAGACCTAAGAACAATTAACAAAGTAATTCAGCCAATGGGCTCTCTACTATCTGGAATTCCTTTGCCAACTCTGTTACCTAAATATTGCCTCCTATAGTTATCAATTTAAAAGACTGTTTCTTTTCAATACCCTTACAAGAAAAAGACAGAGAAAGATTTGTCTTCTTGATGCCTACTTATAATAATTCTCAACCAGTTAAGAGATATCAATGGAGGGGTCTCCCACAGGGAATGTTGAATAGCCCAACTCTGTGCCAATATTTTGTACAACAGCTGTAGCTAGAGAGTTTTCTTTCCAGCTCCTGCCAAGCCCCCGCAGTCCCACAGCTGCTGTGGGATGTTCTGTATGGCAAATGTGTTGCTGATTAGTCAATAAATAAAACACTGATTGGCCATTGGCTAGGCAGGAAGTGTAGGCGGGACAAGGAGGAGAATAAAGCTGGGAAGTGGAAGGCTGAGTCACAGAGACACTGCCAGCCGCCATGATGAGAAACAGCATGTGAAGATGCCAGTAAGCCACGAGCCATGTGGCAAGGTATAGATTAGTGGAAATGGATTAATTTAAGCTGTAAGAACAGTTAGCAAGAAGCTTGCCATGGCCATACAGTTTGTAACCAATATAAGTCTCTGTGTTTACTTGGTCGGGTCTGAGCGGCTGTGGGACTGGCAGGTGATAGAGATTTGTCCTGACTGTGGGCCAGGCAGGAAAACCCTAGCTACACACAGCCCACTTGTAAAATAATCACTCAGACACTTATATTACTTATAAACTGTATGCCCGTGGCAGGCTTCTTGCTAACTGTTCTTATATCTTAAATTAACCCATTTCTACTAATTTATAAGTTGCCACATGGCTTGTGGTTTACCGGTATCTTCATATGTTGCTTGTCATGGAGGCGGCTGGCAGTATCTCTCTGCCTCAGCCTTTCACTTCCCAGAATTCTCCTCTCTCCTTGTCCCACCTATACTTCCTGCCTGGCTACTGGCCAATCAGTGTTTTATTTATTAACCAATCAGAGAAACACATTTGATATACAGACCATCCCACAGCAAACAGTGATATATTAAAAATTTCCTAAATCTATAATTCATCATTATATGGATGATATTTTACTAGCTGGCTCAAATGCAGATACCTTAGAGAGAATGTTTGAAGAAGTAAAGAAAATTTTGCCTTATTGGGGATTACAGATTGCTCCTGAAAAGATACAAAAAGGAGATTCTATTAACTCTTTAGGATAAAAAAATAGGTCTACAAAATATTAGACCCCAAAAGGTGCAAATTAGGAGAGAACGATTATGGACTCTTAATGACTTTCAAAGATTATTCAGAGACATTTCTCATCTATGAACTATTGCTGGGGTAAAAAAAAATCATGAACTGAGTAATTTGTTCAAAACCTTAGGTGACAAGGATTTAAATAATCCAAGAGAATTATCACCTGCAGCTGAGAAAGAATTGGCCTTGGTGGAAAAGAAAGTACAGGAAGGACATATGGATTGTGTGCATCCAATGCTTGATTGGATTTTGGTTATTTTACCCTCTAGGCATTCTCCTACAGGAATTTTAATGCAAGGGGAAGATATTATATTGGAATGGATATTTCTACCAAATAAACAGAGTAAAAAATTAAAAACTTATGTGGAAAAGATCTGATTTGATTTTAAAAGGAAAATTAACACTTCATCAATTAGCAGGAATATATTCAGCAGAAATTGTCATATCTTTAACTAAGGAGGACATTGAAAAATTATGGGCAGAATGTGAACCTTGGCAAAGAGCTTGCAGTAACTTTTTGGGAGAGATTAACAGAACATATCCCCAAGATGATAGAATTGATCTTATAAAGAGAGCTGATTGGATTTTGCCTCTCATTATATGGGAAACACCCATATTTGAAGCTCATACATTTTATACAGATGCAAACAAACAAGGAAAGGGAGGTTACAAATCAGAAAACAAGTAAAGTGGTTCAAAATCCTTATAATTCAGTTCAATAATTAGAATTGTATGTTATTCTGTCAGTATTAGTGGATTTTTCAGAACCTCTCAAAATAGTTACTGACTCTCAGTATGCTGAAAGAGTGGTTATTACATATTGAGACTGCAGAATTTATCCCTGATGAGTCAGAATTAACTTTACTCTTTATTCAGTTACAAGATATAATCAGGAAAAAAAAGCATCCCTTATATATAACTCACATCCAATCTCATACTGGTCTGCCAGGCCCTCTAGCACAAGATAATGATGATATTGATAAAGTATTGATAGGAAATGTGCTGGAGGCCTCAGAATTTCATAGGAAAATAATTTCAATATTAAAGGCTTAAAAAAAGATTTTTCCATAACCTGGCAACAAGCTAAGGAAATTGTAAGGAAATGTCCTACTTATTTCTTCTACAATCAAATGCCATTACTAGCAGGATGTAACCCAAAGGGTACTCAGAGGAATGAAATCTGGCAGATGGATGTGTTTCGCTTTGCAGAATTTGAAAAATTGAAATATGTACACCATACCATCGATACTTTTTCAGGATTTCAATGGACAACTCCTTTGTGTTCTGAAAAAGATGATTCTGTAATCATGCATTTGCTAGAAGTTATGGCCATTATGTGTATACCTGCACAAATTAAAACTGACAATGCCCCAGCATATGTCTCTGTTAAAATGAAACTTTTTTTGCTTATTACAATATAAAGCATATTGCAGGTATACCACATAATCCTACAGGCGAAGCAGTTATAGAAGGATCAAATCAAACTCTAAAGGATATGCTAAATAAACAGAAAGGGAAACACCCCCCTCCAGAAATAGATTACACAATTTTTGCCTTATTGGGGATTACAGATTGCTCCTGAAAAGATACAAAAAGGAGATTCTATTAATTCTTTAGGATAAAACAATAGGTCTACAAAATATTAGACCCCAAACTCTAAAGGATATGCTAAATAAACAGAAAGAGGTAACAAAAAACCCCAGAAATAGACTGCATAATGCTCTATTAACTTTGAATTTTCTCAGTGCTAATGATAAAGGAACAACAGCTGCTGAGAGACATTGGATAATAGAAAAAACTTCAGAATTAAATCAGCCTGTATACTTTAAAGATATATGCTGACCTCAGGATGGAAACCAGGATATGTGTTATGTTGGGAACAAGATTTTGCTTTTGTTTCTACAGGAGAAGATAAGCTGTAGATACTGTAAAAATTGATAAAGTTTTGATTTGAAAAAGATATCTCTTAATTAGAAGAGGCAATAGTTCATCAACCAGCATGACCATTCAATTTAAACTAACATACCTCTAACAAATGCTTTTCATTTAATCAGATATAACTTGCCAAAGGAGAACCTCCCCAATGTTAGGCTTGGGGAAGGGTTTTTGTTTTTGTCTTTGGGGAGAATGAAGGCTAAGGAATCTGAAGAACAAATGAGACATCTGAAGAAAAAGGACAAATCATCTAGAAAAAATGCCCCAAGAAAAGGAGTAAATTGGCCTATTGGTATATCATCTATAAAATTTCATAAGTCTGCCTAAATGTTTGCTTCTGCTAGTCTCTACAAACACTTAACACAAATGGGTTTTTTTCTGTAGTCCCAGTTCAATTAAAAATTAAAGCTAGCTTTGGATTTGGGGAATGGCTCTCTCCTCCTTTAAACCCAAGCATGTTGTTAAAAGGAAAATGCAAAATCTCTGTATCATGCCAGAAGAAAGAGCCATCTTCTGATATGGGACAGAAGAAAACAAAAAAAATTAAGGGAGTATTCTGTTGCTACTAATCTCAATTGTTTGGTTCTATTTTGATTCTTCAAACTTTTCTTAAGGTATGAATTTGATATTAAAATTTATAAGATTAATATATATATTTTAAACTTTTGTTATGATATTAATGGTCATATAGAGTACTAACTAATTCTAGAAAAAAGGCTTCAATTAGCTGCCTATACATGTTTTTGTGTTTGAGTATCAGTTTTCTACAGGGAATCACAACCAGGCCTAACATTGAATTTGAAGTCTCCAGAAAGATGATGGGGCCCACAACAACGATTCCACGTGGACAATAATAACACCATTAAGCTGACAAACATCACCCACAGATAAGCTTTGGACTACAAACTGCTCAGAACAATTTTGAGATGGCTAGCTGAGATGATCCAGTTTCACAGACTACTCAAACGAGTACTTGAGATAAGCCCTGAACTTTGGCATTATGCAGAGACTGGACAACAAATGATATAGCTACCTTTATAGAACTTGACAATTAACCCAAAATTTTCTTTTCAGAGTCCCCTAAAGATGCCTTTGCCCACAAACAGCAGGAAGCAATTTTAAGAACACAATGCCCACATACCCAAAGAGGTTGTGATCTTTCAATGGGTTTTGGGTTTGGGATAATTTTCATTCTTTAGGAGGATTGGCTACAAGTTGTTGTTGTTAATGGTTAGGAAAAGGGCTAAGCAAAGGGGATTAGATTTAAGGTTCTTATTTTTAAAAAAAGATATATAGTAATCATAGAATAGAGGGTAGATTATTGAATCTACTCTGAAAAGGAAAGAGGATATAGATATGATATAGATAAAAAGGTAGATTTTTTAATCTACTTTTAAAAGACAATTGCTAGTTTTAAATACTTTACATTGGATTGGATTTTTATATATTGTATACAAATTATATATATATATATATATATATATATATATATATATATATTGATATTGCTAGAAAATGCTGTATATATTTTTTCTAATCTTGTTCAGGATATTGTACTTATACAGTTCATTTAACAATGTAATGCAATTTGCTAATCCTTGAATGTTATTATTACCAAATATTAGGATATAAAGAAATGAAAGTTAGTAGTTAGACATGACAATTGAACTTGCAGTCATATTAGGTATGTTTTCAATGCTAAGCAGAGATATATTTCAGATAGACAGTTCATCTTCAAACCCTTCAGAGATCCACAGAATATGGCATTTAAAAATGTTTTAATAACTTAGAATTTTTTCTTTTTTTATGACTATGAGACATGTTGGCTCTTGACAGTAACAATCTACTTCAGAGAAGATATGGGCATTGAAGAAACTACATACAGAGTTAATTTTCATTGTGGCAAAAGTTAGCCACTGGACAACAAAGTGCCCTCACATCGACTGCTGATAGTATGCTATCCAAAATGGATAGACAGGACCCAAAACAAAGGACTACTGATCCTTGCCAAGACAAGTGCAGTTGTGGCTTTAGCAACAGGTGACCTCTGAGGCCAGGATAATAGCACCATCACTGAAGTGGCTTTGCAATCCAGAAAAGGTACAGTACCCCTTTCTTTAAAGGCAGTTGAACAGGCAATGGACAGATGGCTTCTGGTGTGCAGTGGAACAGTAGATGAAACAATTATTCTTGTAAGAGTAACTAGGCTGATGGAGTTTAACCTCTCAATGGTAGACTGACATTTAATAAAAGAGATGAAGCCACCCACAAGCCCAGAAGAATGGACAGCCAAATTCAAAAAACACCAACAATTTTCAGAATTCAAAATCCTGAATCATGACAGGACATTGGCGGAATTCAGGTTTATGTGGTACATGGACTACTCTCACCGAATATGAGGTTGAACTGTAGGCCTTGTGTACATCCTCCTTCACAAATGAGTCTGTTAGATACGCTAAGACTGTCCAGGTGACTGTCCAGGCAGGTGGCTGTTTCTGTAAACTCACATTTTTTTTTGGAAGCTGCTTGTGTGTGCACTTCCTGTTTTACTAGGTAATATTATTTTTTTCTTCGATCTCTGAGGGAGTTGAAGATTAGATAGTTGTAGTTATAGTTTTCTTTGTTAAGAAATTTCAGAAAAGAAACTGAAAGTGTAAAGTGTATAAATTTGAAAGACATCATAAGATGGTTCTCTGTTACTAATACAAGTTAGGGTAGAAAGTGAATCAGGTACATTTTGGACTCACCAAAATAGGATAGATAATGGAATATTTTCTCTGAATTTGTCAAATGCAAATGAACTAGACATTGTTGATGTGTTTGTTGCTTGTATATATTGTATATTATTATTGTATACAGTTTTTCTTGTATTAGTTATAACTTTTTTATTATTTTTTATTTTTATTATACAAAAAAGGGAAAATGTGGTGATATTTTATTTGTGCTGAAATGTGGTGATGTTTTATTTGTATGTTAATAAATAAAGTTTGCCTGGAGATCAGAGGAAATAACAAGCCATTAACACAAGTCAGACAGAGGTAGCACATGCCCTTAATCTGATCACTTGGCAGGCAGTATCTCTGTGTGTTCAAGGACACACTAGGGAATAGAGCCAAGCATGGTGACACATGCCTTTAATCCCAGTACCAACCATAGAGACCTGTTAGTCTGTACAGACAGGCAGTTACAAGGAAGTGAGGTAGCTAAGCTAAGAGCCAATGAGAGGGCAGAACAGCTAGGCAATAAAGGCACAGGTAGACAAGAAGTAATTCACTTTTTGGGAGATGCAGAGCTGGTGAGGTAAGGTTGGTGGCTATCACTGTTTCCCTGATCTCTAAGACTTTCACCCCTATATTTGGCTCCATGTTTTTTCTTTTATAAGACTGCTTAGAAATTCATCTACACATTTCATTTCTTAACATCTAAGCCCCAAACACATGGGCACCCAATTTTTGTAAAAGAAACATTACTACAGCTTAAATCACATATTGACCCTCACACACTGGTAGTGGGAGACTTTAATACCCCACTCTCACCAATGGGCATTCATACAGACAAAAACTAAACAGAGAATTGCTGGAACTAACTGGCATTATAAACCAAATGAACCTAACAGATATTTACAGAACATTCCACCCAAACACAAAAGTTCTCAGCACCTCACAGAACTTTCTCCAAAATTGACCACATACCCAGCCACAAAGCAAGTATCAATAGATACAAAAAAATTGAAATAACTCCCAGCATCCTATCAGACCACCATGGATTAAAGCTGGATATCAACAACAGAAACAACAGAAAGCTTACAAACTCATGGAAACCGAACAACTCTCTACTGAATTAAAACTGGGTCAAGACAGAAATAAAGAAAGAAATTAAAGACTATCTAGAATTCAATGAAAATGAATATACAACATACCCAAACTTATGGGACACAGTGAAAGTGGTGCTAAGAGTAAAGTTCATAGCTCTAAGTGTCTACATTTAAATAGTTGGAGAGATCTCATACTAGCAACTTAACAATACACATGAAGGCTATAGAACAAAAAGACGCATACCCAAGAGGAGTAAACAGCAAGAAATTATTAAACTGAGGCCAAAAAAATCACTAAAATAAAAAACAAAAGAGAACAATACAAAGAATCAATGAAACAAAGAGTTGGTTCTTTGAGAAAATGAACAACATAGACAAACCCTTATCCAAGCTTACTAATATACACAGAAAATATTCAAATTAATAAAATCAGAAACAAAAGGAGGGCATAACAACAAGCACCTAAGAAATCCAGAGAATTGTAATGACATACTTTAAAAACATGTACTCTACCAAATGGAAAAAATCTAAAGATAATGAATAATTTTCTCGATAGGCACCATTTACCAAAGTTAAATCAAGATCAGATAAACAATTTAAATAGACCTATAACCCCTTAGGAAATAGAAGCAGTCATTAAGTCTCCAAAGCAAGAAAAGCCTAGACAGTTTTATCACAGAATTCTACCAGACTTTCAATGAAGTTACTGTCAATACTCTTCAAATTATTTCACAAAATAGAAACAGAAAAAAACATTGCCCAATTCATTTTATGAGGCCACAGTTACCCTGATACCTAAACCATATAATGACTCAACAAAGAAAGAGAATTACAGACCAGTTACCCTCATGAACATAGATGCAAAAATACTCAATAAAATACTTGCAAACTGAATCCAAGAACACATCAAAAAAACCCATCCACAATGATCACATTGACACAGGAGACAACTTTTTCAACAGAACATTGATAACACAGATACTAAGATCAACAAATTAATAAATTGGACCTCATGAAATTGAAAAGCTAAAAAAAAATAAGTTCAATGATAGCAAAAAAAAAATAAAATAAGTTCAATGATAGCAAAAAAAAAAAAAAGAAATTGAAAAGCTCCTGTAAGGCAAAAGATACCATCAATTGGACAAAGCAGCAGCCTACAGAATGGGAAAAGATTTTTACCAACTTCACATCCCATAGAGGTCTAATACACAAAATATATAAAGAACTCAAGAAACTAGATATCAAAAACCCAAACAATCCAATTAAAAATGTGGTACATATCTAAACAGAAAATTCTCAAAAGAGGAAATTCAAATCACCAAAAGAAATGTTCAACATCTTTAGCCATCAGGTAAATGCAAATCAAAATGACTTTGAAATTCCATCTTACACCTGTCAGAGTGACTATGATCAAAACACTAATGACAGCTAATGCTGGTGAAGATGTGGAGCAAGGGGAACACTCCTTCATTGGTGGAAGTGCAAAGTTGTGCAGCCACTATAGAAATCTGATTCTGTGTTTTATTTAGTTGGGAATTTTTCATTATTGCTTCTATATCACTAGGGGTTATGAGTCTGTTTTAATTATTTATTTTTTCCTGGGGTTATGAATTTGTTTGAATTGTTTATTTCATCTTGACTTAACTTTTGTAGCTGAATAAATTAATTTCTTTTAAGTTTTCCAATTTGGTGGAATACAGATTTTTAGATTATGTCATTATTATTCTTTGAATTTCCTAGGTGTCCATTCTAATATCTTCTTTTTCATCTTTAATTTTATTAATTTGAATACCATCTGTGTGTGTGTTTTTTGGTTAGTTTGGATAATAGTTTGTCAATTGTGTTGATCTTCTCTTTGTTTTATTAATTTTTTGTGTTCTTTCTTGTTTCTGTTTCATTAATTTCAGCCTGAGTTAGATCATTTCTTCCCTTTTATTTTATTGAGGTGTTATTTCTTCTGATCTTTCTAAATATTTTAAGTGTACCACTAAATTATTAATAAGAGCTCTCACCAGGTTTTTTAAACTATTTTTTTAGAAAAAAATATTTCTTTTAGTTTTTTAAATGTAGCTGGAAGTTTTCCTGTGTCCTGCCCAGCCCTGAGGTCCCATAGCTGCTTATAGAATAATCACTCAGAGCTTATATTAATTATAAACTGTATGGCCTATGGCAGGCTTCTTGCTAGCTATCTCTTCCATCTTAAACTAACCCATTTCTATTAATCTGTTTATTGACACATGTTCCATGGCTTTACCTGCATCCCATGTTGCTCCTTGGATGGTGGTTTGGTGTCTCCCCTTACTCTCCTTTCTCCTTTCACTACCTCTTGGATTTTTCTGCCGGGCTCCATCCTGCCCTGCCATAGGCCAATACAGCTTTACTTATCAACCAATTAGAGCAACACATATTTGCAGCATACAAAAAATCCCACAGCACTAGGTTTTTTTTAACTCTTTTTTAGAAAAATATTTCTTTTCTTTTTCCACATTAAGCTTCTTTGTTGTCTCTTGTACAGGGAACCTGTTATCTCTCCAATAGAAGATAAGACATACCATCAAATCAGGAAAGTTAACAAGGTCAGAGAAATGAATGACTGAAGAACCAAGAAAGGCTATTCTATGGAAGCAGTCTAAAAGTAATGACAGCCAATAGGCTAAAAAGAGGTCTGGAAAAATAACAAAGACAAATAGGGTCTCTTTATATTGTTATTTGCATATTTAGCAACATTTTGCACATTTAAGAAAATGTTCTTGCTGTAACTGAGCTTTTGTCTTTCACTAACACCATCATCACTCATAGAAACATAAATGTGACAACAATTAATAAAAAGAGGCCACAAATTTGAAAGAGAGCAAGGAGAGGTATATGGGAGGATGTGGAGGGAGGAACGTATGGTGATATTTTATTTGTATTAAAATGTTATTTGTATGTTAATAAAGTTGCCCGGGGGTCAGAGCTATTAGCAAGCCATAGGAAAGCAGGGCAATGGTGGCATACACTTGTAATCCCAGCACTTGGTAGGCAGAGCTGGGTAAGTCTCTGTGTGTTCAGGGATACAGCCATTATTGGATACACATGCCCTTAATCTCAATACCAATCATGGAAAACCTGGAGACCTATACAGACAGGCCGTGACGAGGCGGTCATGTGGTTGGGATTACAACCAATGAGAAGGCAGAACAGGAACTATATATAAAGACTTTAACACAGGGGTAGCTCTGGTTCAGAGAGGTAGGACCACTGCAGGAGGAAGGGTAAGGTTTTAGCTCTTAGCTCTGACCTCTTGGCTTTCTTCTTTGCATTGGTTCTGTGTTTCTTATTTAATAAGAAGGTTGGTTACATCTACAGGAATGGGAAGGTAAAAATTATGTAATGATAGTAACATATCAAAAACTAAAAGAAATATACCTCTCCTTGCTCTCGTTCAAATTTATGGCCTCTTTTTATTAATTGTTGTCACACACACACACGTGCGTGCGTATGCGCATACACACACACACACACACACACACACACACACACACACACTCCTAAACATAACCTGCTTAATCTGTATAATGATACTTGTATGCATGTTTTCAGGACTATTTGACAACAACAATAGATATGCTAAAGTGGATGCAGGAAAACCCATGAAGCCTCAACCCTACATAAAGAACTATAGGCAACTACAGAATGCTGAGAGTAGGAGAAATAGTCTTCCCCAGGGAAGAGCACACCAATTGGTTATCCACTTTTTTTTTATGTAGGCACTTAGTGCTATGAACTTGCCTCTTAAAACTGTCTTGCCTTCATTGTTTCCCATAGATTTGGGTATGTTGTGTTTACACTTTCATTCAATTCTAAAAATTTTGAAATTTCCTTTATGATTTCTGTATTGACCCAATTTTCATTCAATAGTAGGATGTTTAGCTTCCATGAATTTGTGTACTTTCTGTTTTATTGTTGATACCAAGTTTTAACCCATAGTAGTCAGATAGGATACAGGATGTTATTTCAATTTTTATATATCTGTTGAGATTCGTTTTGTGTTCTAATATGTGGTATGTTTTGGAGAAAGTACCATGGTCTGCTGAAAGTATGTTCTGTAGTATTTTGGGTAGAATGTTCTGTACATGGCTATTAGGTCCATTGAATTTACAATGTTATTTAACTCCAGAGTTTCTCTGTTTAGTCTTTGTCTGAATGACTGTCTTAATTAAGGTTTTTTTTATTGATGTGAAAAGACACCATGAGCACAGCAACTATTTTTTTTAATTTTGTTTGTTTGTTTGTTTTGAGACAGGGTTTCTCTGTGTAACAGTCCTGGCTGTTCTGGAACTAACTCTGTAGATCAGTCTGGCCTCGAACTCATTGAGATCCTCCTGTCTCTGCCTCCCAAGTGCTGGGATTAAAAGCGTGTGCCACCACGGTTAGGCCAACTCTTACAAGGAAAACACTTTTTAATTAAAATTTTTAATTTATTTACATACCAATCACAGTTTTCCCTCCCTCCTTTCATCCCATTATCCCCATCTCCTTTCTACGCCCACCTCCCATTCACTCCTCAGAAGGGGTAAGGCCTCCCATGGGAGTCAACAAAGCATGGTATACCAAGTTGAGTCAAGACCAAGCTTTTTCCTCCTGCATCAAGGCTGAGCAATGCATCCCACCATAGGGAATGGGTTCCAAAAAGCCAGCTCATGTACAAGGGACAGATCTTTGTCCCATTGCTAGGGGCCACAAACAGACCAAGCTACACAACTATCACCCACATGCAGAGGGCTTAGGTTGGTCCCATGTAGGCTCCCTAGCTGTTGGTCTAGAGTCCCTGAGCTCCCATGATCCAGTTCAGCTGTCTTTGTGGGTTTCTCCTTCATGATCTTGACCCCCCCCCTTGCTCTTATGATCCCTCCTACCCCTCTTCAACTTGACTCCTGGAGCTCAGCCCAGTGCTTGGTTGTGGATCTCTGCATCTGCTTCCATCATTTACTGGATGAAAGTTCTATGATGACAATTAGGGTAGTCACCAATCTGATTACAGGAGAAGGCCAGTTCAGACACCCTCTCCACTATTGCTAAGAGTCTTAGCTAGGGTCATTCTTGTGGATTCATAGGAGTTTCCCTGGCACTGGGTTTCACCCTAACCCCATAATGGCCCCCTCTATCATTGCTCTCCCTCTCTGTCCCTCTCCCAACTCAGCCATCCTGATCCCTTATGTTCCTATTCCCCATCTCCACCACTCTACCCCCACCCCTAGTTTACTCAGGAGATCTCATCTATTTCCCCTTCCCAGGGTGATCCGTGTGTTCCTCTTAGGGTCCTCCTTATTACCTCGCTTCTCTGGGGCTGTGGATTGTAGCCTGGTTGTCATTTGCTCTACATCTAATACCCACTTATGAGTGCATGCATACCATGTTTATCTTTCTAGGTCTGGGTTGCCTCACTCAGAATGATTTTTTCTAGTTCTATCCATTTGCCTGCAAATTTCATGATGTCATTGGTTTTTTTTTAGTGCTGAGTAATACTCCACTGTGTAAATGTACTACATTTTCATTATTCATTCTTCTGTTGAGGGGTGTCTAGGTTGTTTCCAGGTTCTGGCTACTATGAATAATGCTACTATGAACATAGTTGAGCAAATGTTCTTGTGGTATGATTGAGCATCCCAAGAGTGGTCTTGAGGTAGATTGACTCCCAATTTTCTGAGAAACTGCCATACTGATTTCCAAAGTGGCTGTATAAATTTGCATTCCTATGGTGATATTTTATTTGTATTAAAATGTTATTTGTATGTTAATAAATAAAGTTGCCCGGGGGTCAGAGCTATTAGCAAGCCATAGGAAAGCAGGGCAATGGTGGCATACACTTGTAATCCCAGCACTTGGTAGGCAGAGCTGGGTAAGTCTCTGTGTGTTCAGGGATACAGCCATTATTGGATACACATGCCCTTAATCTCAATACCAATCATGGAAAACCTGGAGACCTATACAGACAGGCCGTGACGAGGCGGTCATGTGGTTGGGATTACAACCAATGAGAAGGCAGAACAGGAACTATATATAAAGACTTTAACACAGGGGTAGCTCTGGTTCAGAGAGGTAGGACCACTGCAGGAGGAAGGGTAAGGTTTTAGCTCTTAGCTCTGACCTCTTGGCTTTCTTCTTTGCATTGGTTCTGTGTTTCTTATTTAATAAGAAGGTTGGTTACATCTACAGGAATGGGAAGGTAAAAATTATGTAATGATAGTAACATATCAAAAACTAAAAGAAATATACCTCTCCTTGCTCTCGTTCAAATTTATGGCCTCTTTTTATTAATTGTTGTCACACACACACACGTGCGTGCGTATGCGCATACACACACACACACACACACACACACACACACACACACTCCTAAACATAACCTGCTTAATCTGTATAATGATACTTGTATGCATGTTTTCAGGACTATTTGACAACAACAATAGATATGCTAAAGTGGATGCAGGAAAACCCATGAAGCCTCAACCCTACATAAAGAACTATAGGCAACTACAGAATGCTGAGAGTAGGAGAAATAGTCTTCCCCAGGGAAGAGCACACCAATTGGTTATCCACTTTTTTTTTATGTAGGCACTTAGTGCTATGAACTTGCCTCTTAAAACTGTCTTGCCTTCATTGTTTCCCATAGATTTGGGTATGTTGTGTTTACACTTTCATTCAATTCTAAAAATTTTGAAATTTCCTTTATGATTTCTGTATTGACCCAATTTTCATTCAATAGTAGGATGTTTAGCTTCCATGAATTTGTGTACTTTCTGTTTTATTGTTGATACCAAGTTTTAACCCATAGTAGTCAGATAGGATACAGGATGTTATTTCAATTTTTATATATCTGTTGAGATTCGTTTTGTGTTCTAATATGTGGTATGTTTTGGAGAAAGTACCATGGTCTGCTGAAAGTATGTTCTGTAGTATTTTGGGTAGAATGTTCTGTACATGGCTATTAGGTCCATTGAATTTACAATGTTATTTAACTCCAGAGTTTCTCTGTTTAGTCTTTGTCTGAATGACTGTCTTAATTAAGGTTTTTTTTATTGATGTGAAAAGACACCATGAGCACAGCAACTATTTTTTTTAATTTTGTTTGTTTGTTTGTTTTGAGACAGGGTTTCTCTGTGTAACAGTCCTGGCTGTTCTGGAACTAACTCTGTAGATCAGTCTGGCCTCGAACTCATTGAGATCCTCCTGTCTCTGCCTCCCAAGTGCTGGGATTAAAAGCGTGTGCCACCACGGTTAGGCCAACTCTTACAAGGAAAACACTTTTTAATTAAAATTTTTAATTTATTTACATACCAATCACAGTTTTCCCTCCCTCCTTTCATCCCATTATCCCCATCTCCTTTCTACGCCCACCTCCCATTCACTCCTCAGAAGGGGTAAGGCCTCCCATGGGAGTCAACAAAGCATGGTATACCAAGTTGAGTCAAGACCAAGCTTTTTCCTCCTGCATCAAGGCTGAGCAATGCATCCCACCATAGGGAATGGGTTCCAAAAAGCCAGCTCATGTACAAGGGACAGATCTTTGTCCCATTGCTAGGGGCCACAAACAGACCAAGCTACACAACTATCACCCACATGCAGAGGGCTTAGGTTGGTCCCATGTAGGCTCCCTAGCTGTTGGTCTAGAGTCCCTGAGCTCCCATGATCCAGTTCAGCTGTCTTTGTGGGTTTCTCCTTCATGATCTTGACCCCCCCCCTTGCTCTTATGATCCCTCCTACCCCTCTTCAACTTGACTCCTGGAGCTCAGCCCAGTGCTTGGTTGTGGATCTCTGCATCTGCTTCCATCATTTACTGGATGAAAGTTCTATGATGACAATTAGGGTAGTCACCAATCTGATTACAGGAGAAGGCCAGTTCAGACACCCTCTCCACTATTGCTAAGAGTCTTAGCTAGGGTCATTCTTGTGGATTCATAGGAGTTTCCCTGGCACTGGGTTTCACCCTAACCCCATAATGGCCCCCTCTATCATTGCTCTCCCTCTCTGTCCCTCTCCCAACTCAGCCATCCTGATCCCTTATGTTCCTATTCCCCATCTCCACCACTCTACCCCCACCCCTAGTTTACTCAGGAGATCTCATCTATTTCCCCTTCCCAGGGTGATCCGTGTGTTCCTCTTAGGGTCCTCCTTATTACCTCGCTTCTCTGGGGCTGTGGATTGTAGCCTGGTTGTCATTTGCTCTACATCTAATACCCACTTATGAGTGCATGCATACCATGTTTATCTTTCTAGGTCTGGGTTGCCTCACTCAGAATGATTTTTTCTAGTTCTATCCATTTGCCTGCAAATTTCATGATGTCATTGGTTTTTTTTTAGTGCTGAGTAATACTCCACTGTGTAAATGTACTACATTTTCATTATTCATTCTTCTGTTGAGGGGTGTCTAGGTTGTTTCCAGGTTCTGGCTACTATGAATAATGCTACTATGAACATAGTTGAGCAAATGTTCTTGTGGTATGATTGAGCATCCCAAGAGTGGTCTTGAGGTAGATTGACTCCCAATTTTCTGAGAAACTGCCATACTGATTTCCAAAGTGGCTGTATAAATTTGCATTCCTATGATGATATTTTATTTGTATTAAAATGTTATTTGTATGTTAATAAATAAAGTTGCCCGGGGGTCAGAGCTATTAGCAAGCCATAGGAAAGCAGGGCAATGGTGGCATACACTTGTAATCCCAGCACTTGGTAGGCAGAGCTGGGTAAGTCTCTGTGTGTTCAGAGATACAGCCATTATTGGATACACATGCCCTTAATCTCAATACCAATCATGGAAAACCTGGAGGCCTATACAGACAGGCCGTGACGAGGCAGTCATGTGGTTGGGATTACAACCAATGAGAAGGCAGAACAGGAACTATATATAAAGACTTTAACACAGGGGTAGCTCTGGTTCGGAGAGGTAGGACCACTGCAGGAGGAAGGGTAAAGTTTTAGCTCTTAGCTCTGACCTCTTGGCTTTCT
The DNA here is from genome assembly GCF_949786415.1 of Peromyscus eremicus. Lineage (NCBI taxonomy): Eukaryota > Metazoa > Chordata > Mammalia > Rodentia > Cricetidae > Peromyscus > Peromyscus eremicus. The sequence continues at coordinate 133,583,039 of NC_081439.1, forward strand.
TCTTTGCATTGGTTCTGTGTTTCTTATTTAATAAGAAGGTTGTTTACATCTACACATTCCCACCAGCAGTGGATGAGTGTTCCACTTACTCCACATCCTTCCCAACATAAGCTGTCATCGGTCTTTTTTATCTTAGCTATTCTGACAGGTGTGAGATAGTATTTCAGAGTCATTTTGATTTGCATTTCCCTGATGACTAAGGATGTTGAACAATTCCTTAAATGTCTTTCAGCCATTTGAGATTCTTCTGTTGAGAATTCTCTGTTTAAACCTGTATCCCAATTGGATCATTTGGTATTTTGCTATCTAGTTTCTTGAGTTCTTTATATATTTTGGAGATTAGCCCTCTGTCAGATGTGGGTTTGGTGAAAATCTTTTCCCATTCTGTAGGCTGCCATTTTGTCTTAGTGACTATGTTCTTTGCCTTACAGAAGTTTTCAGTTTCAGGAGGTCCCATTTATTAATTGTCAATCTCAGTGTCTGTGCTACTGACATTATATTCAGGAAGTAGTCTCCTGTGCCAATGAACCTGATAGAAGAGAAAATGCTCCTGTGCCAATGCATTCTAGGCTACTTCCTACTTTCTCTTCTATCAGGTTCAGTGTGACTGGATTTATGGTCTTTGATCCATTTAGACCTGAGTTTTGGGCAGGGCAACAGATATGGATCTATTTGCATTCTTCTACATGTGGAATCCAGTTATGGCAGCACTATTTGTTGAAGATGGTTTCTTTTTTCCATTGTACAATTTTGGTTTCTTTGTTAAAAATCAGGTGTTCATAGGTGTGTGGATTTACATCAGGGTCTTCAATTCTATTCCATTGATCCATGTGTTTGTTTTTATGCCAATACCCAGCTGTTTTTATTACTACAGCTTTATAGTAGAGCTTGAAGTCAGGGATGGTGATGCCTCCAGAAGTTCCTTTACTGTACAGGATTGTTTTAGCTATCCTAGGTTTTTTTGTTTTTCCATATGAAGATGAGTATTGTTCTTTTGAGGTCTGTGAACAATTGTGTTGGAATTTTGATGGGGATTGCATTGAATCTGTAGATTGCTTTTGGTAGGGTTGCAATATTTACTATGTTATTCCTACCTATCTAAGAGCATAAAGAATTTTCAATTTTCTGCTATCTTCTTGAATTTCTTTCTTTAAAGTCTTAAAGTTCTTGTCATACAGGTCTTTCACTTGTTTGGCTAGAGTTACCCAAAGATATTTTATATTATTTGTGGCTATTATAAAGGGTGTTTCTCTGATTTCTTTTTCAGCCTGTCTATCATTTGTATATAGGAGGGCTACTAATCTTTTTTGACTTAATCTTGTATCCTGCTACATTACTGAAGGTGTTTACTCTTGCAGGGCACAAGAATATATTATAGAGATTCAGTTGTGTATTAAAGCTATACTTTGACTGACCAAGGGTCTGTCAAATGGGAAGCCATTTATCATGGAATATTTGGTGTTTTATAGCCTTAATATTCAGCTATGCCTTGCTATGAATTTCTTGTGGGCCCATATATTACTAGACCATTTGACAAACAGTTCAGCTTCTCACAACTGCTGAACCTCTAGGTAACTAACTCCCCTACTGAGCCTAGGAGACAAGCAGGCTGTAGATGCATAGCTTTACTTGTGCAAATGAAGCTCAGACCATCCCCTTCCTTCAGGCCTAGGGGCATGGAAGAAAGATTGACTGAGGACAATAGGGCTTTTTGCATAACCAGGGACAATAAGGACTGGAGCACAATTCCAGAGGAGACACAGAACCTCATGGCCAGAGAGAGGAGAGGAAGACAGAGATTCTGTAGAGGATAAAGCAGATCTCTAGTAGAGTTTATCAGGGCAGGGGTAAGGAGCCAGGAAGGATATATGGAGGATGAAGGAACAGAGGATGAAGATCAGGTCAAAAGCATAGGAGCTTACTGAAACTATGAGGACAAGAAAACTGGGCACAGAGAGGAGCTGAATGTGAGGACAGAGCTGAAGCTGTATAGATAGAATTTTGTCATAGAGTAATAAAGTAAACAGACAAAAGAGTGTAGTATGTATAGATTCCTTTGCCTCAGATACCCCACATCTGACGTAGCATCTTCCCCAGGACTCTGGGAGGAATTTTCTCAGGGCTGGAACTTGGGAAAATTCTGTTATCTTTAGTTTACCAGCTGTAGGAGTTTGCTGGTAGCATTTTTGGTGTCACTTATCTATACTACCATATCATCTGCAAATAGCAAAAGTTTGACTTACAATTTGTATCCCCTTGATCTCCTTTTGTTATCTTACTGTTCTAGCTAGAACTTTGAGTACTATATTGAATAGATATGTGTTGCTAGAGTTTTCCTGCCTGACCCACAGTCAGGACAAATCTCTCTCACCCGCCAGTCCCACAGCCACTCAGACCCGATCAAGTAAACATAGAGACTTATATTAGTTACAAACTGTATGGCCGTGGCAGGCTTCTTGCTAACTGTTCTTATATCTTAAATTAATCCATTTCCATTAATCTATACCTTGCCACATGGCTCGTGGCTTACCGGGATCTTCCCATGCGGCTTGTCATGGTGGCGGCTGGCAGTGTCTCTCTCTCAGCCTTCCACTTCCCAGAATTCTTCTCTGTAGCTAGAGTTTTCCTGCCTGGCCCACAGTCAGGACAAATCTCTCTCACCCGCCAGTCCCACAGCCACTCAGACCCAACCAAATAAACACAGAGGCTTATATTAATTACAAACTGTATGGCCGTGGCAGGCTTCTTTCTAACTGTTCTTATATTTTAAATTAATCCATTTCCATTAATCTATACCTTGCCACATGGCTCGTGGCTTACCGGGATCTTCCCATGCGGCTTGTCATGATGGCGGCTGGCAATGTCTCTCTCTCAGCCTTCCACTTCCCAGAATTCTTCTCTGTAGCTAGAGTTTTCCTGCCTGGCCCACAGATATGGAGAGAGTGGACAGCCTTGTCTTGTTCCTGATTTTAGTAGAATCACTTTGAGTTTCTCTCCATTTAATTTGATGTTAGCTGTTGGCTTGCTATAAATTCTTTATTATTTTTAGGTATGCTCCTTGTATCGCTGATCTCTCCACGACCTTTATCATGAAGTGGTGTTGGATTTTGTTTGTTTCCTTTATTGTCTTTTGGCCTGAATGGCCAAGGGTTCTGGTGATTGGCTGGTGTCAGGTTGAGTAGGGTTGTCTCAGATGAGGTTTGTGGGGTTTGGGTGCCTAGATCCAGCATATCATCCTGTTCTTCCAGCTGGTGCAGGCTTTACTTGTGCCTATGAGGTCTGTTCTTCCAACTGGTGTGGGTTGTGCCTATGTCTATGGAGTCTATTCTTCCAACTGGTATAGGTTTTTCCTGTTCCTATTCTTCTAATTGATGTGGGTAGTGCTTGTGCCTCTAGGGCTACTGATGTTGAGGGGGATGTTTGGCCAGGGGCAGTATGATGGGTTCTGTGGGTTTAGGTGGTGGAGTGGGTCTTGTAGGTTATAGAGTCCATTGGGTGGCAGTGGTGGTAGATTGGCCTGCCCATAGGACCCAAGGAAAACATTTAATTGAGGGGGCTCACTTACATTTTCTGAGGTTCAGTCCATTATCATCATGGTGAGGAGCATGGTGGCATGGAGGCAGACATGTTGCTGAAGGAGTAGCTGAGAGTCCTACATCTTGCAGGGAACAGAAGTGAACTGACACACTGGGCAGTATCCTGAGCATAGGAAACCTCAATGCCTCCCCCCATGGTGACACACTTCCTCTAACAAGGCTATACCCACTCCAGCAAAGCCATGCCTCCTAATAGTGCCACTTCCTATGAAATTATGGGGCCACTTACATTCAAGCTACCATTATTGACATATTGCTAATTATGGGGTATTGAAATCATCCACTATCATTGTGTTAGGATCAATATGTAATTTAACTGTAGCAGTGTTTTTTAATGCACTTGAGTATTATTGTACTTGGTGCATAAATATATAGAATTATATTATCTTATTGACAGATATATAGCATTATAATATCCTATTGACAGATTTTTTTCTTTAATGAGCATGCAATGTCCTTCCTTTGATGTATTGGTTAGTTTTAGTTTGAAGTTTATTTTTTCAGACATTAAAATAGTTATTCCTGCTTGCCTCTTGGTTCCATTTGCTTGGGATATTGTTTTCCATTTTTTTCTCTAAGTTGTTGTCTTATCTTTATGGTGATGTATATTTCTCAGGTGAGCCAAAAGATGAATCCTGTTTTCTAATCCAATCTGTTAGTCTGTATCTTTTTATTGGGGAACTGAGACCATTATCGTTGAGAGTTATCAATGAGCAGTGTTTATTAATTCCTGTTATTTTGTTGCTGTTCTTGTCTTTGCCTCTTTTTCTTAACTGTTCTAGGACTATTTACTTCTTGTGTTCTCTTGGGTATAGTTAACCTTCTCTTCAGACTAAAGTTTTCATTCTAGTGTCTTCTGTAGAGATGGATTGGTAGACATAAGTTGATTATATTTATTTTTATTATGAAATGTTTTTCTTTCTCTGTCAATTGCAATTGATAATTTTGCTATGTATAGTACTCTGGGCTGGCATCTGTGGTCTCTCAGAGCCTGTAGAATATCTGTCCCTGCCCTTCTGGCTATCACTCTCCATTGAAAATTCAAGTGTTATTCTAATGGGCCTGCCTTTATATGTGACTTGGCCTTTTTTCCTCTTGCAGTTTTCTTCCTTCCTTCCTTCCTTGACTTCTTTTTTTTTGAGCCAGGGTTTCTCAGTGTAATAGCCCTGGCCATCCTGGATCTCGCTTTGTAGACCAGGCTGGCCTTGAACTCAGAGATCCACCTGCCTCTGCCTCCTGAGTGCTGGGATTAAAGGTGTATGCCACCATGCTCAGCCACAATCCTCTTGCAGCTTTTAATATCCTTTCTTTGTTCCTTATATTTAATGTTTTGATTATTGTTTGTTGTGGAGAGTTCTTTTTTTTCTAGTCCTATTTGGTATTCTGTATGCCTCTTGTACCCTGATAGGCATCTCTTTCTTTAGATTGGGGAATTTTTCTTCTATGTTTTAAGAAATGTTTTCTGTGCCTTTGACCTGAGTTTCTTCTACCTCTTCTATACCTATTATTCACAGGTTGGTTCTTTCCTTAGTATCTCAGATTTCCTGGATGTTTTGTGCCTGCAATTTTTTTTAGATTTAACATTTCCTTTGACTGAACTATTCATTTCTTCCCTTTCTTTATGCCAAGAAATTCTCTCTTCTACTTCTTTTAATTTGTTTGTGATTCTTACCTCTGACCTTCTTGTTTGACTTCCTGAATGTTTCATTTCCAGTTTTATTTCAGTTTGACTTTTCTTTAGTGATTCTATTTCTTTGTTAAATTCTATTTTCATATCTTAAATTGTTTTCCTTATTTCATACAACTGTTAGGCTTTGCTTTCATGTTCTTCAATGAGGAATTTATTAATTTCTTCTCTAAGGTCCTTGAACATATTCATAATTGTTATTTTTGAAGTCCTTTTCTTATGCTTTAGATAAATTGCTTTTCTAGTTTCTGGAAGAGGTAGATTGTCCTAATTGTTCATGTTTGTATTTTTGTGTTAGGATGTAGGTATCTGGAGTTATGATGTTTTTGATGTTTCTTGGTGTGGCTATCTATTCTTGCCTTCATTAGGTGGGTTTTCAGCTCTATGGTTGCTGTTACCCCAATGACAGATTTTGAACCAGAAGAATGATGCTTGGTTTTCAGTCTTGGGGCTACTCTGGGTTTTAGGGCTCAAATTAAAAATGGTCCCAGATCTAAAGTTTTGGTTGGAATTCTGTGTTCAGACTCAAGCAGTTGATCAGTACAATTAGTGTGATCGGTGATAGGCTAGATGACTCTGAAGTTTCCTTAGTAGGACTTGGATACAGCTCCACATAGAGTGGCAGGAGCAGAATTAGGAGCACTCTGGGTCCAGCCACAGATGGTGTAGAGTCCAAAGGGAATGGAGATGGGATGGGAGAGGGGCTAAGGTATGCAGCTGTGAACAGAATCAAGGAGGGAAAGGAGGGCAGGTAGCCTACCTGAGTACCAGCTGAAAGTGTTGGATGCAAGGTACCTGGTAGAGGGCAGTTCTCTGGACTTTTTGAGGGGATCACAAAGTAATGGAGATAGGCTAGGAAGAATGGCTGAAGGGGGTGGTGAGTAAGAACTAGGAGACTCTAGGTCCACACAATGAGGCTGAGTCCCAAGGGAATAGAATTGAGCTTGCTGTAGCATTTTGAAGTTTTACTGTGAAAATTGTTAATAATGGTCTTATAGCATTAATTAAATACAATACATCTTTCTCATACTGATTAAGAACAGTAATGTTTTTCTACTCTATTTTTAACATATACTGAGTTAATCTATGGATCTTCTGTTTTTCATTAATCCACTTAACATATACCCACTGAACAAATTATATTTAAAATTTGACCATCTTTATTTTATAATCTATCTATCTAATTCAGCAGCAGCTATCATGTATATATGTATATAAATATTGGAGTGTAAAGTGGTACACCTGCTTAACAAAAATAAAACATTTTGTTTCTTTGTTTAAGACAGGGTCTCATTGTGTATCCCTGGCTGGCCTGGAACTCTATATAGACTAGGCTGTTCTCAAACTAATAGAGATCTGCCTGCCTCTGCCTTTCTAGCACTAGGATTAAAGGTGTGTGCCACCACACCCAACATAAATATAAAAGCTTATCAAATTTAAACACATACTGTACCTATCATATGGCCTAACAATTCTAATATCAGGTATTAACTGAAGAAAATTAAAAGCATATGACACAGAAAGACACGTATATGAATACTTTGAGAAACTTTAATTATAGTATCTTAAAACTGAAAAATATCATGTGCGTATAGGGGGTGAATGCTTGAAAAAATTATGACAAAATCACAAAATATAATGTTTCAGCAAAAAACTATTGATAAAGAAGATAGCATGTGAAAATCTCAAAAATAATTATGCTAACTAAAATAAGCCATGTGAAAAGAGTACATAGTATATGTTTCCATGCATAGAAAATGAAAGTCAACCTATCTTTACAGAAAGCAGATTAGTGGTTGCCTGGAGGGTCAGGGGTTGTGGAGAAGGATGGAGACTATTGGCTGCAAATTGATATATGGGGACTTTCTGAGGTAATGGAAATAGTTTACATTTTGATTGGAATGGTGTTTATATGTCAAACCTCATTGAACTATGCATTTTATTTTATTTAAGTTGTAAGTTTTACCTTAATAAAGGATATTAAAGCATAAAATCTCAAAAAGCAGAATCCTCCTAAAACTCAAGTAAATATTATGTAGGGTTTAGAGACAATGCAATGTCAAGGGTAAGTGTGTGACTATGAGAAGCAGGTTACATGAGAGGTGGAGAATAAGATATGGAGGAGAGGAAGACAATGGGCTGAGCTATGTTGGAAAGGTCACCTGTCCAAATATTAAAATCTGCAAGAACTAAAATAGAAGTATAGTACTGGAAGATTGACAATGATCTTTAATAAATAAGGGACAATAAAGACTGAGGAAATAGTTCCATCAGTAAAGTGTTTGCACCACAAATCTAAGAACCTGTGTCTGGATCCTTGGCATTTTGTAAAAAAACCCAGGCTTGACAATGGTGGGAGAGCAGAGACAGGCAGATCCTTACAGCTCACTGGCCAAATCAGAGACATCTCAGTTCAGTGAGAGACCCTATATCAGAAAATAAGGTTGAGAAAGACTGAGAAAGATACCCAACATCAACCTCTGGCTTACACAAGCATACACACACACACACACACACACACACACACACACACACACACAGAAGAGAAAGTGTCCTAGGGTTTTAGAAGACTACAGTAATAGGAGGTTAGTGGATGGCTAGTTGTATTACTATGAGGTTCAGCATGGGTATTTTCCCAGACAGAGTAGGCAGAATAGTCTAAAAATAGCAATGAGGAGTAAAGTTATTTAAGAAACATCTACCCCATATCCAGGCTCAGTGATAAGAGGAATTAGGGTGCTATAACTTACATAGTGTCTATATGGGAAATCTTGTGGTTATTTGTGCTGAAATGTGGTGATATTTTATTTGTGCCTTAATAAATAAAGCTTGCCTGGAGATCAGAGGAAAAAGGCCAGCCATTATAAGTAAACAAAGAAGTTAGGCAACAATAGCACACGCTCTTAATCCTATCATTTAGCAGGTAGGATCTCTGTATATTCAAGGCCACACTGGAAACAGAGCCAGGTGTGGTGGCACACGCCTTAATTCCAACACTAGTTAACCATGGAGTTTGTACAGACAGACAGAAAGTGACAGAGCTGTGTAGGAAGAGGAAGTAATGTAGCTGGACAGAGAACAAATCAGATGGCAGAACAGCAAAATATATATGTGTGTAGGTAGACAGGAAGTATCTTGCATTTGGAAGCTGCTGGTTGGTAAGGTAAGATTGGCTGGTGGCTTTCCCTATTTCCCTGATCTTGCTAAAGCTTTCACCCCTATATTTGGCTCCATGTTTTTTATTTAATAAGACCATTTAGAAATTCATCTACAAAAATCTAGGTTTGAAAGACACTTTAATTTCAGTTTCACCAAAATGAATACAAACTCACTTTTGTGTATACATGGTATATGTGCACTTGTCTTTAGGTGTGCATGTGCCAAAGCTAAAGAAGGTTGTTAGGTGTCCTCTATCAATCTCTCTCTCTCTGCCTTATTCTCTTGAGACAGGGTGTCCCATTGAACCTGGAACTAAGCTGGTGGCAAGCAAGCACTAGAAATCCTCCTGTCTTCATCTCTAACCCTCAGCACTGAGATTACAGATGCACAGCCATGCCTAGCTTTCCTGTGGTTTCTAGGAATCTGAATTCAGGTCCTTGTGCTTGTGAAGTTAGCACTCTTACTCACTGAGCTATCTCCCCAGCCCTTAATACTTTTTCTTTACTCCACCCACAGACTTATTCATTCTTTAGAGCTCCCAGTTCTGTGAGTGGTCCTGTAACTATCTCAGCAGGGATGAGGATATTCTAAAGAGACACTTGTCCCCCTCCCTTTGACTATCAGACTATTGAAACAATAGATCCCAAGAAATTGGAACCCCACCACCACCACCAAATCTCATATAGGGAGAAATCTAGGATTCTTGTGTTAGCAAGAGGAGACTTCTGGCTTCCAGAACTGTTGATTAAGCTACTTAGTCAGTGTTGCTATCAATTTATTTGCCTAATCTAGAAATTGGGGAGCCTCATTCTGCTTAATCCCAACATTGATTCCCTCCTTAATTTTTGTCAATTTTATCTGTTCTATATCTTACAGATAAGTTCCATTCTCTCCTTTTCCATTTATTCATTAATTCACTCATCCATCCAATGTTTATTTGATACTTGGTATCTGTCAGACAGTTGGTTGTCAGGTACTGAAGTCTAACCTATCAGCATCTCTTATCTTTTGTAGACTAATTTTTTCTCTCTGGCCTCAAGTCTCTTAGATCCTAGTCTGTAGCTTGAAGAAGGAAATGAATGTCACTTGCCTTAAAGCTGCTATGCCCTGCTATTTGTAGCAATATAAGGTCATAGAAAACCTGAGTATAAGCTCAGTTGTTTGGAAAAATTTCCTTTCCTAACAGTGCACTCAATGAAGGAAATTACATTTTTTGCTGCATTTTCCTGATGTCAGAGTGAATAGGAATTGAAAGATATAACTCAAAATCTAAATGGTCTTTTAATAAAAAAAAACCAAAAAACCACAGCCAGATAATGTGGTAAATGCTGAAACATCAGAGAGACAAAAGGACAAGACACAGCCACCACCTCTTACCCCACCAACTCCTCAGCCTGAAAAAAGTCTCAGCTGATAGGCCTTTGGCCAAATGAGCTTCCTCAGCCAAAAAGGCTTCAGCTGAAAAAGCCTCTAGCTAAAAGGGACGCTTCTGTTGAAAAGCCTTTAGTTCCTATCTCCTTAGGCCTTATATGCCTTTCTCCACCCAGTCATCACTTCCTGGGGTTAAAGGCATGTAGGCTTCCCAGTGCTGGCATTAAAGGTGTGTGCCACCACAGCCTGGCTCTGTTTTCTCTCCTAGTCTGAGTCAATCTCATGTAGTCCAGGGTGGCCTTGAACTCACAGAGATCCACACGGATCTCTGCCTCCCAAGTGCTAAGATTAAAGGTGTGTGCTACCACTGCCTGGCCTCTATGTTTAATCTAGTTGCTTGTTTTGTTCTCTGATCTTCAGGCAAAGTTTATTAGGGTACACAATATATCACCACAGAAAGAGGCAATAAGTCTTGTATTTCCTCTATAACAGACTAAGAATCCAATCAAATATGAGCTTAGTGAAGGAAAATATGATTACGGTTGAGAGACAGGAAGAAGAATGAAGTCTGAAAGTAGATATAGCAGGAAGGGTGGATCACCTTTGGCAAGAGGAGAATCAAAACACTGATGAGTGGGGGAAATGCAGTGAAGTTTCACAGGAAAGTTCAAAGTTGTTTTCTCTTTAGTTATGCTGACTTAAAGTGTCATCACATGAATTTTTAGGATATAAACTTCTAACACTAAGTGACAAATTATTTCTTTCATATCTTTAGATGAAAAAGGCAGTCATTTATGAAACCAACCTTTTCTGTTTGTGATCTATATTTCTAAACATGGAAAATAATAGCCAGTATTTAATGTTTATTATGTTGTCAACCATTGTGACTTACAACTTGCTTCCTTTAATCCTTACAATGAAGATGATCCTGTGAGATAGACTTTGTTTTGCTCTTGCTTTAAGTTCAGGAAAGTGGTGCACAAACAGACTGGCTTTCTCAAAAACACTCAGCTAGTGAAGAATTAATAACAAATACACTCTTCTCACTTAGCAAATCTAGGAATGTCTTATCCATTCTTCAATACTCACCCAATACTTACATTGGATTTTTATTTTAAGTAGTCATTGTAATAATCCCAAGATTGGAGTTTGAAAATGGTGTGACCATTCAGGAAAGAGCAGAATCTCTTCTCTCATATATATATATATATATATATATATATATATATATATATATATATATATATATATATATATATGGTGCTTTCTTAGAAAATTGGAAATCCATCTCCCCCAAGGTCCAGCTATACCACTCTTGGGCATATACTCAAGGAATGCTCAACCACACCACAGAAGCACTTGGTCAGCTATGTTCATATCAGCATTGTTTGTAATAGCCAGAACATGGAAACAACCTAGATGCCCTTCAACTGAAGAATGGATAAACAAAATGTGGTACATATACACAATGGAATACTACTTAGCAGAGAAAAACAATGACATCATGAGGTTTGCAGACAAATGGATGGATCTAGAGAAAATCATCCTGACTGAGGTAACCCAGACTCAGAAAGACAAACATGGTATGTACTCACTCATAGGAGGATACTAGATGTGGAACAAGGATGACTGGACTGCTACTCATATCACCAGGGAGGCTACCTGGAAAACAGGACCCCAGGAAGGACACGGGGATCGCCCAATGACAGAGAAATGGAATGAGATCTGTAAAGCTGGTGCCGCAGAAAAGAGATCTACATGAACAGCCTGGACATGAGTGGGGGTAGTGAAGGGCGAGGGTCGAGGGAAAGAGAGCTTGGGTGAGTGGGGGATCCCAGCTGGATCAACAACAGAGAGGGAGAACAAGGAATAGGAGACCATGGTAGATGAAGACCACATGAGAATAGGAAGAAACAAAGTGCTAGAGAGGCCCACAGAAATCCACAAAGATACCCCCACAACAGACTGCTGGCAATGGTTGAGATACAGCCCGAACTGACCTACTCTGGTGATGGGATGGCCAAACACCCTGATTGTCGTGCTAGAAACCTCATCCAACGACTGAGGGATCTGGATGCAGAGATCCATGGCTAGGCCCCGGGTGGATCTCTGGGAGTCCAATTGGCGAGAATGAGGAGGGTTTGTATGAGCGAGAATTGTTGAGACCAAGGTTGGATAAAGCACAGGGACAAATAGCCAAACGAATGGAAACACATGAACTATGAACCAATGGCTGAGGGGTCACCAACTGGATCGGGCCCTCTGAATGGGCGAGACAGTTGATTGGCTTGATCTGTTTGGGAGGCATCCAGGCAGTGGGACTGGGTCCTGTGCTCATTGCATAAGTCAGCTGTTTGAAACCTGGGGCCTATGCAGGATCACTTGGCTCGGCCTGGGAGGAGGGGACTGGACCTACCTGGACTGAGTCTACCAGGTTGTTCTCAGTCCTCGGGGAAGGCTTTGCCCTGGAGGAGGTGGGAATGGGGGGTGGGCTGGGGGGAAGGTGAGGGGGGTGGGAGGGGGAGAACAAGGGAATCCATGGCTGATATGTAGAACTGAATTGTATTGCAAAATAAAAATAAAAATATTAAAAAAAAATTTTCAACAAAAAGATTGAATTCAAAATCTAAATGTTTGATTCCACAAATTTTTTATAAATATACTACAATATAATTTTAGAGTACTTGGTAGAGAAATCAAATATTAAATTTAGCAATGAACAAAAAAATCATTAGATGAGCCTTGTATTTAGGTAAAATGAAATTTTTCACTGATATGGCTTCTTAACTGTGGCAAGAAAGTACTTAATCTTTTCTAGAATCATATTAATATGTTGCAAAAAGTTGTGGTAGAGTTTTTAAACTACAACCAATAGATTCATTTCATCTTTAAACTTGCTCATTAGCGTTTTACTGTTTTTACCACTTAAGTCCTCCCCTTGTATTTTCTGTGTAATTCCTAGAGATCTGTGGAACATCTGTCTGAGCAAAGCAAAACAAGAATCTTGGTCCATGTATAACTCAAGGTTCTTACAGAAAATTTGTAATTTGTACCACTACCATTACAAAAGATTATATCTAAAGCATTCTATTTGATGAAATTCTGCAAGTTTTTACTAAAAGCTCACCCAGTTGAAAACAATTGAATAAAATTAGATGTAGATCTTTTAATGAATCAAGATTCAAACTCTTTGATTCATTAGTTGTATGACTTTAGACAAAGCTACCTAGGTGCTCCTTGCTTTAGTTTCTATATCCATAAAACAGGGTTAATAATAAACCCCTCAGTACATTTCCTGTCATATACTGAGTACTCAGTAGGTTAGTAAGCTAAAGGTTTTTTTTCATTCAACATTTGCTCATCCAATATGTGTTCACATTACTATCCAAATGTGGTATGGAAATCTATGAAGATAAGTACATAAGGAAGTGCCAACAACTGACTTGAGAAATATGGTTGAATTGAGGGAACAGTTTAGATAAAAAGAACACTTTAGTTTCCCTATAGAGAAGCATTATCACTTGTTGGAATTGGTAGATGTAAATGGTAAGTTAAAAATTCAGGACATCTATATACTAATTGAAGAGTCAATATGTTTTTCTATAATCCAGAGATAAGAGAAGTAGTTAATAAAATTGATTTGGATTATCTTGCTGTTCAAGAATTAAAGAGTTTTTTTGTTATAATTTTGAAAACACAGCATGATAAAGTCTTTGGTGAATATATGTGATATTATTAACCTGAAATAGTTATAAGAGTATTACTTTTGCCAATAAATGTTTAACAAGTATATTTTATGACTCTGTAAGCCACTAAGAGGTTATGTAGTTTTAGAAATGTCACTGAAACTTCATTGTTTTAGTATACATACCTAGAAATGATTAGTAAAATTGTACTATAATATTGTAATAACTTACATTTTTATTGTTTAAGAATTTCATACATGCACACAATGTGTTTTGATCAAATCTACCCTTATCTGTAGATGGAACATATGTAAGTTAAAACTGTTAATAACTGGGCGGTGGTGGCACACGCCTTTAATCCCAGCACTCGGGAGGCAGAGCCAGGCGGATCTCTGTGAGTTCGAGGCTAGCCTGGGCTACCAAGTGAGTTCCAGGAAAGGCGCAAAGCTACACAGAGAAACCCTGTCTCGAAAAACAAAAAAACAAAAAACAAAACAAAAAAAAGAAACTGTCTTGAAAAAACAAACAAACAAACAAACAAACAAACAAAAACTGTTAATGAAATAGTAATTATCACCATTATTGATGTTGCTACTAGGAGTACTATTAAATAACCTGTGCTCTAAGTTGATGTTAGTAAATGAAGCAATGCACATGAAGTGCTTAAGAGTATTTATAAAGGACTCTGGCACCATATGAGTTTAATTTTGTTATTATTAATAATATTGTCCTGAATATTTCCATTAGTGAATTAAAATAAATGGAAAAACTAAAGAATTAATATAAGGGTTTAGGAAACTTTAATTTCTATTTGAAATAACACAGAATATTTTCATTATTATCTAATTTGGAAATACTTATTTCTTTCTTCTACTTCAGGGGTTTTCCAAAGTGCTTTTCTGAAAAATTAAGAAACTTTAAAAAACACTTCCAATGCAGACCAGAAAAAAAAAGAAGTATAGCGAGAAATCCAAGGGAGTCTGCTTAAGGGGTTTAATGACTTCATTAGGACATAAAAGGGAAAAGACAACTCACAAAACAGAATAGGCCAATTGTCACAGGGTCCTGGAAGGCTGAGGTCCTGTCACATGCTGTTCTGTTGCCTGAGTCAGTCTACACCACCCAAGCCCATGAGAGAGAGAAGCGAGTGGCATACATGCTTCTCAGGTCTTAAGGGTAGCCTTGAGGCCATTCCCCAGGGGCAGGTACTTCAAGGTCATAGGTGGAAAGGTATCCACTACATCTCCCCCTTTTGTCTAAATAAGAAAGTTCTAAACTAATACAAAACCATATACAATAAGAACGATTGTTAAGTATTGTCCAGGAGATGGGAAAGGTAATAACATAAACAAAATAGAAATACAACCAACAAGAACAACATCAAACAAGAGACACATACTAAACATCCAGAAATGTCCAGACCATAGGTAAATGGCAAGTTAGAGAGATTACTCCAATAGCTGTCCTGTCCTGAAGAATCTAACTTTAGTAACTAAAATGTTCTTAACTAAGATATGAGAAGATTATAACTGTGTAGCTAGAGTTTTCCTGCCTGGCCCACAGTCAGGACAAATCTCTCTCACCTGCCAGTCCCACAGCTGCTCAGACCCGACCAAGTAAACACAGAGACTTATATTGGTTACAAACTGTATGGCCGTGGCAGGCTTCTTGCTAACTGTTCTTACAGCTTAAATTAATCCATTTCTATAAATCTATACCTTGCCACATGGCTTGTGGCTTACCGGTATCTTCACATGCTGTTTGTCATTGTGGCGGCTGGCAGTGTCTCTCTGACTCAGCCTTCCACTTCCCAGCTATATTCTCCTCCTTGTCCTGCCTATACTTCCTGCCTGGCCACTGGCCAATCAGTGATTTATTTATTGACCAATCAGAGCAACACATCTGACATACAGACCATCCCACAGCATAACTGTAACTATCTAGTCTTTAACCACATCAAAGACCCGAGAACTAAAATAATATTACCTGAGCAAACAGGAAGTGCAAGCAAGCAATTTTTGAAAAATTGTCAGAATAGACAGAGACAGCTGGCAGTCTGGACAGTTACCTAATGTTTCTCAGCACGGTTGGGGCATCCATTTTGGCTACAGGCCTAGAATATCTGACAGACCATTATTAGAAGCAGTAATTTTGAAAGAGTGTCTTACCCTGTCTTGGCAAGGTTCAGCAGTCGTTTTTCCTTGTGTCCTGCTTGTCTAGAAAGGACAGCATGCATATTGTCAGCAGTTGAGGCAAGGGCAGTTCTTTGCCCAGCGGGCCATTTTGTGCCAAGAAGAAGACAAAATTTCATTCAGAGTGTCTTAGATGCCCAACATTCTCTCAGGAGTAGATTGGTGCTACCAGGAGCAATCATGTCTCACGTCAACAGAATTCTAAGTTATCTTACATTCTCTTATGTTCTCATTCCCCCATCCCCTACTTAAGTGAATGGGATGGTCAACCTGGAACAGGGATAGAGTGGGAGAACAATGAAACAGATACCATGATAGAGGGACACATCATGGGGATAGGGAGAAACCAGGTGCTAGGGAAGTTCCCAGGAATCCACAAGGATGACCCCCAGCTTAGACTACTAGAAATAGTAGAGAGGGTGCCTGAACTGGCTTACTCCAGTAATCAGATTGGTGAATGCCCTAATTGTCTTCATAGAGCCTTTCTCCAGTAACTGATGGAGGCAGATGCAGAGATCCACAGCCAAACACTAGGCCAATCTCCAGAAGTCCAGTCAAAGAGAGAGAAGAGGGATTCTATGAGCAAGGGGCATCAAGATCATGATGGGGAAACCTATAGAGACAACCAAACCAAACTAGTTAGAACTCATGAAATTTAGACCAACACCTGTGGAGCCTTCATGGGACAGGACTAGGCCCTCTACATAAAAGAGACAGTTGTGTAGCTTGATCTGCTTAAGGGGCCCCCTGGCAGTAGGATCAGGATCCATTCCTGGTGCATGAGCTGACTTTTTGGAGCCTGTGTCCTGTCATATTGCTTTCTGGGATTAAAGGTATGTTTCACCACTGCCTGGTTCTGTTTCTCTCATGTAGCCCAGTGTGACCTTGAAATCACAGAGATCCAGATGGATCTCTGCCTCCTGAGTGATAGGATTAAGGGTGTGTACCACTACTGTCTGATCTCTATGTCTAATTTAGTGGCTGTCTCTGTTCTCTGATCCCCAGGTAAGCTTTATTGGTGTACACAATATATCACCACAGAATATTGTCACAATTTTGAGGCCATTGTCCTTATACTGCATATCTGTTTACATAGTGTTTACCTTGTTAATGTGAAGTCTTAGTCCTTAGGTTAGTTAGGTAGATAAGACTTACAGATTAGTAGTCACCCATGCTTGTCATATTTATAGTTATGCTGGTTAGGTTTTCCAGATTTACAGAAACATATGTCAGATGGATAGGTAATCTTCAAACACTTCATAGACCTAGAGAATATGGCATTTAAATGTTTTGATAACTTAGAATTATTTTTTTATTAAGAAAATTTTTATTCATTTTTACATACCAATCACAGATTCTCCTATTCCCTCCTCCCACCCCTCCAGCCTTCACCCTCAGTCTACTCCCTATTCCCTCCTACAAGAAGACCTCCCATGGGGAATCAGCATAGTCTGGTACATTCAGTAGAGGCAGGTCCAAGCCCCTCCCCCTGCCTCAAGGCTATGGGAAGTAGGCTCCCATGAAGAAACAAGAACTCACTCTCTTGAGGCTGAGGATTTTGTAGAGGAACTCACTCTCTTGAGGCTGAGGATTTCACAGAGGTAAGCTAGTGGATGGCTGTTCTGCTTCTCTGATCTTTCAGCTTTCACCCCAATATCTGGCTCTGGGTTTTTTATTATAAGACCTTTTAAGATTCATGTTACAATATACAAAATAACTTAAATAGAGGTAGCAATGTATAGTGCAGCATGACAACAATATCCTTAATATGTATCAATATACAAAATATCCTAAACAGAGGTAGAACACACAGACAGTATGACAAATATAATTTTACATTTATATCAATATATAAAATATTTCAAATAGGAGTAGGAACATGTGTACAATGTGACAATTACAGTTTTGAGTTTGTATTACTATACAAATTATCTTAAATGGGAATAGAAAATAGTTTACATTTGCATCATTATACAAGAATTCATATCAGTGCAAATTATCTAAGGTTGATAGTTTGCTAAATTAGTTTACCAGTAGATACAATAATCTACCTTAATATCCTGTCCTATCTATTTCCCTTTTTTTCTTTTCCAAAAGAGAATCCTGAGTCTAAATTTTATTGTTCCACAACTAACCTTATTACAACTTATCCATAACCCTGAGAAAATAAAATCGTTTGGGAGAGGAGGCATTATTTTCTTAAAATTGCTTCCTGCTGTCTAGTGGGTGATGGTATCTCTGTGGAATCCTGTAAGAAAGTTAAATGGTTAAGTCTTAAGAGGACTTAGCTATAACGTTTGTAGCCAATTTCAGAGTAAGGGATAAAGTTTATCTGAAGTTCTGGCTAGAAGTGTAATATGATGGACTATCTCATCTTGGAATTATCCTGAGGAGTTTGCAGTCCAAAGCTGATTATTGGGTAGTGCTTTTTGGTTCAATGGCATCACTATGGACAGGGTAGAATCATTGTTGTGGGGACCCATCTTCCTTCTGGAGACTTCAATTGCTAATGGAAAGATTTATTTTTTCAGTGTGGAAAACTTGAACATTATTAATATGAAAACGGAAAGTTTGAATTTTAGGATGACATGACATGTGAGGAAGGATTCCCAGGAATCAAGAATAAGCATGGAGAGAAATAGAATCTTGACAACAATGATTCTTAGATTATTGTTTTTTTTTTCTGTCCCACACAGTTGGCTCTTCTGATCTGAGACAAAATTTCCTAATTTTTTTCTTTAGCAACATGCTTGGGTTTAGAGAAGAAGAGAGCCACATTCCAACTCCAAAGCCAGCTTGATTTATAATGGAATCAGGACCACAACTTTTCTTGAGTTAAAGAGATATTGATGTTAGGCAGTGAGATACTACCCTGTAGAGTATATTGGTGCCAATAGGTCCTTCCCTTCTGCTGTAGATGTCTGGATGTTCAAGGCCTTTTGATTTCTTGAAGATGTATATTTCTATTATCCTGTATAGACAAAAAACAGAACCCTGCCCTGACATTGCCTTTTTTGTTGACTTTTCCTTGCAACTTGTAGAATTGTCACATTGATGGATGTGACAATTACTTCTCATCAAGATGTTTCTCCTGTTCAAATTGAATTTTTATTAATTTTGTTAGTATCCATAGCTTTTCTTCTCCTGCAGAAACAAAAGCAAAACTCCTTTCCCAACATAGGATGTATCCTGGTTTCCATTCTGAGGTCAAAACATCTTTGAAGTAAACAGGTTGGTTTAGCTAAGGAGTTCTGTTATCCAATGTCTCTCCACAGCTGTTGTCCCTTTCTCATCAGCATTGAGAAAATTCAAGGTTAATAAAGCATTATGTAATCTATTTCTAGGGGTCATTGTTACCTCTTTCTGTTTATTTAGCATATACTTTAAAGTTCGATTAGATCTTTCTTTGACTGCTTGGCCTGTGGGATTGTGTGGTATATCTATAATGTGCTCTATATTGTAATAAGCAAAAAAGTGATTCATTTTACTTGAGACATATGCTGGAGCATTATCAGTCTTAATTTGTACAGGTATTCCCATGATGGTCATAACTTCTAATAGGTATGCAATTACAGAATCAGCCTTTTCAGAACTCATAGGAGTTGTCCATTGAAATCCTGAATAGGTGTCAATGGTATAGTGTACATATTTTAATTTTCCAAATTCTGCAAAATGAAATGCATCCATCTGCCAAATTTCATTTCTTTGTATACCTTTTAGATTACTTCCTGCAGGTAATGGAGTTTGGTTATAGAAGGAACAAGTAGGACATTTTTTTTTATGATTTACTTGGCTTGTGGCCAAGTAATGGAAAAGTCCTTTTTCAAACCTTTGCTATTTACATGGTGTTTCTTATGCTATTCTGAGGCCTCCAGCACACACACACACACACACACACACACACACACACACACAAACACACACACATATATGTATATATATATATATATATATATATATATATATATATATATATATATGATGTTCCCTATTTCTGTTGATTTCCTGTAATTGTATAAATAGTAAAGTTAATTCTGTATTATCAGGAATAAATTCAGTAGTTTCAATATGTAAAATAACTCTCTCTGCATATTGAGAGTCATTAACTATATTGAGAAGTTCTGTGAAGTCCATTAATACCATAAGAATGGCATACAGTTCTGACTTTTGTACAGAATTGTAAGGGCTTTGAACCACTTTACTTAAATGTCCTGATTTATATGCTGCCTTTCCTGATTTATTTGCATCAGTATAGAATGTGAGGACTTCAGAGACTGGTTTTTGCAGCATTTCATTGTGCCAATGACAAACACATTGAAAAATAATCAAGGAAACAATCCCACTCACAATAGCCACAATAAAATAAAATACTTAGGAATAAACCTAACCAAGAAAATGAAAGATCTCTACCATGAAAATGTGAAGATACTAAAGAAAGAAATTGATGAAGAAACTAGAAGATGGAAATATACACATTCACAGATTGGAATAATTCTTATTACAAAAATGACCACCCTAAAAAAGTAAAAGCTATGGATTCAGTGTAATCATAGTAAATCTAGGGCTTTTATCTACAGACATGAAAAAAACATCCTCTAAAATTTATACAGCAACACAGAAACACACACACACACACAACACCAAGGACAGCCAGTGGAATCTTGAACAAAAATAACACTAGAGGAGGTATCACCCTATTTGATTCTAATCATACTACAGAACAATAATATTAAAACCATCATAGTACCGGCACAAAAATACATGCATAAGTAAATGTAATAGAATATGGGGCCCAAATATTAGTCCACACTGTAGTGGGTCTTTCTCCTCAGATTTTCTTGAACTGCCAGACCCCAAATAATGACACTAGGACTTATTATTAATTGTGAAAGCTTGGCCTTGAGATTAGGCTTGTTCCCAACTAGCTCTTGTAACTTAAATTAACCTGTTTCTATTAATCTATGTTCTGCCATATGGCTTTTTACTGCTCCTTCATTCCGTATGTCTGACTTCCTCAGTGTCTTGCTGGTGTCTCTTGAGTGCCTAGATTCTTCCCAAAGTTCCTCTCTTTACCCTGAAGTCCTGCCTATTCTTTCCTGCCCAGCTATTGGCCATTCAGTTCTTTATTAAACCAATCATAACGACACATTGTAGTGATGTATTATGTCCCCCGAATATACTATGTCCCCCAATAAAATTTACCTAAGGATCAGAGGAAAAAGTCAGCCTAGTAAGCATAGAAGTCAGGTAATGGTAGCACACACCTTTAATCCTATTACTTGAGAGGCAGGGATCTGTCTGGACCTCTGTCAGTTCAAGGCCACACTGGGGAAGACAGCCAAGTGTGGTGACATACGCCTTTAATCCCAGCACTAACTATAGAGGTCTGGAGGTCTGTACAGACAGACAGGAAGTGACAGAGCTGGACAGGAAGAGGAAGTGTTGTAGCTGGGCTGAGAGAGAAAATGAGAGAACAGAACAGAAAGGCATATAGGTGTGGGTAGATAGAAAGTAGCCTTGCTTTGGAAGCTACAGAGTTGGGGAGGTGATGTTAGCTGTGGCTTTTCCTATTCCTCTGATCTCTCTGAGGCTTTAACCCCAAATTCTGGCTCTGAGTTTGTTTGTTTTTTTTATTAATAAGACCATTTAGAAATTCATCTACAACACATCTTCACACAGTGTAAGCAAATATCCTGCAACACCACAAAAATACAGCTACATGATTTTTTTTTTACAAAGATAACCAAAATATATATTGGAGAAAAGACATCATCTTCAACAAATGGTGCAGGGAAACCTGGATTTCAATATGCAGAAAAATGAAATTACTTACTTTTACTTTGCTTAAAAAACTAAATGGATAGAGGACCTGAACATAAGATTTGATACCCAGAGACTGCTAGAGGTTAACTCAGGAAGGAGTCTTCAACTTATAGGCACAGGTATACACTTTCTGAATAAGACTCCTGTGGTGATGTAAGATTCACAATCAAAAGAAGGATCTCATGAAACTTAAAGTTTCTATAAAGCAAAAAAAAAAAAAAAAAGAGTCAATCAAGTGAAGAAACAGCCCACCAAATGGAAGAAACAAAGTAAATAAAAAATATATAGCATTAACAAGGTGAGATAAATGGCCAATATTCCCAAGTTGTGGGGAATTTCCCAGTTTTAGAAAAAAAGATTGTTTTTTTTTTTTTCAAAAACAGCTAAATTTTATTAAGTACCTTTACTAATAGATTATGAGTTAACTAGCTTTTTTCTTATTTTCTTTTTTAAACATTAGTTTTACATTTTTAATTGAGAATTTCAAAGATGTATATGTTTTGATTAAATATACCTCCCATTCTCTCCCATCCAATTCTTCAGGCCCACCACTTTTTCCTCAAACCTTAATGTGTTCTGTCTTTAAATCCAGAGTCTACTTAGTATTATTTGTATGTGCATGAGTGTAGGACCATCTACTGGGGCATGGGTAGCCTCTCAGGGACCATATTCCTGAAGAAAATTGCCAGTAGTCATATCAGAGGAGCAGCATGATTGAAGTTCAAGGAGTCAGCCCACCAGGAGGTGAATCCCTGATGGGTGAATCTCAGATAGACAAGGACCAAAAACCACAGACTGCAGAATGTCTTTTGTTTCTGCTGTGCCTTCACATTTTTGCCACTGCCATCTTCCTCTGGTATCTGGCATGATGTAACGGGTATGAGGAGATCCCCACTGCCAGTAATGTAGTGCATTTATCTCATGGAAACATCCCATTCTACTGGGCATTTTTACCTGTGGATTAGTATGAAGATGATTTCTTCCTAAGTTGTACTATCTAACTGATAATAATAATAATGTTAGTTAAATAGAATTTTGATGATTAAAAATAAAACAAGGAAGTGTCACACAGCTAGAACACATGAGTTTCTATTGAGAAGCTGTATAGACTGTGGCCTAGGTTAATTACTAAGAAAAATAATTGAGTCCCTGTGGCCCAGCTAGTTTAAATTCTTCTAATCTTAATGTTGGGAGATGTGTTCACAGATTTCAGAGTGCATCATAGCTGAAACAAGGCTTTGAAAATAACTTAAGATTAGACTAGATGTTTTTGTCAAATAGCTTTGAGCTGAAAAACCCAAGAAGACAAAGTTTTAGAAAGGCACATAGTTGCCTTAAGGTCAGGGAGAAAATACAAAGCAGCCCAATTGTTACTAGCTGATGTACTTTCCATGCTAGGGTTGGTTGGTGATCAAAGGTGATGATTATACCCATTTCTGCCCTCAATCTCCTGAAATAAGAAACTATTGATGAGTGGGTATGCACCCTAAAGATTTAAAGTGGAGCTGACTGATTGTTTCTTTATGTATAAAAGTTTAGGTTTGTGATTCCTTTAAGATTCCTTATAAGATTACCTTTCAAGATAAGTAATAAAGTGATTGGTCCTTTCTTTGTAACCACAGAATGCAGCCTGCCAGTAAAAGAATGCCTTGCTTGCTTACACTTTTAATCTATAACAAGTTGCTTGGGTATGAATGTATGTGGGTTCTTGGGGTAATTTGTTTTTCACCTGTAATAATGTAAAATGTTTACTCATGTTAAGGGATATGGAAAGCAGGCTGTTTTTTTTTTTTTATTTGTATTCATTGTAATCATTCACTTGAAAAACAGAATGTAGCCATGTAGTGGTATTTGCTCCGCCCATGACCTTGGGCTATACAGCCCAAAGGAGGCAGTGCTTCCTGCTATTCTCCTGACCTCTTATAAGGAGCTGGAGAAGGGTCACATGCCCTTTTCTCCCTGTTCCTGCCTGCGAGGTGGATTTGCTCCCAGTCAGATCAGAGGACGACTTTTGCTGTCTACTCCATTCTGTAATCGTGAGTGTATTTCCTCAATTTATATCTTAATAAGTTCTGTTCCCCATTTAATAGACTCACATGGATTGATTGTAATATAGCCACATTGTAATTTTTATATTGCCTGAAAGATTTTGCTGGGGTATATAAGCTGTAAGGGAAAGAATAAAAACAGAGTTAAAATGAGTTAGAAGGAAAACATCAAGAATGGGAGTTAAAAGGAATTAGAAGGAAAACATCAAGAATAAAGATAGAGTTAGAAGGAAAACAACAAGAATGAGAGAAGGAAATCACCAGGAAAGTAAAGAATAGAGAATATAAAGAAGAATAAAGAAAAGGTCTGTCTGAAGGAAACAGTCGAGAGAGTATGTGAGTGTCCTTGTCCCTAAACCCCTCAGATAGAAAGGTCTTAGTACTCAAAGATGCCTTGGATTCCCTCTGAGCCCTGCACTGCTGGAGGCTGGCCCTCTTAGCAGCAAAACCTGGACTAATGTCAAATCATTGTGTCTCTTATTGCTGTCAGCCTCCCCTCTTAATAGTAGTGGGGAACACAAACTCAAGAGAAAACAACTCACTACACACTCACATTAAAAAAAAAAAAACAACAAAAAAAACCAGAAAGAGTGGGGGGAGGGGGGAATTAAAAACCAGAGGGACACATCCTTCCCAACAGATGTGCAAGTACAGTCAGAAACACACAAGACTGTGAGGGCAGGGGTTGAAAATAAGCCAGTGGGATCCCTCCACAAAGTCACTACCCTCAATATAGGAAACGATATACTGAGATAGCTGAAATGCCAGAAAACTAACTCAGATTCCCAATTTTTAAAAGGGCTCAAAAACCACATAGTGGGCACAAAACAACAGGTGAATAAAGTAAGGAAACCAATTCAGAGACAAACCAAAACAGAGACAAGCAATAGTTAGCTAAGTGGATGAAATTCAGCAATTTGGAGTACAAGTTCAAAGATGTGGAGGTATCGGGGACTATGGGGGTCCAGCCCCTCGATAGTCCCCTCCCAGGGTCCGGGAAGAATCTACAACCAGCTGATAATTAATCTTTGAGGATAAGAAATGAATCTAAGCTGGGCGGTGGTGGCGCATGCCTTTAATCCCAGCACTCGGGAGGCAGAGGCAGGCGGATCTCTGTGAGTTCGAGGCCAGCCTGGTCTATAGATCTACAGAGCGAGATCCAGGAAAGGCGCAAAGCTACACAGAGAAACCCTGTCTCGAAAAACAAAACAAAACAAAAAGAAAAGAAAAGAAATGAATCTACATACATGAAACTCCTAGTCTATACATTTTATTATTCTGTGTCAGTTCTCTCTCTACAAGCTTCTATTCTGCTCTCATGTCTAGCTCCTTTCTTGCCTGATTTCTCTCTATATTTATCTGCTGTTCCCTCTAAGTTCTATTTTAATTCTCTCATCTTAGTTCTGCCCCATCTAGGTTCTCATCCATCTAGTTCATTCCCATCTTAGCTCTTCTCTCATCATCTCCTTCTCTCTCATCTTGTTCTTTTCCATCTGGCTCTTCCTCATCTTCCATCTTGTTCCTCTAGTCCTCTCTTCTAGCCCTTCAATCCAGTTCTTCCCCATCTCAGTACATTCCTCTCCAGTTCTTACCCATCTAGTTCTTCCGTTCTCTTTTTTCCTCTCTCTCTCTCTCTCTCTCTCTCTCTCTCTCTCTCTCTCTCTCTCTCTCTCTCTCTCTCTCCTCCTCCTCCTCTCAGCCTCCTTATTCTCTCCGTTCTCCCCAAGTCTCTCAGGAATCCAGTTATAAACCCAAGCAATAGCAACCCTCTGGCAGAGCAAGGTCACCAGGCTTGAATTCTTACAGGGTCATAAAGGCAGATAAGAGTTTTCCTCAGGCAGTGACCACCAGGCTTTCTTTTATAACCAAAAAGGGGAGTGGTAAAGGAGGAGGCCAACTGAGAACTAATGATTGGTTAGTATATCAAAAAGGGAATTTATGTGCTCAATCTACATTCCTAGAAGTGTTTAGGTAAGAAGTTAGGAGTCTATAGTGTTAGTAAAACTGTATAAGAAAGGAGAGTCTCAGCTTGAATTGCACAAGAAATAAAGCTATCCGCCTGACCTAAGAGACAGGTGTTGTTTCCGTAAGGGTATTACCTTAGTTCAGGAGATCCTTTGGCCTTGGATGCTTGATAGGTATTTTAGATAAATACACTGTTAGGAGTTCTTGGAAGCACACAAGAAAATCATTTTAGGAACCAGCTAATATATATATACAAAAGCTAAAATATCACCAAGATTTCTTAAGCCATGGCTTGACTTTCGGAAAAGTCCTTGACTTTTCCAAGTAGTAGCTTTTGTGATAGTAGCTGAATTCCATTACATTTTCCTGCGGCTTGCAGCATGGAGGAAAAAAAAAATCAACAAGGAAATTGAGACTCTGAGGGAAAATAGAAAAAAGAACAGAAGTGTTGGAAATGAATCAATCAAATGAAAAACACAGTGTAACGCACCATCAACAGACAAGACCAACCAGAAGAATGAATTTCAGGGATGGAAGGCTGGTTGAGACAATAATATATTCAGGCATAAATAAAGAAAAAAACAACAATAATGAGCATGACCAAGTCTTTCAAGAATTCTGGCACATGTTCAAGGGACCCAATCTAAGAATCTACATGGTAGAAGGAGCTGAAATAAAAATCTAAAGGCAAAGACAATTTATTCAGTGGAACTATGATGGAAATTTCCCCAAACTTAAAGAAATAAATGGACATCCAAACGCAAGAGGCATTTAGAACTCCAAATACTCATAATCAGAGACAAACCTCTCCACAACATATCATATACAAGATGTCAAAAATACAAAGCAAAAACAAACAAACAAACAAACAACAACAATAAAAACCATTAAAAGTTGTAAGGGCTGGGAATAGTGGTGCATGCCAGTAATCCCAGCACTCAGGGCAGAGGGTGAGAAAGATTGCTTGCTGTACGTTGGAGGTTTGGCCTGGTCTACACAGCAAGTTCCAAGCCATCCAGGGGTACATAGTGAGATTCTGACTCAAGCAAACTTGTAAGGGGAAAAAAAATCCCAACTCAGCAACAAAAGCAAACACCACACTAAAGAATAGCATCAGATCTCTGGTCAGCAACCCTTGGAGACTGAGCAATACACCTCTGGGGGAACAATGAGTCATTGAAGAAATCAAGGAGAAAATTTTAAATTCCCACTGCCTGGGTGGAGGATATGGCTCAGTGAGTAAAGTGGTGGCTGTGCAAGCACAGGGACCTGAGTTCAAATCCCCAGCACCCAGATAAAAGCTGAGCACGGCAACTTCACCTGTAACCCCAGCAGTGGCAGAGGTGTGCAGGAACAAACAGGTGGATACCTGGGGCCTGTTGGCCACCCAGTTTATCTGAAATAGCGGGCTCCATGTTCAGTGAGAGACCCTGTCTCAAAAAATGAGATGGAGAGCAACCGAAGACACCTGGCCAAAGTGTTGAGGTGACCACAGCAACCCTAGTGGACTTCGACCAATGAGGGGTCGTTAGGATACTTGCAGCCAGACGCAGAGGGGGCCCTTGGGATCAGCCTGGAGGCCCAGAGCCCAGCAGGCCAGCAGAGAGCAGCCAGGTGGAGCAGAACCAGCCTGTGAGGTCGCACTCCGAGGCCAGCATGCCCAGGACCAGACAGGGCAGCCGTCGAGGGTCGTCGTCGTCGTCGTTGTCGTCTCGCCGCTCCCGCACCTCCAGAGCCGAGCTGACCTTCTCTGTGAGCCTGGTGGAACACCATCTTCGGGAGAGCGGCCATGCCCGGCGGCTGAGCGAAACGGTGCCCATCTTGCTGACTGCCATCCTGGAGTTCCTGACCCGCAGGCTGCTGGAGCTGGCAGGCAATGAGGCCCAACGCCGAGGCGCACAGAGGCTCATCACCCCGGAGCTGCTGGACGTGACTGTCTACAATAACACGCTGCTCAGCGAACTGTTCCAATTCGCCACCATCTCCCAGGTGGCCCCGGCTGGTCGCCCCCGTCATGGGCGTCGACGTCAACGCTAGCTACTACCTGCTGCTGTTGCTGCTGCTGGCTGGCTCTGGGTTGCTGACCCGCCCATCCGCCCCAATCTATCCACCGAGCATCAGTTCATCCCGCCCAAACTTTGCCACAGACAGCCCTGCGAGGCTGGTCAGCCTCGTCCTTTCCTTCTCCCTGTTGTGCTCTTATTAAAGCTTTAGTTCGAGAACCCCATAGGTTTGCTTCCCTGGCTTTTCCTTTGGCACGGGGTGGGGGCGGGCCTAGTTGGAGGAACACAGCGGGTGGGAGTGGTGCTGGGGTGCGGGTGACCTACAGGCTGGTTTCCTTAGTTTTTCCTTTGGGCATGAGGTGGGAGTGAGTGGAAGGTAGGGGAAGAAGGTCAGGGTGGCCTAGTGCGGCAACACGGTGGTGTTTGGGGTGCAAGTGTTAGCGGATTCTGTCGTGTTTCGTGGCATTTCCTTGCAGGGTAAGAACACAACGCAGCCAAAAAACTAACAGCGGGCAGGGATGGTGGAGGAACAGCCGCTTTGGAGGGAGACAAGGAGGACCTGGATGGGGGTACCCAGGATACACCTCTTGGCCCTGAACCAGCCTGGGCCAGCCTGGCCAGCTGCATCAGAAGGATGGCCTTCTCATAGGAGACCACAGAGCAGAGACGACCCACGTGCAAAGGCACGCCTTTCGGCTAGGGACACAGATGTAGAACAGTGAGTGGCATGTGGGGCCTAGGGTCATGGAGGATTATGACTCATTATTAACCTTTATTAATCATTATTAATCAGCAAGATCTGCCAGAAGGCTGCCTTGGCAATGGCTGTAAATGATGTGAAAGCTAGCAATGGCTCCCGCCAGGCCAGGGCCAGTTCTAGCCTGCACAGGCTGGTCTCGGGTTTGTGGAGGCCACAAGGGTCCCCGTGCTAGGCCCCGCACCACACACAGTCATTTGCATACTTGGCGGACACCGGGCCCCGCCAGCCCCTCAATCAGCGTCACCCAGGCCCCGCCCCCACAGGCTGTTATTTACATACGGGTCCTGTGGCCAGATACCATCCGACCTCCCTGACTAGGTTACCGCAGTGGCCCTGCGGGCCTCATCAGCTCTCTTTGCATATCACCGTGGTAACGGGTGAGCGCTGGGGCGCCTGCTGCAGCCACAGCGGAGAGGGAAGTGACGCAGCCCTATCCCAGTCTGGGTGGCGGCCCTGATCTGTGGTGCAACTCTGATCTTTAGGATTTCTTGGACCGCTTCTGGCAGGTGTCCAACAATCTCAAGACGAGCTTCCAATGGGATGCTGTGGCCCTGCCCAGAGTCTGTTAATCCCAAACACGGTGGGAGAAAGACCACCCGCCCAAATATTCTTGGCCAAGTTAACTAAAACAGCCTTTTATTTCTGTAGACAGGTTGACACCCCGCAAGGTGGGTTGCATGAGGTCAGCATTCGATGTGAAGAGGACAGACAATGCTTTTGTAGCTCAGGGTGAGGGGGTTTTAAATTGTGGATTTGGCGGATAAAATAGGTGGGGTTACAGAACACAAGCCTAACAATTTAGTCCTAACGACTCACGGAAACAAAGACATGGCTGCCAGGTATCTCAAGAAGTCCAAGGCATCTAAGACAGGTCACCACAGTCACTGTGCCCACCTTTCTGTTGGCCACCAGCTGCCAGCCGCGCTTCCTACGTTCCGGTTGGTGCGAGTGGGCGGGCACAGCCACCACCAAACTGGGATAGGGCTGCGTCACTTCCCTCTCCGCTGTGGCTGCAGCAGGCGCCCCAGCGCTCACCCGTTACCACGGTGATATGCAAAGAGAGCTGATGAGGCCCGCAGGGCCACTGCGGTAACCTAGTCAGGGAGGTCGGATGGTATCTGGCCACAGGACCCGTATGTAAATAACAGCCTGTGGGGGCGGGGCCTGGGTGACGCTGATTGAGGGGCTGGCGGGGCCCGGTGTCCGCCAAGTATGCAAATGACTGTGTGTGGTGCGGGGCCTAGCACGGGGACCCTTGTGGCCTCCACAAACCCGAGACCAGCCTGTGCAGGCTAGAACTGGCCCTGGCCTGGCGGGAGCCATTGCTAGCTTTCACATCATTTACAGCCATTGCCAAGGCAGCCTTCTGGCAGATCTTGCTGATTAATAATGATTAATAAAGGTTAATAATGAGTCATAATCCTCCATGACCCTAGGCCCCACATGCCACTCACTGTTCTACATCTGTGTCCCTAGCCGAAAGGCGTGCCTTTGCACGTGGGTCGTCTCTGCTCTGTGGTCTCCTATGAGAAGGCCATCCTTCTGATGCAGCTGGCCAGGCTGGCCCAGGCTGGTTCAGGGCCAAGAGGTGTATCCTGGGTACCCCCATCCAGGTCCTCCTTGTCTCCCTCCAAAGCGGCTGTTCCTCCACCATCCCTGCCCGCTGTTAGTTTTTTGGCTGCGTTGTGTTCTTACCCTGCAAGGAAATGCCACGAAACACGACAGAATCCGCTAACACTTGCACCCCAAACACCACCGTGTTGCCGCACTAGGCCACCCTGACCTTCTTCCCCTACCTTCCACTCACTCCCACCTCATGCCCAAAGGAAAAACTAAGGAAACCAGCCTGTAGGTCACCCGCACCCCAGCACCACTCCCACCCGCTGTGTTCCTCCAACTAGGCCCGCCCCCACCCCGTGCCAAAGGAAAAGCCAGGGAAGCAAACCTATGGGGTTCTCGAACTAAAGCTTTAATAAGAGCACAACAGGGAGAAGGAAAGGACGAGGCTGACCAGCCTCGCAGGGCTGTCTGTGGCAAAGTTTGGGCGGGATGAACTGATGCTCGGTGGATAGATTGGGGCGGATGGGCGGGTCAGCAACCCAGAGCCAGCCAGCAGCAGCAACAACAGCAGCAGGTAGTAGCTAGCGTTGACGTCGACGCCCATGACGGGGGCGACCAGCCGGGGCCACCTGGGAGATGGTGGCGAATTGGAACAGTTCGCTGAGCAGCGTGTTATTGTAGACAGTCACGTCCAGCAGCTCCGGGGTGATGAGCCTCTGTGCGCCTCGGCGTTGGGCCTCATTGCCTGCCAGCTCCAGCAGCCTGCGGGTCAGGAACTCCAGGATGGCAGTCAGCAAGATGGGCACCGTTTCGCTCAGCCGCCGGGCATGGCCGCTCTCCCGAAGATGGTGTTCCACCAGGCTCACAGAGAAGGTCAGCTCGGCTCTGGAGGTGCGGGAGCGGCGAGACGACAACGACGACGACGACGACCCTCGACGGCTGCCCTGTCTGGTCCTGGGCATGCTGGCCTCGGAGTGCGACCTCACAGGCTGGTTCTGCTCCACCTGGCTGCTCTCTGCTGGCCTGCTGGGCTCTGGGCCTCCAGGCTGATCCCAAGGGCCCCCTCTGCGTCTGGCTGCAAGTATCCTAACGACCCCTCATTGGTCGAAGTCCACTAGGGTTGCTGTGGTCACCTCAACACTTTGGCCAGGTGTCTTCGGTTGCTCTCCATCTCATTTTTTGAGACAGGGTCTCTCACTGAACATGGAGCCCGCTATTTCAGATAAACTGGGTGGCCAACAGGCCCCAGGTATCCACCTGTTTGTTCCTGCACACCTCTGCCACTGCTGGGGTTACAGGTGAAGTTGCCGTGCTCAGCTTTTATCTGGGTGCTGGGGATTTGAACTCAGGTCCCTGTGCTTGCACAGCCACCACTTTACTCACTGAGCCATATCCTCCACCCAGGCAGTGGGAATTTAAAATTTTCTCCTTGATTTCTTCAATGACTCATTGTTCCCCCAGAGGTGTATTGCTCAGTCTCCAAGGGTTGCTGACCAGAGATCTGATGCTATTCTTTAGTGTGGTGTTTGCTTTTGTTGCTGAGTTGGGATTTTTTTTCCCCTTACAAGTTTGCTTGAGTCAGAATCTCACTATGTACCCCTGGATGGCTTGGAACTTGCTGTGTAGACCAGGCCAAACCTCCAACGTACAGCAAGCAATCTTTCTCACCCTCTGCCCTGAGTGCTGGGATTACTGGCATGCACCACTATTCCCAGCCCTTACAACTTTTAATGGTTTTTATTGTTGTTGTTTGTTTGTTTGTTTGTTTTTGCTTTGTATTTTTGACATCTTGTATATGATATGTTGTGGAGAGGTTTGTCTCTGATTATGAGTATTTGGAGTTCTAAATGCCTCTTGCGTTTGGATGTCCATTTATTTCTTTAAGTTTGGGGAAATTTCCATCATAGTTCCACTGAATAAATTGTCTTTGCCTTTAGATTTTTATTTCAGCTCCTTCTACCATGTAGATTCTTAGATTGGGTCCCTTGAACATGTGCCAGAATTCTTGAAAGACTTGGTCATGCTCATTATTGTTGTTTTTTTCTTTATTTATGCCTGAATATATTATTGTCTCAACCAGCCTTCCATCCCTGAAATTCATTCTTCTGGTTGGTCTTGTCTGTTGATGGTGCGTTACACTGTGTTTTTCATTTGATTGATTCATTTCCAACACTTCTGTTCTTTTTTCTATTTTCCCTCAGAGTCTCAATTTCCTTGTTGATTTTTTTTTTTCCTCCATGCTGCAAGCCGCAGGAAAATGTAATGGAATTCAGCTACTATCACAAAAGCTACTACTTGGAAAAGTCAAGGACTTTTCCGAAAGTCAAGCCATGGCTTAAGAAATCTTGGTGATATTTTAGCTTTTGTATATATATATTAGCTGGTTCCTAAAATGATTTTCTTGTGTGCTTCCAAGAACTCCTAACAGTGTATTTATCTAAAATACCTATCAAGCATCCAAGGCCAAAGGATCTCCTGAACTAAGGTAATACCCTTACGGAAACAACACCTGTCTCTTAGGTCAGGCGGATAGCTTTATTTCTTGTGCAATTCAAGCTGAGACTCTCCTTTCTTATACAGTTTTACTAACACTATAGACTCCTAACTTCTTACCTAAACACTTCTAGGAATGTAGATTGAGCACATAAATTCCCTTTTTGATATACTAACCAATCATTAGTTCTCAGTTGGCCTCCTCCTTTACCACTCCCCTTTTTGGTTATAAAAGAAAGCCTGGTGGTCACTGCCTGAGGAAAACTCTTATCTGCCTTTATGACCCTGTAAGAATTCAAGCCTGGTGACCTTGCTCTGCCAGAGGGTTGCTATTGCTTGGGTTTATAACTGGATTCCTGAGAGACTTGGGGAGAACGGAGAGAATAAGGAGGCTGAGAGGAGGAGGAGGAGAGAGAGAGAGAGAGAGAGAGAGAGAGAGAGAGAGAGAGAGAGAGAGAGAGAGAGAGGAAAAAAGAGAACGGAAGAACTAGATGGGTAAGAACTGGAGAGGAATGTACTGAGATGGGGAAGAACTGGATTGAAGGGCTAGAAGAGAGGACTAGAGGAACAAGATGGAAGATGAGGAAGAGCCAGATGGAAAAGAACAAGATGAGAGAGAAGGAGATGATGAGAGAAGAGCTAAGATGGGAATGAACTAGATGGATGAGAACCTAGATGGGGCAGAACTAAGATGAGAGAATTAAAATAGAACTTAGAGGGAACAGCAGATAAATATAGAGAGAAATCAGGCAAGAAAGGAGCTAGACATGAGAGCAGAATAGAAGCTTGTAGAGAGAGAACTGACACAGAATAATAAAATGTATAGACTAGGAGTTTCATGTATGTAGATTCATTTCTTTTCTTTTCTTTTTGTTTTGTTTTGTTTTTCGAGACAGGGTTTCTCTGTGTAGCTTTGCGCCTTTCCTGGATCTCGCTCTGTAGATCTATAGACCAGGCTGGCCTCGAACTCACAGAGATCCGCCTGCCTCTGCCTCCCGAGTGCTGGGATTAAAGGCATGCGCCACCACCGCCCAGCTTAGATTCATTTCTTATCCTCAAAGATTAATTATCAGCTGGTTGTAGATTCTTCCCGGACCCTGGGAGGGGACTATCGAGGGGCTGGACCCCCATAGTCCCCGATACCTCCACATCTTTGAACTTGTACTCCAAATTGCTGAATTTCATCCACTTAGCTAACTATTGCTTGTCTCTGTTTTGGTTTGTCTCTGAATTGGTTTCCTTACTTTATTCACCTGTTGTTTTGTGCCCACTATGTGGTTTTTGAGCCCTTTTAAAAATTGGGAATCTGAGTTAGTTTTCTGGCATTTCAGCTATCTCAGTATATCGTTTCCTATATTGAGGGTAGTGACTTTGTGGAGGGATCCCACTGGCTTATTTTCAACCCCTGCCCTCACAGTCTTGTGTGTTTCTGACTGTACTTGCACATCTGTTGGGAAGGATGTGTCCCTCTGGTTTTTAATTCCCCCCTCCCCCCACTCTTTCTGTTTTTTTTGTTGTTTTTTTTTTTTAATGTGAGTGTGTAGTGAGTTGTTTTCTCTTGAGTTTGTGTTCCCCACTACTATTAAGAGGGGAGGCTGACAGCAATAAGAGACACAATGATTTGACATTAGTCCAGGTTTTGCTGCTAAGAGGGCCAGCCTCCAGCAGTGCAGGGCTCAGAGGGAATCCAAGGCATCTTTGAGTACTAAGACCTTTCTATCTGAGGGGTTTAGGGACAAGGACACTCACATACTCTCTCGACTGTTTCCTTCAGACAGACCTTTTCTTTATTCTTCTTTATATTCTCTATTCTTTACTTTCCTGGTGATTTCCTTCTCTCATTCTTGTTGTTTTCCTTCTAACTCTATCTTTATTCTTGATGTTTTCCTTCTAATTCCTTTTAACTCCCATTCTTGATGTTTTCCTTCTAACTCATTTTAACTCTGTTTTTATTCTTTCCCTTACAGCTTATATACCCCAGCAAAATCTTTCAGGCAATATAAAAATTACAATGTGGCTATATTACAATCAATCCATGTGAGTCTATTAAATGGGGAACAGAACTTATTAAGATATAAATTGAGGAAATACACTCACGATTACAGAATGGAGTAGACAGCAAAAGTCGTCCTCTGATCTGACTGGGAGCAAATCCACCTCGCAGGCAGGAACAGGGAGAAAAGGGCATGTGACCCTTCTCCAGCTCCTTATAAGAGGTCAGGAGAATAGCAGGAAGCACTGCCTCCTTTGGGCTGTATAGCCCAAGGTCATGGGCGGAGCAAATACCACTACATGGCTACATTCTGTTTTTCAAGTGAATGATTACAATGAATACAAATAAAAAAAAAAAAAACAGCCTGCTTTCCATATCCCTTAACATGAGTAAACATTTTACATTATTACAGGTGAAAAACAAATTACCCCAAGAACCCACATACATTCATACCCAAGCAACTTGTTATAGATTAAAAGTGTAAGCAAGCAAGGCATTCTTTTACTGGCAGGCTGCATTCTGTGGTTACAAAGAAAGGACCAATCACTTTATTACTTATCTTGAAAGGTAATCTTATAAGGAATCTTAAAGGAATCACAAACCTAAACTTTTATACATAAAGAAACAATCAGTCAGCTCCACTTTAAATCTTTAGGGTGCATACCCACTCATCAATAGTTTCTTATTTCAGGAGATTGAGGGCAGAAATGGGTATAATCATCACCTTTGATCACCAACCAACCCTAGCATGGAAAGTACATCAGCTAGTAACAATTGGGCTGCTTTGTATTTTCTCCCTGACCTTAAGGCAACTATGTGCCTTTCTAAAACTTTGTCTTCTTGGGTTTTTCAGCTCAAAGCTATTTGACAAAAACATCTAGTCTAATCTTAAGTTATTTTCAAAGCCTTGTTTCAGCTATGATGCACTCTGAAATCTGTGAACACATCTCCCAACATTAAGATTAGAAGAATTTAAACTAGCTGGGCCACAGGGACTCAATTATTTTTCTTAGTAATTAACCTAGGCCACAGTCTATACAGCTTCTCAATAGAAACTCATGTGTTCTAGCTGTGTGACACTTCCTTGTTTTATTTTTAATCATCAAAATTCTATTTAACTAACATTATTATTATTATCAGTTAGATAGTACAACTTAGGAAGAAATCATCTTCATACTAATCCACAGGTAAAAATGCCCAGTAGAATGGGATGTTTCCATGAGATAAATGCACTACATTACTGGCAGTGGGGATCTCCTCATACCCGTTACATCATGCCAGATACCAGAGGAAGATGGCAGTGGCAAAAATGTGAAGGCATAGCAGAAGCAAAGTGTGATATTTTGTTTTTGTTCTAACAAATAAAGCTTGCCTGAAGATCAGAGTGGCTAGCTACGCCACTAGTTAGACATAGAGACCAGGCAGTCATGGCACACACCTTTAATCCTAGCATTTGGGATCTCATGCCTTTAATGCCAGCACTGGGCAGGTGGAGACAGGAAGTGATATGGCTGAGTAGAGAGGAGAATATAAGGTGGTAGGAGACAGAAGCTCACTGTTTTTCAAGCTGAGAAATTGTCAAAATAGAGGTAGTGGCTGTGGCTTGTTCTTTTGTCTCTGATCTTCCAGCATTTGCCCCTATATCTGAGTTTTGGTTTTTATTATTAAGACTAATTAGAATTCATGCTTCAGTGAAAGACATTCTGGAGTCTGTGGTTTTGGGGTCTTGTCTATCTATGATTCACCCATGAGGGATTTTCCTCCTGGTGGGCTGACACCCCAAAGTCAACTGCCATCTGCTGCTCCTCTGACATGGTCACTGGCATCTAGGTGGTAAATACTCTCAACTACTTGGGTGTCGTGGTTCTTTTCTCCCTCACAGTATGCAAATTATTTATCTGATCATAATGTATATGGACTCTTTAATGGGTTAATCTTCAATATCAGTACCATCATTAGATCCTTTTCATCTTGATTAATTAGGTGACTCACAGAAGACTCTTTCAGCTGCCAGAATACAGGCAGAATCAGAGAGGAAGGGTGGACATTCACAGCTTGAAGAATGCATTTTCAGTATGGAAGTCCAACCCTAGGCTGGATACAGGACTTCTATTCCAGAATACTTATTTTCTGTCATGGAATAACCCTCTAGACTTATGTTCAGAGAAGGCAGTGGCCACCAACATACTAGTATTGTTACCAGAGGGATCTGGGATGAATATACTTCTGAAACATTTTTCAAACAGCCTTCATTATTTTGCTGTCCAATCACCTTCATGCTTACTCCCAGAGTTATCTTTGCATTCTTGAAGGATCCTTAGAGCTAGCCTGTAAATGAGGCTGGTCTTTTTGTTTGCTTGTTTTTTTTTCACTTTTTCACTGAGGAATCACAATTCCTCATTCGTGCCCTACACAGATCTGCTAAGTCAGTTGTGACTCATTCATCTGCTCTTTAATATGTAAATCTTAGTTGCTGCCTCCTCTCCTGTTCTTATCTTTTCCTTCAAATCCTGTCCTTCCCATCTGTTTAAATAGAGCAATAAGAGCTTAAGTAAGAAAGTTTTCTCGAGGACATGAAGTCATATGTGAATTTATAGGCCCCCTGTGCAGTATATCTTAATCATAATCATGCACATCTTCTTGACTGTCACATTCATCCTAAAACCTATTTCTTACAGGCCACTCTCCCCAATACTCTTCAGAGTTTGCTTGTCTCACTAGCCTCTTACTCTTCTTTTCTTTAAGCTCTCAACCCCTAAGGTTGATACCAAAGGTTGTAACCAAAACCTCCAAACAACTTCCTATCCCTACGTCCTCTGGCTTAGATGTTCAGATGCCAGGTTACCATATTTGTGCTTCATCACCTATTTATCATCTCTGAGGTACATACGGCATTTTCTTATACCCTTTCTAATAATATTGGCAACAATAGTAAACAATTACTATGTACTATTCATTGTGTTCTGCTCACTGTAGTATGTAATTTATACATATGACTGTTTTGTTCTTTATCATAGATCCTAAGTGAAATGCATTCATTAGCTCCCCCTTGAACATGAAGACACAGGCTAATGGGAGGAAAAGAGCATCTTAAAAGATAATAAGAGACAGAGATGGAATTCAAGATTAGGGCAGTCCAAGTCTTTGTTCTTCCCATGAAACTATCCTACTTCAATGAAAGCATCAGAAAAGCTAGAAAGCAGATGAAGAGAGGACACCAATTACTAGAATTGGAAGGATTGAGTGGCTACCATCAAAGGGTACACTGTGAAGAATGGGGTAATGGAGAAAAAACTTTCACTAACTTCACACATTTGTACAACATTAACCCTTGTGATCTGTGCTGGTCTCTTGTTAATCACAGCTAATCCTTCAGAGCCACTTGAGATTCTTAATTCAAATATATCATACCAATGGAGTCTTTGCTTCCCCCTGAAAGTTCACAAGCCAGACCTCCATGTCTGCATTTTTTTCAACACTGATATTTTCCAATATTCTACATAACAGCCCACTAAATTTTGACCACTCAATGGCTTTTCTAGCCCAAAGTTCTAAACATTTTCACAATTCTCCCTCAAACATAGTTAAATTATTTACAGCAATACTCCACATTCCTGGTATCAATTTCTGTCCTAGTTTGGTTTCTCTGTTGCTGTGTTAAAACTGACCAAAATCAACTTTGGGAAGAAAAGGTTTATCTCAGCTTACATTGTACACTCCACCAAGAAAGGAAGCCAGGGCAGGAACTCCACGAAGAACCTGGAGGCAGGAACTGAAGCAGAGGACATGAAGGAATGCTGCCTACTAGCTTGTTCCTTGTGGTTTTCCCAGTTTACTTTCTCATACAACCCAGGGCCACCTGCCCAGGGGTGGCACTGCCTATAGTGAGCTGGGCCCTTCCACATGGATCATTAATCAAGAAATGTCCCACAGACTTGCCTACAGCCCTTCCTGACAGATGAAATTCCTCAGTTGAAGTTCCCTCTCCCCAGATGACACTAGCTTATGTCAAGTTGGCAAAAAACTAACCAGACTATATCTTCAGTTAAACTGGAATGGTTATCTGCTGACACAGAAAGTAAGTTAGAATACCACTATTAATCTGCATGCTACATGTCAAAATGAATTAAGATGGTTTATCAGAGTTGTAAAAGATGCCTGCCTCTTTCATCTCTTCGGAAAGGAAGTTTGGAATCTATTATTCAATCTAAGACTTTTATATTGCTTTATAGCCTGGAGCAAGAGCAGTTATAAAGATAAGCCCAGATCAAGGAAGTATACAGTCATACTTTGTATGTCCAATATAAGGAATGATGGAAAAGTAAAATCCACATAGTAATGTATGGATTTCTCACTCAAGTTACAGTGAGTTCATGATATGGAAAGCCCACAGTTCCAAATACATGGCAATGATGGGCAAAATATAAAATGTAAGCTGAAAAGGGCTAACAATGATAAAAAATTAAAAAAGACCATATAATTATCTCCATGTTGAAGTGTCAGGCTTACTGCTCTAGAAGCAAACTGTGGTAGATAACAGTTAATCTCCTGAAAGGCAGAATGTTCCAAAAATATTCTTTGTAAAATTCTGGTCATAGGCCAGGTTCATTGTTTAAAGTGAAGGTACTTACAAATTCACTAACCCTTATCCATTGGTCTTACAAAAATAAGGAGGAGGGTGGTAAAAAAGGAAACACTGTCAAGTCAGAAACTTCCAGGGTCTTTAGCTCTGACTAGGTACAGGGTTATGCAGGTCAGGCTACAAATAGAACCTGGCCTCACAACTAGGAGATAAGTTCAACCAGCAGCTGGCTCTGAGTAGATCTCCCAAATGCCAAAGACAATGGATTTGAATCTAACAACTGACTGGTATTTAGGAGTCTAGTTAGGAAGGGAAAATGCTGAATGAGTTGATTTCTTTCTACCAAGCTTCCACCTTGGGAAGAAGTAAACCTAGAAGAGTTGAATAACACTTTTTAGAAAATGCTTTTTATTACTTTTTAATGTTTGCAAACTATTTGTCAAACTAGATAATCATGGGACTTTTTAAAAGATCTTGCTAAACAAACTGAAAGTGGATCTGATGATTATTGTTATACTATGAATGATTAGAGAGACTGTGTAAATGTGGAGATGGGAGGAAGTTAACATTTATTATATGATATGGCATACTAACTAGAAAATTTGGCTTTGGTGTCAGGTTTCTAAACTCTGTTCTGTGACCTTAGCTGAGGTACTTAATCTCTCTTTACCTGTATGTTTTCCATTTATAGAATAGGAATGGGGCTGTTGTTCCCATTAAAAGCATTTTGAGCAGTGTTGCTGTTTGAATATGAAATGTGCTCTATAGGCTTATGTGTTTGAAAACTTGATTCTTAGTTGGTTGCACTATTTGGGAAAGCTGTGGGACCTTTAGGAAGTAGAGCCTTGCTGGAGGAAGTATGTCACTGGTGGTGGGCTTTGAGGATTTATAACTAACCCCTAATTTCTGTTTTTTTTTTTTTCTGTTTCCTGAGTGAGCAGCAGAATCCTTACAGGCTGTCTAATCCAAATTCACAGAACAAACTGAAGCTCAGCATAGGATTGGGGCATGCCTCAGGTCATTTAGTAGAGAAGGGAGGGAGTAAGGATTCAGCACAGGGCTCTGTGCTTGAGTGATTATCAAACAACCTGGAGTGTATCAGTATTCCCTGGAGGGTTTTGCTGGTGTCTATTCTTAGAGAGTTGAGGGAACTTGGAGGAGTAGAGAGGGGGGAGTGTAGCAGGAATCTTAAAAGTTCTTATTAATAAAATCAAACCTGTGGCCAGTTATTGGGGTGAATGCTGGAAGGTCAGAGAAGCAGAACAAGCCACAGCTAACCTCACCTGGCCAACTTCTCAGCTGGTCTTGTTTCCTCAGACTGGAAGCCTCTGTGTCCTCATCCAGAATGAATCTCAGCTGAACTGTGCTGCTCAAAACCTAAAAGCTTAACCAGCCGAAGGCTGCTAGTTTCTGGTCCTCACGCCTAATATACCTTTCTGCTTTCTACCACCACTTCCTGGGATTAAAGGCTCTCTTTCTGGGATTGAAGGCATGTGTCACCATGCCTGGCTGTTTCCAATGTGGCCATGAACTCACAGAGATCCAGAGGGATTTCTGCCTCTGGAATGCTAGGATTAAAGGTGTGAGTGGCACCATTTTCTAGCCTTTGTATCTAGTGACTTTTCTGTCTCTGACCCCAGATAAGTTTATTAGGGTACACAATATTTTGGGGAACACAATACCACCACAGGGGAGGCTGCGGTCAGGTTATATTGCGTGAGAGAAGAATAAATTACAAAGAAAAAAGAGAGGTAGGAGTGGCACATTTGCCTACATCCTCAAATGGTGATATAGCTAGCCTGAGGATCCCTCACAGCATACCAGAGTTCATTAATCATTCCTTTCTTTTCACCATGGAGTACAGAGTTTGCAATCTGTAGAAATTTGTACACAAAAGTGTAACAGATAAAGAAAAACATATAGCATTAAGAAGGTGAGATAAATGGCCAATATTCCCAAGTTGTGAGGGATTTTCCAGTTTCAAAAAGCTGATAAATTTTATTAAGTATACTAACAGATTATGAGTTAACTAGATTTTTTTCTTATTTTCTTTTTTAAACATTAGTTTTACATTTTTAATTGTTTGAGAATTTCATAGATGTATATGTTTTGATTAAATACACCCCCAATTCTCTCCCATCCAATTCTGCTTGCCCACTACTTTTCCCTCAAACCTTGATGTGTTCTGTCTTTAAATCCAGAGTCTACTTAGTATTATTTGTATGTGCATGGGTGTAGGACCATCTACTGGAGCATGGGTAGCCTCTCAGGGACCATATTCCTGAAGAAAATTGCCAGTGGCCATGTCAGAGGAACAGCAGGTGGCAATTGAAGTTCGAGGTGTCAGCTCACCAGTAAGAAAATCCCTGATGGGTGAATCTCAGATAGGCAAGGCCCCCAAACCACAGACTGCAGAATGTCTTTTGCTTCTGCTGTGCCTTTACGTGTTTGCTGCTGCCATCTTTCTCTGGTATCTGGCATGGTATGATTGGGTGTGGAGAGATCCCCACTGCCTGTAATGTAGTGTGTTTATCTCATGGAAATATCCCATTCTACTGGGAATTTTTACCTGTGGATTAGTATGAAGATGATTTCTTCTTAAGTTGTACTGTCTAATTGATAATATTAGTTTAAATAGTTTTGATAATTAAAAATAAAACAAGGAAGTGTCACACAGCTAGAATACATGAGTTTCTATTGAGAAGCTGTATAGACTGTGGCTTAGGTTAATGATTAAGAAAAACAATTGAGTCCCTGTGGCCCAACTAGGTTAAATTCTTCTATCCTTAATGTTCGGAGTTGTGTTCATAGGTTTCAGAGTGCATCATAGCTGAAACAAGGCTTTGAAAATAACTTAAGGTTAGACCAGATGTTTTTGTCAAACAGTTTTGAGGTGAAAAACCCAAAAAGACAATCTAAAGTTTTAGAAAGGCACATAGTTGAATGAGGAACTCATTAAGGACAGGGAACAAGAACAAAGCAGCCCAATTATTGCTAGTTAACACACTTTTCTTGCTAGGATTGGTTGATGACCAAGGGTGATGATTAATTTCTTATACCCATTTCTGCCCTCAATCTCCTCATATTAAAAAAGCTATTAGTGAGTGGATATGCAGCCTAAAGATTTAAAGTAGAGCTGACTGATTGTCTTTAATGTACAAAAGTTTAGATTTGTGATTCCTTTAAGATTCCTTATAAGATTACCTTTCAAGATAAGTAATAAAGTGATTGGTCCTTTCTTTGTAACCACAAAACGCAGCCTGCCAGTAAAAGAACTGACTGAGAAGAATACCTTGCTTGCTTACAGTGTTAATATATAACAAGTTGCTTCGGTATGGATGTACATGGGTTCTTGGGATAATTTGCATTTCACCTGTAATACTTAAAATGTTTAGTCATGTTAAGGGATATGGAAAACATATTTTTTTTACTTGTATTCATTTACTTGAAAAATAGAATGTAACCACATTGTAATTTTTATATTGCCTGAAAGATTTTGCTGGGGTATATAAGCTGTAAGGGAAAGAATAAAGATAGACTTAAAATGAGTTAGAAAAAAATCAAGAGTAAAGATAGAGTTAGAAGGAAAACATCAATAATGAGAGAAGGAAATCACCAGGAAAATAAAGAATAGAGAATACAGAAGAAGAATAAAGCAGAAAACCATCAAGAGAGTGTGTGAGTGTCTTTCCCTTTACCCCTCAGATAAAAAACATCTTAGTAAGCCAACTCCATGGATTCCCTTCAAGTCCTGTGCTGCTGGAGGCTGGTCCCCCAGGCAGCAGAAGAAAACTATCTCTTCCTCCCCAAGCAGCTAACAATTGCTAATAACACTTCAGGTATGGGTTGGAATCCATGACTCTCTCCCTAATCCATGCTGGGCACTATGGCTGGTTTGGTTATTTGAAAACACTCACAACAACTGTGAGTTCTGTGTGCAATGGCTTTGTCATGTCTGGCAAGTACTTTTCTTACAAAGTTCATTGAAGAGTGCAAGAACCCCCTCTTTCTAGATGGTTCCTGAGCCTTGTGCATGCATATGTGTGTGTGTGTGTGTGTGTGTGTGTGTGTGTGTGTGTGTGTGTGTGTGATATAGTTGTTCTAATTGGAGCTGAGACTTCCACAGGCAATTTTGCTTTGTATGTTGACCAGTTGTGGGTCTCTGTGTATTAATCACCACCTACTGCAAAAAATAAACTTCTCTGATGAGGACTGGAAGATACACTAATCTATGAGTATAAAGACAAAAATTGTGGGGCAGTTTATTACTATATCTATTTGTAAAATAGTAGTATTAGGCTCTCTCCAAGGGACAAAGATCTAGCAAGTCACCATTTTTTTTGACCAGTAATGATACTAGGCATGAGTTCCATCTTGTAGAGTGGGTATTAAATCCAAGTAGAAAGTAGTTGACTACTTCCATAGCATTTGTGCCACTTAAAACAGTAGGATTATTTTGCCAAGTCAGTCATTATTATAGCTTGTAGAGTTAACATATGGGGAAGACTGTTGATTCTTTTTGTCCCCTCGAGGCGTGCATAGTACCATCCAGCACTATAAAAGCTAGCCAGTAGGGTTGAAGCTTCACAGTTAGTAAAAGCTTGATTTCTGTATGTTCTACAACTCAAGTAGGTGGTGTCTTCAGCAATAGGGTCTTATAATCTAGTTCTGGAGGGTAACCAGGAGCAATGGCAATAGCAAATAATGTTGGGGGAGAGGTTATCTAAGGGACTCCACTGACC
The DNA here is from genome assembly GCF_949786415.1 of Peromyscus eremicus. Classification (NCBI taxonomy): domain Eukaryota; kingdom Metazoa; phylum Chordata; class Mammalia; order Rodentia; family Cricetidae; genus Peromyscus; species Peromyscus eremicus. The sequence continues at coordinate 133,626,699 of NC_081439.1, forward strand.
TACAACTTTAAAAGTGTTAACCATATCTGGGACTGAGGTTTTTATTTCATGGCATCTAGTACCTGGAAGAGACACTGTCTCCCTTATTATAGGTAACTCAATTTAAACACACACACACACACACACACACACACACACACACACACACACACACACATTTGTATTTTAGGAAGCTTCTATAGTAGGGGGTTTCCATATGGCTTTTCCAAAGGTCGTTAGCGTTAGTTATCCCGCCCAATATTCTCTCTTCTACCTTGCTATCTGATCCCTACTCCACTTAACCTTAAACTCAATGGGTCATAATGATGACATGAGAGGAGGAGGAGGACTTGTTGGCAAGGAGACGGGGTTTGGCTGAAGTAGGAGGGAGATAAGTGAGGGTAATGGGTATGGGGAGGTAAATATGATCAAAATACATTATATACATTTCTCAAATTATGAAAGAATAAAATATTTTAAAAAATCATCATATGCCTATGCCCCCCCACCACTGAAACCATAAAGGAAGCAAAGCACTAAATTGTGTCTGGCAAAGTTTTGCAATTAACTTGTATAATATTTTAAGAGAAGGAATATGAAAGGATCAGCAGAAATGGAGGAAGAGAGTTTATATTTGTAAATGTTATCCAATTGCCAAAATACAAGTTTGCTTAGTAATATCAAGTACTCTGGAGGCACATCATCTATCATGATGAGTTCCCTGAATACTCAAACCCAGTAACCCTTTGGACTCTCAGTGGTGTGTGTGTGTGTGTGTGTGTGTGTGTGTGTGTGTGTGTGTGTGTCTAAGAATTACATGAGACCTCAAAAGTCTCTGCAATCTGTCTGCAATTATTCCTATTGTAAACACCAAACTGATAATGGCTTTATTCCAAAAGAGTTGTCATGACTCCTAATTTAATTTCTTAAGAGATGATTTAGATGGAGACAACTCTTCCAGGATGATAAAACATATGTGAATTCCATTTCCATCTCATTATCAAGTTTGTGCTACCAACTGATTCTGACAGTGTCTGGAGATGTCCTGTAGGAGACTGCAAATTCTCCTTTATTCATGGTAGACTACAAGACAAAGGTTTAAGGTTTCAGCTAAGCCCTTTAATATGCTAACATAGTTAAAAGACTGACCCAAAGAACCAAGCCTCTAGTCCATTGCTTGTCAAAGTACTGTCTACAGATACATGCAATGGGGTTTCTAGGTACCCTTTTTAGTGGGCTTTTGAGATTAAAAACTATTTTTATAGCAATACTAAGGTATTACTTTTTTTCCATTCCCATTGTCTTGCCAGTTCAGTGGCATGACATGTTATAATGGCATGTACCTGATAACTAACGGACTGGTACTTTTGTCTTTTTAATTTTTAAACATTTCTTGCTCTCAGTGTCTAATATAATTAGTATTTGATGTCATCCATATTCTTTGGGGTCCTTGATAACTTAAAGTCCTCGATAACTTAAAGGATGTTAAGGTGCTTTTGCATGGCAAAAGATACAGAAGTACAGTAGAGTAAAGGAAAACCTATAGAATGAGATAAATGGTTTGTTAACTACACTTCTGAAATGGTAAGGCTGTTTAAATATATAGGGGACTTCAAAAATTCAATAGTTAAAGAACAAACAACTAATTAAAAGTTGGCAAAAATTCTAGATTGACATTTCTCAAGAGACACATAAAATGGTCAAGAGGTATCTGAAAAGTTGCTAAACATCACTAGTCCTCAAGGAAGAAGCCAATTCAAACCACAATGAGATATCATTTTTATCTAGCTAGAATTGCAATAATCAGCACCAAAAAGCACAAAAGTTAGTGAGGCCATATGCTGAAAATAACGCTATTGTACTAACAGTGATACTGAGGACAATTTTAAGAGCCATGCCATATTGCCTGCCTGAGTTAAGTTTCTGTTGTCCAGTATTGAGCCACTAACCAGAAACTTTGGCATGCTTGGACAAGTCCTGAGTTATTAGAAAATAACATTTCCTTATCTTTCTGCTACAGTGACCATTAGTAACAATGTTTTGTGGTTAGGTTGCTTGGTTGGGTTACTTGGCAACTCAACAGTCCCCTGATCTTTTCCCAAAGAAAGTTTCCTGGTCTGCTTACTATAAAACCCACCTGAGAAAAATAAAATTTTGCAGCTTGATCAGAATACTGTCTTGCTGTCAATTCTTTGTGTCTCTTGTCCCTTTCATTCGCCATTCCTCCTTCTAGGGTCTCTGCTGAAGATCCCACTGGCCAGGACACAGTGGGAATGTAAATTAGTATAGTCTTTATGAGAAACAGTACAGAGCTTTCAAAAATGTTAAAATATAAAACTACTGTGTATTATCCATATGCCCTTTCTGGGTATATTGCATACCAAAGGAAAATTAAACCTGTGTATCACAGCATATCTGTACACCCATGTTTGTCAATATATTATCCATAGTAGCTAAAATAAGGAATCAACCTTGTTTTCCATTAACAGGTAACAAAAATGTGGCACAATGGAATACTATTCAGTTTATTCATTAAAAAGAAAAGCAATATCCCATCATCTGCTGAAACTGGAAGGAACTGAAAAATATCATAGGATATATTCAAAATAAAAGTAAGCACATATTATTAGTCAAATGAATTATAAAAGATGAAAATTTTTTACACATGTTGCTTTATCAATACTTTATCATTTCTAGAATGCATTGCATTCTGATTTAGCTGAAGACAAATTACATAATATTATTGGTTTCCTTTTAGTATGGCAATTACATTTCTTAAGTACAGTGTTTATAATTACATCAAAAAGTTTAGGAAAAGAGTAGGATCATACTATAACTTGGGAAGATAGCTACCCTACTAGATGGCTGACATTAGATAACTCAGAAGTCCCCTTTCTTTAACAGGTTTCTCCTAGTAAAGTAAGAAAAAACTTCTGTTTTATGGAATGGGAAGGAAACAATGTAAAACAAATTTTGATACAATACTGTTGTGTTGATACAAAATTCTGGTAGCAGGGTGCCAACTGTACTCATAATCCCAGTGCTTTCAATTTTAAGCATGAAGCCCCAAGAAACGAGCAGTGTTCAATACATCATCTCTTGTTAAATAGCAGCCACAGAGTTGGCGGTAACCAGTGAATGATTCCCTGCCATGAAGGACTCGCCAATTGTCTATAAATAGTACCTGTGAGTGTATAAAAAGAGAAAACAATCAGAACTAGGGCAAATCATAGGGAATCTAAATCAGAAGAGATCACTGAAAGATTGTTCTATGGGTTACATTTGATGAAATATTTTTCTTTTAAAGTTAAGCAAACTAAAGGGAAAATAAGATGTGTCTAACCCCACAGCAGGCTAAATAGCAATTAAAAAGAAAATAATTCATATGTTCTGCACCTGGGGAGCTTATATTCTTTGAGCAACTATCTTTTCTTCAAAGTAAATCAGGTTTCTTCCTTTATAATCCTCAGTTTATTCTTTCTCAATTATATTTTGTGTAAAGCTGAAGATATTTAGATAGAGAATATATCAAGGTTTAAAATGGAATTATTAAGTTGGAAGGATCCTAGTTAAATCCCTTCATCATTAAAGTAAGTGTCTGATGTATAGAGATGGCATGTTGCCTGCTTCCAGATCATCAATGAATGAATGGCACGACCAGGAACAATACCTAGGACTTAAGAAAAAATTTTTTTCTTTGTAATATGGTGACACATATTAAACAAGTATCATTCTTCACTGATTTCTTATGGCAAGTTTACTTGATATCTTTATAGAATTTAGGGCCTACCTTTCCAGGCTTCAGTTTGACCCAGAGCTCATTTTCAGGCCTTCTCAACTCAGTTGTTAGGGTTCGGTGTGCTATATACCAACGATGGACAACATCATAAGGCACGGTGTTGATGACAGCCCGGTCATAGTTGTTGTACCTTATATGGAATCATGAGAAATAAAGATCTCCAACACATGATAAAGACATTTACTGTTTACTGAACTGTTTTAGATAATGCTGTCTCTATTTGTTCCATACTTGAAACAACAGTGAAACAATACACTCTTAGGAATACAGCATCAGAGATAGGAATTCCACTATTGGCTGGTCACATTTTGGTTTTTCTTTGGAGACTCTGGGGGCAGGGAGTTAAATTTCAGCTGATTTCTCCAATCTCAGGATATGGTGTTTTATCTGAAGTGTGTTTCACTGAGTAAATACTTACTGGTCAAAGGGTACTAAATCAATAGCAGATTTGAACTTTTTACATTAAACTAAGAAGGACAACATAAGCTGTATAAACAAAGCTATCTTAAAAAAAACCAGAATAAGATAATTCCACAAGTATTTCCTTTTATTGGACAAATTATACTAGAGCATTTATAGAGCAAATATAGAGCATTTATAGAGCAAATATAGCGCAGTAGACAGTTTTACTCAGAGATCTTCATTCAGTCTATTATTTATTCAACACTAGCACTTACATGAGCACCTGCCATTGCCAAGTAGTTTATTAGGAAATAAATATGTAATGATGAACATAGGAGACATGATCTCAGCTTTTGGGAAGTTTATATTCTATTAAAGATGCAAATTTATAAATGCAACAAATATAAATAAGATAATTTCAGCTAGCTACAGATGCTGTGTGAAAATACCATGATATGTGTTTAAGGGTAACTGGAAAATTTGTTTTTGGGTGCTGAAGGAATTTTTGGAGAAGTGACACTGGAGCTGGTGCTTGTATGAATAGAAATCAAGTATATGACAAGCTGAAGGAAGTGCATTAGGCAGAGAGAATAGCAAAAACAGTCTTGGGATACAAAGACATTTTATTATGTTTACAGACCACCAAGCAGGCCATGTGGCTTGTATTAAGTAAGCAAGGATAATTATGATTGAAGAAATTAAATAGAGGAAGTAGCCAGGGGCAAGATTATATATGTAGTCATGAAGGGTGTGGTAAGGCCTTGGACTTTATCTGCTTACTATGAGGACCACTGAAAATTCTTAAGATGTTTTTCTGTTCAGCTGTGGTACGCATACCTCTAATCATAGCACTAAGGAGCCACAAGCAGGTGGATCTCTTTCAGTTTGAGGCCAGCTGAGGCTACATAGTTGTACCCTGTCTAAAAGAAAAGGTAATGTATTTCTACATTGGATAAGGGAAATTAATTTTTTATTGAAGTATACTACATATAGAAAACCACACAAATAAATCTTGATAAATTTTCATGATGATGAATGGCATTCAAATCACTACTAATGAGATACACCAATTATTGCCAGAACATTAACATTTTCTTGAGCCTCTTTCCAGTCACACTCTTTCTCCTACCCAAGGGTAACTACCATTCTGATTTCTATTACTAAACGTTGTTTATAAAAAGTTTCATAAAAATGGAATCATTTGGTATTTCTTCTTCTGTGTCTGGCATCTTTCATTTAATATTACATTTATGAAATTCATTTGGTAGTATTCATTATTGGTGCTGTATGGAATTTAATTGCATAACATAATTTATTCATTCTACTGTTAATGAACATTTGAGCAGTTTCCACTTTGGAACTATTATAAGTAGTGCTTCCATGAACATTCTATTACTTATCTTGGTAAATGTATGTATTCACTTTGTTTGGTATAAACTTAAGGATGGAATTTCTGGGTTGTAAGGTATGTGTTTTGGAATATTAGTTTAAGATGTGTTACATTTGTTTATGTTGTAGAATATTAGTTTAAGATGTGTTATATTTGTTTATGCTGTGGAATATTTGTTTAATGATAAAAACATGTGTTGCATTCCTTTATGTTTCATTTGTTTAACTCTGCAAAGCTATGTTACTTTGCTTGCCTAAAACACGCGATTGGTCTAATAAAGAGCTGAATGGCCAATAGCTAGGCAGGAGAGATAAATAGGTGGGGGCTGGCAGAGAGAAGAAGAAGAGAGATGAGGGAGGAGGGAGAAAAGGAGGAGAGGAGGATGCCAGGCGCCAGTCATCCAGTCACACAATGAGCCATGGAGTCAGAAGAAAAGAAAGACACATAGAATAAAGAAAGGTAAAAAGCCCAGAGCCAAAATATAGATGAGAAATGGGTTAAGCTGTGTTAGAAAAGCTTAATAGAAACAACTCAAACTAGAGCCAGACATTCATAAGTAAGAATAAATCTCCACGCATTTATTTGGCAGCTGGGTGGCAGGCCCCAAAAGAGTGAAAACCAACCAACTACATTTTGTCGTTCCAATGTGAGGCTCAAATTTCTATAGGGCCTGAGAAAGCTTAAAAAAAAGAATGACATGGCTCCTCTAAGAGTTTCTGCTGTACAGTGAGCCCTTGAGCAGCCAGTACATTAAGTAGGAACAAAAATCTAAGTTAAAAAATGCCTTCTATAGTTCAGAGCACTGGCATTCCAGAACTGAGGGATTGAATGCAGTTCCAGGTCACACACCTCCAACTGGGCCCTTTAGGCTTGGCTTTCATGGACCACAGAAGCAGGTGGAGCCAGCCACCAAAACCTTGGTGGAGGTACTAACTGCGCCACTTAGCTTTTTAAAGGCTCATGTGGTCAGAAAAGGATAGAGATATGCAGTAAAGGTATATTCAGATGGGAAAAAAACTCTCAACAGTTTCCAGTGTGTTTAAAAATGTGCACAGGCTTAAGAAAGAAAAGAGAAAGAGTATAGACAGTCATAGAAAGGAAGAGTTTAAAAATAATAAAGTCTTTAAAGAAAGAGTAAAAGTAATATAAAAGAAAAAAGCCACATAACAGTGGGGAATACACAGGGAGTCTGGATCCTATATAGTATTGTGTTGACTTTGAATTTTTTGATTGCTGATAAGCAAACAACAGCTGCTAAGAGACATGGGATTGAAAGAGGGACTGATGAAATAAACCAACCTGGATAAACAAAAATGCATTGCTTTGGAGAAGGTTTTGCTTTTATTTCCACAGGAAATGAGAGGCTGTGGATTCCTTCAGGGTTGATATGGATCAGATTTGATCAGGGAAGACCTCCTGAATCTTGACAGGTGATATCTGTCAACAAAGCCTGGTCTTCCTAGGACCTGACCATTATCTCAATTTTCTCAGGGACCTCTAAAGATGCCTTCAACCAGACAACAGGAAGCAATCTGTAGAACATGATGCCCACATTCCCAAGAGATGGGATGGATGGTTGTTGGTTATTTGGTGGGTTATGGATGTTTGTTATCATTTAGGAAAATATAGGAATATAGGATAAAAAGACAACTATTAATCTCAGATATTATGCACTGACATAGATTTTGGTATATTGTTACAAATTTAAAGTTATTTTTGTTATACTGTACATATGTTTCTACTCTTGTTTGGGGTATTGTACTTATGTAGCTCATTTAAAAATTCAAATGTATAATTAAGAAATGAGGTTAGTAGTTAATCTATAATAATCAAACTTGTAGTCATATTAGGTATGTTTTCAAGGTCAAATACATATATTTTAGACAGATAGATGATTTTTCAAACACTTCAAAGACCTACAGAATATGGCATTTAAGATATTTTAATAATATGGCAATTAAGATATTAATGTTCAATAACCTAAGGTTTTTCATGACAATGAGACACATCTGCTCCTGGCAGCAGCAATTTCCTTCATAAAAGGATGATGGGCATTCAAGAAATTCCATATGGAGTTTGCTTTCAATGTCACAAGGCTAGCCATTTGAGCAAGAAACTGTTCTTGCCTTGACTGCTGACAGTGTGCTGTACAGACTGGACAAGTGAGACACAGGAAAAGGACTGTTGAACTCTGCCAAGACAAGGCAGGACAGTTCTTTGAGATTCCTGCTTCACAGAAGAATCTGCCAGATATTCTGTAGGACACAGAGGAAAGCAACTGATGAGCTTTACCAATACAAGGCAGGATAGTCCTTCAAATTTCTGCTTCACTGAAAAGTCTGCCAGATATTCTAGGCCTGTAGACTGAAGATGGATGTCCCAATGTTGTAGAGGAACTTTGGGTGACTGTCCAGGCAGCCAGATGTCTCTGTTGTTAGGTAATATTACATCCTTCTGGGGTTGTTGGTGGAGTTAAAGACTAAATATTTAGAGTTATAGTTTTCCTTAGTTATGATAGAAAGTAAATTAGGTGTAAAACTTTGGAATCACTAAGATAAGATAGATAATGGAGTATTTTCTCTGACTTTGCCAAATAAAAATGGACTGAATATTGTAAATGTAATTCTTACTTGATAACTGTTTTTGTTGTATGTGGTTTTATTATGTTAAAGTTAAAACCTTTCATTTTTATTTAGACAAAAAGGGGGAAATGTTGTAGAAAATTGGTTTAAGATGTGTTACATTTGTTTATGCTGTGTAATATTTATTTAATGATGCAAAGATATGTTGTATTCTTTCATGTTGCATTTGTTTACCTCTGTGAAGGTGTGTTACTTTGCCTGCCCCAAACACCTGAATGGTCTAATAAAAAGCCGAACAGCCAATAGCCAGGCAGGAAAGGGATAGGCAGCGCTGCCAGGCAGAGAGAATAAATAGGAGGAGAAAGAAGAATGAGAGAGAGCGAGGAGTGAGAAAAGAAGAGGAGGATGCCAGCAGCCAGCCACCCAGCCATATAACCAGCCACAGAGTAAGAAGGAAAAAAAAGACATATAGAATAAAGAAAGCTAAAAGTCCAGAGGCAAAAGATAGATGAGATATTTTAAGAAAAGCTCACTAGGAATAAGCCAAGCTAAAGCAGGGTATTCACAAGTAAGAATAAGTCTCTGTGTATTTATTTGGGAGCTGGGTGGAGGGCCCCCACAGAGTTAAAAAAATAAACTACATTTTACTACAGGTATGTATATTGTCAGGAGACCAGCCTGGTCTACAGAGCGAGATCCAGGAAAGGCGCAAAGCTACACAGAGAAACCCTGTCTCGAAAAACAAACAAAAACAAAACAAACAAAAAAAGAGAAATAATGGCTTCAGATGGCATTTGTTGGTTTTAGTATATAGCATAATTAGAACCAATATTCTTTTTTCCTCATATGTTAAATAAACACCTGCTTAGCGGACCTCACAGGACCACTATCAGTGAATCAAATGAAAGACCATAATGAATAGTGCTTCCTCCCAGGCTTTTAGGAGCCATGTCCATATGAGGAAGACAGTGAGGAAACATGGTGTTGACACTCAATACTATTTCTAGAGGCTTCAGTCCTATATATTTGGTAGCTATATAAATACTATTTTGTTGGCTTATTTCTCTATCCCAGAAGGAAAACTGTTATTAGCCACCTTTTACACATAAGGCAACTGAAACTTGGAAAAGAATGAATCTGCCACAGCTTACTATTTTAGGTAATTGGATCTCTCTAATATTTTACTCATTGTTGATAGCACCATGCAGATAGAATTATCCAATTCCTGTGAACACTTGCTCATAAGGCTATCCTAAAAAAGTATCTATAACAGTAGCTAAAATGAATACAACTGACAGCACCAAGTACTGGTAAGGACTTGAAACAGATGCAACTTTCATCCTTTCTTTATGAGGGTATAAAATGGTACAACCAGTTTGGCAAAACATTATTTACTGAAATTAAACATTCTTGGATTCTATGACATATCTGTGCTATTCTGTGATTATTAACACTGATTATCAAGTTGACAGAATCTAAAGTCACCTGAGAAACAAACTTTTGGGCAAATCTCTGAGGGTGTTTCCAGAGAGGTGTAACTGAGTAAGGAGGCCTCACCCTGAATGTGGATGGCACCATTCCATGGGCCAGACCCCTGAATTAAATATAAAGGAGAAAGTAGGAGGAGCACCAGCATTCATATCTCTCTGCTCCCTGACTGTGGTTTGTAACCTGCTACCTCACTCTCCAACTATGAGCCAGAATAAACCCTTCCTCCCCTGAATTGCTTTTGTTAGGTATTTTGTCATAGCAATGAGAAAAGTAACTAATACACATCCATATGTATTTATGTGGTTGAAATGAAAATATATATTCACAAAAGTACTTTTATGGAAAATTTTATAGCAATTTCAATCATAATGAAACTAAATTAGAAACAACTTAGATATAATTTTTTACATCTTATTTATATCTTATCATTTAAACCAACAAAACAAACAGTGGCTTCCTTTTGGGGCTATATATGCAGGGTCTGACAGGAAAATAGAAAGGTACTTCCTCTATTGAGGATAATATTTTAACTATTGATATAGATTCATGACACAGAAGTATATTCATTTCTCAGATCACCATAAGTTTGTATTTAACATTTTAAAACATTACTATATATACTTTTCACTTGAAAACAAAAAGGTATAAAACCATACTGAACTCTATTTTATATAAATATTAAATTATTTTAGTGTGAGATAGACTCATTTCTACAATATACTTTAAAATGCTTCAAAAAACATGATCAATTGATGGGTGGATAGATAGTGTCTTAGGGTTTCTTTTGCTGTGGTGAAACACCATTACCAAAACAACTTGGGGAGGAAAGGGTTTATTCAGCTTACACTTCCACATTTCTGTTTACCACTGAAGGAAATCAGGACAGGAACTCAAACAGGGCAGGAACCTGGAGGCAGGAGCTGATGCAGAGGCCATGGAGGAGTGCTGTTTACTACTGGCTTGCTTCCTCTGACTTGCTCAGCCTGCTTTCTTATAGAACCTAGGACCACCACCCCAGGGATGTCACCACCCACAGTAGACTGGACCTTCCCACATCAATCATTAATTAAGAAAATGCCTTACAGGTTTGTCTACAGGCCAATCTTATCGAAGCATTTTCTCAACTGAGATTCCCTCCTCTCAGGTGACTTCTAGCTTTTGTTGAGCTGACATCAAAACTAATCATGACAGATGGACAGAGAAATGGACGGTTCCATGATAAAACAAGAATAGTAATATCTTAATGGTAGGAAGTTGGTGGAAGGCTGAGCTTTTCCACAATAAATGATTTTAATTTTCAGTGTGTTAAGGTGTTCATAATAAAATGTTGGACATACTTCTTATTTTATATAGTGGGTATACAAGAGATGCCTGAGGGAGTATTTCTGGGAAGAACTTATCCAAGAAAAATGAGTTACTATTGACATAATTCCTTCTGCCTTCCAGGGTAAAGGTTAGAGATGACAACTTATTTTTAACAATGGGTATGGTTGGTATTATTGAAACTCAAAAACTCATGACAAATAGGTTAAATGACTTGGTTAAGGCTGCAAAGCATTGACCTTTACTGTACTACATTGTTACCTCTTGCAGTTCTTGTCAAGCTGCCTCTGTACTCCACATCTCCTTCCTTACTTCATTACCATTTGATATAATTTATATTATATATTTGCTTTTAAAAAATAAAATAGCTTCTTCTATTAGAATGAGAATTATATGACAACCATGAATTTTCTCATGTTTTTCTCACAATTATTAACTGTGGCATCAAAAGCAGTGCCTGTATCTTTGTAGATACTCAAGAAGTGTTTGTGGAAGAATGATGTCCTGTAGAAGTTAGCTTAAATGGAAGTAAAATAACATAAAAAAATCTTGGCTGCAACATAGAAAACAACTTAAAATCTAAAGCAATGTAGTATGTCCTGGGCAGAATTTGTATAGGAAACATGAGTTGTATTAGTTGAAGCTACAACAACAAAAGGGGGCAGGCCATGCAAAACTGTGTAAGTTATGAGAATAACCTGGTTCTTTGGAAGATACTGAGTGGATCTAGGATTTTCACAGGAGAATGATAAAGTAAGATTTGTATTTAAAAAAAATTACTTTAGGGCCTGTGAGATGGCTCAGCAGGGAAAGTCACTTGCTGTACAAGTATTTATATATATATAAAATACAATATATTTAATAGACATTATATTTATACATTATATAATATATATCTACACACACAGCACACATACGTGCACACACACACACACACACACACACACACACACACACACACACAGGCCTGACTTCGATTTCTTGATCCAATGCTGAAAGAACCAATCCCTGAAAAGTGTTCCTGTGACCTTCACACATATGCAATGGCATATATACACTTACATATTCTCACACATAAACACACAATAATAAATAAAATTTTAAAAGATTTCTCTAGCTATAACACAAAATGTATAGAAGGTGGGTAAGGGTGAAATCAATGGTACTGTGTAGAGGTGATGGTGGTCTCACACAAAAGGTGGTATTGTGAATAGGAAGCCCTGGGTACTTTGAGAAAAAATTATTAGGTAAATCTAGTTAGATTGGTTGCATAGTGTGAGGGAGATAGACTGGTTGAAGGTGGCTTTTAGTTTTTTTCTTTGGGCAATTTAGTGGATATATCATTCAGTGAAACGAGCAAATATGTAGACAGGTGAGCTTAAGGTGAGTGGAGACTCTGAACTAGATTTTGAATATGATACACTGTATGTTCTATAAGACAGCCAAATGATGATTCCAGGAGATAGGTGGATATATTAATCAAGAGCTTGATATATAATAAATATATCATATGGAAGAATAGTTGTTTGGTACTCACCTGATCAAATAGAGCTCTTTATTCCATGGGTAGATATTTAAGACTGGCCCAACCCCAATCATGTGGTTGTGACATTCTCCAACATTTTCAATATACTCATGCTTCAATGGCACTTTGCTGAGGAGTTCAAATTCCTTAGGTGCTTTTTGAAGTACTTGTTGTGCTGCATAGAATCCATCTACTAACAGTGTCCTTCCACCTGTTCCTTCATGTTTAAGACAATGAAATACTTGAATGCTAAAGAAAGCAAAATAAATTCTTTTGTTCAGTGGATAAAAGAAAACATATTGAAATTATAGTATATTATATCAGAAATGATTACTGAACCTACTTTGGTAATTTTAATGAAGAAAGAAATCTATTTCCTAATTGTTTTTCCCTTATAGAAAGTTGTACCTTTTTTACTCTTAAATAATATTACTACATATTTATTTCAAAGATGTATAATATGTATTAGGGTATATATATGCCAGGAAAGACATGGGAATATAGACATGAACAAGATACAGTATCTGTTTTGAAGAAGCTCATAATCTAGTAAGAAGAGATGAAGCTAGTGTGAATAACATTTGAATAAAAAATAAAGTTTTACACAAGATGTAGTGAGCTCCATAAAAAAGAAAAATATTTATTTTAGTAGGAAAGGTGGAGTTTTTGTTGTTGTTGTTGTTGTTGATGTGTTTTTCCATTTGTTTTATTTTGTTTAGACATGGTCCCATGAATACCAACTTGGCCTCAAATTCACCATGGAGCCGACAAGGATAGCCCTCTTAAGTTCTGGGATTACAGGCATATTGCTGTGGATATCACTCTGTATAAATAAAATGCTGATTGGCCAGTAGCCAGGCAGGGAGTATAGGCAGGACAAGCAGAGAAAATTCTGGGAACAGGAAGGCTGAGTCAGGAGATGCTGTCAGCTGCTGCCATGAGTACCAACATGTAAGATACTGGTAAGCCACCAGCCATGTGGCAAGGTATAGATTTATAGAAATGGGCTAATTTAAGATAGAAGAACTAGATAACAAGAAGCCTGCCACAGCCATACAGTTTGTAAGCAATATAAGTCTCTGTGTGTTTACTCGGTTGGGTCTGAGCAGCTGCGAGACTGGGGGGTGAGAGTGATCTGTTCTGACCATGGGCCAGGCAGGACTGGAGAAAACTTCAGCTATAGCATATGTCACCACACATCAATCATGCTGGTGCTGGGGACTGAACCCTGGGCTTTGTATATGGTAGGCAGGTACTCTACCAACTGAGCTATATCTTAAAACAAAACAAAACAAAATTTTGTTTTAGTTTTACTTCTTTCTGGAATGGGGGCGGTATTTGATTTTGTGTGCCAATGTACACAAGGGTAGGTAAAAAGATAATCTGTGAGAGGCACTTGTCTCCTTCCACTATGTCTTAAATAGGGTTACTATTGCTGTGAAGAGACTCCATGACCACCGCAAACTTTTTTTTTTTCTGGTTTTTCAAGACAGGGTTTCTTTGTGTAGCTTTGCACCTTTCCTGGAACTCACTCTAGCCCAGGCAGACCTCGAACTCACAGAGATCCACCTGCCTCTGCCTCCTGAGTGCTGTGATTAAAAGCATGTGCCACCACTGCCCAGCCACAGCAACTCTTATAAAGAAAACATTTAATTGGGGTGTGTAGTCAGAAGGTTCTCTGGTCCTGCCCAGCCCCGCAGTCCCTCAGCTGTTTATAAAATAATTATTCAGAGGCTTAATATTGTTTACAAACTGTATGGCCTATGGCAGGCTTCTTGCTAACTGTTCTTACAGCTCAAATTAATCCATTTCTATTAATCTATAAGTTGCCATGTGGCTGTGGCATTACCAGTCTGCTGGCATCTTGATGCCCCTTCCATGGTGGCAGCTGGCGTCTCTCTCTCTCTGCCCTTCTCTCTGTATCTCTGCTTGGATTTCCTGCCTGGCTTTCTTACCATAGGCCAAAACAGCTTTACTTACTAACCAATGGGAACAGCATATATTCACAGCATACAGAAAGACATCCCCCAGCACTTCCCCTTTCCTATCTAATCAAAAAGGAAGGTTTTAGCTTTAATATAGAAAAATTATATATAAAAACAGTTATCAAGCAAGAATTACAGTTATATCTAGTCTATCCACAGGTGGGGCCAGAGAGCCTTCTAACTATAGGGGTGGCTCGCTTACAGTTTCAGAGGTTCAGTCCATTATCATCATTGTGGTGAGCATGGAGGTGTGCAGGCAGACATGGTGCTGGAGCTGAGAGTGCTACATCTTGACAAAAAGGTAGCAGGAAGTCAAATGAAAGTCACATTGAGGGAAGCTTGAGCAAAAGAGACCTCAAAGCCTGCCCCCACAGTGACACACTTTCTCCAACAAGGCTATACCTCCCAATAATGCCAGTCTCTTTGGGGGCCATTTTCTTTCAAACCACCACATATTACATGGTTTTTAGGGCTCAAGTTCAGGTAATCAGGCTTAGAGGCAAGAACCTTTACCTGATGAGCCATCTTGCCAGCCACACTCAACTTTAAAAATGCCAATATTTAACAATTTAAGAGCATTCTCTAGTTCTCTATGCTACAACAACAGGAACTG
Organism: Peromyscus eremicus; assembly: GCF_949786415.1. Taxonomy (NCBI): domain Eukaryota; kingdom Metazoa; phylum Chordata; class Mammalia; order Rodentia; family Cricetidae; genus Peromyscus; species Peromyscus eremicus. Next base: position 133,641,788 of record NC_081439.1, read on the forward strand.
CATACTCTTTTCCTTGAATATGCCTTGTTGATTTATACCACTATATTTGGTTATGGTTTGCCTCTTCCTAGGGTCCTTTCTCCATGCTTCAATATCATTCCAGTTCAATTCTTGTTTGTTATTAAGACTAAGCAAAGCTGTTTATGTTTATGGACATCAACATAGACCCTAGCTGTGATGGAACCAAGACCCAGATAGGGCCAGCAGCAGCAGCTTGGGCCCAGATATCACCATGGCCCCAGGTGGCAGCACAGGCCTCTCAGATTGGCATTGGCTCAGCAGCAGCATGGTCTCTGGTCTCCAACATGGCCCCAGGTGGCCGCACAGGCCTCTCAGAATGGCATGGGCTCAGCAGCAGTGTGGTCCCTGGACTCCAACATGGCCCCAGGTGGTGGTCCAGACCCTGGGCAGTCACATATGGCTTTCAATGGTAACAGAAACCACAGATCCCAACATATACACTGGTTGCAGTAAGGCCATGGACCTAAACATGGCCCTTGGCAGCAGCTCAGGTCTGGATGACGCCATGGCCATGGGTGGCAGGGCAGACCACTCAGGTTGGCATGGATCTGGCAGCAGCATATTCCTCGGACCCAACATGGCCACAGGTGGAAGCCCAGAGGCCAGGCATCCTTGTAGCCTTTGGTGGCAACATGGGCCATGGACATTTACACAAACCATGGCTGGCTGCAGTAGGACCATGTTAGTCACTTTTCTATTGCCATGATAAAACCCTATGACCAAAGCAACTTATAAAAGAAAGCATTTAATTTGGGGCTTATGATTTCAGGGAGTTAAGAGCTGTGACCATCATGGTGAGGAGCATAGTAGCAGGCAGGCAGGCATGGTACTAGAGAAGTAGCTAAGAAAGGCTTGCATCTTAATGTATAAGCACAAGACACACACACACACACACACACACACACAGAGAGAGAGAGAGAGAGAGAGAGAGAGAGAGAGAGAGAGAGAGAGAGAGAGAGAGAGAGAGAGAGAGAGAAGAGATAAGTAGGAATGGCATGGGCTTTTTAAACCTCAAATCCCACCCCAGTAATATACTTCCTCCAATAAGGCCATGTCTCCTAATCCTTCCTAAACAGTTCTACCAACTGGGACCAAGGATTCAAATATATGAGCCTATGGAGGGAAGCATCATTCTAATTCAATCTAGCACAATGCTTATATAACAACAACAAAGAAAAAGAGGCTGTGGTTTAAAGTGGGGTGGGGTACATCAGAGGGATTAGAGGGTAGAAAAGGAAGGGAGAAACAATGTAATTATATTTTAATATACAACTTAACAGCATTTTATTGAAACATGTAAAAATATGGGAAAATATACCATAAAGTAAAACAAGCAAGACATATAAGGAAAGATAAAAGAATAAAATCAAGAAGAATCTAAAGGAAATACAATTAAAATGTGAAAAGTAATTTGTGATCATATGAAACTTTCTGTGAAACTTTTAGGTCTGTATTATTTAGTAGTCACTTAAAAATGTTTAACTCAGAAGAGAGGTAGATTTTGTGATCTATAGGTGATAAAAAGCAACAAGATGGAAGCAGTCATTTGGAAGGCTTATCTTAAGTATGAAAGCCTTGAGGAATAGTACCATTATGAAACTCATTACTATTTATAATAAATACATAAAAATAAAATTTATATTTAAAAATATATTGATATTCCGTTTCACTTCAGTCAGAGTAACTATCAAGAAAACAAGATTCCGGCATGGAGTAGGAAGGGGTTCATGAACCCCTACCCCTCACTGCGGAGCTATGGACAGCTGATGGCTTCTATGGGAGGGAGAGACAGTTGTCTTTAATAGTGTAGTTCTTAGTATATGGACAGCACAAATTGGAGTTGATAGGCTATTTTTATAAAAGCCATAAAATTGGGGTCATACGGAGTTAGGGGTGGATCATGGAGGCATTGGAATTGAATATGATAAAAAATACACACTATGAAATTCTAAAGCATTAATACAGCGATTTTAAAACAAGAAAACAAACAAATGCTAGTGAGGATGTAGTGAAAAAGGAACTCTAATAACTACTTCATTCTTGGATGTAGATTAGTACAATCACTTTGAAAATCATTATGGAGATTTCTCAAAAAACTAAAAATTAGAACTAATAGATAATCTAGTTATGTCAGAAAGACTAATATGGTATACAGTTGCTTATATGTGGATATTAGCTGTTAAGTCAATGATAACCAAACTCCAATCCATAGAACCACAGAGATTAGGCATAGAGTAAGGGACTAGGGGAGACTGACAGATCTCCCTAGGAAAGGGAAATAAGATTGTTATGAATGGATGGAGGTACTGGAAGGGAAGGATCAAGTCAGATAGGGGAGAGGATAAGAGAGGGAATACAGGGAGAGACAGGTAAAATTAAGAGCCATTCGAGGGGTAGAATGGAAACCTAATATAGTAGAAACTTCCTAAAATATATACATATATGAAGGTGATCTAAAGGAACCTGCTAAATAATGGGGGAGAAAAAGCCCCAACTGGACATCTATTGTCACCAAATGAAGATTCCAGTACTGGGAATGGATTACATCAAGTTGAATTTTTGGACAAAGGGGTCCCATAGGAATCCCCAAACAACCAAGACTGTTGCCAAGAAAATGGGTTGCTCTCCACATTGACAGCAAGGCCTTGTTACTGAAGACAATACCTACACAACTCATTGAACATGGAGAAGATGACCTGGGGCCAACATGGAGCCTTCACCCCTCCTGACTAGTGTTCATGGTATTAGAAGGTAGTCTGCATGCTACCAAAGGAGAAAGGTAAACACCAACCCACCTATAAATTGTTCAATCTGCAATGGTGTCCTGCCTGCAAGATAAGGTGGCATAAATATTGTAGGACTAACCAACTAATATCTGATTTGATTTAAGGCCCACACCACAAGATAGACCCATAACCAACACTGCTGGGATGACCAAGAAGCTGAGACTAGATAGCCCAGGACCTAGGGCAAAACCAAATATTACTCTTCTACTGAAAGAACACAGCAATAAAATGACTCCTAATGACATTCTGCTATACTCAAAGATAAGTACCTTGCACAGACACCATCAGAGAAGGTTTAAGAGCCAGAGGGGATGGAGAACACCAAGAAAACAAATCCCTCTAATGATCAAAACACATATGAACTCAAAGAGACTGAGGCAGCATGGATCCTGCATGGATCTGCATCAGGTCCTTTGTGTATATATTATGGCTTCCTTTCAAAAGAGGAGACAGAAAGAGTGTAAGAGCCAGAGGATATGGAGGATACCAAGGCAATAGGGCCCTCTAAATTAACAGGATTGGCACACATATGAACTCACAGAGACTGTGACAGCATGCACAGGGCCTGCATGGGTCCACACCAGATGGGGTCCTACAGCTGAAAGGAGAAGTGGACACATGCCCTCATTCCTAACCCTGAAGCAATCGCCAATTGATAACCATTTGCAAATAAGAAATTAGTTTTCTCTAAAGAAGTCTCACTGGGGAAACAAACTACTCTTAAGGGTGGGCTGCATGCCCAGCAGTAGAGGGTCAACAGAAAATGAACTCAATGGCATCTTTAGAGATTTTTTTTGTCTCCTAATGTCATGTCAGGGATTTTTAAATTTTTTTATCTTTTATTTTACTTAAGTTTTTCCTCTATCTTTTTACCCCATGGGTCCTTTGTGTATATATTATGGCTTCCAGTTTGGTGTTTTTATGGGATTCCTGAGTGTGCGAGCGAGTAGGTCTCTGCATCTGTATCCATTTCTTGTGTCTTTTCTTGGGCTCTGTTCCTTCTGTTTGTTTTGTCCTATTCTGGTGAGTTAGTTTTTGTTTTATCTTATTTATTTATCTTAATAATAATTTTTTATTATTATTCCTTAGAAGGCTGTTTGTTTTCTAATGAGAGACAGAAAGAGGGTGGGCCGGATGGGAGAGGTGGTGAGAGGACCTGGGAGGAGCAGGGGGAGGGGAAACCATAATAAGGATATATTATGTGAGAAAAAAAATATATTTTAAATAGAAGAAAAATAAAAATTTAGTTATATCTCTCCTGGGAATATAACCAAAGCAACCAAGTCAGTGTACCACAGAGACAGTTGCAGATCTGTGTTTATTGCCACACTATTCACAGCAGCTGAGTTATAAAATATGCCTAGCCAATAGAGGAGTGAATAAATAAATTCTCTCTCTCTCTCTCTCTTCTCTCTCTCTCTCTCTCTCTCTCTCTCTCTCTCTCTCTCTCTCTCTCTCTCACACACACACACACACACACACAGAAATGCAACTCACACACTCATACATTAATATGTTTTTGGCTGTTAAGAATGAAAATATGTCACTTGATGGAAAATGGATGGAACTGGAGATCAATATGTTATGCACAGTAAGTCAATCCCATAAAAACACAAGTATTACATGTTTAGAAAAAAGACATGAAACTGAAAGGGGGCTACCAGGGATAATAAAACAGAAAGGAAGAAGGGAGTATAGATAGTTAAGAATAATAGAAGGGTGAATATTATTATATTATAAACATGTATGAAACTATCACGAGACTCCCTTACACTTAATGCATGCTAATAATAATAATTGTCATAAAATATTAAATACAGATTTTTTAAAAAAGCTTAGCTATAAAAAGATAGAAAAAGGAATACAGAGTCTATACAAGTATACAAAAGCAGAGAATTAATAAAAGTTGACTGATAGGAAGTCAACAGGTATGGAAAGATAGAGGAAAATCTCCAGTTGAAGAAATGATGACATCCAGAGCAAAGCTGGCTTTAGAAAAGATAGGCATGTAACAATGAAGATGATAGTGGTGATTATAACAACTAAAATGGTAATAACAACTAATCCTTACTGAATATTTAGTATGTGTTGAGAAGAATGTTAAATGCTTTAAATTTATTACAAAATTTAATCCCTTATCAACGTTAATGGATAGATTGTATTGCTAATCTCATTTTACAGATGAAGATAAGGAAGCTTGGAGATTTTAACTTACATGCTCAGCATCAAAAAGCTAATAATACATGTTCAGATTGGGTTGCAGGGCAAGGTCTAGTTGATGTCACAGCCTTAACTCTTCACCACTATCACTACCCTGCAAATCTACTCAGTCTTTATAATTGACTAGAAAAGGTAAAAGGGAAATATAGTTGTTTATCTCTGATGTTGGCAGAATATGCACTGCCATAGTACATGTGTGGAGGCCAGAGGAAAACTTTTGGGGAACGGTTCTCCCATTCCACCATGTGGGTGTCCCAGAGAATAAACACAGGTCACCAGGATTGTTGACAAGTGTCTTAATCAGCTGAGCCATCTCACTGACCCAGAATATTCTTTTTTTTTTTAAAGATTTATTTATTATGTATACAGCATGTTTGCCTGCAGGTCAGAAGAGGGCGCCAGATCTCATTACAGATGGTTGTGAGCCACCATGTGGTTGCTGGGAATTGAACTCAAGACCTCTGGAAGAGCAGTCAGTGCTCTTAACCGCTTAGCCATCTCTCCAGCCCCAGAATATTCTTAAGATACAAACTCTTCAAATAAACCAATGTAACAATAATCAGCTGGGTACTATCACTCTTTCCTACTATCTTTTTAACACCACATGCACATGTACAATCATCTAACTAATATCATTGCTTCAGGCTCATAATCTATATGCAGAAGCAAGATCAACAATGACAAAGCAACAACCATAGAGGCCTCTATTGAGTAGCAAATAGTAGGGAATCTGAATATAGTATATGCCTACTAGTGTATAGCTATTGATTTAATATGAAAAAAGTTATTTTTCTGCCATTTCTCCTCTTTAACTTCTTGTTAGATTCAGAGTCTTCTTAATAGCATACTAATAACAGCAATGTTTATAGGACTGAACTCTTTGCTGTAACACAGTAACTAAATGCAAGAAGATGTAATTTTTTTTTTTTTTTTGGTTTTTTGAGACAGGGTTTCTCTGTGTAGCTTTGCGCCTTTCCTGGAACTCACTTGGTAGCCCAGGCTGGCCTCGAACTCACAGAGATCCACCTGGCTCTGCCTCCCGAGTGCTGGGATTAAAGGCGTGCGCCACCACCGCCCGGCTGTAATTTTTTTTAAAGATAAATTCTTATTGTTGAACCCTGGCTGTTTCTGAACTCAGTAAGATCCACCAACCTCTGCCTCCTGAGTTCTGGAACTAAAGGCCTCTGTCATCATGCCAAAAATGTAATTTCTAAAGCTTATATTATAGTTAGTTAACTTTTTTGGTGAGCTGTAATTACTTTGAGAAAATATTGTAATTCTGTATAGTGGGTTGGAAGGTTGAGGCAGGAGAATTGTTCAAGGCTAGGCTACATACTGAATTCCAGTTCTAGGACAGAGCATCCAGGGCTACAGTGTAAGCCAGTGTCTGTCTCTTTCCACATACACACATGTATATGTGTTGCATTTTAAATACAAATTATATTCTTAAAAGTTTAATGAAGACTGAACTAGAATATTATTAAATGACTAGTTTCCAGAGGAAGACAAAGAAATACTCATAAAGTCCACAGTAAGTAGGCATGACCTTCATTGAAATAGAATGGAAGACAATTAAGAAACTATTCAAGACCATCAACTAGAAGAAGAGTACACTAGAAAAGTAAAATATACTTACCCACAGGGTTCTTGAAAGTAAGTAGTGTCAGTGTGCCGATCTAGAGCTAGCTTGGTGTATGCAGTGTCACCTCTGGAAAAATCTGAAGTGAAATACCACATCCTTCCATAGATGGTTTCTCTGCCAAGTAAAATCAAGAAAAAAAAACTATATTTGTAATAATTAATTTTTTTTTTTTTGGTTTTTCGAGACAGGGTTTCTCTGTGTAGCTTTGCACCTCTCCTGGAACTCAATTGGTAGCCCAGGCTGGCCTCGAACTCACAGAGATCCGCCTGGCTCTGCCTCCCGAGTGCTGGGATTAAAGGCGTGCGCCACCACCTCCTGGCTGTAATAATTAATTTTTTTTTTTTTTTTTTTTTTTTTTTTGGTTTTTTTTGAGACAGGGTTTCTCTGTGTAGCTTTGCGCCTTTTCCTGGAACTCACTTGGTAGCCCAGGCTGGCCTTGAACTCACAGAGATCCGCCTGGCTCTGCCTCCCGAGTGCTGGGATTAAAGGCTGTAATAATTAATTTTTAATGTAATACTTAATGTAATATTTAATTGTAACATTTGTAATTTTATTCATCATTGTTTCCTCTTAACATACATATAATAGTTATTGTTGTTACAGATTGCTATCTATAAGGTGAAACTGACAGTTAAAAATACCAGTCTTAAAAATTCTGTCACTGATTGACACTCTGGGAATGTGAACTGAAAACCATTGAAATACTGCACATTCTGAAAGCTCAGAGATCACTGCCTGTTGTTTATATTATTATTTTAATAGCCTCCTCATTCAAGGCTATTCCCTTTGTTTACTTTCCTCTTATAGAAACAATGATGTGGCTGCTTATAGTAAGCACAATTTTATTATAGGAACTACAGTCTTTCATTAATATTCAGATTTTTCAACAACAGTCCTTTTCTAATATAGTAGATAATCTAATAAGGGTGACAGAAGTTTGCTTATTATTCATATATCATAGAGGTTTTTTTCATTTAATCTTTTGAACACAGAGGAACAAGAAAAAGAGAAAATGATATTTTTGTTGCAATTATGAGACCTGCTGTATTTCTCCTGTAGAATAATAGATTAGATTTTGCATTTATTTTCTCAGTGGGTTCAGATCTGAGGAAAGGATACTTTTTTTGTTTGGTTTTTCAAGATGGATTTCTCTGTGTAGCCCTGGCTGTCCTGAATCTCACTCTGTAGACCATGCTGGCCTTGAACTCAGAGATACACCTGCCCTTGCCTCCAAGGTTCTGGGATTAAAGGACTGCACCACAACACCTAAATCCAAGAGCAAACAGGAAATGATTTTACTTTTGAAATAAAAGTTTCCAAGCCTTCTCAATAGTTTGATTAGCAGCAATTTCCTTTATTTTAGAGCTTTGGAATTGTGTTTCAAACTGAATGGCTCACAAATGCCATTGATTATGCTTTACTAGCACTGTTCAAATGACTCAGCATACTTTGGTACTTTGGGTAACACAATGAACTAATTACACATGAATTTTATTAAATAAAAAAATACTATTTGTAATGAAGGAAGTTTATGTCACATTTAATGCTACAGAAGATCAAGCTATATGTGAAATGGAGAATAGTAATGAAAAGAATACTTTATTTAGGATAAGGAAACCCAAGGTATACTGCTTACTGTAACAGTGATCCTGGAAAAGTCACTGATTGTATCTTAGCACCAGGTGCTTAGCATTGGAACAGACAATAAAACATGATTAAAAGGTTGCTGTAATGACCAAAATAAAATATAGGGTGTGAATATGCTAATTACATGCAATACAATGTATCCAATGAAGCATTAACAACCGATCTATGATAGAGAGTTAGGAATTTACAAAGATAAAAACTAGATAATTTTTAGACCCTCTATATTTTTAAAATATAGTACAAATTCAGGCCCCTTTTAAGCAGAATATAGTACAGGGAGGAAGTAATGATGGAGAGGGAAGGGAGGAGGAGAGAGATTACTTTTTTTTTGGGGGGGGGTGGCAGTACTGGAGACTAAACCTGGGCCTAATGCATTTGAGGAAGATGTTCCATGAAACTAGATCTTTTTACATCTTTTAATTGGTGCTCACACTCTAGAAATTACTTACTGTGGATTTCAGAAAATTAGTAAATTACCTGATTAAACTGACCCTTGCCGCCAACTTCTCTGTGTGTTCTTGAGTGGGAGGGACGTTTTCTACAAATGCAATTCCATATAGCAGAAAGTTCTGCAGAAACTTCTTCACTTCATCATTTGATTCTAAGAAACTCTGGAAATCAACAGATGGAACCTGGGCTTGTTGGTAGAGTTTAGCATTCCATAATATTCTAGGGTGGATAACCTTTTGTTTCTGCCCTTCGTAGCTATTTTTCACCAGCCAATCCAGATCATATCTAGTCACATGACCATCTGGCCCTTTTTAAGAGAAAAAAAGCATTAAAACAAAATTTAGAAAAACTGACAATTTACTACTTAAAAATGTTTATTTATTTTTCTGACTGTTTTACATTTTTAATGGTTTGAGAATTTCATAGATGCATGTTTTGATCAAATCCACCTTCCATTCACTCCCCTCCAACTCCTCTTGTCCACCACTTTCCCCTCAAACCTTATGTGTTCTATTTTTAAATTCACTGAGACTACTTCATGAGTCTCTTCCTCATCCATGCTGAGAATTTTGGCTGGCTTGATCATATGCAAACAGTCACAACTGTGAGTTCTGTATGCAATGGCTTTGTCATGTCTGGAGGGTGCTTTTCTTACAAAGTTCATCAAAGAGTACAAGTATCCCCTCTTCCTAGATGGTTCCTGAGCCTTGGGGTGTGTGTTGTGTGTGTGTGTGTGTGTGTGTGTGTGTGTGTGTGTGTGTGTGTGTGTGACATAGGTGTCCTATTTGGAGCTGAGACTTCCACAGGCGATTTTGCTTTGTATGCTGACCAGTTGTGAGTCTCTGTGTATTAATCACCACCTACTGCAGAAAGAAATTTCTCTGATGAGGATTGGAAGATACACTATATATAGAAGATAATCTATGAGTATAAAGACAAAAATTATGGGGCAGTTTATTACTATATCTATTTGTAAAATAGTAGTATTAGGCTCTCTCCAAGGGACAAAGATCTAGCAAGTCACCATTTTTTTTGACCAGTAATGATACCAGACATGAGTTCCATCTTGTAGAGTGGGTATTAAATCCAAGTAGAAAGTGGTTGACTACTTCCATAGCATTTGTGCCACTTAAAACAGTGGGATTATTTTGCCAGGTCAGTCATTATTATAGCTTGTAGAGTTAACATATGGGGAAGACTGTTGATTCTTTTTGTCCCCTCGAGGCGTGCATAGTACCATCCAGCACTATAAAAGCTAGCCAGTAGGGTTGAAGCTTCACAGTTAGTAAAAGCTTGATTTCTGTATGTTCTACAACTCAAGTAGGTGGTGTCTTCAGCAATAGGGTCTTATAATCTAGTTCTGGAGGGTAACCAGGAGCAATGGCAATAGCAAATAATGTTGGGGGAGAGGTTATCTAAGGGACTCCACTGACCTACAACTTTAAAAGTGTTAACCATACCTGGGACTGAGGTTTTTATTTCATGGCATCTAGTACCTGGAAGAGACACTGTCTCCCTTATTATAGGTAACTCAATTTAAACACACACACACACACACACACACACACACACACACACACACACACATGCTGTGGGATGTTCTGTATGGCAAATGTGTTGCTAATTAGTCAATAAATAAAACATTGATTGGCCGTTGGCTAGGCAGGAAGTATAGGCGGGGCAAGGAGGAGAATAAAGCTGGGAAGGGGAAGGCTGAGTCAGAGAGACACTGCCAGCCGCCACTATGACAAGCTGCATGTGAAGATCCTGGTAAGCCACGAGCCATGTGGCAAGGGATAGGTTTATGGAAATGAATTAATTTAAACTGTAAGAACAGTTAGCAAGAAGCCTGCCACGGCCATATAGTTTGTAACCAATATAAGTCTCCGTGTTTACTTGGTCGGGTCTGAACGGCTGTGGGACTGGCAGGTGAAAGAGATTTGTCCTGACTGTGGGCCAGGCAGGAAAACTCTAGCTACACACACACACTTGTATTTTAGGAAGCTTCTATAGTAGGGGGTTTCCATATGGCTTTTCCAAAGGTCTTTAGTGTTAGTTATCCCACCCAATATTCTCTCTTCTACCTTGCTATCTGATCCCCACTTGTGGTGGTATTGTGTTCCCTGAAATATTGTGCACCCTAATAAACTTATCTGGGGTCAGAGACAGAACAGCCACAATATTAAACATAGAGGATAGGCAGTGGTAGCACACGCCTTTAATCCCAGCACTTGGGAGGCAGAGCTAGGCAGAAATCCATGTGTTCAAGGATATAGCCAAGCATGGTGACTCATGCCTTTAATCCCAGAAAGCGAGTCTTTAATCCCAGGGAGTGATGGTAGAAGGCAGAAAGATATATAAGGCGTGAGGACCAGGAACAAGAAGCATTTGGCTGGCTAAGCTTTTAGGTTTTGAGCAGCACAGTTCAGCTGAGACCCATTCTGGATGAGGACTCAGAGGCTTCCAGTCTGAGGAAACAGGACCAGCTGAGGAACTGGCAAGGTGAGGTTAGCTGTGGCTTGTTCTGTCTCTCTGATCTTCCAGCGTTCAACCCAATAACTGGCCTCAGGTTTGATTTTATTAATAAGAAGTTTTAAGATTCCTGCTATACCCACTCCACTTAACCTTAAACTCAGTGGGTCACAATGATGACATGAGAGGAGGAGGAGGACTTGTTGGCAAGGAGACGGGGTTTGGCTGAAGTAGGAGGGAGATAAGTGAGGGTAATGGGTATGGGGAGGTAAATATGATCAAAATACATTATATACATTTCTCAAATGATGAAAGAATAAAATATTTTAAAAAATCATCATATGCCTATGCCCCCCACCACTGAAACCATAAAGGAAGCAAAGCACTAAATTGTGTCTGGCAAAGTTTTGCAATTAACTTGTATAATATTTTAAGAGAAGGAATATGAAAGGATCAGCAGAAATGGAGGAAGAGAGTTTATATTTGTAAATGCTATCCAATTGCCAAAATACAAGTTTGCTTAGTAATATCAAGTATTCTGGAGGCACACCATCTATCATGATGTGTAGATGTAACCGTCTTGTTAAATAAGAAACACAGAGCCAATTGCAAAGTTAGATGCCCAAGAGGTCAGAGCAAAAGCTAAGAGCTAAAATCCTTACCCTTCACTGCTGCTGCTGTCCTCCTCAGCCAGAGAGACCTACATCCTGTGTATCTGTCTTTATATAGACTTTCTGTTCTGCCTTCTCATTGGTTGTAAACCCAACCACACGACCTCCTCGTCACTGCCCAGCTATACAGACCTCCAGGTCTTCTATGGTTGGTACTGAGATTAAAGGCGTGTGTCTCCATGCTGGCTGTATTCTTGAACACACAGAGATCTGCCTAGCTCTGCCTCCCAAGTGCTGGGATTAAAGTCGTGCACCACCACCACCCAGCTTCTGCTATGGCTTGCTATTAGCCCTGACCCCCAGGCAACTTTATTTATTAACATACAAATAAAATCACATTTTAGTACAAATAAAATATCACCACAATGATGAGTTCCCTGAATACTCAAACCCAGTAACCCTTTGGACTCTCAGTGGTGTGTGTGTGTGTGTGTGTGTGTGTGTGTCTAAGAATTACATGAGACCTCAAAAGTCTCTGCAATCTGTCTGCAATTATTCCTATTGTAAACACCAAACTGATAATGGCTTTATTCCAAAAGAGTTGTCATGACTCCTAATTTAATTTCTTGAGAGATGATTTAGATGGAGACAACTCTTCCAGGATGATAAAACATATGTGAATTCCATTTCCATCTCATTATCAAGTTTGTGCTACTAACTGATTCTGACAGTGTCTGGAGATGTCCTGTAGGAGACTGCAAATTCTCCTTTATTCATGGTAGACTACAAGACAAAGGTTTAAGGTTTCAGCTAAGCCCTTTAATATGCTAACATAGTTAAAAGACTGACCCAAAGAACCAAGCCTCTAGTCCATTGCTTTTTTTCCACTAACCAACAACTATAAAAGTGTAAGCAGAGGTGGAGCCTTTCTGTCCTGATCGCCTAGCCCCAAATAAACATACAGAAGCTTATATTTATTATAAATGCTTGGCCGATGGCTCAGGCTTATTACTAACTAGCTCTTACATTGAAACGAACCCATTTCTATTAATCTATGTATTTCCACGTGGTCTGTGGCTTACTGGTCCTCTGACATCTTGTTCCTTGGGTGGCTGGCTCAGGTCTGCCTTGATTCCATCCCTCTTCCTTGAGTCCTCAGTTTCATTCTTCCACCTAACCTTATCCTGCCTTGCCATAGGCCCAAACAGCTTTATTATCAACCAATGAGAGCAACACACATTCACAGTGTACAGAAGGACCATCCCACAGCATAAAAAAATTAACTTATACCTGGCACTGAAGTTTTAATTTCAGAGCCTATACTATGTAGGATAGGTATTCTTCCCTCTGCTATAGAGTAACGCTATTTAAACTCTTTTTTATATTTGTTTATTATATACTTAGGAAGCTTCTAAAGTAGTAGGTTTCCATATGGCTTTTTCAAATGTGAGTTACCCTTTTCATTATTCCTTCTTCCTACCCAGCTGCTCTATTCCCCATCCCACCTAATCCTTCCTGTTCCTTTATCTTCTTTCCCCCTTCATACCACCTGATACCCATCACCCTTCCCTTGGAATTCTCCTCTCATGTCCCTTTACTAGTTTTCTGACTTCTACGGTTACTCCAATTTTAAACACATGTATCATACAAATGAATCAAAGCTAGCATCCACACAAATGAGAACATGCAGCTTTTGTATTTCTGCATCTAGGTAATCTGACTCAGAATGGTAATTTCCAGCTGTATCCATTTATATATGAATTTCATTTTTTACAACTGAATAATATTCTGTTGAATATATGTACATTTTCATTACCATTCATCATCTGATATCTAGACTGTTTCCATCTCCTAGCTATATTGAATAGAGCAGCAATGAACAAGTACCTCTGTTGTAGGGCAGAAAGTCTTTTGGATATATGCCCAGAATTTGTATAGCTGGATTATACTATAGATCTATTTCTAGCTTTTTTAGGAACCTCCGTACATTTCCATAGTGCTACACCAGTCTGAACTCCATCAACAGTAAATAAGTGTTTCCCTTTACACACACACAATCTAGTACTCTTTAAAAAAATATTAGTCATATTGACTAGGGTAGTAAGATGAATTCTGAAAGTAGTTTTACTTTGTCTTTTCCTGATGATTAATAATGCTGAATGTTTTTAAAGTATTAAAATGATTTATCAACCATTTTTATTTCTTCTTTGGGGAGCTTTGCTTAGATTCATGCTCCCATTTTTTAAATTGGGTTGTTTATTTTCTTGGTTTTTATTTTATTTTTTAGTTCCTCATATATTCTAGATACTAACCCTCTGTCAGACGTAGAGCTAGTAATTTTTTCTCTTTCTATAGGCTGACTGTTCACTCAAATAATGGTGTTTTTACTATACAGAGGCTTTTAAGTTTCATGAAGTTTCAATTATTAATTGTTTGTCTTAACGGCTGCCCTACTGGGTTCCTGTTTAGAATGTCACTTCCAGCCAGGCAGTGGTAGCACCTGGGAGGTGGAGGCAGATGGACTTTTCAGCTCGAGGCCAGCCTGATCTACAGAGCTAGTTCCAGGACAGTCAGAGCTACACAGAGAAACCCTGGAGAGGGAGAGGGAGGAGAGGGAGAGGGAGGAGAGGGAGAGGGAGGGAGGGAGGGAGGGAGGGAGGGAGGGAGGGAGGGGGAGAGGGAGAGGGAGGGAGGGGGAGAGGGAGAGGGAGGGAGGGAGAGAGAGAGAATCATTCTGTACCTATAAGTTGAAGTGTATTTCTTACTTTCTCCTCTATCAGATTCAGGATACTAGGTCCTATGTTGAGATTCTTAATGCATTTGGAGTTGTGTTTTGTGCAAGGTAAGAAACACGATCCAGTTTTACATGCAGCTATTCAATTTGACTAGCACCATTTGTCAAAGATGCTGTTTTTTTTTTTTTTCTTCAATGTGTTTGACAAAACTTCTTTGTCAAAAGTCAGATGGCTGTAGGAGCATGGGCTTATATTTGGGTCCTCAATTCTGTTCCCACTAATCAATGTGTTTGTTTTTTAAAAAAGTATTCATTTTATTTTGTGCGTATGTGTTTGTGTATGGGTATGTGCATATGAGTGCACCTGCCCTCAGAAGCCAGAGGCATTGGATCCCCTGGAGCTTGAGTTATAGGCTGTTGTAAACCACTTAAAATATTCATTCCCACTCTGGGAATCCAACTTCAGTCCTATATAAGAGCAGTATGTGATCTTAACCACTGAAACACCTCTCCATCCCCAATATGTCTGTTTATACAATAGTAATATGATGTTTTTACTACTGTATCTCTGCAGTATAACTTGAAAATCAGGGATGGTGATATCTGTTTTTATTGTTCAGGATTGTTTTGGTTGTTCTGGGTCTTTTGTGCTTGCATATGAATTTTGAGATTTTTTTTCAATTTCTGTAAAGAGTTGCATTGGAATTTTGATGGGGTTGCAGGCAATCTATAGATTGCTTTTGGTCAGACGGCCATTTCACAATATCAATCCATAAGCAGGAGATGTCTTTCTATCATCTGGTATCTACATTACTTTTTTAAAGTGTCTTAATGTTTTCATTGTACAAGTCTTCCATTTCCTTGGTTAGATTTAGTTCAAAATATTTCATTTTCTGAAGCTATTATTAATGGGTTTGTTTCCCTGTTTTCTTAGTGTTTGCCATCGGTATAGAGGATGGCTACTGTTTTTTCTTCATGTTAATTTTTCACTCTGCTACTTTGCTGAATATATTTATCTGTAGTTTTCTGTTGGAGTCTTTAGGATCTTTTATGCATAGAATCATATCATCTGCAAATAAGGATATCTGATTTTTTTTCCTATTTGTATCCACTTTATCTTTTCTTGTTTTGTTGTTCTAGCTAAGACTTCAAGTATTACACTGAATAAGAATCAAGAGAATGGGCATCCTTGTTTCTGATTTTAGTAGAAATATTTGAGTTTTTATTTGTTTAGTATGTTGGCTTTTGGCTTGTTGTATATTGCCTTTATTAATTTGAGATACATCCCTTGCATCCTGATTCTCTCTAGGACTTTTATCATGAATAGATGCATTTTATTGAAGTTCTTTTCTGCATCTAATAAGATGATCATGTGGTTTCTGTCCCTAAGTCTAATTTCTGTGGCAGATTACACTTACTGACTTATGTATGCTGAACCACACCTGCATCTCTAGGATGAAAGCCACTTGATTATGATGGATGACCTTTTCTTATGCTCTTAAATTCAGTTTACAAGTATTTTATTGAGAATTTTTGTGTCTATGTTCATTAGAGATATTGGCCTATAATTTTTTATCTGTTTTTTGTTATCAAGTTATTAGTGGCTTCATAAAAACAATTTGAAAATGTTCCTTACATTTCTATTTTATGGGATTATTTGAAGAGTATTGGTGTTCTTTGAAGGTGTAATAAGAGTTCTGTCCTGAATCCATCTAATCCTGGGCTGTTTTTTTTTCAATAGTTGGGGTATTTTTAATGACTGTGCCTATTTAATTGCTTGTTATATGTATGTTTGAATTATTTCCTTCATGTAAGTTTAAGTTTAGAAGTCATATGCATCTAGAAATTCATGTATTTCTTTTAGACTTTCCACATTTCTGGAATATAAGCTTTTTACAGTATATTCTTATGATTCTCTGAATTTTCTGTCTCTGTTGTAATACTTCCCTTTTAATCATCTCTAGTTCTATTAATTTGTGTCTCCTCTCCCTTCTAGTTAATTTGGTTAAAGGTTTGTCAAACCTGTTAATATTTCAAAGAACCAACACTCTGTTTCATTGAGTCTATTTTTTTTTCCTGCTTCTATTTCATCCATGATTTTTGCTTATCTCTTCTTATCTACTGTTTTGGGGTGTTGTTTTTGTTTTTCCATGGTTTTCAAGTGCATGATTAAGTTATTAATTGAGATATCTCCATTTTTTATGTAGGCATTTAGTGCGATAACCTTTCTTCTTAGAACAGCCTTCATTGTGTCCCATAGATTTTATTATGTTGTGTTTTTACTTTCATTCAATTCTAAGGATTTGAAAATTACCTGCTTGATTTCTTTCTTCACCCAATTATCATTCAGTAGTGTTGTATTGTTTAGTCTCCATGATTTTATGTACTTTCTGTATTTTGTATTGCTCTTGATATCTACCTTTATTCCACTGTGGTCAGATAGAATGCAGGATGTTATTTCAAATTTCCTGTATTTGTAGAGACTTGCTTTGAATCCTCATAAGTAGTCAACTTTGGAGAGAGTTCTATGGGCTGCTGAAAAGAAGGTACATTCTTTAGTGTTTGGTTGGATTGTTTTGTAGATGTCTGTTAGATCCTTTTCATTTTCTGTTTATTTTATGATGTAAGTTAACTTCAGTTTCTCTCTTGAGTTTTTTGCAGGGGACCTGTCTATTTGTGAGAGTGGGGTGTTAAAGTCATCCACTATCACTGTGTTGGAGTTAATCTGTGGTTGCAGATCTAATAGTATGGTTTTTTTTAATAAAATTAGGTGTATCTGTGTTTGGTGCATATATATTTACAAATATAATACCTTCTTGGTGGATTGTTTCTTCAATGAATATGAAGTGACCCTCCATATCTCTTCTAACTAGTTCTAATTTGAGTATATTTTGTCAGATATTAGAATAGCTTGCTTCTTAGCTCTGCTTGTTTGGACTACATTTTTCCATCCCTTTACCATAAGGTGTTACCTATTGTTGCAGGTAAGGGGTGTGTGTGTGTGTGTGTGTGTGTGTGTGTGTGTGTGTGTGTGTGTGTTTGAGGCAATAAATAAGATGCATCCAGCTTTCTAATACATCTGTTCATCTGTGTTTCTTTATTGGTTGACTGGGACCATTAATATTAAGAGGTATTAGCCAGGCAGTGGTGGCACATGCCTTTAATTCCAGCACTTGGGAGGCAGAGACAGGCAGATATCTGTGAGTTCGAGGCCTGCTTGGGCTACAGAGTGAGTTCCAGGAAAGGCTCCAAAGCTACACAGAGAAATCCTGTTTCAAAAAACCAAAAAAAGAGGTATTATTGAAAATTGTGCATTAATTTGTGTCATTTTGTTGTTTCGTAGTGTTTTCTTGGACTTCTTTGAATTAACTCTTCTGGGATTGTTTATTTCCTGTGACTCTTGGGTGTGTTTGTCCTTCTCTTCAGACCAAAGGAGTCCTTCAAATATCCTTTGTAGTCCTGGTTTAGTGGTCATAAATTCCTTTAATCTATTCTTATCATAGGAAGTTTTTACTTCTTCAGTTTTAATAGATGGTTTTCTTGGGTATAGTAGTCTAGTTTGACAGTTGTGGTTTCAGAACTTGGACTACATATTTTCAGGCCTTTCTGTCTCTATAAGTTTCTGTCTAATAATCAGATGTTATTCTGATAGGCCTGCCTTTATAAGTGACTTTACTTTTCTCTCTTGCAACTTTCAATACTCTCTTTATTCTGTGTTTTTAACGTTTTAACTACAACATGTAATGAGGAATTTCTTTTCTGGCTTTGGCTCTTTGGTGTTTTATAGTCCTCTTGTACCTGAATGGGCATCTTATTCTCTAGGTTTAGAAAAATTTTGTCTATTTCTATGTTTTCGGTATGGTATTCTTCTATGCCTACAGTTCAAAGGTTAGTTTTTTTTTATGGTGTTCCAGATGATAGGAAGCTAGCATGTGGGTGCTCAGAACCAAATTACATTCTCTTCAAGAGCAGCAACTGATTAACTACTGATTTATCTCTCCAGGGCCTGTTCTTATATTTTTTAAATTTTTCTTATTTTTTGATTATAATTACATAATTTCTTCCCCTCCCTTTCCTACCTCTAAATCCTTTAATACATGATGCACCTCCCATATTTATGGCCTCTTTTTTCATTAATTGTTTTTCATATGTATATTTACCTAAATACATAGCATGCATAGTCTGTATAATGTTATTTGTATGTATGTTTATTGGGCTGACCATTTGGCATTGGATGACCAGTTGGTGTACCTCTTCCTGTGGTGAAGACCACCTCTCCTACTTTCAGCATTCCTTAGTTGCCTGAAGTTCTTTGCATAGGGTTGAGGTCTCCTGGACTTTTCCTCATCCATATGATCATGATTGTTGTTGTCCTTGTTCAGCTCATGTTTAGGCAGTCATGCTGGTGAGACTTTAGGGGTGTAGCTTCTGACATTCCTAGGAGAAAGGATCTCACAACAAACTCCCTGTTCCTCTAGCTCATACTTGTTAATATATTTTCTAAAAACTTCTCATTGGCTTTTACTGAGTGATCTAATTTCTCTACTTTTTTTTCTGGCCCTGAGCCTTTTGTTTTCTACATTATCTGTTCTGTTGGTGAGTCTTTCCACTGAAGTTTTTAATTTTTTGAATTTTTCATTTCCAGCATCATATCAGCTTGGCTTTTGTTCAGCAATTCTTTTTGTTAAATTATATTTTTATATCTTGGGTTTATTTCTGCATTTCAGTCATGTCTTTGTTTTTGTTCTTTTGGAGTATATTCATGTCTCTGAATTGTTTGAACATAGTTATAATTACTCTTTTAAGTTCTCTGTCCGGAAGTTTTTCCAGGTAACTTACATTTAGGTGCCATTATTATGTGATTAGTTTGTGGAAGAGACATATGGTCTTTTTTTTTTTCTTTTTGCCTGTTCTGGGACTTGCACATCTTGAACATTTTGTTGGTTGATGTTTTTCCTTTCTTCCCTTAGGTCTTTCTTTTAAAACTTCTCTTTCTTCTTTTAGCAGAGAAATTTACAATGTTCAGAAGGTTGAGATGCTCATTTTCCTCTGTGGGGATTGTGAAAGAAGATCTGGAGTGGTATAGGCAGGCCCAAGTAGACTAAGCCAGATTCTCTTCTTTCTGAAGAAGGATGTGTTGGTTGTGCTTCTGAAGCAAAATTCTTAGGAGCTGTAGGTCAGCATGGTGTAGGAGCCCATGGTCCTTGCCTGAAGTGTGGCTGGATGTATAGTTAGGCCTAAGCAGGGGAGGCCTAGGTTTCTTCTCTAGAGCAAGAAGTTCCTGGACAATGTGAGTAGGCCTAAGTAGGGAAAGCCTGGTCTCCTTCTTGCTACAGGGGATATGCAGGCTGATATCCCAGAAAAAAAATCTTGGGAGCTATAGGCAGGCCTGGACAGGAGGCAGTGGCTTGCACTTGGAGCATGATTTTCAGGAGGCATAGGAGGGCTTCAGCAGGGGAAATGGTATGCAGGAGGCCATTCAGGCTGGTCTCCTGGTACAGGGGGTTCCCAGGGAGGTATGGGTTGGCTTAAGCAAGGGAAGCAAGGTCTCCTTACTTTCTTCTGAGAATGTTAATTCTTATACGTGCAACCCAAGCACTCAGAAGGCTGAGGCAAGAGAATCACTAGTATGAGGCCAGTCTGATCTACATAGTGAATTTAAGGACAGGTGGGGCTATTTTACAAGACCTGTCTCAAAACAAAATGCAAAACAAATCAAGACAGAACACTGATGAAAGCAGACAACCTTGTAATGTTTCCTAGCTTAGAGATTATCCTGTCTGAAAATTAAGTATGATGTTAGCTATAACAAAACAAACAAACAAAAAAATCAAAAGGCTATTGAAACTGCTTCCAAAGCAAGAGGGAAAACTAACAGAAAAAATTCCCTATTTTGGAAAGAGCCAAACCATTATTTTCATAAAACCATTATTCTTTAAAAGAATACCTCAAAAAATCCAAGAAACCCCTGTATACTTACAAGTAAAAATTAGTGTGGTTTCATCTAGACGAATGGTCTTTGGTTTGATACATAAATCCACACTGGCAGTGTCCAGGCTCCGCTGAGAAGTCTTAGAATTATAGCATGATGCTGAGCGGCAGTGGTCTCGAAGCCAGACATAATCAAAGCGCATCACAGTGCTAGCATATTGCAGTTCTAGGGAAAAGATCAGATTTAACAGAAATACTTATTTAGGAAAACTAAACACCAACAGTAAAAAAACATTCTTTCTAAAAGACTTACTAACAAACAATAAGAGTAACAAAGGACAGCCCCTTGGCATTTAAAAATATCATACAATTTCTATGATACAAATGGTATGATTTTGGTATATAAAACACATAAGAGTATAAAAGGCTTAGATATATACCTAAATAGGAGCGGGTGCACAAGATATATTTTGTACTATTTTAGCAATTCTTTTGTTATGTTGAAGTAATAAAAAAAATTAGAATCAACAGAAAGTTAATGACTTTGCTATACAGCAGTTTACCTATTTAGCAAAAGTAAAAATGAAGCAAAATTTACAAAAGCAATAGAAACTATAATATGACTGGAAATAAAATGTAGAGAAGTAATATGAAGAAATCTATTAAACTATTCTAGAAGACTTGAAGGAAGCCAATAGGTAGAAATACCATGTTCACAGATAGGCAATTTCAAAACTAGAAAAGATAAATTTACTTAGAAATTAATGGAAAAATTTCATGTAATATCAATCTATATCTTAGAAATTTTCATATATTAGACAAGATAATTCTAAAACTCATTTTGAAAAATGAGAAAGTAACAATTTTGTAAAAGAAGGTATAAGAATAGATCAAGAAAACAAAATGGCATTCCAAACTAGACCCATAAATACATGGAAATATGGTATATGAAAAAAGGTGTAATTTTGTAACAGCACAAAAAAGATTGACTTCTCTATAAATGACAATGGAAAAATTATCTGAGAATAGGAAATTCTTCATATTATTAAAAAATCAACTTCTGATAGGTTAAAATATATACAATGAAAACTTTAAATCTCTGAAGAAAGAAACTGTGGAAGATACTAGAAAAATGGAAAGTCCTTCCATGTAGACTCAATATTGTGAAAATGACCATTCTACCAAAAACAAGTTATTGTAGATTCAATACAGTTCCAATCAAAATCCCACAGCAGTCTTCATAGAAATAGAAAAAAAATCCTAAAATTCATATGGAACCACAAAAGATCCCAGATAGTCAAAGCTATCCTGAGCAAAAAAACAAAACAACAACAACAACAAAATGCTGGAGGGATTTCCATCCCAGATCTCAAGAGATATTGCAGAGTATAAAAACAGCATGGTACTGGCACACACACACACACACACACACACACACACACACACACACACAAAGACATATAGACCAATGGAACAAAATAGAAGACTCCAACATGAGTATATGTAATTATAGCCATCTGCTATTGACAGAGGGGCAAAAAACATACACCAGGGGAAAGACAGCATTTTCAACAAAATGATGCTGGAAAAATTAGATGTATACTATAAAAGAATGATATCACACCCCTATCTATCACTGTGCACCAAAACTAACTCTAAGTGGATCAAAGACCTCAATGTGAAACCTGAAACACTGAAACAGCTAGAAGAAAATATAAGCAGTACCCTAATTGACATAGGTATAGGGGAGGTCTTTCTGAATAGGACTCCATTTGCCCAGGAATTAAGGCCAACAATTGACAACTGGGACCTCACAAAACTAAAAAAGTACAAGTAAGGAAATAATTAATTGAATAAAGGAGAATCTCATAAAATGGGGGAGAATTTTTGGCAGCTACACATCTGACAGTGGGTAAATATCCAGAATGTGGAAAGAACTACAAAAAGTCAAGAAAACAGAGAACCCAAGTAAAACAATGGGCTATGGATCTGAACAGAGAGATTTTTTTTCAGGGTTGTATTTATATATTCATACATACATATATATATGTATACATATAATAACAATAATCAAAGAAAAAGAAGCCATCAATTTGAGAGTGGGGGATGAGAGAGGTATTGGAGGGAGGGCACCTGGGAGTACTTGGAGTGAGAAAAGAGAAGGGAAAAAGTTGTACAATTCTATTTTAATTAAAATGTATTAAAATTAAATGATGAAAAGCTTTAAAAACAACAGTAAAAGTAATAAAGCTTTTGTTTAAGAAGTAAAAGAAAACTACTCCAATTAATTTGAAGTTATAAGGACTAAGTAAAAAAGATAGCACAAGAACTCAATCTTTCCTTGTAGTGTAGAAGCTGCTGGGCTCCAAGCATGCCATACTTCTATGTTTTCTCTTTCTGACTCTTTCTCCAGACCAGTGTGGTCCCCCTCTGTTTCATGCAGAATACTCATGTCTTTTCAATACTCCTAGCTTCCGTTTTCTAATCCTTTTCCCCATTTATTGAAAATATATTTTTTTCACATAATATATCCTTATTATGGTTTCCCCTCCCCCTGCTCCTCCCAGATCCTCTCACCACCTCTCCCATCTGGCCCACCCTCTTTCTGTCTCTCATTAGAAAACAAACAGCCTTCTAAGGAATAATAATAAAAAATTATTATTAAGATAAATAAATAAGATAAAACAAAAACTAACTCACCAGAATAGGACAAAACAAACAGAAGGAACAGAGCCCAAGAAAAGACACAAGAAATGGATACAGATGCAGAGACCTACTCGCTCGCACACTCAGGAATCCCATAAAAACACCAAACTGGAAGCCATAATATATACACAAAGGACCCATGGGGTAAAAAGATAGAGGAAAAACTTAAGTAAAATAAAAGATAAAAAAATTTAAAAATCCCTGACATGACATTAGGAGACAAAAAAAATCTCTAAAGATGCCATTGAGTTCATTTTCTGTTGACCCTCTACTGCTGGGCATGCAGCCCACCCTTAAGAGTAGTTTGTTTCCCCAGTGAGACTCCTTTAGAGAAAACTAATTTCTTATTTGCAAATGGTTATCAATTGGCGATTGCTTCAGGGTTAGGAATGAGGGCATGTGTCCACTTCTCCTTTCAGCTGTAGGACCCCATCTGGTGTGGACTCATGCAGGCCCTGTGCATGCTGTCACAGTCTCTGTGAGTTCATATGTGTGTCAATCCTGTTAATTTAGAGGGCCCTATTGCCTTGGTATCCTCCATAACCTCTGGCTCTTACACTCTTTCTGTCTCCTCTTTTGAAAGGAAGCCATAATATATACACAAAGAACCTGATGCAGATCCATGCAGGATCCATGCTGCCTCAGTCTCTTTGAGTTCATATGTGTTTTGATCATTAGAGGGATTTGTTTTCTTGGTGTTCTCCATCCCCTCTGGCTCTTAAACCTTCTCTGATGGTGTCTGTGCAAGGTACTTACGTAGCTAGAGTTTTCCAGTTCTGCCTGGCCCACGGTCAGGACAAATCTCTCTCACCTGCCAGTCTCACAGCCACTCAGACCCAACCGAGTAAACACACAGAGACTTATATTGCTTATAAACTGTATGGCCGTAGCAGGCTTCTTGTTCTTATATCTTAAATTAACCCATTTCTATTAATCTATAAGTTGCCACATGGCTTGTGGCTTACCAGTATCTTTTACATGTTGCTTGTCATGGCGGCGGCTGGCAGCGTCTCCCTGCCTCAGCCTTCCACTTCCCAGAATTCTCCTCTCTACGTTTCCTGCCTATACTTCCTGCCTGGCTACTGGCCAATCAGTGTTTTATTTATTAACCAATCAGAGCAACACATTTAACATACAGAACATCCCACAGCACACTTATCTTTGAGTATAGCAGAATGTCATTAGGAGTCATTTTATTGCTATGTTCTTTTAGTAGAAGAGTAATATTTGGTTTTGCTCTAGGTCCTGGGCTATCTAGTCTCAGCTTCTTGGTCATCCCAGCAGTGTTGGTTATGGGTCTATCTTTTGGAGTGGGCCTTAAATCAAATCAGATATTGGTTGGTTAGTCCTACTAGATTTATGCCACCATATCTTGCAGGCAGGACACCATTGTAGATCAAAGGGTGAATAGAGTTTTCAAAAAAATAAAAATGGCTAAGCAGTATCTCAAAAAGTGTTCATCCTTCCTAGCAATTATGGCAATGCAAATTAAAACAGCTTTGGTATTTCATCTTACCCCAGTCAGAATGACAAAGATCAACAAAACGAACAACAAATGCTGGTGAGGACATGGGGAAAGAGAAACTCTAATTCACTGTTGGTAGAATTGCAAACTACTGCAGCTGCTTTAGAAGTCAGTATAGAGAATTCTCAAATAAGCCAAAAATAAGTCTACCCTATGATCCATATTACACTCCATCACTGTTAAGCCAAGGCCTTTCTTTTCTTGTTTATCCCCAAGATTACACATTAATATAAATATTTCAAATTTTAAAAGTCCTATAATATTTAAAAAATTAAACACTTAAAAATTGTCTATAAAATATCCAGTCTCTTTTAAAATCCAAAGTTTCTGTGAAATTCCAAAATCACTTTAAAAGTTCAAACTCCAACAGTATAAATAATTCAACATCCAATATCTAGGATCCACTCATGATCTTCTAGACTCCTCCAAAGGCCTTGGGTCATTTCTTTAGCTTCGCCCTGTGTAGCACACACAGCTTGTTTTATAGGCTCTGGCTGGCTCCTCTTCACTACTGCTGTTGTTATTGGTGGTCATCCCATGGTACTGGCATCTCCAAAATGCTGGGGTCTCTTGCAGCAATTGGGCTGCATTTTCGCCAATAGCCCCTCCTGGGCTCTATCAGGGACTGCAGCCCTGCCACTCAGAGCCAATCCTCAGCTTTTCTCCATGACCCCTCATGCCTTCAAAACCAGTACCATCTGGGTGGCTCTTAAACTATCAAGTTTGGCTACCAGCACAAGGTACAACCTTGTCCTCCTCTGGAACACAGCTCCTGTGTGCAGACCCTGTGATAACACTTCCCAGAAGTCTTAACCTCAATGATGCTGGTGTCTTCCTAATCACAGCCGATTCTTCAGCTGCAGCTGACCAAACACCACAGATTCTTTACACAAATGGCCTGATAGAGTCTTTGCTTTCATCTGAAACTTTACAAGCCAGGCTTTCATTGTTTGGACTACATTCAACATTCTTTATCTTAAAGACTCCTACAGAACAGCCCACTGAAGTCTCAACACTCAATGGATTTTCTAGCCCAAAGATCCAAAGTACTTTTACAATCTTCCCAAAACTTACATGGCCAAGTCTGTCATAACAACACTTCACTCCTGGTACCAGTTTCTTTCTTAGGGTTATCACTGCTGTGATGAAATACCATGGCAAAAGCAACTTAGGGAGGAAAGGGTTTATTTGGCTTACTTTCACATTACTGTTTATCATTAAAGGATATCAGGACAGGATCTCAAACAGGGCAGGAACCTGGAGGCAGGAGCTAATGCAGAGGCCATGGAGGAGTGCTGCTTACTGGCTTGCCTGCTTACTTATAGAATCCAGGACTACCAGTCCAGAGGTGGCACCACCCACAATGGTCTGGGCCCACTGTTAATCATTAATTAAGAAAATGCCCTACATGCTTGCCTACAGCCCTTAAGGAGACATTTTCACAATTGAGTTTCCCTTCTCGCTGATGATTCTAGCTTATATCAAGTTGACATCAAACTAGCCAGCACAGTTAGCTAAGTCCTCATTGCCTCCAACTGTCACTTTTCTTCTTCATCAGTGCTAACTCTCTAAGGCATGGGTCTGTAATCCTGGCACTCAGGAAGCTGAGACAAAAGGATCTTGAGTTTGAGGCCAACCAAGGCTACATAATGAGTGCTGGGTTAGCTTTGACTACAAAGTGAGACAATGCCTTAAAAATGATAGATAGGTAGGTAGGTAGATAGACAGACAGACAGACAGACAGATAGATACATAAATACATACATACATACATAGATTCATAGATAGATACATAGATAGACAGGCAGACAACTAAGGAAATCCTGCCATTTGCCACAACAGATGGCTCTACAGGATATAATCCTTAATGAAATAAGTCAAGTATGGAATGAAAAATGTGGTATGATTTCACATATTATGTGGAAAATAAAAAATTCAACTATACAGAGATAGAGGATAAAGAAGTAGTTACTGGGAAAAAGACAACTGGGGAGAAATAGGAAATATAGATCAGGAGATACACAGTAGCAGAGGAGTAGGATGATCAAGACTATAAATTTAATGTACAATGTGAGTATAGTTAATAATAGTTTATAAATGTTAATTTGCTTAATAAATAACTAATCATTTTATTGTCTACATGTATCTCATAATACCATGTTACTTACATTAAATATACGCAATAAAATTTATTTAAAAAGAAACATTTGTTCAAGAAAATATCTACTGAACTTTAGGTAGTAAAAGCAGAAACATGTGGTCTGTTTTAGATATTCTTTATTCCTACTCTAGCTCCATTATCAGTATTTCTATAAGAGTAGACAAACCAAGAAAACTAGCAACTATGCTGTCAATGTGAACTAACGATTTGGAAAAGAGTTCAGTGTAGCCGAAAGTTGCCCAGTCCTGCTCAGTCCCACAGCTGCCATTATTATAATAACCACTAAGAGGCTTGGTATTAATTATTTATCAGGACACAAGGAAAAGTGACTGCTGAACCTTGCCAAGACAGGGCAATATGGTCTTTCAAAATATTCTGCTTCTGAAAATGGTCTGTCAGATATTCTACACCTATAGCCAAAAGTGGATGCCCCAACATTACAGAGGACTTTGGGTGACTGTCCAGGCAGCCAGATATCTCTGTCATTTCTAGAATTTTGGAAGTTGCTTGCAATGCACTTCTGGTTTACTCAGATAATATCCTTCTGGGGTCTTTGATGGAGTTGAAAACAAGATAGTTATAATTACAGTTTTCCTTGGTTACAATAAAAGGTAAATTAGACATGAAACTTTAGACTTACAAATATAGGATAGATGATAGAGTATTTTCTTTAATTTTGCTAAATACAAATAGACTAAATATTATAACTATAATTCTTGCTTGATAACTGTTTTTTTATATGTAATTTTACTATGTTAAAATGAAAACCTTCCTTTTTGATTAGACAGAAAAGGGGAAATGCTGTGGGATGGTCTTTCTGTATGCTGTGAATATGTGTTGCTACCATTGGTTAATAAAGAAGCTGCTCTGGCCTATGGCAAGACAGTCTATAGCCAAGCAGGAAATCCAAAGAAAGAGCCAGGGAGGAGGGAGGAGTCAGAGCAGACACCATCCAGCTGCCCAAGGAACAAGATGCCAGCAGACCGGTAATGCTGTGGCCATATGGCAAAATATAGATGAATAGAAATGGGTTAATTTAATATGTAATAGCTAGCTAGCAATAAGCCTGAGCCATAGACTACACAGTTTGTAATTATTAAGCTTCTGAGTGATTATTTTAAAAGCTGCTGTAGGACTGTGGGACTGGGGCAGGACAGAGGAAAGTATCTGACTACAGTTCAGAGAAGCCCATGCCCTGGGTTTTGTGGAGACAAGAAACACACTAAAAGAATACTCAGAAATCTAACAAGGTGAACCAGAGAATGAGGTAGTTATAAAGGGTCTTGAAAAGCTCCAATGTGCATTTTGTGTTTGGAAAGATGCATACTTCGGCAAGTCTGTATGCACACTAAAAAAAAGATGGAAAATTGCAAGTGTATTCTACTTGTCCCTGGAAGAAAATGAAGCATTGTGCAGGCACAAAGAAGACATGAGAAAAGGGGAAAGTAAAAACCATGATAGACTTGTAAGTGTGAATATTTAATGTGACTCAATTCACACATATATCTATTGGCAAAGGGCATAAACATTGATGGTTTAAGGTTTTTTAAGAATGACTTTTGAATAACAGTTGGGATGCCTATAACCTATTCCAGGGATTCTCAATCTCAGAACTATGACACATACACTGAAAGTTTTGCACCCTCTAATCGCTCATTATATATATATATATATATATATATATATATATATATATATATATATTCCTACAGCCTTACTTAATTAATGTATTAGTTATTTCAGTATTTGTGTGGAACCCTCATGGTTTTCTATATGCAAAATCATACCTTCATTTCTTTTTTTCATCTAATTACCCTGGATTGGATTTCTAGTCCTATATTCAATAGAAACAGCAACTGTGACCTTTCTGTCTTGTTTATGATCTTAGAAGAAATATTTCAACTTAAGACCTCCAAAGAGTCAAAACAATCTTGGCCAGAAAGAACAAAAGTAGAGACATCATACTACCTAATTTCAAAAGACATTACAAAGCTATAGTAATCAACACAGTATATATAACTGCTATAAAAATAGACAAATTGACCAGTGGAACAGAGAGTCACTGTTCTAAAGTACACATGAAAATCCCCCAAGATAGACCACATTCTGAGCCATAAAACAAAGCTCAAAAAAGGTTAAAGGAATCTAAAGACAGAATGTTTTCTCAGTATAATAGAATTAACTAGAATTAAATAGCAGAAAAATACAAAAGTTCCATGCACTTAGAAATTAAGCTATAGGCATTTAAATATACTATTTAACAGTTTCAAGTAAAATAAAAACATTCTGAACTAAATTAAAATGAGTATACAGTTTACAAAAAGTTTTAGAAAGCATTAAAGTAGTGGTTAGAAGGAAATATATTGCAATAAATGCATACAGTAGAAAAGAAGGTCTAAAATTAATAGCCTAAGTTATAACATTAAGAAATAGGACAAGAGCAAATTAAACTTAATGAACAGTCAAAATTTGGCAAGAAACAGATTGAAAATGGGAGACAAGAAAATCTATGAACCCAAAAATGACTTCCTTGAAAGAAATAAAACTGATAAATCTTTAGCCATGTTAATCAAGATAAAAGGGAAAAGAAACAAATTACCAACATCAAGAAAATTAGCTTGATGTTGATTAGCTACAAAAAAGTCAAGAAAAATATTCCATTCATATTAGCTCCCAAAATAAAGTAAAATACTTAGGAATAAATTTAACCAACAAAGTATCATCTCTGTATTCAAAACTATAAAACGTTGACAAAAGAAACTTGAGAAGACAGAAAAAATACATTGTTGGAGCATCTATAGTCATTGCAGATATAGTCAAGTTTAAAAAGTTATAATAATTGCCATCTTTATAAGAAGAGGCTGACTTCAAAATAATGTACAGAACTATGTGAAGATGGGAGCAAGGATTGAAGTGATGCTTTTATAAGCAAGCAAGCAAACAAACCAAAAAGCCAAGAATTGCTGGCAAGTGAAAGAAAACAGAATAGGTTAGGTAAAGGAAATTCTCTCCTAGACCTTTGAAAGGAGTGCAGCCTTTCCAATACTGTGGTTTTCCAAAGACCCTTAGAATTGTGAGAAAATATATTTCCATGTTTCATTCAATCTGTTTACTGCTCTAGTTAGCCATGTCAACCTGGGAGAGTGGGCCTAAAAATTAGGTGCTCTAAAGTCTTATGTAAAAGCCAACTTTATTCAGAACATCAGATAATTTATACTCTGAGGGTTAAGAAGACTCACCTGAGCAAAATATACAATTACAAGGACAAGCCACATGTGGCAAAAAAGTTTTTTTTTTTCTATAGAGGTGTATGAGTAACAACAGCTGAAATAAACTAACACCTATTCACTACACCTGGTAGGGGCACAAAAGCACATTCCAAGAACAATTCTGTGCTTTTGAACAAACTGAGGTCACAAGACTTTTGTTTTCTTGGAGTTTTCTCACAAGCACTCAGAATTTCCCTTACACGACTCCATTCTTGGACTGTGTTCTGACACTATCCAGTTTGAAATCCTTTCAGGAGCCTTAGGAATCAATACAAGGGGTAAAGCTCTCTCTACCCCTTTACCTTGTAGTACTTTCTGTGGTTGTAATATCCCTAGTCTATGTGCTTTAAACACTTTTCCATGAATATTGAGGCTTTCTTTTTTTCCTAGAATGATACAGGGTATGGAGTTTGGCTGGAGCACTGCAGAGTTATCCCTAATTAAGCTGGGATTTTAGTGTTGCCTGGTGTTTTTTCTTTCTTGTGATTTCTACAATAATCTTGGAGATAAGTCTCCAGATAACATTCCAACTCTACTGAAAGCATGTTCAAACTACACAAAAAGTATTTTTTTGTGGTACAACAAAACAAACATTTAATAGTATTGAGTTGTGTATTTAAATGATTAATATGGTATATTTTATGCTATCTATTTTTACCATAATTAAAAAATAATAGTATTTCCTCACACATCTCTTACCCAAATGATCTTCACGTTGGTGCCAAGTACAATTCACAGACTTGGAAGCTGTATGGCACCAATGGATGGATAATGAAAATAAACTTTTAAAGTTGGACAGATGAAGAGCTTGACCTATGTCTCCTCTCTTCATCAAATTCTGGAGCCTGCTTTGTAGGTGCAACAACTTATGGCACCACATCCTAGAAGACAAGAGAGAGTAACAATATAACATAATTTTACGAGGCCATGGGAATAATGCTACAATTATAACTATAGCTATAAGTATTATAAAACAATAGGTTTAATGATCTCAATTAGACAAACCAGATATCTGAAAAGCATAGTTATCTTAATTTGTTGTATGGGAAGAGAGGGAGAAAGCCATGTAACCAAGATAAATCTATGTGGCTCTTGATGTGAACCTATTTAATGATCTGACAAATAAGTAGTAAAGTTACTAAAAACAAAATGCTAATTTTGAATGGACTTGTGTATATATGTATGTGGGTTTGATAATAGGGACTGAATTTCATGCTGATTTATGGGATGAAACTAATAACATAAAAAGCCCATAGCTAGAGACTCAAAAGAATTTAGTGATTTCTTGGGAGCATTCTGAAATAATAGGCTATGAAGTTGGTAACTAAAGTTAAATTTATTGAGCTTTTGTGGATGAGAGCAAAGAGGAGAATAATGAAAGGCCTCTATTGATATACATATGGCTATATTTATTTTCTTCTCTGTTTTTTGTTTCTCACCTCCTGCAAAGAGGTATTATCTATGATGGGTCCCATAAATAAGAGATGGATTTTCTATTTTTAAAATGTTGAAAACACAAAAAAGGAATGCAGATTAAGTTAATATGTGATTTGTAAAGTCTAAAATATTTGCTGTCTCTTCAAAGAAAAAATCCTAACCCACAGTATAATACTTAGTTTTTACTCAAATACACCCAGCAACATAAAAATAAGTCCTTCCAAATCCACTCTTAAGCAGCTGTAAATTCATTCATTTTGCCCAATAAATAGTAACATATATTAATTATATATAGAATGCATCTATATATTATATATTATATATACCAGAATTCATCTCTCTCTGCTTGCTTGCTCCTGATATCAAAGCTACAATTAGTTGCTACTTTTGCCAGGCCTTCCCTATCACGATGGGCTACCTCAAACCATTAGCCAAAATAAATCCTTCCTTTTAAAAGTTGTTCTGTCAGATATTTTGTCACAGCAATGAGAAAAGTTACCAACACAACCAGGTCACTTAGGAAAGAGGAAATTTTGGCCCCATATTTCCATTTCTCTTGATTTCTTCAATATATAATGTCTTCTGCCATGTGATGATAGAACAAAAAGACCTTCATGAGATATGGCCCTTCTACCGTGGACTTGGTAGCCCTCAGAACTTTTATTAAATTAATTCGTAAGTTGTTTTTTATGCTACTATAAGAGCATTTAGGAATTTGAATTTGCAGTTGATAGTATATATAAAATACAACAGATTTTTGTATTTTGACCTTGCTAAATCACTTTTTCTTCCAGTAACTGTTTTTGGAGATTTCTTAGGATTTCCTGTATAAGGGATGACATGTATGAACAACAGCTTTATATCCTGCTTTCTAAACTTTGTGCCTCATATTTCTGCTTCTTGTATTCTTGTACAATGAGAGAGAGAGAGAGAGAGAGAGAGAGAGAGAGAGAGAGAGAGAGAGAGAGGGAGAGAGAGTTAGGAATTCAAGTACAATACTAAACAGAAATACATGGCTTATCCTGTTTCATTTTTAATTAAAATTTTATTTTTTGATTTATTTTAAAATTTAGTGTAGACGAATTTCTAAACAGTCTTATTAAATAAGAAACACAGAGCCATATACAGGGGTGAAAGCCATAGAGATCAGAGAAATGGCTCTGTGTTTCTTATTTAATAAGACTGTTTAGAAATTCGTCTAAATTTAGAATTATTTATTTTACTTTATGTGCATGAATCTTCTACCTGCATGTATGTATGTGT
Organism: Peromyscus eremicus; assembly: GCF_949786415.1. Lineage (NCBI taxonomy): Eukaryota > Metazoa > Chordata > Mammalia > Rodentia > Cricetidae > Peromyscus > Peromyscus eremicus. The sequence goes on from NC_081439.1 coordinate 133,674,663, forward strand.
ATCTTGTATGCAGATATGTGAGGCATGTTTATCAGGCATTTTATCAAAATATTGATTTCACAAAATAAATTATTAAGTGTTATCTCTCTAGCTTTATTTAAAAAGTTATGCAAAATATTGGTAATGTTTCTTCCTAATTTTTGAGATTTTATTTATTTTTATTGTATAGGTATTGGCATTTTGTTGGTATATATTGCCTGTACTGTGCATCATATGCATGCAGTGCCTATAGAAGCCAAAAGAGAACATCAGATCCTCTAGAATTGGAGTTACAGACGTTTGTGAGTTGTCATGTGGGTTCTGGGAACTGCACCTGGGTCCTCTGATAGAGCAGCCAGTGCTCTTAAGCACTGAGCCAACTCTTCATTCCCCCATATTCCTTCCTTCAAAGTTCAGCAGAGTTTACTAGACAAAAAACTAAAGGCAGGAGGACAAAATGACTCAGCTGTTTGATCTCTAAGATCCACATGGTGGAAGGAAAGAACCAACTTTCTCAAGTTATCTTCTGACCTCTACATATATGTTGTGGCATATGTACATGTACACATACACATAAAATAAGTAAAATGCAATTTTAAGAATTAAATGTAGGGCCAGTAAGATGGTGCAGTGTATAAAGGCATTTATTGCCAAATCTGAAGACCTGAGTTTGATCCTCAGGACACACATGTTAGTAGGAGATTCCTGCAAGTTGTTCTCTGACCTTTACATGTGCATATATGTATGTGCATAAAAAAACCAAAGGCATCCAAAATCCATCCAATGAAATAATAGAAAAACAAATCTAGAGAATGAAAGGGACATCAAAAAACAAGAGGCATTTAGAATCCCAAATAGTCATAACCAGAGAAAGGTCTTTCTATGACATATTATAGTCAAGATGTCAAAAATACAAAGCAAATATATAACATTAAAGGCTATAATATGAACATAGCTGAGCAAGTGCCCTTGTGGTATGATTGAGCATTCCTTGGGTATATGCCCAAGAGTGGTATAGCTGGATCTTGGGGGAGATTGATTCCCAATTTTCTTTTTCTTTTTTTTTTTTTTTTTTTTTTGGTTTTTCAAGACAGGGTTTCTCTGTGTAGTTTTGCGCCTTTCCTGGAACTCGCTTTGGAGACCAGGCTGGCCTTGAACTCACAGAGATCCGCCTGGCTCTGCCTCCCGAGTGCTGGGATTAAAGGCGTGCGCCACCACCGCCCGGTGATTCCCAATTTTCTAAGAAAGCGCCATATTGATTTCCAAAGTGGTTGTACAAGCTTGCATTTCCACCAGCAGTGGAGGAGAGTTCCCCTAGCTCCACATCCTCTCCAGCATAAGCTGTCTTCAGTGTTTTTGATCTTAGCCATTCTGACAGGCGTAAGGTGGTATCTCAGAGTCATTTTGATTTGCATTTCCCTGATGATTAGGGATGTTGAGAAATTCCTTAAATGTCTTTCAGCCATTTGAGTTTCTTCTGTTGAGAATTCTGTTTAGTTCTATAGCCCATTTCTTAATTGGACTGTTGGGCATTTTGATGTCTAATTTCTTGAGTTCTTTATATATTCTGGATATCAGTCCTCTGTCAGATGTGGGGTTGGTGAAGACCTTTTCCCGTTCTGTAGGCTGTCGCTTTGCCTTGTCGACCATATCCTTTGCTCTACAAAAGCTTCTCAGTTTCAAGAGGTACCATTGATTGATTGTTTCTCTCAGTGTCTGTGCTACTAGTGTTATATTTAGGAAGTGATCTCCTATGCCGATGCTCAATCATACCACATGGGCACTTGCTCAGCTATGCTCATATCAGCATTGTTTGTAATAGCCAGAACCTGGAAACAACCTAGATGCCCTTCAACTGAAGAATGGATAAATAAAATGTGGTACATATACACAATGGAATACTACTCAGCAGAGAAAAACAATGACATCGTGAGGTTTGCAGGCAAATGGATGGATCTAGAAAAAAATCATCCTGAGTGAGGTAACCCAGACTCAGAAAGACAAACATGGTATGTACTCACTGATAGGAGGATACTAGATGTAAAACAAAGATGACTAGACTGCTATTCACAACTCCAGGGCGGCTACCTAGAAAACAGGACCTCAAGAAAGACACAGGGATCACCCAATGACAGAGAAATGGATGAGATCTACATGAATAACATGGATGTGAGTGGGGGTAATGAAGGGCAACAGTAGAGGGAAAGAGCTTAGGGGAGCGGGAGATCCCAGCTGGATCAAGAACAGAGAGGGAGAACAAGGAATAAAAGACCATGATAAATGAAGACCACATGAGAATAGAAAGAAGCAAAGTGCTAGAGAGGCCCACAGAAATCCACAAAGGTACCCCTACAATAGACTACTAGCAATGGTCAAAAGACAGCCCGAACTGACCTACTCTGGTGATAGGATGGCCAAACACCCTAATTGTCTTGCTAGAAACCCCATCCAATGACTGAGGGAACCAGATGCAGAGATCCACGGCCAGGCCCCAGGTGGAGCTCCAGGAGTCCAATTGGCGAGAAAGAGGAGGGATTGTATGAGCAAGAATTGTTGAGACCAAGGTTGGAAAAAACACAGGGACAAATAGCCAAACGAATGGAAACACATGAACTATGAACCAATAGCTGAGGAGCCCCCAACTGGATCAGGCCCTCTGGATAAGTGAGACAGTTGATTAGCTTGATCTGTTTGGGAGGCATCTAGGCAGTGGGACCAGGTCCTGTCCTCAGTGCATGAGCTGGCTGTTTGGAACCTGGGGCTTATACAGGGACCCTTGGCTCAGCCTGGGAGGAGGGGACTGGACCTGCCTGGACTCAATCTACCAGGTTGAACTGAATCCTCAGGGGAGTCTTTGCCCTGGAGGATATGGGAATGGGGGGTGGGCTGGGGGCAAGGGGGGGGGGCGGGAGTGGGGAGAACAAGGGAATCCGTGGCTGATATGTAAAATTAAATTAAATTATAAAATAAAATTAAAAAATTTGTTCTTTAAAAAAAGGCTATAATAGGAAATAAAGAAAAGCACTTATTCATCTACAAGGCAAGAATATTAGAATAGTATACCTCTGATCATCAATGCTAAAAACCAGGAAAGCATAGAATGGTATAGTCAATCCTTAGAAGTAAACAATTGTCTATCAAGATTGCAATCTTGAAAAAACATATTTTTGAGTTTCATATAAATAGGAAAGTTTATTATAGATTCATAAGTAGGAGTAAAAGAAGGCGGGGAAGAGGGAGAGAAGAATGTTTATAGAGAACAGGGCTCTTGCATAAGAGGAAGGGTCCCAGGAGATAGGATACTATCAAGCTACTGGGGCCTTTTTTAAAAAGACTGATGGCAGAAACTAGGATGAAGTATGGGGAGGGGTATGAGCTGATTAGTCCAGTTGTCCCAACAAGGTGTTTAGGTGCCTCCTCTCTTTAGCCATGTTGTCACATAGAGGCTTTAGGCAAAAGTACTCACTTAGGAGATTAAAAAAAAAAAAACTAAACCAAAAACAAGAACTAGAACCCTCTTCTGGCATTTCTCCAGTAAGGGCATTTTTGGAACTGCTGCTTTGAGGTTTCTGTCTCCTCTTCTCATCATTCTCCTCATCTAAAGAAGTAACCCTGAAATCAATTAGGAGTCAGACAAGGGATCAGAGCCCCCAAATACTCCAGCAATTCTGGCCTCCAGTAGTACAGGATCAAGGACAATTTTAGTTTATGGCCAAGGGCATGAATTGGAGCCCCTACATCTAAACTGTCTGTTCTGGGTTTTTTTGTTTTTGTTTTTTTAATCTCCTGTCCTCATCATTCTCTCCTCTGAAGAAGTAACCTTAGCTGCCATTAGGGAATTGGGGTCATGATCTACATGGCCTTTTAAAGCTGAGTAGGGTTGTAAGGTGCAGCAGTTGGGGTCTTTCCAAGGAACCTTGAATGTTCATCAGTGGTTTTATTTGAATAACTGTCAGATGTAGGGTGGAAAGGAAGTCCTTGGCTGGTGCCTGTAAAGATATATAAGAAAGTAAAGACAAGAGTTATTAGCATTCCTGTGAAGCTGAAGGCTGGATTGCCTTGGAGACCCCGAATTGTGGGAGATGCCAGAGCAATGGGATGCCGGTTGAGGAAAGCTGCTAACAGGGAGTGGAACCAGCCCAAGAGAGAGAGAGAGAGAAGTGTGTTACAGTCAACAAAGCTAAAAGGAGTCTGACATCAGACATGGAGATGCTGAGTTTGGAGTCTGCCCAGCTGGTTTTTGGTTTTGCTTTGGTCCAGTATTTCCTTACTATGTTTCCTTTCCTCCATTTTGGAGCAGTAATATATATCCTATGCCATTATATGTTGGAAGTATATGATCTGTTTTTTTCATTTTGATTGCACAGGGGTTACAGTTAAGAGATTACATGCATCTCAGAAGAGACTTTGAACTTCACACTTTTAAACAAGTTTGAGAGTGTTATAGACTATAGGAACTTTTGAAGTTGTACTAAATATATTTTGCATTATGGTATGGCTACAAGCCTATGGAGGCCAGGTAGTGGAATGTGGTGGTTTGAATAAAAATGGCCCCTATAGGCCCATGAGAAAAGGCACTATTAGAAAGTGTGGCCTTGATGGAGTAGGTATGGCTGTGTTGAAGGAAGTGTGCCACTGGGGCATGGGGGGTGCACTGAGGTTTCAAAAGCTCAAGCCAGGCCTAGTGCTGGGAGGCCCTGCTGGTCAGAGGTGGTAGTCTATCATGGACTGGCAGCTCTCTGAGCTCAGCAACATGGACTACACCCTCCCCCTGGGAGAAGGCACCCTGTTCTCTACCTGACCTTATTTGGAGACTATCTCTAGGCCCAGATGCCTCTTATCTATAGTGTGATCTTGGACGCAGTTCTCTGCAGAAGCTTTCCCCCCCGGTTGCCTATATGGTAATTAGACATTGTGCTAGGAACATTAGGATAGGACTATGCTTCCACATATGATAACTAAGACTTGTACTAGGAGATTTATGATAGGAGTGTGCTGTTTAATGCAAATTAGGTGATTCCCTAGTTACTGTTCCCAATCCTATATATTCCCTATACTCTGGGATAAAGCTGAGCAGATTCACCGAAGCTGTCTCCCAGAGAGTTGTCTCTGTTGTGTTCACAGGCTGTCCAAGGCTTTCTGTCATTACTTCTGCCCCTTGTCCTCATGGACTGGTGGCCAACAGGCTGCAAGGAAAAGGGAGAGCCACAGCCTAGTGGCTCACTGTCTCTTCCTGCTGCCTGCTGATCCATATGTAAAACTTTCAGCTACTGCTCCAGGACCATGTCTGCCTGCATGACGCCATGCTTCCCGTCATGATGATAATGGACTAAAACTCTGAACTGTAAGCCAGCCTCAATTAACTGTTTTCCTTTATAAGAGAAAAACAGGGTTAGTAGCATTCCAAATCCTAGGCAGAGAACCAAGACAGGCCTAAAGAAAAGACATTTTAAAATATCAGAATTTAAAGTTCATTAGCATCTCTTGATGGGCTCAAAACATCTATTCACGGGACTCTTCTCAAGGGTTTTTCTTTGGTCTCCAAGGCTAGACTCTTGAGTGATAAACCCAGGACTAGTTTTCAGGCACTTTGATAGCTGCTGAGTGGCTAGAATCAGTGTGAAATCTTTCTCAGGTAGCTTCTAGAGAAGGAAAGAGAGGGTAGATTTAGCCATCATTTGACTTTTAAGTTAACAACAATAGTTAAAACCAATCTCTCTTGGCTGCAGTGTTGAACTGAGCCAAGGTCATAATGTTCTATATCTGAGCAGCATCTTCCTTATCAAGAAGAAAATCCTCAATGAGAAAATATTGCCTAATATTATCTCATACAGATTTGTGATCTCATGAACTGCTAAAAAAATACCAGTCATTTTAATCTTTGGTTATAATTTCATGTTTGGTGCTTAAGACCATGAAGATGGCCAAAATTAACCATTTTTTTTCTTTTTGGCTATCAAGGCCAGTTGAGAATGTTGTTCTTAGGAGTCATTTTATCTTGAAAGGAGCCTCTAAAACAGAAAAACAAAAATCAGTTGCTCCATCTGTTGAGAATGAGCCAAAGGCCTCACTGGACCATTGACTTCACTTGGAAACATCAAGTACATATCCCTCTGTGTTGATTATCTTCATAAATCTACTTTTAAAATAGAGATACAGATATGCCAGACAAGAATAACCTAAAGTAATTTATGACCAGCAAGCTTACAGTAGTGTGTAAAGGACTCTCAAGCATAAAAGACAGTCTCAATCACAAGGGCATAAAATAATAAATTTTATGATGGGAATAGATGAATTACTAGCTAAGAATCCATTATGTCTGTCTTAGTTAGGGTTCTCATTGCTGTGAAGAGACACCATGACCACAGCACCTCTTACGAAGAAAACATTTAATTGGGGTGACTCACTTACAGTTTCAGAGGTTCAGTCCATTATCATCATGATAAGGAACATGGCAGCATGCAGGCAGATGTGCTGGAGTAGGCAACAGGAAGTCAACTGAAACACTAGGCAGTATCCTGAGCATAAGAAACCTCAAAGCCTGCCCCACAGTGGCACATTTCCTCCAACAAGACCATACCCACTCCAACGAAGCCACACCTCCTAATAGTGCTACTACCTATGAGATTTTAGGGGTCAATTACGTTCAAACTACCACAGAGTCCAACACAGTACTGTAGCAAGTCTTTCTCTGTACTGCCAGCTCCCAAATAATGACATGGAGACTTATTATTAATTATGAAAGCTCAGCCTATAGCTTAGGCTTGTCCCACTAGCTCTTATAACTTAAATTAACCCATTTATATTAATCTATGTTTTGCCTCATGGCTTTTTACCTTTTTTCCATCTTGCACCTCCTGTTTCTTCTCCAGGTTCTCTGGTGTCTCTCCCATGCACAGATTTCTCTCTTTTTCTTGTCTCTTTCTGCCTGGAAGTATTGCCTAATCTCTTCCTAACTGGCCATTGGTCATTCAGCTCTTTATTATACCAATCAGAATGTGCCCTGGCAAAAACACATATTTACAGTGTACAAAAAGATTATTTGACAACACAGTAATCCAACAAACCTTTAATACTAATAGGGGAGAAAGAAAATAACAAAAAAATAATTCAAGCAACCAGAAAACCAATCCCCCAAACATAGAAATGATCAAAAGTCAAAAATAACAATGTAAATGATTTTAACTCAATAAAAGATACAGACTAGCTACTGGATTAAAAAACAGGATCCATCTATCTATTGTCTCTGAGAATATCCTTTACTGGGAAAGATACAGAATGAGAATGAAAAGATAGAAATCAATCTGTTAAGTAAATAGAAGCTGAAAACAAGCTATTGTAGCCACTATGATATCAGAAAAAAGTAGGTTTCGAACCAAAATTAGTCAGAAGAGATAAAGAAACCATATTTATAAAGAAAACAATCAAAAATATACAACAATCACAAATATATGGACTAAATGTTGGGGTTTACAATTTCATAAAAATATTAATGAATATAAAATCTCAGAAGTACTGTAAAATAATAGTAATTTTACACTCCATTCTCATTTACAAATAGATCATATAAACTAAAAGTCATCATAGTTCAAATGAGCCTAACACATGTATACTGTGTATTCCATCCAAAGAAACAGAGTATACATTCTTCTCAGTAGAACATGGAATATTCTACTGAATATTCTGTGGAAATTTCAAAGAAATTCCTAAATTCAAATAAAACTGAAAGCACAACTTAACAGAACCTTGTTGATATAACAAGAGCATTTCTAATAGGAAAGTTTATGAGTGCTTTCATTAAAAATCAGAGAATCTCAAAAAAATAATTTAATGATGCATATCAAGATTTCAGAAAAACAAGAACAAGTCCAACTCTTTGGTGATATTTTGTATATGCTCTAACAAATAAAGCTTGCCTAAAGATCAGAAGGCAAAGCCAGCCACTAGTTACCCATAGAGGCCAGGCAGTGGTGGCACACACCTTTAATCTCAGCACTTGTGATCTCATGCCTTTGTTCCTGGTACTTGAGAGGCACATACACCTTGAATCCTAGGACTAGTGAGGTTGAGACAGGAAGTGATATGGCTGGGCAGAAAAAGGAATATAAGGCAGGAGGAGACAGGAGCTCAGTCTTTTCAGGTGAGGAGTTGGTGAGGTGAGAGGTGGCTGTGACTTGTTTCTTTGTCTCTTGATATTTCAGCATTTAACCTGATATCTGGCTCCAGGTTTTTATTAAGACCTGTGGTGATATTGTGTTCCCCAAAATATTGTGCACCCTAATAAACTTATCTGGGGTCAGAGAACAGAACAGCCACTAGATACAGAGGCTAGAAAATGGTAGCACTCACACCTTTAATCCTAGCCTTCTGGAGGCATGGATCTCTGTGAGTTCAAGGCCACACTGGAAACAGCCAGGTATGGTAACCACAGCCTTTAATCCCAGGAAGTGATGGCAAGAAGCAGAAAGGTATATAAGGCGTGAGGACCAGGAACTAGCCTGGTTAAGCTTTTAGGCTTTTGAGCAGCAGTTCAGCTGAGATTCATTCTGGATGAGGACTCAGAGGCTTGCAGTATGAGGAAACAGGATCAGCTGAGGAACCAGCAAGGTGAGGAAGCTGTGGCTTGTTCTGCTTCTTTGATCTTCCAGCATTCACCCCAATACCTGGCTTCAGGTTTATTTTCATTAATAAGACCTTCTAAGATTCATGCTACATCTGACACCCAACGTGCATGGTATGAATTCACGAAAAAGCTGCTTGCCTGTGGCCTCAGACCTAAGCTACCCTCAGCCAGTTGTGGTGGAGCACTCTGGTAGGATTTGCTGAAGAAAGGAGAGGCAGGAAGATCCCGAGTTTGAGGCCAGCCTGGGAAGCTTGCTAAGAAGAAGCTGTGGCCGGGGCCAAGCCACAAACGGTGGTGGTGGGACCACAGAGGCAGCGGCTGCTGCTCCGAGTTGCTGGCTTCTTCTCATCGTGTTGGTGACTGTGGTGATGCTGCTACCTGGGACAAAGGGTTTACTACTGCTTGTTCAGAGAATAATTGCCAGGACCATCGTGTTACAAGAAAGCACTGGCAAAGGTCAGTTTGGAAAATTTGGCAAGACAAATGGTGGAGAGAAACTGCTGTGAAGATTTTCTCTTCTAGGGAAGAACACTCATGGTTCCGAGAGACAGACATTTATCAGACTGTGATTACGCCAAACCACAGAGGAGACACACACACACACACACACACACACACACACACACACACACACACACAAAGTCTGCAGGGAACCATGACCACGCCTAACAGTAACTTTGAAATCTTCAAAAGGATGACGGGACCCCACAAAGATGATTCCACATGGACTATGGTAAAGCCACTAAGCTGATTAACACCACAGAAAGATCAACTTTGGACTACAAACTGCTCAGGACAATTTCAAGATGGCTAGCTGAGATGATCCAGATTCACAGACTACTTAAACAACGACTTAAAACAAGCCCTGCACTTTCCCATTATGCAGTGACTGGACAAATGATACAGGACTTGACAATTAACCCCAAAATTTTCTTTTCAGGATTCCCTAAAGATGTCTTCATCCCCAGAAAGCAGGAAGTAATTTTAAGAAAATGACTCCCATATTCCCAAGATGTGGGATGGGAGGTTTTGGTTGTTTAATAAGTTATGGATATTGTCATTGTTTATGATGGTTGGTTACAAGTTGTTAATTGTTAATGGTCAGGAAAAAAGCTGAACAAGGAGATTAGATTCAGAGTTTTTGTTTAAAAAAGAAAAAAGAATATAGATATGAGGTAGATCATTGAATCTACTCTGAGGAAAAAGATGAAGAAATAATAGGATAAATGGGAATCTACTCCAAAAAGAAAAAGGGGAAGATATAAAAATGACAAAAGGTAGATTATTGAATCTATTATGAAAAGAAAAAAGAGAGACTATGGATATAATAAGATAAAAAGGGAGATTATTGAATCTACTTTTTAAAAGGAACTACTTGTTTTACATAGGATAAGTAATGAAAATTTTTTGTCTGAGTTTATCAAATGTTACTGGACTGGACATTGTTAATATATATAAATGGAGTTTTTTGTCTGAATCTGTAAAATGTTAATGGGCTAGACATTTCTAGAAAAGAAACTCACTAAAGAGGTGTAAGTGTATAAATTTGAAAGACATTATAAGATAGTTCTGTTAGTAATATAAGTTAGGATAGAAAGTGAATCAGGTACATTTTGGACTTACCAAAATAGGATAGATAATGGAATTGTTTTCTCTGAGTTTGTCAAATGCAAATAGACTAGACATTGTTTAAGTATTTATTGCTTGTATATATTGTATATAGTTATTGTACTTATTGGATATAGTTTTTCTTGTATTAGTTATAAGCTTTTTAAATTTTAGACATAAAAAGGGGAAATGTGGTGATACTGTGTTCCCCAAAATATTGTGCACCCTAATAAACTTATCTGGGGTCAGAGAACAGAACAGCCACTAGATACAGAGGCCAGAAAATGGTGGCACGCTCACACACACACACACACACACACACACACACACACACGCCTTTAATCCTAGTATTCCAAAGGCAGAGATCTGCCTGGATCTGTGAGTTCAAGGCCACACTGGAGACAGCTAGGTGTGGTAACAAGAGTCTTTAATCCCAGGAAGTGATGGCAGAAAGGTATATAAGGCATGAGGACCAGGAACAAGGCTGGCTAAGCTTTTAGGCTTTTAGCAGCAGCAGTTCAGCTGAGATTCATTCTGGATGAGGATTCAGAAGCTTCCAGTCTAATGAAACAGGATCAGCTGAGGAATTGGCGAGGTGAGGAAGCTGTGGCTTGTTCTGCTTCTTTGATCTTCCAGCATTCACCCCAATACCTGGCTTTAGGTTTATTTTCATTAATAAGACCTTCTAAGATTCATGCTACAAAGACCAATTAAGATTCATCCTACACCTGGTGTCCAACTTTTGGGGCATGAATTCATGAAAAAGCAGCGTGCCTGTGGCTTTGCAGCCATTGGTACAGGCCAGAGCTATACTCGGCCAGAGTCACTACCCTGCCAGTTGTTTTCAGACAGTGGGTTCCCTTTCCTGGTGGCTCATGGGCTTTCAATGGACCCCCTTCTAGGGCTCCTGCCACACTAGGTAGCTGTCTAACTTCATCTTCTGAATCATCATCAGCAGATTTGGTGAGTCAATTGGGATTTCTTAAAGGGGGAAATAATTTAAGAAAAGATAAGAGTGAGATTTTTTTCCCCATTAAAAAATGGGAAACATTATTACAATAGAGGGAGTTAGGTCTCTGTTTGATAATACACTAGACAGTTTGAAAATGGAGCAATTAAATAAGAGGAAAATTAATTTAGATGGAATTTATGTAATGTCAATTATAAATATCTGTTTGATCATTTTTGTTTTATCATTAAAAAAGTAGGTTAATGTGAGTGCTAAGATAAAAGTTTTAGAAAAACTTGTTAAAATAGATCATAGAGATATTCAGACCCAGATAGAGGAATTTAAAGGAGAACCAACCTCAGCATTGCATTATAAGGTTACAGAGAAACAGCCTAAGACTTTCAAACAGCCAACCTTAATTTATCCAGTAACCTTACAGGAACTACTAAATAGATATCCTTAAGGCTATGTAAGAGCTGAATGGATTCCTGTGCAAATGTTAGATTTGAGGAGATTTAAGGAAGCTATAGTCTCATAGGACATGCATTTAGCTTTTGTGAAGCAAATGTGAAACTCTGGTCAACTTGTAATAGAATTATCCCTCAAGACTAGAGACATTTGGTTACAGCAGTCTTGGAGGCTGGTCCTCAATTACAATGGCGAACCTGGTGGAAAGATGAGGCTAAGATCATTGAACAATGAAGTAGGGCCAGAGGTATGGAAATCTCCCAAGACCAACTTCTTGGAGAGGGAGATTATGCTAATGTAGAAAGGCAATCTCTATATGATGATCACACCCTGGCTTTAGACCACGCAGTAGCCTTGAATGCTTGGGATGGAATTCAAGAAGTAGGAAAGAAAAATGAAACATTTACTAAAGTTATACAAGGCCCAAAAGAAACCTTCACTGATTTCTTACAAAGATTGACTTCAGTAAATAGAATGATAGCAAATTCAAAAGCGAGACAAATAATAATTGAATCTGTGGCTTTTGAAAATGCTAATACCCAATGCAAAAGGGTAATTAGGCTGTTAAAGACAAGATCAGCACCCTTGGAGGGATGGATCTGAGATACAATTGATACTGAATCTCATGATCATGATGATGCTTAAATAGGAGAGGTGATTTCCAGAGGTTTGAAGAAAAATGGAAATGTCAAGTGTTTCAATGTGGTAAACAAGGTCACCTAAAAAGCTTTGTAAACAGGGCACTCCTGGAAATAATGTTTTTTCTAAGAATAATCTAAATAGAATGTCCCTTCCTTCTAGACTATGCAGAAGGTATAGCAAAGACAGGCACTGGACTAATGAATGTAGATCAACAAGGGGCAGACAAGGTAACCCTTTGTTACCAGGAAATGCCTTGGGGAACCTCTAGCAGGCCCCCACGTCAAATTCCATTCAGTCCTTTCCTGTCCTGGTAGAGAAAACTCCTTCCAAGAGCAATTAAAGAACCTAATGCCTATGTAAGAAACCATACTGCTCTGGAAGATAGAATAGCTATAGAAGAGAGAACAAAAAATTCAGGAGAAACCATAAAACAAACATTTTGGCAAACCTCTGCAAAATGAACAAAGTGCAAATTTAAAAATGCAAATAAATGACATTGTTACTGAAGGTCTTGTAGACACAGGTGCGGATGTAACAATAATTGCACCAGAATCTTGGCCTCTTCAGGAGGTATAGGTTCAGCTGTCAGGGACTGGAACGTTATCTAGGTAAAACAGAGTGCGAGATGGGTCAAATGTATAGGACCAGAAGGACAGAGAGGAAAATTAAAGCCTTATATTGCTAATATAGCAATGAATTTATGAGGACGTGATTTGTTACAGCAATGGATTAACCAGATAAACATTTCTCCAATCTCAGAAACAAATCACAAATTAACATATGTTTCTGAGAAAATTATTAGAAGGTATTATAAAGAACAGTCACCAACTATTCAGGTTGTATAAGAACAGGACACAACAGCTGCTGATCTTTCAAAGGCACCAATAGCCCTACCATTAAAATGCTTGACAGACAAATCTGCATGGGTTGAGCAATGGCCTTTAACACCAGAGAAATTACAGGTCTTAAAACAGCTGGTATAGAAGCAGCTAAAATGCTCAGCATATTGAAGAATCAACTAACCCTTGGAATTCTCCTGTATTTGTTATTAAAAAGAAATCTGGAAAATGAAGATTAGTAACAGATCTAAAAGCTGTTAATAAGGTGATTCAGGCAATGGGCTCTCCACAGTCTGGAATTGCTTTGCCTACTCTGTTTCCTAAAGAATGGCCTCCTATAGCTATCAATTTAAAAGATTGTTTCTTCACTATACCTTTACAAGAAAAAGACAGAAAAATTCATCTTTGTGGTGCATACTTATAATAATTTTTTCGTCTGTTAAGAGATATCAATGGAACATAGGGAATGTTAAATAGCCCTACCCTGTGCCAATATTTTGTAAGTCAGCCATTGGAAATGATACATAAGTAATTTCCTCAATCTACAGTTTACCATTAGATGGACAATATTTTACTAGCTGACTCAAATTTAGATACTTTAGAAAGAATGTTTGAGGAAGTACAGAAAATTTTGCCTTGCTGAGAATTACACATTGATCCTGAAAAAAAAATACAGAGGAGAGTCTATTAATTATTTAGGATATAAAATAGGTTTACAAAAAGTTAGACCTCAAAAGGTTCAAATTAGGGAAGATGGACTGTAGACTCTTAATGACTTTCAAAGATTGCTAGGAAGCATTTCATATCTACGGCCCACTATTGGAGTAGAAAAATCAAGAACTGATAAATGTGTTCAAAATCTTAGATGATAACAAGGACTTAAATAGTCCAAAAGAATTATCAGTTGAAGCTGAGAGAGAATTGGCTTTGGTGAAAAACAAATTATAGGATGCACATGTGGACCATTTGGATCAAGAGCTTGATTGCATTTTGGTCATTTTACTCTCTACACATTCTTCTACAGGAATATTAATGCAGAAGAAAGATATTACCTTAGAATGGATCTTTTTACCACATAAACAGAGTAAAAAAATAAAAACTTATGTGGAAAAGGTCTCTGAGTTGATTCTAAAAGGAAAATTGAGACATTGTCAATTAGCAGGAATAGACCGAGCAGAAATTGTAGTACCTTTTACTAATGATGAAATTGACAAATTATTGGCAGAAAATGAACATTGGCAAAGATCTTGCAGTAATTTTTTGGGAGAGGTTAACAACAAACATCCCCAAAGCAAGCAAATTAAATCTATAAAGAGAATTAACTGGATCCTTTCTCACATTGTATGGGGAACACCAATATCTGGAGCCCCTACATTCTATACTGATGCAAATAAATTAGGAAAGGCAGGTTACAAATCAGAAAATTTAAGTAAAGTGGCTCAAATCCCTTATGATACTGTCCAAAAGTCAGAATTATATGCTATTCTGATGGTATTAATGGATTTTACAGAACCTCTTAACATAGTTACTGACTCTCAGTATGCAGGAAGAGTTGTTTTACACATTGAAACTGCAGAATTTATTCCTGATGAGTCAGAATTAACTTTGTTATTTATTCAGTTACAAGAAATAATCAGGACTAGGAATCATCCTTTATATATAACACACATCCAATCCCAAATGGGTCTTCCAGGCCCTCTAGCACAAGGTAATGATGAAATTGATCAACTATTGATAGGAAATGTGCTGGAGGCCTCAGAGTTTCATAAAAAAAAAACACACCATGTCAATTGCAAGGGCTTGAAAAAGGATTTATTCATCACTTGGCAACAAGGAAATTATTAGGAAATGTCCTACTTGTTCTTTATACAACCAAACTCCACTACCTGCAGGAAGTAACTTAAAGGGTACTCAAAGGAATGACATCTGGCAGATGGATGTGTTTCATTTTGTAGAATTTGGAAAAATGAAATATGTACACCACACCATTGATACCTACTCAGGATTTAAATGGGCAACTGCTTTGAGTTCTGAAAGGCTGATTCTGTAATTACACATTTGCTAGAAGTTATGGCCATCATGAATGCTCCAACATACATCTCTAGTAAAATGAAACAGCTTTTTGCTTATTTCAATATGAAGCATATTACAGGTATACAACACAATCTTACAGGCCAAGCACTTATAGAAAAATTAAATCAAACTCTAAAGGATATGCTAAATAAACAGAAAAGAGTAATAAAGACCCCAAGAAATAGAATGTATAATGCTTTATTAACGTTGAATTTTCTAAATGCTAATGAGAAAGGAACAACAGCTGCAGAGAGACATTGGATAATAGAAAAAAAACCTACAGAATTAAGTCAGCCTATACACTTTAAAGATGTGCTGACCTCAGAATGAAAACCAGGATATGTGTTATATTGGGGATGAGGTTTTGCTTTTGTTTCTACAGGAGAAGAAAAGCTATGGATACCATCAAAATTAATAAAGGTTTGATTTGAACAAGAGAGACATCTTAATTAGAAGAGGTGATAGTTCATCAACCAGCATGACCATTCAATGTAAACTAACTTACACCACTAACAAATGCTTTTCAATTGATCAGATACAACTTGCAAAAAGGGAGCCTCCTCAAAATTAGGGTGGAGGAAGGGTTTTTGTTTTTGTCTTTCAGGAGGATGAAGGCTAAGGAATCTGAGGAACACTGGACAAATAAGACATTTGAAGAAAAAGGAAAAATCATCCAGAAAAAATGTCCCACGAAAAAGAGTAAATTGGCCTATTGGTATATCACCTCTCCAACAGGATAAAATTTCATAAATCTTCCCAAATGATTGTTTCTGCTGTTCTCTACAGACACATAATGCAAATGATCTTTTGAAGTCCTAGTCCAATTAAAAATTAAAGCTGGCTTTAAAGTTGGACTGTGGCTCTCTCCTTCTCTAAACTCAAGCATGCTTGTTAAAAGGAAAATCCAAAATCTCTGTCTTACATCAAAAGAGCCACCTGACATGGAACAGAAGAAAAACAAAAATTAAGGAACTAATTTATTGCCACTAATTTCATAATCCTTTGGTTTTATTTTGACTCTTTAAAACTTTTTCATAAGGTATGAATATTATCTCAAAATTTATAAGAATAATATATATTTTAAACTTTTCATCATGATATTAATGGTCATATAGAGCACTAACTAATTCTAGAAGAAGGCTTCATCAAGCTTCCTGTGCATGATTTCAGGTTTGAGTCTCTATCAGGTAACTAGGAATTAAGTTTTTGTACTCTGGATATACATAACAAATATTGATCATTTAACTTCTTTGAGATCTACTGCATTTGACATTTAAAATGTTTAAGTTTTCTGCAACAAACAATGACCATGCCTAACAGCAACCTTCGAAGTCTCAAAAATGATGATGGGGACCCACAGCAATGGCTCCACATGGACTATGATAATGCCACTAAGCTGACAACCACAACCCAAAGGTCAGCTTTGTACTACAAACTGCTCAGGACAATTACAAGGTGGCTAGCCGAGATGATCCAGCTTTACAGACTATTCTAGCCAGGACTTGAGATGAGCCCTGCACTTTCCCATTACGCAGAGATTGGACAACAAATAATGCAGCTACCTCTCATAAGACCTGACAATTAACCCAAAATTTCCTTTTTAGAATCCCCTAAAGATGCCATCACCTCTAAACAGTAGGAAGTAAATTTAAGAACACAACACTCACATTCCCAAGAGGTGGGGTGGATGCTTTTTGGTCTTTCAATAGGTCATAGATAATTGTCATTGCTTAGGGTAGTTGTTATTGGTAATGGTCAAGGAAAAAAACTAAACAAAGGAGATTAGATTCAGGGTTCTTGTTTTGAAAATAAAAAGGGGGAATACAGATATGATAGGATAAAAGGGTAGATTATTGAATCTACTCTGGAAAAAAATAGATACAGATATGATAGGATAAAAGGGTAGATTATTGAATCTATTCTGAAAAAAAGGGATGATATAGATATGTTAAGATAAAAGGTAGATTATCAAATGTACTTTTAAAAAGCAACTGCTAGTTTTAAATATTTTACATTGATTGGATTTTTATATATTGTATACAAATTTTGTATGTATATTGATACAAAGTTGAGATTATTTTTGTTAGAACATACTGTACATACATTTCTATTCTTGTTCAAGATATTGTACCTATAGAGCACATTTAACAATGTAATGTAAATTGCTAGTCCTTTAAAGTTATTATTACTACCAACTAATTGAGATATAAAAAATGCAAGTTAGTAATTAGTTACCTATTACAATCAAACTTGTAGTCATATTAAGTATGTTCTCAAGATCAAACAGAGATATATTTTAAATAGGTCATCTTCAACCACTTCAGAGATCTACAGAATATGGCATTTAAGATGTTTTAAAAACATAGGTTCTTTTTTTATGATAATGAGATGTGTCTGCTCTCACCAATCTACTTCACAGAAGATGATGGGCATCAAAGAAACTCCACAGAGAGTTTAATTTCTTTGTGGCAAAAGTTAGCCACTGGGCAAGAAAATGCCCTTGCCTGGACTGCTGACAGTATGCTGTCCAAATGGGACAAGCAGGACAAAAAAAAAAAAGGACTACTGAACTTTGCCAAGACAAGGTAGGTCAGCCCTTCAGAATATCCTGCTTCACAGAAAAATCTTTCACATATGCTAGACCTGTAGGTCGAAGATAGATGCCCCACTATTGCAAACCTTGGGTGACTGTCCAGGCAGCCAGCTGTTTCTGTCATTTCTAACATGTTTCTGAAGTCACTTGCTTGCACTTCATGTTTACTCAATATTATTTCCTTCTTGGGTCTCTGACGGAGTTGAAGATTAGATAGTTATATTTATAGTTTTCTTTGTTACCAGATTCAGAAAAGAAATTCACTAAAGAGGTGTAAAGTGTGTAAGTTCGAGAGACATCAAAAGACAGTTTTCAGGTGATAATACAAGTTAGGATAGTAAGTGAAATAATTAGGTACAACACTTTGGACTCACCAAAATAAGATAAATAATGGAATATTTTCTCTGAATTTATCAAATGTTAATGGACTAGACATTATTGATGTAATTATTGCTATATAACTATATATAGTTATTGTACTTATTGTATATAGTTTTTCTTTTAGTTATAACCTTTTTATTTTAGACAAAAAAGGGGAAATGTGGTGATATTTTGTGTATGCTCTAACAAATAAATAACTTGAAGACCAGAGGGCAAAGCCAGCTACTAGTTAGCCATAGAAGCCAGGCAGTGGTTGCACACTCCTGTAATCCCAGCACTTGGGATCTCATGCCTTTGATCCCAGTACTTGGGAGGTACACATGCCTTTAATCCCAGCACTAAGGAGGTTGAGACAGAAAGTAATATCGCTGGTTGGAAAAAGGAATATGTGGTGATATATTGTGTACACTAATAAAACTTATCTGGAGATCAGAGGACAGAGCCAGCTACTAGATTAGACATAGAGGCCAGACAGTGGTGGCACACACTTTTAATCCTATTACTTGGGAGGCAGAGATCACTCTGGATCTCTGTGAGTTCAAGGCCAGACTGGGAATAGAGCCAGGTATGGTTGCACACACCATTAATCTCAGAACTTGAGATCTCATGTCTTTGCTTGGGAAGGACACATGCCTTTAATTCCAGGAAGTAATATGGCAGGACACAGAAAGATATATAAGGTGTGAGGAAACAAGAACTCTCGAGACTGATGATTTCATAGAGGTAAGAATGTGGCTGGCTTGTTCGGTTTCTCTGATCTTTCAGCTTTCACCCCAGTATCTGGCTCCAGGGTTTTTTTTTTTTTATTAACAAAACCTTTTAAGATTTGTGTTACAGGAACATAAGGTGGGAGGAGACAGGAGCTCACTCTTTTTAGCTGAGAAGTTGGTGAGGTGAGAAGTAGCTGTGGCCTGTTCCTTTGTCTCTCTGATCTTTCAGTATCTAGCCTGATATCAGGCTCTGGGTCTTTATCAAGACCAATTAGGATTCATGCCACAAAACTCAAAAGCAGTAGAGGTAGGGGACTGGAGAGATACTCAGCAGTTAAGAGTACATTCTTCTCTTACAGAGGACCTGGGTTTGGTTCTTAACACCCACATCAGGTGGCTCTTAACTGTCTGTGACTCCAGTTCCAGGGGATCTGATGCACTCTTCTGGCCTCCACAGGCACAGGCACAAATGTGTGTGTGTGTGTGTGTGTGCGTGCACACACACAAAACAATAAAAAGCATTTTAAAAATAGTAGAAATAATGAAGATCACAGTGGAAATTAATGAAATGGGTATTAAAAGAATAATACACAGACTTAATGAAATTGAGTTGGTTCTTTGAAAATTCAAGAGTGGCAAACACACTAGCCAAACTATGGTGATTTGAGTGAGAAATGTCTCTCATTGGTTCAGATGTGTGAACACTTGATGCTTTATTGGTGGTTTTGTTTGGGCAGGTTTTTTTATTTTTATTTATTTATTTATTTATTTATTTATTTTTATTTTGCAATACAGTTCAGTTCTACATATCAGCCACGGATTCCCTTGTTCTCCCCCCTCCCGCCCCCCTCACCTTCCCCCCAGCCCACCCCCTATTCTCACCTCCTCCAGGGCAAAGCCTCCCCCGAGGACTGAGATCAACCTGGTAGACTCAGTCCAGGCAGGTCCAGTCCCCTCCTCCCAGGCCGAGCCAAGCGACCCTGCATAGGCCCCAGGTTTCAAACAGCAACTCATGCAATGAGCACAGGACCCGGTCCCACTGCCTGGATGCCTCCCAAACAGATCAAGCCAATCAACTGTCTCACCCATTCAGAGGGCCTGATCCAGTAGGGGGCTCCTCAGCTATTGGTTCATAGTTCATGTGTTTCCATTCATTTGGCTATTTGTCCCTGTGCTTTATCCAACCTTGGTCTCAACAATTCTTGCTCATATAAACCCTCCTCTTTCTCACTAATTGGACTCCCAGAGCTCCACCCGGGGCCTAGCCATGGATCTCTGCATCCAGATCCCTCAGTAGTTGGATGGGGTTTCTAGCATGACAATTAGGGTGCTTGGCCATTCCATCACCAGAGTAGGTCAGTTTGGGCTGTCTCTGGACCATTGCCAGCAGTCTGTTGTGGGGGTATCTTTGTGGATTTCTGTGGGCCTCTCTAGCACTTTGCTTCTTCCTATTCTCATGTGGTCTTCATGGGTGGTGGAGTTGTGCTGGAGGATACAGTCACTGGTAGAGGGCTTTGAGAGTTTATAGTCTCACCTCACTTCTAGTTCACTTTCTGTTTCATGTTTGCAGTTAAAGTGATCTCTCAGCTTCCTGTTCCTGTTCCTGCTCCCATGCCTGCTGCTCACTGCCATGACTCTCCCCTGACTTGATATATTCTTCTCTCTCTGAAATTGTAAGCCAAAATAATCTCTTCCATATGTTGCTTTTGGTCATGACACTTCATCATAGTAACAGAAAAGTAACTAATATAGAAGTTGGTACCAGGAACTTGGGGCTTGTTGTGATAGACCTGACCATGTGGCTTTTATGCTTTGGACTGTTTTGTGGGAGGAAGGTGGAGGAGTTTGGAGCTTTTGGCTTGAAAAGCTACTGAGTGAGTTCAGGCTTTTTGCTTGGTTCTGTTTTGCTTCTAATATCCAAATGGGTTCAGCCATGTTCCCCCTTTGACTTTCTCAAAATCTGTGTGGAAGTGTCCAGTCTCCTTAGATCACATGCCTGGTGGTGGCCTCACTAGGGATGCTGTCCAGGTTTGGGGTTTTCTTCATGGGAAGATGCTTCACTGACTCTCATGGATGTTAATAGGCTAGTCAAGTTGCCTGTGTCTTCTCGGGCAAACTTTTGTAGTTTGTGACTTCAAAGGCATTTTAATAGCTCATCTAACTTTTCAATTTATTGGAATAAAATTTTACATAGCCTTTTTAAAAAAAGAAAGAAAAGCTACTGAGTGATCAGAGCTTAATAAGCTGTTATGGGAACTTGGAAGATAATGCTGAGAAAAATGCAGATGGTGGAGGTCTGGTTTATGAAGTTTCAGAGGGAAGTTTAAGAGTCCCTTAAAGACTCCTTGGGGCTGTTTATATGATATATTTGAATTAACAGTCTGTGGAAGTATGCTTTACTGTGACAATGGAGCTAGAATAGAAAAATCAGATGTTATTAATAAGAGACCAGTATCACCGAGGCAAAATCTTCTGGGAAGTTGTTTCTTCAGGGTCTGTATAAAGAAGCTGCAGTTCAGTGGTGGTGGGGTGTGAAAGGAACGGCAAGGATGCACATCAAAATGGCAGTAGAATTTGGCAAATATTGTATAAGAATTTTCCCAAGTGGTACTGATTTTGGTGGCATGAAATCTGCAGAAGTGAGGGGGTCATGGAAAACAGCTGAGGCTTGGCACTTCAAGGGGCCAGGAGAGGCCATTGGTGAAGGTACAACCTTAGCTGTAGTAGAGACACAAGCACTGAAGTGGTCATTGCAAGAAACTGAAGTTTGGAACCATATGACAGGGTTGTAGCCCCTTCAGAAAGACCAGAAAGCCACTGATGAAGGTGTATATTTAGTTGCAGTGGAGACCCCAGGATACTAGAGATGTCATGACCATGAGATGACCACTAAAGATAACAGTAAGTATGGAGTGGAGCCAGACTGAGCTTACCAGACAAGCTGTGTTCTGTGGATGGCAGAGCCAGAGAAGTGAAGTTTGTTTGAACCTTTTGGAGCCTAGAAGATTGTGAGGAAGTCCCAGATGCCAAGCACTAGGTTTACACTGCTTGATGATCCTGCAAGTGATAGACTTACTTTTAAAATAGAACTTGGCTTTTAAAGTGTTCAAATTTTTAGAGACTCCTGGATTTTTAAAGTTGGACTGTGTCCTAGATTATGATATTAACATGAGATTTTTGTGGACAAAGAAGTTGAAAGTTGAATAGCAATGTCTTTGTGTACCAAGCTGACAAGGGGTCAATTGTATAGGATTTTGTTAACTTGATACAAACTGAAGTGATCTTGGAAGATGAGAACTGAATTGAGGGATTATCTTCATCTGACCTGTGGGCATGTCTGTGGGGCACTTTCCTTGATTAAAGATTGATAGGGGAGGGCCCAGCCTACTGTGAGTGGTGTTATCCATAGGCAGTTGGGCAAAGACTAAACAAGAAAGGTAGTGAGCAAGCCAGTGGGAGAAACTTAGTAAGCAGTTTTCCTACATGGTTCCTGACTCTGCCCCTGCTTGAATCCTTCCTTCAATGATAGACCATGATTGTGATTGGAAAGTATAAGCCAAATAAACCCTTTATTTCCAGCTTATTTTTTGTAATAGTGTTTTGTCACAGTAACAGAAAACACTAGGATGTGAATCTAAAGAAAACAGAGAAGACAGAAATTAAGAAAATTAGAGATGAAAAATGGGACACTATAATAGATTTCAATGAAATGCAGCATACCATGAGTATTTTGAGAACCTGCGTTAAATTCTAGATGAGATTGATAAATTACAAGATACATATGAACTACCAAAATTAAGTCAAGAAGATATAAAATATCCTAAAAAGAATATCCTAAAAAGAAGTGAGATTGGAACAACAACAAACCCAGGACCAAATAGATTTACCTCTAAATTCTACCAAACCTTTTTTATTTTATTTTATTTTATTTTATTTTACAATACAATTCAGTTCTACATATCAGCCACGGATTCCCTTGTTCTCCCCCCTCCCGCCCCCCCTCCCCTTGCCCCCAGCCCACCCCCCATTCCCACCTCCTCCAGGGCAAAGCCTCCCCCGAGGACTGAGATCAACCTGAAAATTCTACCAAACCTTTAAAGAAGAGCTAACATCAACATTTCTCAAATTTTCCATAAAACAGAGGAAAGGAATGCATTAATTCCAAGAAGTCAATATTAACTGATAAGTTTTGACTCCCTGATTATTGGATATCTGCCACTGCCGATGTACTAAGTCAGATCAGGCCAAATTGATAAATCCAGGTTTAATGAACAGAGGAAAGCAACTCCTGGGTGACTCACAGGAGGGCAGGGGAGGAATCACATGGCAAATATGGTGGCCAGATCTTAAGTAGTCTGTGGGTGTGGTCTTGAGCAGCCCTGGGGAGGGGCTAACTCTTGGTGGGCTTTCTGAGAGTGGGGTTTGGAGGGGGCAGCTCCAGGAGATATCCCCATCATTAACATGATATAAAAATCAAATATACAACAAAAAAGAAAACTGTAAACCAATTTTCTTGATGAATATAGATGAAAATTGTTCAATAAAATACAAACTGAATTAAAAACATATTAATATTACATACCATGTCCATCCAAGGATGTATATACCAGAGAGTCATAGTAACAAAACCAGCATTGCACTGACAGGAAAACAGACAGTGTAATGGAATCGCATAGAAGGACCAGAAGTAATTCTACACAGCTACATATAACATTGCTTATGGGAACATGGGTGGAAATGAAGATAATCATGTTAGGCAAAATATGCCAGACTCAAAAAAGGCAAATATTTCATGTTTTCTCATATTTACATGTAGTGGATGTTCTACCTACCTATGACCTTGAAGTACCAACCCCTGGGGCGTGGTCTCGGGGCTACCCTTAAGACCTGAGACACATGTAGGCCACTCTCTTCTCTCCCTCATGGGCTTGGATGGTGGGACTGGCTCAGGCAGTGGGAGCAGTGGGGGACAAGACCTCACCCTGTGATGATTCACCTATTCTGTTTAATGAGGTGTCTTTTCCGATTTATCTCCTAAAATTCCTTATCACTCTTAAGCAAACTCACTTGGATTTCTCGTTATATTTATACACACACACACACACACACACACACACACACACAGATACAGACACACACAGAGAGACATGGACACACAGGGACATGCACACATAAGACAGGAAGGTCGAAGGGGCACTAAAAAGTAGGACAAGAAGAGGCTTAAAAGCAATAGGGAGGAAGAACATGATAGGCATTTTTAGAAAAAAAACAAAATATTGTTTTCATTTATATGCTGACTCTAGGTTTAAATACAGGGGACTAGCAGGGATGTCCAAAGGTAGTGAGGTAAATAAGAGCAAGATACAATGACTTATATGTATTAAAATCTAATGAAATTTATTTTTAAGCTTACTAAAAAAATTAAACCTCCAAACTAAAGTCAGCACAAAACATATATAGCTACATACCCACAATCATTGCTGCAGTATTAAAAACTGTTGAGGTATTGAATCAGACTATGTGGTCCTAAAATGATGAACAGATAAGGCAAATGTGATAGAGAGAGAGAGAGAGAGAGAGAGAGAGAGAGAGAGAGAGAGAGAGATAGGTAGATAGATAGATGATAGATAGATAGATAGACAGACAGACAGATATGCACACATGCTGTGGGATATCATTCTGTATGCTGTGAATATGTGTTGTTCTGATTGGTTGATAAATAAAACACTGATTTCCAGTAGCCAGGCAGGAAGTATAGGTGGGATAAGCAGATGAGGAGAATTCTGGGAAGAGGAAGGGCAGAGTCAGGAGTCACCAGGAAGACACAGAGGAAGCAAGATGTCAAGGCAGAACTGAGAAAAAGTAACCAAGTCACGTGGCTAAACATAGATAAAAATTATGGGTTAATTTAAGTGTAACAGCTAGTCAGTAACAAGCCTGAGCTAATGGCCAAGTAGCTATAATTAATTTAAGCTTCTGAGTGATTATTTTGTAAGCGGGCCACAGGATTGTGGGGGCCTGGCAGGACCAGAGAAACCTTCCTACTACACACACACACAGAGAAATATTTTTAGCCAAACAGAAGGAGGAAAATCTGTCATTTTGGGTAAAATGGGTAAAACTAGACACATGTTCTCTCAGTGGAAAATGTGGTTAAATAATGAGGCTAAAAATATAGAAAAACAATGGAGGGATAGCGGAATACAAGTCTGCCAGGATCAGCTTATTGGAGAAGGTCAATATGCTTCAGTACAAACACAATGTTTATATGATATCCAAACTCTTGTTCTATGTCGAACGGCAGCTTTGAATGCATGTGACAGAGTTGAAGAACCAGGAAAAAAAACTGAGTCATTTACAAAGGTTATACAGGGCCCAAAAGAATCTTTCACAGATTTCTTACAAAGATTGACTTCAGCAGTACAGAAAATGGTCCCAAATTCAGAGGCTAGTCAGATAATAATTGAATCTTTGGCCTTTGAGAATGCAAATGCAGCATGCAAAAGAATAATCAGGCCGTTAAAGGCAAGATCTGCACCTTTGGAAGATTGGATTAGAGATACAGTTAATGTTGAGGCTTATGACCATGATGATATGTGGGTAAGAAAAGCAATTTCAAAAGGTTTGAGAAATGTTAGATGTTTTGGATGTGGAAAGCAAGGACATTTGAAAAGGGATTGTAAACAGGTCATTCCTAGAAATAATGTTTCTTCAAGGAACACTGGCAACAGAATGCCCCTTCCTTCTGGAGTATGCAGAAGGTGTGGTAAGGGAAAACACTGGACCAACGAATGTAGATCAACAAGGGACAGACAGGGTAATCCTCTGCCTCGAGCTTCGGGAAACTCCCAGAGGGGCCTCAGGCAGGCCCCCACAGTAAATCCAGTTCAAACCTTTCCTGCAGTTGTAGAGGAAACCCCTACTCAAAGCAACTAAATAACCAAATGTCTATTGGAATAAATCATGTTAGTTGAGATGATGAAACAGAGAAAATAAGAAATTCAGGAAAAAATATAAAGAAAATTTTTTGGCAAACTTCTATTAATGAACAAAGACCAAAACTAACAATAAAGATAAATGGTGTTTTGTTGTCTGGTCTGGTAGACACAGGTGCTGACATTATCATAATTGCACCAGAATTTTGGCATCCAACTTGGCCTCTTCAGGAGGTAAACGTTCAACTGTTAGGAATTGGGACATTATCTCGAGTGAAACAAAGTGCAAGATGGCTTGAATGTATAGGTCCAGAAGGACAGAAAGGAAAATTAAAACTATATATGGCTAACATAGCTATGAACCTGTCGGGTCGAGACTTGTTACAACAATGGAATACTCAGATTAATATCCCTCCAATCTCAGAAACAAATCATAAATTAGTACATGTTTCTGAGAGAAATATTAAAAGATATTATTCTAATAAGTGCTCACCAGCCATCCATGTCATACAAGAACAGGGCACAACAACTGATAATTTTCCGAAAACACCAACAGCTCTACCTTTAAAATGGTCAACAGACAAGCCTGTATGGGTTCAGCAATGGCCTTTAACAACAGAGAAACTCCAGGCTTTACAAGAGCTGGTGGAAGAACAGTTAAATGCTCATCATATTGAAGAATCAACCAGCCCTTGGAATTCTCCTGTATTTGTTATTAAAAAGAAATCTGATAAATGGAGAATGGTAACAGACCTTAGAGCAATTAACAAAGTAATTCAGCCAATGGGCTCTCTACAATCTGGAATTCCTTTGCCTACTCTGTTACCAAAAGGATGGCCTCTCATAGTTATTGATTTAAAAGACTGTTTCTTTTCAATACCCTTACAAGAAAAAGACAGAGAAAGATTTGCTTTCACAGTGCCTACTTATAATAATTCTCAACCGGTTAAAAGATTTCAGTGGAGGGTTCTCCCACAGGGAATGTTGAATAGCCCAAATTTATGCCAATATTTTGTACAACAGCCATTAGAAGTAGTACGTAAAAAATTTCCTAAATCTATAATTTATCATTATATAGATGATATTTTATTAGCTGACTCAAATGCAGATACTTTAGAAAGAATGTTTGAAGAAGTAAAGAAAATTTTGCCTTGCTGGGGATTACAAATTGCTCCTGAAAAGATACAAAGAGGAGATTCTATTAATTATTTAGGATATAAAAAGGAACTTCAAAAAATTAGACCTCAAAAGGTGCAAATTAGGAGAGATAGATTACAGACTCTTAATGACTTTCAAAGATTATTTGGAGACATTTCTCATCTAAGAACTATTGTTGGAGTAAAAAATGATGAACTGAATAATTTGTTTAAAACCTCAGAAGGTGATAAGGACTTGAATAGTCCAAGAGAATTATCACCTGAAGCTGAGAAAGAATTGGCCTTGGTAGAAAAGAAAGTACATGAAGGGCACGTAGATCGTATTGATCCAAAGCTGGATTGCATTTTGGTTATTTTACCTTCTAGGCATTCCCCTACAGGAATATTAATGCAAAGGGAAGATATTATATTGGAATGGATTTTTTTTTTAAATTTTTATTTTGCAATACAATTCAGTTCTACATATCAGCCACAGATTCCCTTGTTCTCCCCCCTCCCGCCCCCCTCACCTTCCCCCCAGCCCGCCCCACATTCCAATCTCCTCCAGGGCAAAGCCTTCCCCACAGACTGAGATCAACCTGGTGGACTCAGTCCAGGTAGGTCCAGTCCCCTCCTCCCAGGCCGAGCCAAGGGACCCTGCATAGGCCCCAGGTTTCAAATAGCCGACTCATGCAATGAGCACAGGACCCGGTGCCACTGCCTGGATGCCTCCCAAACAGATCAGGCCAATCAACTGTCTCACCCATTCAGAGGTCCTGATCCAGTTGGTGACCCCTCAGCCATTGGTTCATATTTCATGTGTTGGAATGGATATTTTTATCAAATAAACCAAATAAAAAATTAAAAACTTATGTGGAAAAAATCTCTGACTTGATTTGGAAAGGAAAATTGAGACTTCGTCAATTAGCAGGAATAGACCCAGCAGAAATTGTTGTACCTTTAACTAAGGAGGATATTGAAAAATTATGTATAGAAAATGAAGCTTGGCAAAAAGCTTGTAGTAATTTTTTGGGAGAAATTACCAGCAAATATCCCAAAAGTGATAGAATTGATCTTATAAAGAGAGCTGATTGGATCTTGCCTCGAATTGTGAGGAAAAAACCCATATCTGGAGTTCGTACATTTTATACAGATGCCAACAAACAAGGAAAGGCAGGTTACAAATCAGAAAATTTAAGTAAAGTGGTTCAAAGTCCTTATAATTCAGTTCAAAAATCAGAATTGTATGCTATTCTGTTGGTATTAATGGATTTTTCAGAACCTCTCAATGTAGTAACTGACTCTCAGTATGCTGAAAGAGTAGTATTACATATTGAGACTGTAGAATTTATCCACGATGCTTCAGAATTAACGTCACTATTTATTCAATTACAAGATACAATCAGAAAAAGGAGTCATCCTTTATATATAACTCACATCCGATCCCATACTGGTCTGCCAGGCCCTCTAGCACAAGGCAATGATGAGATTGATAAATTATTGATAGTGAATGTGCTGGAGGCCTCAGAATTTCATAAAAAACATCATGTCAATAGTAAAGGTTTAAAAAAGGATTTTCCCATAACCTGGCAACAAGCCAAAGAAATAGTAAAGAAATGTCCTACTTGTTCCTTCTACAATCAAACGCCATTACCAGCAGGATGTAACCCAAAGGGTACTCAGAGGAATGAAATCTGGCAGATGGACGTGTTTCACTTTGTAGAAAATGGAAAACTGAAATATGTACACCACACTATCGATACTTATTCAGGATTTCAATGGGCAACTGCTTTGAGTTCTGAAAAAGCTGATTCTGTAATCACTCATTTGCTAGAAGTTATGGCCATTATGGGTATACCTGCACAAATCAAAACTGATAATGCTCCATCATATGTCTCTGTTAAAATGAAACAGTTTTTTGCTTATTGTAATATAAACCATATTACAGGTATACCACATAATCCTACAGGTCAAGCAGTTATAGAAAGATCAAACAGAACTCTAAAGGATATGCTAAATAAACAAAAAGGAGTAACAAAACCCTGCAGAAATAGACTACATAATGCTCTATTAACTTTGAATTTTCTCAATGCCAATGAGAAAGGAACAACAGCTGCAGAGAGCCATTGGATAATAGAAAAAACTACAGAATTAAATCAACCTATATACTTTAAGGATGTGCTGACCCCAGAATGGAAACCAGGATATGTATTACATTGGGGACGAGGTTTTGCTTTTATTTCTACAGGAGAAGATAAGCTGTGGGTACCATCAAAATTGATAAAGGTTCGATTTGAACAAGAGAGACCTCTTAATTAGAGGAGGTGATATTTCATCAACTATCATGAACATCCAATTTAAACTAACTTACACCAGTAACGTATGCCTTTTCTTTTTCTTTTTCTTTTTTTGTTTTGAGACAGGGTTTCTCTGTGTAACTTCACGCCTTTCCTGGAACTCACTTGGTAGCCCAGGCTGGCCTCGAACTCACAGAGATCCACCTGGCTCTGCCTCCCAAGTGCTGGGATTAAAGGCGTGCGCCACCACCACCCGGCTAACATATGCCTTTTCATTTAATCAGATAACTTGCCAAAAAGGAACATCCCCAAAAAAAAACCTTGGGGAAAGGATTTTGCTTTGTCTTTTAGGAGAATGAAGGTTAAGGAATTTGAAGAACACTGGACACATGAGACACCTGAAGAAAAGGGACAAATCGTCTATCCTAAGAAACAGAGTGAAATGGCATATGGGTATGTTATCTAAAAAATTTAATGTCTTCCTAAATGTTTGTTTCTGCTTTTCTTTAAAGATTTAACACTATTTAACTTCTAATAGTCCCAGTTCAATTAAAATTTAAAGCTGACTTTGGAGTTGGAGAATGGCTCTCTCTTTCTTTAAACTCAAGCATGTTGTTAAAAGGAAAATGCAAACTCCCTGTATCATGCCAGAAGAAAAGAGCCATCTTCTGCTATGGGACAGGAGAAAAGCCAAATTAATTAAGGGACTATTCTATTACTAATCTCAACTCTTTGATTCTATTCTGATTCTTTAAACTTTTCTTAAAGTATGAAATTTATATCAAAATTTACAGGATTAATATATATAGATATATATACATTTTAAACTTTGTTAAGATATAAATGGTCATATAGAGTACTAACTAATTCTAAAATCCGCATATATAGTCTTTGTGTTCGAGTCTTTTATCAGTTTTTTGCAGGAAATCACGGTCAGGCCTAACATTAACTGAAGTCTCCAGGAAGAAGATGGGGCCCCACAACAACAACAATTCCACGTGGACAATAATAACATCACTAAGCTGACAAACATCATCTACAGATCAGCTTTGAACTACAAAGTGTTCAGAGCAATTTTGAGAGAGCTAGCTGAGATGATCCAGTCTCAAAGACTACTTGAATAAGGATTTGAGATAAACCCTGAACTTTGGCATTATATACAGGCTGGATAACTGCTGTGGGATGTTCTGTATGGCAAATGTGT
Source organism: Peromyscus eremicus (assembly GCF_949786415.1). Lineage (NCBI taxonomy): Eukaryota > Metazoa > Chordata > Mammalia > Rodentia > Cricetidae > Peromyscus > Peromyscus eremicus. The sequence continues at coordinate 133,705,100 of NC_081439.1, forward strand.
TGCTAATTAGTCAATAAATAAAACACTGATTGGCCATTGGCTAGGCAGGAAGTGTAGGCGGGACAAGGAGGAGAATAAAGCTGGGAAGTTGAAGGCTGAGTCAGAGAGACACTGCCAGCCGCCAAGATGACAAACAGCATGTGAGGATGCAGGTAAGCCATGAGCCATGTGGCAAAATATAGATTAATGGAAATGGATTAATTTAAGCTGTAAGAACAGTTAGCAAGAAGCCTGCCACGGCCATACAGTTTGTAACCTATATAAGTCTCTGTGTTTACTTGGTCAGGTTTGAGCGGCTGTGTGACTGGCAGGGGAGAGAGATTTGTCCTGACTGTGGGCCAGGCAGGAAAACTTAAGCTACAAATGGCGTCCAACGTGGTGGCAAGAGTTTCCACCTAAAAACTGAGAAAAAAGATTCTAAATTGGAGCTAAAAGCAGTTCCTAATTGTCTCTCTCAAATGAGAGGCAGCTGCTGGTTTGAGCTACTGGTGGGTTCCTAGCGCGTGTGCTTGAGCTGCAGTAGGGCGGAAATGAGGCCTCTGCAAGTGGCACATTAAGCTGCATGGTGGATTTAGCCTTTGCAGATACAAAAAAAAAGAAGAGGTTTCTGGGCTACATGCTGCTTGGCTAAAAGCATAGACCCACGATAGCTCCCAGAGCTGGTGGTAAACTACCACCACCATGTTGGGAACCTGAGGTGGGCGGAGCCAGCAGCCACAGCTGCTGCAGTTTAAAGCAATAAATTCACAATAAGACAGATTCAGATGTAGTAGTTTACAATGTGTGTAAAATATACGTAGGCTTGAAAGAGACAAAAAAGGTGATATATACAGTTATAGAAACAAATACATAGTTTTAAAAAATAAAGTCTTTAAAGAGACAGTAAAATTAATATAAAAAATAAGCCACATGAAGATGAATATTACACAGAGAATCTGGATTGTGTTGTCTTTGGGATTCTTAACTGCAGAGAGATATTTGATTGTAAAGGAAGCTGAGTTAAACCAATATGTATATTTTAAAGATACCTTGACCTCAAAATTTGGATATAAGGATATGCTGCTTTGGAAAAGAGTCTCTTTTGTTCCCACAGAAAGCCAGAAGCTATGGATTTGTTCCAGATTAAGATACATCAGGTTTGACCAGCTAAGACCCCCTGAAAGGTCTCAGATGACACCATGGCTCAGATGACCCAACATCCAGAACCGTTTCAAGGTGACTGGCTCAGACGATACACCCTCATGGACTACTCCATGATCCTAAAATTTTCTTTGTGTCCCCATAAGATACAGCGCCCCCCTTCAGCAGGAAGTAGTAAGAGAAGCTACGCCCAAATTCCCAAATTATATGTAATTTTACTTTGTTAAGGTTAAAACCTTCCTTTCTGAAAAAAAAAGGGGGAAGTGCTGTGGGATGTTCTGTATGGCAGATGTGTTGCTAATTAGTCAATAAATAAAACACTGATTGGCCATTGGCTAGGCAGGAAGTGTAGGCGGGACAAGGAGGAGAATAAAGCTGGGAAGTGGAAGGCTGAGTCAGAGAGACACTGCCAGCCACCAAGATGACAAACAGCATGTGAAGATGCCGGTAAGCCATGAGCCATGTGGCAAGATATAGATTAATGGAAATGGATTAATTTAAGCTGTAAGAACAGTTAGCAAGAAGCCTGCCACGGCCATACAGTTTGTAACCTATATAAGTCTCTGTGTTTACTTGGTCGGGTTTGAGCGGCTGTGGGACTGGCAGGGGAGAGAGATTTGTCCTGACTGTGGGCCAGGCAGGAAAACTTAAGCTACAGATAACGAAGGATATAGTTATCTTTCCTAGAATTTGACAATTAACCTAAAATTTTTCTTTTCAGGATAAAGATACCTTCGCCCATACCCAGCAGGAAGCAATTTCAAGAGTACGACGCCCACATTCCCAAAGAGGTTGTGTGGGGCGGGTAGGTTTTTTTTTTGGTCTTTTAATGGGTTTTGGGTCTGGGACAATTTTCATTGATTAGCGGGGTTGGTTACAAGTTGTTGTCAAGGGTGAGGAAAAGGGCTAAGCAAAGGAGATTAGATTTAAGGTTCTTATTTAAAAAAAAGAAAAGAAAAGAAAAATGTAAATACTTTACATTGGATTGGATTGTTTTATATTGTATACAAATTATATGTATTGAAATTGATATTGTTAGAAAATGCTACATGTATATTTCTAATTGTACTGTTCATTTAACAATGTAATGCAATTTTCTGATCCTTGAATGTTCTTATTACCAACTATTAGGATATAAAGAAATTGAAGTTAGTAGTTAGACATTATAATAGAACTTGTAGTTATATTAGGTATGTTTTCCAGATTGAGTAGATATATTTTAGATAGACAGGTTATCTTCAAACCCTTCAGAGATCTACAGAATATGGCATTTAAAATGTTTTAATAACTTAGAAAATTTTTCTTTTTTGTTATGACTATGAGACATGTCGGCTCCTGACAGTACCAATCTACTTCAGAGAAAATATGGCCATTGAAAAAACTGCAATTGGAGTTAACTTTCATTGTAGCAAAAGTTAGTCACTGGACAACAAAGTATCCTCGAATCAACTGCTGACAAACAGGACAGACAGGACACGAAACAAAAGACTACTGATTCTTGTCAAAACAAGTGTGGTTATGGCTTTATCAAAAGGCATCTTCTGAGGCTAGGACAATATGGCACCATCCCTGAATTGGCCTTCGCAATCCGGGAAAGGTACAGTGCCCTTTTCTTCGAAGGAAGCTGAACAGGCAGTGGGCCGATGGCTTCTGATGTGCAATGGGGAGGTAGCTGAAACAGTTATTCTTGAAGAGTAATTAAGCTCACACCTCTCAACAGAAGAATGGCATTTAATAGAGGGATGTGGAGAAGAATGGGATGCTGAAATGAAGCCACATACACACATAGCCAAGAAGAATGGACAGCTGAATTCAAAAAACATCAACAATTTCCAGAATTTAAAATCCTGAATCATGACATGACACTAGTGGAATTCAGGTATTTCTGGTATATAGACTGCTCTCACCCAATGTGAGGTTGAACTGTTGACCTTGTGTACATTCTACTTCACAAATGAGTCTGTCAGATATGCTAAGCCTGTAGGCTGAAGATGATGCCCCAAAACTGCGGAGAAACCTCAGATGATTGTCCAGGCAGCTAGCTGTTTCTGTCACTCACAATTTTTTGGAAGTTGCTTGCATATACTTCCTGTTTTTATTTTCTTGTTAGCTAATACTATTTCCTTCTTGGGTCTCTGAGGGAGTTGAAGATTAGTTAGTTATAGTTGAAGATTAATTAGGATAGAAAGTGAATTAGATACAATAGAATAGATAATGGAATTATTTTCTCTGAATTTGTCAAATACAAATGAACTAGACATTGTTTAGGTATTTATTACTTGTATATATTGTATATAGTTATTGTACTTTTGTATATAGTTTTTCTTATGTTAGTTATAAGCTTTTTCTTTTTTCCTTTTTATTAAAATAGAAAAGGGGAAATATGGTGACATTTTATTTGTATTAAAATGTTATTTGTATGTTAATAAATAAAGTTGCCTGGGGGTCAGAGCTATTAGCAAGCCATAGGAAAACAGGGCAGTGGTGGTGTACACTTGTAATCCCAGCACTTGGTAGGCAGAGCTGGGTAAGTCTCTGTGTGTTCAGGGATACAGCCATTATTGGACACACATGCCTTTAATCTCAATACCAAGCATGGAAAACCTGGAGGCCTATACAGACAGGCCGTGACGAGGTGGTCCTGTGGTTGGGTTTACAACCAATGAGAAGGCAGAACAGGAACACTATATAAAGACTTTAACACAGGGGTAGTTCTAGTTCGGAGAGGTAGGACCACTGCAGGAGGAAGGGTAAGGTTTTAGCTCTTAGCTCTGACCTCTTGGCTTTCTTCTTTGCATTGGTTCTGTATTTCTTATTTAATAAGAAGGTTGGTTACATCTACAGAGGCCAAACATAGTTGATCTAAATACTGAATATTGATTAATTAAGGTTTGGAAGGGTATATATGTAGGGGAAAATGGACAGTAAAGGTTGGATTTCATCATTTCAAACTGTATGCATATATGGAAATATCACAGTGAATCCCATTTATATACAACATTTATATGTGTTAATAAAAATCAAACGTAATGAAAATTAGAAAATTTATACTAACTCCACTTACTCTCCTCTCCTAAAATGCTATTATTGTCTTGTTTTATTTAAATGCTTTTTTCATACAATGTATTTTGATCATATTCTTTCGGCTCCCCTAACTCCTCCTTTATGCTCTCAAACTTCCTACCCACCCAACTTCATGTTATTTCTCTCTTTTAATTACATATACACATACCTCATATGTTACTGACACTTTATACAATTATTAAGCATTCATGTCTATATCGATGTACAACTTCTCTACTGTATTTCATTCCATTATGTATCTAAGTTTTCATTTAGGATCATTTTGTTTTTCTGCCTGAGGATCTTTAATATTTTCTTCAGTTCTTGGTTATAGGTTCCATAGATTAAGAACTATCTAAAAAACATCCATTTTACATCCGTATTTAAAGCCTTTATACAAAATTCACCAGGCATAGATAGACTTGTAGATTTGCAGTTGCTTTCATATGCTGAGAAGTGTTGCTCTATTATTTTCATATTGATTCTGAGAACTCAAAAAGCCATTGTCATTCTTTATAAAAATATATCTTTTCTTTTCTAACTGCTTTTTTAAGTTTGTTCTTTGACAATTTCATACATGCATATAATGCATTTGATTATTCTTCCCTTTATTCTTTCTAATCTCTTTCCCATCCCAATCAATGCCCCTCTTACTAGTCTTTTTCTGAAATACATGATGTTTGCTCTGGGATCTTGAGGGAGGCATATGAGGTCTTGGGAAGGCCAGGGAATAGAAAGGAAAGGGTACTACCTCACAGCAAGGTTGGTGCATGGTTCTGAGACTCTAACTGCTTTTAATTTTTTTATTTTCCAGAAATTTTATTAAAATATGGCCAGGCCCCAGGTGGAGCTCCAGGAATCCAATTGGCGAGAAAGAAGAGGGATTGTATGAGCAAGAATTGTTGAGACCAAGATTAGAAAAAGCACAGGGACAAATAGCCAAATTAATGGAAACACATGAACTATGAACCAATAGCTGAGGATCCCCCAACTGGATCAGGCCCTCTGGATAAGTGAGACAGTTGATTAGCTTGATCTGTTTGGGAGGCATCCAAGTAGTGGGACCAGGACCTGTCCTCAGTGCATGAGCTGGCTGTTTGGAACCTGGGGCTTATACAGGGACACTTGGCTCAGCCTGGGAGGAGGGGACTGGACCTGCCTGGACTGAATCTACCAGGTTGAGCTGAATCCCCAGGGGAGTCTTTGCCCTGGAGGATATGGGGATGGGGGTTAGGCTGGGGGCAAGGTGGGGGGGTGGCAAAGAAAAAAAAGCCCTTCACAACAATGGTGACATATTCACCTCCACCTGTTTGCACTGTCCCTTCCAGTCTGAGCTGCCAAAGTGTTTACATAGTCTGGAACAACAATATAAAAGAATGCTAGTTATATGGAGGAGCTAAAAAAATAATGCAGGGTTTCTCCTACCCATTGTGACTGTGATTCAGTTAAATAAAGGATTTCTGTGCTTGACCTTAAAAAATACAACCAGATGAAGTTTTCTTTACATTTATTCTGCTTTGTGTTATAGAATTTTTTGAATTTATGATTTCATATTTGTGATAGGTAGAATTCAAAGATGACTTCCAGTGACCCTTACTGTTGTATAATACCCCTGAAATGTGAGATGGACTGTAAATACGAGATCTCACTTGCATAATTAGGTCATGTATATGGCATAGTTTACTTTAAGAAAGAATGATGATGAACATATAGGTTGTTTCCCATTTCTGGCTATTATGAATAAAGATGCAATGAACATAGTTGAGCAAGTGTCCTTGTGGTATGATTAAGCATCCTTTGGGTATATGGCCAAGAGTGGTATAGCTGGGTCTTGAGGTAGATTGATTCCCAATTTTCTAAGAAACTGCCATATTGATTTCCAAAGTAGCTCTACAAGTTTGTACTCCCACCAGCGGTGGAGGAGTGTTCTCCTTACCCTTACTCCACATCTTCACCAGCATGAGCTGTCACTTGAATTATTGATCTTAGCCATTCTGACAGGTGTTAAGACGGAATCTGAGTAGTATTGATTTGCATTTCCCTGATGGCTAGGAGTGTTGAACATTTCTTTGTTTCTCAGCCATTTGAGACTCCTCAATTGAGACTTCTCTGTTTAGATTTGTACCTCATTTTTTAAATGGGATTATTTTTTGATATCTAGTTTCTTGAGTCCTTTATATATTTTTGATATTGGACCTCTATCAGATATGGAGTTAGTACTCTATGAGGGTGATCCCAGTGAAGACTCCTAGTAATGGAGGATACAGAATCTGAACTGTCTATTTTTATGGACAAACAAGGCTTCCAGTGGCAGCCTTGGGTTTCATTGGGTTGAGCTGTTGGCCAAGAGGGTCCCAAAGAGATATCTAAACAACCCAGGCTGATGCTAGGACAGAGAATCACTCTCCAAGAACTGACTGCAGGGCCTTATTACTAAGGACAACATCCACACAGATCATTGCACATAGAGAGGTTGAGCTCGTGCCTGCATGGAGCCTTCATCCCCTACATTCTAGTCTTTCTGGTGCAGAATTCACATTAGGAATTCATCAGAACCAAAGAAATTAAGGCTGAAAGCAATTAATAAAAGACTTGAAATAAAATTCAGAACATGAGGTACATGTTTCCTTTTCACATGAATTGGTGCACTGAACTGATTTTTAAATGTTAATATAATGTGTAATCCTGTATCCTTGAATCCTTGGCGATATCTTGATAATGCGGCCACTTACCTCTTCAAGTAATTGTTTCTATACCATTTTCTCTTCTGTCAATTCTAGCCGTCTATTACAAATATATCAGAACTTTAGACATACTGGTTACTAGAAACCATTACAGCTACTGGAACTACATCAGTAAGTAAAACAAATATACATATACTAATGAAATAACTTTTAATGATCTCCTCTACATATAAACTGGCATCATCACAGAATTCTTCCTTAAGTAAATTATAATTCATTTCAATCAGCCATATAAGTCTGAAATCAATTCTTCAAACCTGGCACATTCTTTTTTAAAATTTCTTCTATAAAACCAATTATCCAGTCATGAGAACTTTTACCCATTGAATGATTCTCAACCCTGATACAGTGCTTTATATCACTACTTGTCATAATACAATACATAATACATAGTCCAGAGTCATCATTATTTCTCACCCAAAAAGGCTGAAACTGATCTATCACCCACTCTTTTCTTATTATTTTGTATAGTGTATATAGGAAGTATAAACTAAACTAAAATAGATATATTTGAACAGATGCATGTAGGGATTGTAAACTAAAATAAAATAGATCCCTCTGAAGGGATCCCTAGGCCCTTTAGGATAAGATCCAATGTTCTTATATTTTTTAGTACCATCTACTACATAGCCCAGGGCTACCTATAAGCCTCACATCTTTCTAATTATCTCATTATGCCTATTTACCTATCCCAAGATACATTATAGCCTTTCTTTTAAAAATAATTTTTTGCAATTATAATTATATCATTTCCTTTCTGCTTTTCTCCCTCTAACCCCTCCCAAGTACCCCAATCCCTGCTTTCTTACAATCAAAGCCTGTGTAGATGGTGGGTGTCTTCCTCAGTTACTCTCTACATTAATTTTTGAGACTAGGTCTCCCACTCACTAATCTGGAGCTCATTGATTGTCTAAAATGGCTGGCTAGTGAGTAAATCCTCCTGTTACTGTCTCCTCAGCATTGGAGTTACAGATATACAGCACTGGGGTTACAGTAGGTGTCACTGTGCCTAACACGGATACTGGGGATTGAATTCAGATTCTCATGCTTGTACAGCAAGCACTTTATTTACTCATCCATTTCCTCAGCACCTCATTCATTTCTGTACTCAAACACCTAACATTGTTCTTAGTAATTAATATGTTTATGGGAATTGGACTGAATTACTCTTCTTCTCGCTTCATGGTCTCTTTAAAACTGATAGACTGTTTGCACTAATCTTTACCTTAAAAAGTGATAAAAATACTGACTGGTCAAGCCAAGGTAAGGTTTCCAACAGGTCATCAACAAATTCTTCTTTTGCCTATAGGCTGTTAATTAGCACAATCTGAATATAATAATTTATTAACACACAATTATATCAATTATATAATCTATATTCTGTTGCCTAGAGGTTATCATGAATGACATGTTAAAGAAATTCTATTTACTTATTTACATATATATTATTTACATATATATTATTTCCATAAACAATCTATAGTAAACTTGTCACAAATGAAAATAAGGTTTATATTGAATGACTTTGTCAATACTCTTGTAATTTTTACTTGAAAATATGTTCTAAAATTTAAATCAGGTGATATTCAGCTCACTTGGTTAACAGACTGAAGATTCATACTTTTTGTTAGATTTGGTAATATGTTTACAGAAATCCAGTCATGCAGCACATTTCTTCATTTACTTAATTCCTTTGCTCAATGAGAGTAGTTTAACAGCATCATATGAGTTAAAAGTTATCCATGTAAATATACTAGTAATTTTTCTAAGATCATAGAATATTTTTTGCTGTCTTAAAATCTGTATTTTTATAGTCATGAGGTAATTTGGAATTTTATTCTTCCAAATACTAATCATTTGGGTACATGTCACTAATATTTATCCTTATTTTACATCTTTTTGTTTTCACATACACACACACACACGCACACACACACGCGCACACATGTACACACGCACACAGACATGGAACTATGAGATTATTATAAACTTCCTACCCAATCCTATAATTGTATTTTTTTTATTTTAATGGAATGATTTGCTATTTCGTATTCCAAATTATTTTTGAGAACTTCTTAACTTTGGGGGACTAAAATCATATTAATGTAAATTAAGGTCTAACAAATATCAATAACAATAACAGAAGTTTTTGGAAAATAGCCATAGCTAGAAATTCTAGTCAGGGTAGGCAATTACATAATAGGTCAATCTGGTTATTATGAAGGAAGAACCATTATCTCCTGAAAGGCATCAAGCCAAGAAAACATTTAACTCCTGTCAATTTTTTTCTTCTAAACGTCTTTCAGATTTGCCCTTCTCTTTCCATTTCTATAGATACCTTCATCACCTCATACCTGGACTACTGCCATAAACTAGATGGTTTTTCTGCCTCCAGTCCATCCACATTCCAATCCATTTTCTATATTATTGCCAGATTAATCTTCTTAAAACACTTCTATCATGTCACTCTCCTGCCTAAGAACTAGCTTAGATGTCACTGTATTTAAAACATATTCCCAGCTCTCTCAGGAAAAGTAACTGCCCACTCAGTGTCTTCACAGGCCTTTCTGTTCATACACTTATTACTGAACTTTCAACTTATTCAACAATAATTTGCCCAATTTTCTTTTGCCATTTTCAGTGAGATCCTTGAGAGAGGACACAAGGTTTGGCTTATCCCTTTTCAATGGCACTGAAGAGTTCATATAGTTCGGCCCATCTCAAGACTATCATATATATTGTTTACTGTACCTATCTTGCTCTCTCTCCTTCATTCTTGCTACATATCGTCCAGGTTTCAGATTAAACATCAATTTACTGACAAACCTTCCCTAACACTCTCATTAACTAATTATTGGAGAAAATATTCTTCACTAAGTTGATTATACAATATCAATATGTATTTAAATATCACATAGTACTCCACTAAATTATGTACAATTTTGTATTTTATGTATAATTGAAAGTGAATTTAATTTAAAAATAAATATATAAAATTAATTAGTCAATTAATTTAACTTATTAGGTACATAAATAGTATCCAGCATTGTTTCCATCTAATACTTGCTATATATCAGTGAATAAAACAGATATAAACTCTTGCTTTCTTAGCCATCTATAAAGTTTATGCCTGAGAACCATGCAATTATATTACAAAAAAAATTGAAGACAATTCATAATTTTTCATTTAAAATTTTGACAATTTCATCCAGGTATACAATGAATTATCAAATTCACCCCATATCATTCTTTCTTATTCCATGCCCACTCCTGCTGAATTCTTTCTTCATCTCAACTAGTTATCCTACTTTCATGTCTTTTTCTTTTTTTTGGTACATATCTTATTCAAATAGCCATGACTACCATGTTTTTATGATTGCAATGGCAACATGATATCCAGAAGACAGTGTTTCATATCACTTCTTCCCATCCTTTGACTTTTACAATCTTTCTGCCTCCTCTTACATGATGTTCTCTGGGGTTTGGGGATGATATAAATGTCTTGTTTAGGGCTGAACATCCGATAATCAATTATTCTCAGCACTTTGATTATGAGTCTCTGCATTAGCTGTTGCCCAGTAACAAAAGAAGCTGCTCTGACACAGACTGAGAGCAACACTTATCTATGGGTATAAATATAAGTACACAGAAGGGAGGTTCAGAACACATTCAATTAGTAAAACATTTGTGGTAGATTCTCCCTAGGGCTTATGACTTCCCCGGCAACAGGATTCTGACTAAGTTTACAGTACCAGACATGTATTCCCTTCTGTGGAGAAGGTCTCAACTCCACTCAGAAAGCAGTTGATTGTCCCCGTCATCATTATATTACTATTGCACCAACGGAAAATTATTGTCTGAAAGGTCAGTATTGTAAAATGCAGTGTCCACATCTGGGTAAAACTGTTAACTATTTCCCTCAGCAGCTTGAATAGCATCTTCTGTCACTATGAAAGCTACCCAGTATGATGGAAGCATCCAGCTCAGTTCCAGATTGATTGATTTATGTCCTGTAACCAAGTGTATGGTTTCTTCAGCAACATTGTTTTAAAATCTAGTTCTAGTCAGTAACCAAGAAGGACAACAATAGCCTGTATTGTTTTGGGAGTTGCTGGGGGCCTCATTGGCCAATAACTCACAGGGAAGCATCTTGTACCTGACACTAGAATTTTCATTAATAACCATGGCTTCTGGGAGTAGTGTTATCCACTCATGCAGGGTACCTCTGTTTAAATTTGTTTTGAAATTATACTTTATAGTCAGCTTATAAAGTTTAGTTTTTGATATGACTTTTCCAGGCATCCTTAGTTTTAGTTAACCCTCCATCCCACTCTGATATTTTAACCATAGCATTAAAACCTTTCCATGCCTAGTATTTTCTCTCCTCTACTTTAATATCACATGTGTTTTACTATCCACCCTCCTAAGGCATCATTTTCACTTCTGTCTCATGTCTCCTTTCTTATGTCCTGATCTCTACAAAACTCCAGCTTTAGATTTAGAAATCTAAAAATTTGAAGCTAGAATCTGTACATGAGAAATCTGTACAGCTTTTAAGTGAGTTTATGATTTTGTGTTTGAGCTGTATTCCCTGCTATCCCAGGGAACACGTGGCCCATGGGCCATGAGTTGGACATACCTGTTAAAGAGAAAGTAGGTAAATACAAGTAGAATATATAAATTATATAGTAATTAGAAGGTAATAAAACAGCAAGGCAAATCTGGGTGTGGTAACACATGCTTACCCAATAGTTGGGCAAGGGGATCAGGAATTCAAGGTCATCCTTGACTACCTAGTAAGTCTGAGGCCAATCTGTTCTACAGGAAACCCTGTCTCAAAACAGACAAAGTATGTTGGAGTTGGACTTTTAACTATCTTGGTCAGGGTAGAACTCACTCAGAAAGATGACTAATAGAAAAAGAGGATCAAAAGGGAAGTTAATCATGAGGATATCGGAGGTAAAGCAAGTGTTAGATGACAACCAGTGCAAAGGCTCTAAGCTCTGATCATTTGTTGGGACCAAAGAGTAGCAAAGAAGTCACTATGGCTGAAGTTCAATAAGAATAGAGAAGGCAGAAATGGGGGTGGGTGGGCCAGATTAGATTTTTAAAAAATACAGTTGTTACTGTGATAGAAATGAAAGACCATTATAGGTTTTTTTTTGGTTTTTGGTTTTTTTTTTTTTTTTTAGGAAAATAAGTAACAGGTTGATGAATTTTACATGGACTGTTTTGGTTGCTGTATTAAGGAACTATAAAGTGGCCAAGGAAAGAGGAGAGACCTATTAGTAGGCTAATGCAATACTGCTGTTGCTGCAGAAATGCAGGAATAATAGTAGTTTAGATTAGAGTGGTAGCAGCACATACATTGAAAAGGAAACAGAACCTGTATATTTTGAAGGTACAGACAATATGATTTGCTCACTAATTAGATACAGAATGGGGAAAATGATGATCTAAGTTGTTTGGACTGAGAAACTGAGAGAGTGGAATTGTTCTTAACAAAGATAAGGAAGAATATAGTTTTGCAGGAAAAGATGGGAAGTTGATAAGGATGTTAAACTTGAGATATTTCCTTGCTTTATAGGTGGAAATAACAGAGAGGCATCTAGGTATATAATTTTTTAGATCAAAAAAGAAATATGAGCTAGAGATACAAATTTGGGAGTTGTCCATTGTTATTAAAAGTCAACACACTGGATAAAACTATCAAGGTAATTAGTGGATACAGGGAAAAGAAGAGGATCAATAATACACTGAATACTTCCTTAAGGATCACTTTTGCTTTTTTCTGTGAATGTACTCATTAAAACTTATAATTATGCATTTGTTTAAATTTTTGTGGTTATTTGACTGTTTGCTTTTTGGAAAAAAATCCAAGGAAAGCAAGGATGATATCATTTTCTTCAATGTTACCAGCATCTAGTAATAACTACAAAATAATGTATTGGGTTATATGAAATAAAGGAATATTCATTTACATCAAGTTCTCATAATTAAATTCCCACTTGAGGTGGGCAAGTAAGTAAAGTATAGGAGACAATGGGTTGTGGAGAGAAGCGGGGAGTGATGATCCAGCAACACCAGGCATGTCTAAAAAGAATCATCTGGAGAAGAGCTAGATATGAAATATGCAGATTATATATAAAACTTCCCCAATTGCAATGTTGACAACCTCATTGGTTTAAATCTTCTAAAACAACAGATGTCAAGCCAGGAATGGTAACACACACCTTCAATCCCAGTACTTAGGAGGTTGAGACAGGCAGAGCTCTATGAGTTTGAGGCCAGCCTAGTTTAAATGGCAAGTTCTGGCACAGCCAGGGATATATAGACACTGTTTCAAAACAAAACAAAACAAAGCTCAGAGACAGGGACTACTCCCTGAGACAGAGCACAACAGTGCCAACTGGACTAAAAGGTGAGTCTTTGTCCTTATAGCTGAATACCTCAGCCTCTAGGCTTTGGGCCCAGGGGAACAACCCTGTGTCCCTACACCACCACCCACTGCAGTCCCAGTTTCAGGCCAGTAGACAAGTCTCCTGCAGACATGTCAGAATACCACCATTCCCCACCAGACTCTGTAACCCTCAAGCCCCACCTCCCCCAAACCTCACCCTCCCTTGGAGACTGCAACTGCTCCCTGAGACACAGCCAGCCAGCACTAATTGGACTAAGAGCTGCTCCCTGAGACACACAGTTCATCAGCACTGATTGGACCAAAAACCCTGATTAGACCAAGAGCTCCCATTGGAACAAGAGTATCAAGCAGACCAAGAGAGGCTCCCTCAGACACAGACACCACTTGCACCAAGTGGAGAAAGAGATAGGTAGACACCAGTGCAAAAATACCATCAACAACATAAAGACAAATACGGTACCATCAAAACCTAGTGGTTCTACATCACCAAGACCCAAACAACCCAAAACAGAAGAGACAGAAGAAATCGACCTTAAAAATGACTTTAAGGAGATGATAGAGGTCTTTAAAGAGGAAATGAAAAATTCCCTTAAAGAAATCGAGGAAAACACCAAAAAATTGAAAGAAATCAATAAATCCCTTAAAGAAAGCCAAGAAAACCATGAAAAAGCAATTAAACAAGGTGAAGGAAACAGTTCAAGATTTGAAAAATGAAATCAATACAATAAAGAAGACACAAACTGAGGGAAGGCTGGAAATGGAAAATCTGACAAATGAACAGGAACTACAGATGCAAGCATAACCAACACAATGCAAGAGATGGAAGATAGAATCTCTGGCATTGAAGATACAATAGAGGAAATACATTCGTCAGTCAAAGAAAACATTAAAGCCAACAAAGTCATAACACAAAACATCCAGGAAATCTGGAACACCATGAAAAGATCAAACCTAAGAATAATAGGGATAGAAAGGGAATACCAACTCAAAGGCACAGAAAACATATTCAACAAAATCATAGAAGAAAACTTTCCCAACCTAAAGAAGGAAATGCCCATAAAGATACAAGAACCTTACAGAAAACCAAATAAATTAGATCCAAAAAAGTTCCCTCACCACACAATAATCAAACCACTAAACATACAGAATAAAGAAAAAATATTAAGAGCTGCAAAGAAAAAAGGCCAAGAAACATATAAAGGTAGACCCATCAGAATAACACCTGACTTCTCAGTGGAGACTCTAAAAGCCAGAAGGTCCTAGACAGACATTATGCAGACACTAAGAGACCATGGATGCCAACCCAGATTATTATACCCAGCAAAACTCTCAATCTCCATAGAGGGAGTAAACAAAATATTCCATGATAAAACCAGATTTAAACAATATCTATCCACAAATCTAGCAATACAGAAAGCACTAGAAGGAAAAATCCAACCTAAGGAAGTTAGATACACACATGAAAACACAGGCAATAGATAATCCTGCACCAAAAAAATACAAAAAAAGGAATTAAAAACACTACCACCAAAAGATAACAGGAATTAACAATCACTGGTCATTAATATCCATTAATATCAATGGTCTCAGTTCAACTATAAAAAGACACAGGCTAACAGAATGGATACAAAAACAGGATCCATCTTTCTGTTGCATACAAGAAACACACCTTAACTTCAAAGACAGACACTACTTCAGAGTAAAAGGCTGGGAAAAGACTTTCCAATCAAACAGACTTAAGCAAGTAGGTGTAGCTATCCTAATATCTAATAAAATAGACTTCAAACTAAAATCAATCGAAGGAGATTGGGAAGGACATTAAATATTTCTCACAGGGAAAAATCCACCAAGATGAAGTCTCAATTCTGAACATTTATGCCCCAAATACAAGGGCACCCACATTTGTAAAAGAAACATTACTAAAGCTTAAATTGCACATCAAACCCCATACACTAGTAGTGGGAGATTTCAACACCCCACTCTTACCAATGGACAGGTTTGCCACATGGAAACTTAACAGAGAATAAGGGAAATAAGAGACATTATGACTCAAATACACTTAATAGATATCTACATAATATTCTACCCTAACATAAAAGACTATACCTTCTTCTCAGCGTCCCATGGAACCTTCTCTAAAATTGAATACATGCTCAGTCACAAAGCAAATCTCAAGAGATACAAAAAAATTGGAATGACGTCCTGTATCTTATTGGACCACCATGGCTTAAAGTTAGATTTTAACAACAACAAAAATTACAGAAGGCCTACAATCTCATGGAAACTGAATAATGTCCAACTGAATCACCAATGGGTCAAGGAAGAAATAAAGAAAGAAATTAAAGACTTCCTAGAATTCAATGAAAATGAATGTACAACATACCCAAACTTATGGGGACACTATGAAAGCAGTGCTAAGAGGAAAATTCATAGCACTAAATGCCCACATAAAGAAGATGTAGAAATCTCACACTAGCAACTTAACAGCACACCTAAAATCTCTAGAACAAAAAGAAGTAAACTCACCCAGGAGGAATATATGCCAGGAAATAATCAAATTGAGGGCTCAAATCAATAAAATAGAAACAAGGAGAACAATACAAAGAATCAATGAAACAAAGAGTTGGTTCTTTGAAAAAATCAACAAGATAGATAAGCCCTTATCCAAACTAACCAAAAAGCAGAGAGAGCATCCAAATTAACAAAATCAGAAATGAAAAGGGAGACATAATAACAAGACAACAAGGAAATCCAGAGAATCATCAGGTCATACTTCAAAAACTTGTACTCCACAAAATTGGAAAACCTGAAATAAATGGACAATTTTATGGGTAGATACCACATACCAAAGTTAAATCAAGACCAAATAAACTATTTAAATAGACCAATAACCCCTAGGGAAATAGAAACATTCATTAAAAATCTCCCAACCAAAAAAAAAAGTCCAGGACCAGATGGTTATGGTGCAGAATTCTACCAGATTTTCAAAGAAGAGCTAATTCCAATACCCTTAAAATTGTTCCACACAATAGAAACAGAAGGAACATTACCAAACTCTTTTTATGAGGCTACAGTTACCCTGATACCCAAACCACACAAAGATGCAACAAAAAAAGAGAATTACAGACCAATCTCCCTAACGAACATTGCTGCAAAAATACTCAATAAAATATTGACAAACAGAATCCAAGAACACATCAAAAAAAATTACCCACCTTAACCAAGTAGGCTTCATTCCCAGGGATGCAAGGATGGTTCAACATATGAAAATCTGTTAATGTAATACACCATATAAACAAACTGAAAGGAAAAAAACCACTTGGTCATCTCAGTAGATGTTGAAAAAGCCTTTGACAAAATTCAAAACCCTTTCATGATGAAGGTTCTAGAGAGATCAGGAATACAAGGAACATATCTAAACACAACAAAGGCAATTTACAGCAAGCTGACAGCCAACATCAAATTAAATGGAAGGAAACTCAAAGCGATTCCACTAAAATCAGGAACAAGACAAGGCTGTCCACTCTCCCCATATTTATTCAATATAGTACTTGAAGTTCCAGCTAGAGCAATAAGAAAACAAAAGGAGATCAAGGGGATCTTGGAAAGGAAGAAGTCAAACTTTCACTATTGTAGATGATAAAATAGTATACATAAGTGACCCCCAAAATTCTGCCAGGGAACTCCTACAGCTGATAAACTCCTTCAGTAATGTGGCAGGAAACAAGATTAACAAAAAAAATCAGTAGCCTTCCTATATACAAATGCTAAATGGGCTGATAAAGAAATCAGAGAAACATCACCATTTACAATAGCCACAACTAATATACAACACCTTGTGGTAACTCTAACTAAGCAAGTGAAAGGCCTGTATGATAAGAACTTTAAGTCCCTGAAAAGGAAATCAAAGAAGATATCAGAAAATGGAAAGATTTCCCATGCTCATGGATAGGTAGGATTAACATAGTAAAAACGGCAATCTTACTGAAAGCAGTCTACAGAATCAATGCAATCCCCATCAAAATCTCAACACAATTCTTCACACACTTGGAAAGAACAATACTTAACTTCATATGGAAAAACAAAAAACCCAGGATAGCTAAAAGAATCCTGTATAATAAAGCAACTTTTGGAGACATCAAGATCCCTAACCTCAAGTTCTACTATAGAGCTATAGTAATAAAAACAGCATGGTACTGGCATAAAAACTGACATTTGGACCAATGGAATTGAATTGAAGACCATGACATTAATCTGCACCTGTATAAACACCTGATTTTTGACAAAGAAGCCAAAACTTTACAATGGAAAAAAGAAAGTATCTTCAACAAATGGTGCTCGCATGACTGGATATCAACATGTAGAAGATTGCAAATAGATCCATATCTGTCACCATGCACAAAACTCAAGTCCAAGTAGATCAAAGACCTCAACATAAATCCAGTTACACTGAACTTGATAGAAGAGAAAGTAGGAAGTAGTCTTGAATGCATTTGCACAGGAGACCACTCCCCAAATATAACACCAGTAGCACTGACATTGAGAACAACAATTAATAAATAGGACCTCCTGAAACAGAGAAGTTTTTGTAGGGCAAAGGACATGGTCAATAAGACAAAACAATCAGCCTACAGAATGGGAAAGGATCTTCACCAACCCCACATCTGACAGAAGGCTGATCTCCAAAATATATAAAAAATTCAAAAAACTAGACATCAAAATACCAAACAATTCAATTAAAAAATGGGCTACAGAGCTAAACAAGGAATTTTCAACAGAAGAATCTCAAATGGCTGAAAGGCATTTAAGGA
The DNA here is from genome assembly GCF_949786415.1 of Peromyscus eremicus. Lineage (NCBI taxonomy): Eukaryota > Metazoa > Chordata > Mammalia > Rodentia > Cricetidae > Peromyscus > Peromyscus eremicus. Next base: position 133,723,279 of record NC_081439.1, read on the forward strand.
ATTGCTCAACATCCTTAGTCATCAGGAAAATGCAAATCAAAATAACTCTGAGATAACATCTTACACCTGTCAGAATGGCTAAGATCAAAAACACTGAAGACAGCTTCTGTTGGAGAGGATGAGGAGCAGGGGGAACACTCCTCCACTGTTGGTGGGAATGCAAACTTGTACAGCCACTTTGGAAATCAGTATGGCAGTTTCTCAGAAAATTGGGAATCAATTTACCTCGAGACCCAGCTATAACACTCTTGGGCATATACCCAAGGAATTCTCAATCATACCACAAGAACACATGCTCAACTATGTTCATAGCAGCATTATTTGTAATAGATAAAACCTGGAAACAACCTAGATGGCCCTCAACCAAAGAATGGATAAAGGAAATGTGGCACATATACACAACAGAGTACTATTCAGCAGTAAAAAACAATGATATCATGAAATTTTCAGGCAAATGGATGGAACTAGAAAATATCATCCTGAGTGAGGTAACCCAGACTCAGAAGGACAAACATGGTATGTACTTGGTATAGAAATACATGATAAATATTTTATGTTGCTATCGATTTTAGTTTATTGATACAAATTTAAAGTTAATTTTCTTATACTGTATATATATTTCTACTCTAGTTTAAGGTATTGTTTATGTAACTCATTTAAATTATAATGGATAATTAAGAAATACAGATTAATAGTTAATCACCTATGATAATCAAATTCATAGTCATGTTAGTTAAGTTTTCTAAGTATACATAGATATATTTCAATTATGTAGATAATCTTCAAACATTTCAAAGACCTACAGAATATGACATTTAAAATGTTTTAAGAATTTTGACTTTTTCAACATTGAGACATGTAAGCTTCTGGCAGCACCAATCTACTTCAGAGAAGATAATAGGCATTGAAGAAACTCATTATGGAGTTTGCTTTCTTTGTGGCAAAAGTTAGTCACTGGGCAAAAAAAGTGTCCTTGATGATAAAATGTTGCATAAACTGGACATGCGAGACCCATAGGAAGGTGACCACTGAACTCTACAAGGTGAGATGGTCCTTCAGGTTCCTGTTTCACAGAAGAAACTGCCAGACATTCTACAGGACACAGGAAAAAATGACTGGGATACTAGACCTATGGGCTGAAGATGGATGCCCCAACATTGCAAAGGAACTTTGGATGACTGTCCAGGCAGGCAGCTGTCTCCGTTATTCTAGATTTTTGGAAGTTGCTTACAATGCTCTTCCTGTTTACTTAGGTAATATTATATCCTTCTGAGGTCTTTGATGTAGTTGAAGACTAGATAGTTATAATTTTCCTTGGTTATGATAAAAGATAAATTAGATATAAAATTTTAGACTCACAAATATAAGATAGATAGAATATTTTCTTTGAATTTGCCAAATATAAATAGACTAGATATTGTATCTGTAATTCTTGCTTGATAACTGTTTTGTTACATATAATTTTACTATGTTAAAGCTAAAACTTTCCTTTTTAATTAAACAGAAAAGGGGAGGTGCTGTGGGATGCTCTGTATGCTGTGAATGTGTGTTGCTCTGATTGGTTGATAAATAAAATGCTGATTGGCCAGCAGCCAGGCAGGAACTATAGGTGGGATAGGCAGACAAAGAGAATTCTGGGAACAGGAAGGCTGGTAGAGAAGACACCAGCCTGCCATCCAGGGACCAGCATGTAATGGCACACAGGTAAAGCCACGTGTAAAGGAACACATGGTGACATAAAGATTAACAGAAATGGGCTGAGTTTAAGTGTAAGAGGTAGTCAGGGGTAGGCCTGAGCTAATGGCTGAGCAGTTTTAATTAATATAAGCCTTTGTATGTTTACTTGGGTCTGAGCAGCTGCAGACCGGGTGGGACACAGGAAAAATTCAGCTACATGTACTCACTCATAAGTGGATACTAGAGGTAAAGCAAAGGATAACCAGACTACAACCCACAGCTCCAGAGAAGCTGGCTAACAAAGAGGACCCTAAGAGGGACACAGCCCAGCAAATGAGAAATAGATGAGATCTACATGAGCAAACTGGGAGTGAGGGAGGGTAACGGAGGACAAGGAATGGGGAATGAGAACACAGGGGAAATGGAAGGTTTGAGTTGGAACAGGAAAAGAGTGGAAGAGCAAGGAAAGAGATACCATGATAAATGAAGACATTATGGGAATAGGGAGAAACAGGGTGCTAGGGAAGTTCCCAGGAATCCACAAAGATGACCCTACCTTAGACTACTGGCAATAGTTGAGAGGGGACCTGAACTGGCCTATTCCAGTGATCAGATGGCTGAATACCCAAACTGTCATCATAGAGCCTTCATCCAGTGACTGAGGGAAGCAGATGCAGAGATCCATAGCTGGGCTACAGGCTGAGCTCCAGGAGTCCGATCAATGAGAGAGAGGAGGGATTTTATAAGCAAGGGATATCGAGACCATGATTGGAAAAAGCACAGGGACAAATAGCCAAACTAGTAGAAACACATGAACTGTGGACCAATAGCTGAGGAGCCCCCATGGTACTTGACTAGGCCCTCTGGATAGGCCAGACAGTTGTTTAGCTTGAACTGTTCAGGGGGCCCACAGGCAGGGGGATCAGGATCTGTCCCTGGTGCATGAGTGGGCTTTTTGGAGCCTAGTGCCTAAGGTGTGACAGCCTAAGCAGCCTTGGTGAAGGGGGGAGGGGCTTGGACCTGCCTCAACTGAATGTACCAGGCTCTGCTGACTCCCCATGGGATGCCTTGCCTTGGAGGAGGTGGGAAGGGGGGTGGTTTAAGGGGGAAGGCTGGGGAGTGTGAAAAGGGAGGAGGGGGGATCTATGGTTGGTATGTAAAATGAATTGAAAAATTCTTAATAATAATAAAAAGGGAAAAAAAACAAAACAAACAGCTGCCAAGAAAGTTTTATATATATATATATATATGTGTGTGTGTCTTTATATATATATATATATATATATATATATATATATATATATATATGCAAGAAAGTTATTGGGGTAAACTCATGTGAAGGAATATGTAGAGAGAGTTAAAAAACTGGGACAACTATCATACCATGATGCAGGACTAATTCCTAAAGAAGGAGATGTAAGCAAGATCTTAGACTGCAATGCAGTTGTACAGTTTCAGCAAAATTGTTGGAGAGCCCTCAAGCCAAAAATGGCTATTAGAAGAATCCAGGTCTCCATGGAATGGTCTTCATTAGTATTCTTGCCTTGTTCATTCAGTACTTGGGAGCCATCCATGGGAACTGTGGCTTTGGCAGGAAAATAATAATGGATTAAGGAATGCAGCAGCTGGGCACTTGGCCAATTACACTCCTTTTGGTTAGACATTTTAGAGGCACTTTGTGGTCGACACCACAATAACTAAATTCAACACTGGTTGCCAGAACACTATGGGCCAAAAACATATCTTCAAAGCTATATGCATATATAGCTAATATGGGTAGCTATCAACCTCTGTTCTTGCCACTAATAAATGCTTCACCATCAATGTACAAGGAGTAAGGTTTAAGGTACAAAGTTAGAACACAAAAAGCATTAACTGATTTGGATTTAAAATGCACTGCCATATCCCAACCCTGAGCTGTTTCCCCATTCGTAGATCTAGCCCTAGTCACACACACTGTGTAGCAGCTCAGCCTGATGAGTGTTCCAGATTGCTACCCAAACTTTCCTCACACGCCCAAGCCTAGATCATATAGCAGAGCTTGTGCATGAGCCCAGGCAGACCAACCTGGGAGTCACATTTACATGCTTTCTTGGTTACTACTTAACTGGAATAACTCCCACCACTCCAATAAAAAAATCAGCACTAAGTGCCTAAAGGACTAATGTACCAACTCTTCATACCAGATTTGAAATCATCCAAGCTTGGACAACAGCAAAAACAAACCAAACTTCCACACAACAGAGTCAGCCTAGAATCTCACATCAGACACACAATCAATGAAAGAAGTCTACATGCCCAGATCAACACACACACACACACACACACACACACACACACACACACACACACACACACAAAATGAAAGAACAAGATAGTATGCTCATCCCTACATCCAACAGTCCTGTAGAAATATCCCTCAATGAGAATTACCTAGGTCAGTGGTTCTCAAGCTGTGGGTTGTGACCCCTTTGGGGATTGAATATCAGATAACCTGCATATCAGACATTTATATTATAATCCATAACGGTAGCAAACAGTTATGAAGTAGCAATGAAATAAATTTATGGTTGGGGGTCACCAAAACAGGAGGATCTGTATTAAAGGGGTACAGCATTAGGAAAGTTGAGAAAGACTGACCTAAATGTATACCAGGAAATGATTAAGACAATTCAGGATTTTAAAACTGCATTCAATAAAGAGATAGAAATACTGAAGAAAATTCAAGCTGAAATGAAGAAGTTAAAAAACATCAATAACTCAATTAGAAAACTCAGAGAAATGCTTTGCAAGAATCCATCAGGTAGAAGATAGAATATTAGTACTTGAAGATAAAGTGGAGGAATTAAATCACACAAGCAAATATGAAAAATAAAATATATAAAAGGAAATTAAAAAATCCTAAAATTCATATGGAAGCAATAAAGGCCCTGCATAGCCAAAGCAATTCTGAGCAAAAGGACCAATGTTGGAGGGATTACCACATCAGATTTCAAGCTATATACAGAGCTATAGTAATAATAAAGAAAAAAAGAGCAATGTAGTGGCAAAAAAGACATGTAGATCCATGGAACAAAATAGAAGACTCAAATATGAGTGAATGTAATTAGAATCCTCTGATTTGACAAAGATGCCAAAAATACACACTGCAGGAATGACACATTATCTTCAACAATTAATATTGGGAAAACTGGATGTTCATATGTAGAAGAATGAAATTAAAACCATGTCTACCACCTTGCATAAAATCAACTCCAAATGGATAATGGGTCAGAGAAATGTGAAACTTGAAACACTGAAACTGATAGAAAAAAAAACATAGGCAGGACCTTATAAGATAAAGGTGTAAGAAAGAAATTTCTGAATAGAACTGTATTTGCTCAGGAATTAAAGCCAATAATTGAAAAATAAGATCTCATAAAACTAAAAAGCTTCTTAAAGTAAAGCAAATAATCAATGGGGTGAAGAGGAGGTCCACAGAGTAGAAGAGAATGTTGACCAACTATATATTGATAGAGACTAATATATAAATTATACAAAGAACAACAAAACCCCAAAGTATTAGAAAACAACGATCCTAACTTAAAAATAGGTCATAGATATGAACATAGTTCTCACAATAAGAAATAAAAACATCTAAGAAATCTCTTTTAAAAAATGTTCATCATCCTTAGAAAGATGCAAATTTTCATTCTAAATGAGAAATTACTATGAGAGAAGTGCTTTAAGAGTACACACACATACACACTCTATGAAAGCAGAAGGGAACTGTTTTGAGAGATGAAGGGTGCCAATGGTGGGGGGAAGAAGGGTGGGGGGAAGAGAATGAACACAAACAAAGTCCAAATAAATATATGTATAAAAATGTCACAATAATTACTTTGTATATCACTAAAAAAAATGGGTGTGAAAAGCAGTGGCAACTAAACCATGGTGTGGTGGCTATTCTTGTCAACTTGACTATATCTGGAATTAACTAAAACCCAAGCAGCTGGGTACACCTGTGAGAAACTTTTTAACTAAATCATTTGAAGTAGGAAGACACACTTCTAATCTGTATCTTTGAGGTGGGAAGAATCATCTTTAATCTGGGCCATACCTTCTGCTGATGGTCTATATAAAGAACTTGGAAGAAGGAAGCTCTTTTTCTCTCTTTTTGCCTGTATGTCTTCATTCTGGCTAGCAAGTCCATTTCTTCACTGGCATTAGAGCCTACTTCTTCAAGATTCCTATGTACACTGAAGACAAGCTGAGATATCCAGCCTTGTGGACTGAACAAGTACTAGATTATTGGACTTTCCATTGGTAGACAGCCATTGTTGGACTAGCAGGACCACAGCCCATAAGCTACTCTAAAAAATCTCACCCTCCCACAAGCTTCTACAGTACTATATTTCCATATGGCTTTTTCAAAAGGCCTTTGGTATTAGTTAGACCTCCCCATATTCCTTTCTCTATCTTGCCATTTCATCCCTACCCTATTTAATACTTCCTGTTCTCTTTCCTACTTTCCCCTTTATAACACTATATTCTATTTCCCATTCTTTGAAAGATTCCCTCTTCCCCCATGGTCCCTTAATTAGTTCATCCTGAGTGAGGTAAAACAGACTCAGAAAGACAAGCATATCATGTTTTCCTTCAAATGTGGATGTTATCTTTAAAGATTTGGATATGTATGTTTTATTTAGAATACTTACAGATGATAGGTAATTGACAACTTTCTTAACAAATATATTTGTCAAGGTTCTCTAGAAGAACAGAACTGATAGAATAAAAATTCATATATGAAGTTTAAATGGAGTTACCCTAAAATGGGGGACCAATCACAACTAGACAGCGGACACTACCAAATAAAACCCCTACTACCAAGAATAAGTTACCTCTTTTATAACTGTTGGCCAATGAGGTCCCATAGATCCCCAAACATTATATGTAACCAATGCTATTGGTAACCCCCACTCCCCAGAACTTATCAGTAAGACCTACTGAAGATAGTACTGAAGACATCACATACCTGAGTCATAGAACATGAAGAAATCTAGCTGTTATACTATTGGAAGCTTTATCCCTACTGTTTACTCTTTATAAAGTTTCCATTCTTCAAAGATGGTTCCAAACCTCACCTTGCATGGACTACACAGATTTTTATATTTCCTGATAGTCAATGGTACATTTTAAAAATGCACTTTATTTATTTTGTATGTGTGTGTGAGAGAGGTGAGGGGGGCACATGTGGAGGACAGAGGCCCTATTCACAATAGCCAGGAAAGGGAAACAACCTAAATGCCCTTCAACAGATGAATGGATAATGAGTATGTAGTACATATACACAACGGAAATACTCTTCACTGTAAAGAAAAATGAAATCACGAAATTTATAGGTAAATGGATCAACCTAGAAAAGATTATTGCTGTGGGATGGTCTGTATGTCAAGTATGTTGCTGATTGGTCAATAAATAAATCACTGATTGGCCAGTGGCCAGGCAGGAAGTATAGGCGGGACAAGGGGAAAAATAAAGCTGGGAAGTGAAAGGCTGAGTCAGAGACACTGCCAGCCGCCAAGATGACAAACAACATGTAAAGATGCCGGTAAGCCATGAGCTATGTGGCAAGGTATAGATTAATGACAATGGATTAATTTAAACTGTAAGAACAGTTAACAAGAAGCCTGCCACGGCCATACAGTTTGTAAGCAATAAAAGTCTGTGTGTTTACTTGGTCAGGTCTGAGAGACTGTGGGACTGACAGGTAAAAGAGATTTGCTCTGACCGTGGGCCAGGCAAGAAAACTCTAGCTACAGATTATATTGAGTGAGGTGATCCACACCCAGAAAGACAAACACTACAGTTTTTTCATCTGCAGTTCCTAGTTCTAAATCTTCAGATATAAGCATAGCTACTACCCCTCTTCAAAGAAGTTTCTCTTTACAGCAAGTAGAGACCATCACAGAAAAATCACAATTCGACATAATACAGAGATCAACAGATTGTGACGAGCCCAGCCCCAGTGGATAGATCTACATCACAGCTCCTGCATCTATGGTTCAGGAACATTGCAGAAGAGGGGCAGAAAGACTAAGCACCAGAATAGTAGGAAGTCTGCTGTGAAACAGTCTCTCTTAGAAATGTCTACATAAAAAAGACTGGAACAGTGGTAATATCAATAGACATATTAACATGGAAGGGGGAAACTTCACAGGGTGACACCCCTAGAAAAAGAACTACAGGCAACTAATGACTTCTAGGAGAAGGAGAATTAACTTTTCCCAGGGATAAACTCCTTTATTGGTTGTTCAATTCAGTCATCAGCTGTAAAACAATATACAAACCACTAATAAAAATGGATTCAGCAGGTAGTATTTGTATATATAGTTGCGCACACACGAGTGCACACACATACACACACACACACACACACACACACACACACACACACACACACACACCAAATAAAATAAAAGGAAAAAAGACTATTAACTTGAGCATGGAGGGGCTGTAGGGAAGAAAGTGATGTAGTTCTATTTCAACTAAAAACATTAAAAAATAAATTCTGGGGGAAAAAGAAAATCACAGGATCAAAAAGATTCACTGCTCAATTTTGCTAAAGAAGAACCAATGCCAATGCACCTTAAAATACTCCATAAAATAGAAAGGAAAGGAACATTTCTATACTCTGTAAGTCTAGTACTTATGTGATATTAAAATCAAGTAAGGATATAAGAACAACAAAAACTGTAGAGCATTATTGCTGGTAGACATAGATGCAAAAATCCCCAATAACACAGTGATGAAGTTTGATAACACATTAAAACTATTTGTAGCTGAAGATTTCTTGTGTCCTGGCCTGCCGGCAGTCAGGACAAATCTCTCCCACTCACGTCCCCCAAGTAAACACACAGAGACTTATATTACTTATAAACTGTATGGCTGTGGCACACTTCTTGCTATCTGTTCTTATATCTTAAATTAACCCATTTCTATAAATCTATACCTTGCCACATGGCTCATGGTTTACCGGTATCTTACATCATGCTTCTCCTCCTGGTGGCTGGCAGCGTCTCCCTGCCTCAGCCTTCCACCTCCCAGAATTCTCCTCTCTCCTTGTCCTGCCTATGCTATCCTTCCTGTCTGGCTACTGGTCAATCAGTGTTTTATTTATCAGTCAATCATAGCAACATATATTCACAGCATATAGGACATCCCACAGCAACTATTACATGTTATGATCAAGTTGTTTAACTCCCAGGATGGATGGATGCCTCAACATATGCAAATCAACAAATTTAACATAATGTTACATATCTAACGCACAAGCATGCGCACGCGTGCGCGCGCGCGCGCGCGCACACACACACACACACACACCTGCATGAATGTTCAATAACATACACACACAATATCTGAAAATAAAAATGGGTTGGGGATATGACTCAATTATAGAGCTCTTACTGGTAATTTTGTGGCCCTGGGTTCAGTTCTGAGCACTGAAGAAAAAAATCTAAAATTAAGAATATATATAATCAAGATGAAAGACCTACACAATGAAACATTTAAGACACTGAAGAAAGAAACCAAAGATGATTGTAGACAATGGAAAAGCCTTCTCATGCTCATAAATTGGCAGAATTAATAATTTAAATGTGACCATATTACAAAAAGCTATCTATATACAGATCATATGCAATCCCATAAAAATACCAATGACCTTTTTCACAGAACTAAAAGAAATATATTAAAATTCATATAGACCTATTTAGGGATTGCTAAAACAATCCTGAGCAAACAGAGTGATTCTCTAGGAATCATAATATTTAATTTTAAAATACACTAAAAGCAATAGTAACAAAAGTAGCATTGTATTGGTATTAAAACAGATATGCAAACTAATGGAATGGAATAGAACATAAATATACACAGCTACAACTATCTGATTCTTGATAAAAATGCTAAAACACATTTTTTTTAAAAAAGCCCCTTTAATAGGTTTTGCTGATAAAATTGGATCTATACAAATAGAAAAATAAAACTAGTTCTTACCACGTACAATAATCAACTCAAAATGTACCAAAGACCTTAATATAAGACATGAACTTCTGAAACTACTAGTGGAAAGCTTAAGCAAAGCACTTCAAGATATAGTATTCACAGTAACTTTCTTCATATGACTCTGAAAGCCTAGAGATTTGACATGAAGATTTGACATGAAATTAAAGAGCTTCTGTGTGGCAGAGAAAGAAAGGAAGAAAACAAACAGCAACAATGATGGTGAGAATATTGGGGGGGTGGCTTTTTATACCGTTGGTGGAAATGTAAATTAGTCTAGCCATTGCATAAATCAGGAGGGAGATTTCTAAAAAAAATTAAAAATAAAAGTTAAGGAAATTAAGCCACTTGGGCTGACAATACTTCCCATAAGAACCATAGACTAACAAAATCCCTGTACCAGGCATGAGAAACCTCCTTTAAATGTTTGGGGCTAGAGAAAAGAATCTACTACCACCACTTTGCCATACAAACATAGTTCCTTACTGCATGCTGAATCTTATCCTTATACCCACAGGTAAGTGTAACTACCACCCCTCATCAAAGGAGCTTCTCTTTACAGCAATTGGAAACCATCACAGAAAACCACAACTGGACATAATGTACAGATAACAGATCTTGAGAAGCTCATTCCTAGTGGATACATCTACATCACGGCTCTTGCATCTATAGCAAGAGAATATGGCAGAAGGGAAAGAAAGATTATAAGACCCAGAATATCAGGAAGTCTCTCCTTGAAATGTTTGCATAAACAAGACTGGAACAATGGCAATATTAACCGATATGTCAACATGGAAGTGGAGAATTTTCTAGGAGTTCCATTCCTAGAAAAAGAACTACAGGCAACTAAGAATTAGCCTCTCTCAGGGACGAGCCCCTTTATTGGCTGTCTAATACACAGTGGTCAGTGTTGAAACCATATACACATAAACAACAAAAACAGATCAGCAGGTTGTATTTATATATATTTGTGCATCTGCATATATAAATATGTATTATGTATGTAACAGTAATAACCAAAGAAAAAGAAGCTTTCACCTTGAGAGAGGGGGTCATGGGAGGAAAGGGAAGGGGGAAAAATCATATAATTCTATTTCAATTAAAATATATTTTTAACAAACCTAAAAATAGAACTATCATATAAAATAGTTTTATCATTCAAGTACATATACCAAAGGAATCAAAGTCAATATTCAAAAGAGATACTTATACATTATTATTTATTGGTGTACTACTCACAACATCCCAGTTATGGAATAAATCTAGATGCTAATCAATGTAAATGAATGAAAAAATATAGCATATGTGCTCAGTGTAGTAAAATTCAGCCACAAAGATCAAAATTCTGGCATTTTCAGGAAAATGATTAGAATTGAAGATCATCATGTTAAGTGAAATAATAAATACTGAGAAAAATATGTAGCATATGTTTTCTCTCATATGAGATATCTAGGGGGAAAATGAAGGACTAGAGATGTATTTTAATGTTACTATAGCATGTGCAAGGTCTTAGGTTCAACCTCTAGTATCAGAAAAGAAGATGATGTAAAAGTAGAAGGAAGACTATTATGGAAGTAGAAAGCAGTCAAGGGGAGGAGGGAAAAGATAAGGAAGGACAGATGGGAGTGGATAGACTAAAAATATGTTGTATGCTAATATGAAAATACCATAATGAAAGCCATTTATGTATAATTAAACTGTGCTAATAAAACAAAAGTGACTAAAAATTCCAACAATTATTGGTTACAGAATAAACAGAAATACCAAAGTAGAAACAGCTGGAAATGCCAATAAGAACATGTAATCACACGTGAGCCAATATCAATATCATCATGGATACAACAAAGAAACAGCCACTTCTGAAATGCTGCTGGCCAACAACTACAATATTTTACTTACTGAATGATAAAGTTAAATCTGAGCAGATTGCATTAGGAATTGTAGTAAAGATAACACAGATTCTACTTTTGGACAGCGAAGAATAAGAGTAAGAAATTGAAAATCATTCAAATTAGGCAATTATAGAAGGGCTTTGGAGTGGCCTAGTCAAGAGCCTGGCAAAATTACTTATCCAAAAGCAAAGACAAAATGAAAAGTTGTCAAAAATACCCCTTCATGACATCAGATTATAAGCCAAAATGAAACAATAAACTAAGAAGCATTAATTAGACTCTGGCCAGGGAAGCAGGTAGGCTAAGTGCAGATATTCAATTTTTAAACCTCTCCTCCAAATCAAAATCCAATCTCCCACTCTCATCCCCACCTCTGTAGCAGACTACTTGCTCTGGCCTCCACTTCTCTGTCACCACCTCCAGTAGATCACAAAAAAACTCCTTCTTCAAACTTTCTTCCCTGACTCATCCCATTGTCCCAGTCCCAATTCCAGCAGGCAATCCCTCTGAACCCACAGGCCACACTTTCCAGGTAATCAGTTAGCCTGTCAGCAGATTTTTACCTCTCCCTCCATTCCTTCAAGTCTAATGCCCAAGTCTCACCCCCAGCTCTGTAGGATACCACCTGCTGTGGCTTCTCCTCACTCTCTGCTCCCATTACCAGGGGACTAAGAAGATCCTGGTGGAACACCCTGCTTTCCACCCTCCTGTGGTCCCCCTCAGCCTCCCACCTCCTGTGGGAGCCCATCCTCGGGTTCCTTGTGGCTTTACCCAGCAGGTCCGCATAGAAGATGATTAGATCACGGGCCTAAGTGCAGGTGTCTGAGATGGTCTGCACTTGGCTGTGCTGGGGGAGGAGGTCTTTTGCTCCACCCCTTGACGCCTCTATAAAAACCCTGGGGCAGAGACAGGCCCTTTGGAATAGGTTCCAGGCCCTCTCGAGGCTATCCTTTATTTTCTATCTGTTTATCTCCGCAAGATTCTCCGCAATAAATCCTTCTATCTAATATTTCCTGGTGCTCGCACTCAAGAAAACTCTGGGGAACTGTGGGGGTGGTTGGGTAAACGCCCCACAGAATGACGCCATGAACAGGGACTAAAGAAAAAAGAAAAAAGGGACTAAAGAAAAAAAAGGGGGGACTAAAAAAGGGGGGACTAAAGACAATTGAACAGGGACTAAAGACAAAGTAATAGGAACTAAAGATAAAGGAAAATAATAGTTTTATTACAGAGTTTTTGGCGAAAGTGCTGAGTTCAGCCCTGCCAGTGGATAAGGCATGCCGGTGTTATGGAAAGTATATATTTTTTATATATATTGAGAGGCAGGGGTTTTATCCTCGAGAGAAAAGGAAAGCGGACTGGAAGGATGTCCGATGCTGCAGCGAAATTCTCTTCTGTCAAAATTTTCTATCTTCTATCCCTTTCTCAATTTCTATCTGTGAAAAATAAGTATAAGGCATAGGGTAGTAATACAGTGTAGGAAAAACTTAGAAGTGTAAGATTGTGTAGAAAAAAATTAGGCAACTAGACAGAAAAACTCTTCAATTTTCTAACTTTGGGGGCTATGAATGCAAACTGGGGGGAAAATCTTTCTTTGGGTTTTATGGGTAGTAAAAAAGCTCTTTGAGCTTATGGGGAAGAAAAAGTTTCCTATGGAAGCTTTTGACCTGAGGACAGCTGAAATGCTGTCCAAGTGGCAGGAGAAGGTAACTTCTCCCTGAGGCAATAATGGGGGTGTAAAAAGCCAAAAAATTTAAAGTTGGGAAGTTTTGGGAAAAGTTGGTCTTTCTCTTTGGGAAAAAAAAAATCTTTCTCTTAACTAAAAGCTTTTCTTGGAAAATTTTTGGGGAAAAAAATCTCTCTAAAAAGCCTTCATCTTTCTCAAAAGCTCTTAAACTTGAAAACTAAAGCCTTTAACTTTCTCAAAAGGGCAAAAATTAGAATCGCCTGAAGATATTAGTATGGGGACCACCTGTGATTAGCTCTAAGGGAAAACAACAAACCTCTTAAGACAGCAAAACCTCTCCAAGTTCTTTCAAGCTTTAAAAATCCTCCCTTCAATGCAGGAGGTAGGGACAAGTTCCTAAAAACCTCTTCTAAGCTCTGTCTCTTCAAGCTAGTAAAAGACAGTGGGTCAGAGTACCCTGAGGGAAACGCTTGGAAGAGTGTGGGTAAAGAGCTACAGAGAGCCCAAAAGGGCAGGAAACTTTACCTGAGAAAAGCAAAAAAGCCAAGCTTTTCAGTTACAGCCAAGCTGAGGCATCAAGAGTTTTGTTTCTGAGTGAGTGTTTCAGAATGAAAAGGTGCTCCTAATGGTCCTAATGCAAAGATCCCCTGAAGCAATGCAAACTGTTAGCATTGTATCCTCGCTTCTGACCAAAAACCCAGAGGCCACTGGCCAGCGTCTCTGAGTTGGAGTGCATTTCGGGGATACTAGGGTTCCTGCAGTGGTAAACTTCCTGGAGCACAGAGCTGAGATAGGAAGGTGCAGGACCCAGGGGAAGATTGCCAATGAACAAAACTAAAGCCAGTGGGAACAGCACAGTTGTCCACTTTCCTACAAGTCCCGGGTTGATAGGTCCACAGCTGCAAAAAGAAATCTGAGAAAAGCTTTCCTATTAGAGTAAGGACCTTTCTGGGAAAACAGTAAAGACGAACTGTGTCTGAAGCAGTTGTGCTGCTGAGTCAGAATGCTGTCTGGGGAAAGAGCCCAGCCAGGGCAGAACAGAACTATCCAGGAGTAAAGCCTTCTTTTCTGTCAGAAAGCACCTCTTTGAGAAAAGCTTTGTTTCAACTGACTCCCGTGAGATGAGGGGGAGTGTATCCCTGAGGGGTGATTGCCTCTGGCATAAGCTCTGCCTTTGAGCACCCAGACAAACAAATGCAACCCACTGGGGGACTGGGCCAGGTGAAGGTCTGATAAGGCAAAACACCTGTCCTAATGGGAGTTTAGAAATAGCAAAAACCTCCCTTGTTAGATTTTCAGTCTGTATGCAAACCACACAGACCCCAAAAACAAACGGACAAAAAGCCCCTACCTTCAGTAGCAGGGAAAGCCGCCACTGTAGTGTCGGAAACTGTTTCTGGGGTAGAGGGGATAAACTGAGACCAAACTGGGAACTGTCTAGGAGAAAGACTCTGAAGAAACAGAAAAGGGACATAATCCTCCCCAGAAAAATATGACCTGAAAAAGCTGCTAGAATTTGAGGCAGATTGGGGGGAGAAAAAAAAGCCCCTACTTCCAAAGGCAGCTAGCAGAGGTACAGAGCCGCAGATACCTGAAGCTTTGCATCTGGGGAAGGAAGGAACAAGCAAAATGAGATAGATCAGTGGGAGAAAATCTCTCCGAAAGAGCTATGGAAAAGCTGTAGTACATGATCTTGTTTTTCACTGACTGGCTAAGGCAAACACAAGCCCCGAGGAAAGTTGCTATCAGAAATTGCCCACCTCAATGCGGGCTAACGAGGCAGGTGCAGTTCTGATTTGGGGGCCAGTGTCAAATAAAGGAGAGACACCTGCTAAAGCCAGTTGAGGAGAGAATAGGAATCTCCCAATGTCCCATAATTGAAAATGTAAAATGTTTGTTCAAATCTCCCGTTGCAAAAGCAAAAAACTTTGTTCAAACCTCCCGGGCAAGAATTTGTAAGCAAGTCTGGTAAAAAAGAACTTAGAAGTTGACTCTCAGACCCAAAAAGAACTATGGGAAACGACTGATATAAGGGAAATGATATAAAGGACTGATATAAGGGACTGATATAATTATGGACTGATATAAGGGAAATGCATTCTGGGAAAGGTAGTTTTTCCACTAAAGATGGCGACATTGCCCTGAAACACTTTTGTCAGCTCGAAAATACGTTCATGGTAAACTTAAAATACAGCTTTTAAAAGAATAAGGAGGAAAATCATCTAAGAGTTTAAGTGTCAGTTCCAATGAAACATTGAAAGGATACGGAACTAGGCACTTCGCGGTTTGGGGGTTAGTAAAATGCCTTATTTACCCTAATAGCTGTGCAAAGTTTTTACGGTAGTTGGATGACAAAAGCTACCTTTAAGAGCAAACAAGCCACTTTAAAATCCTTAAAGCAAGAGAGAGCAGTTTTATACACTGAACATTGTCTTAGATATGAAGTAACTTACGTGAAATTAAAAATTATTTACTTCTTGAACAAACAGCCTGCAATGAGTGATTCCTTTGCAAATCTAATTAAGGAGACAAGGAAACAGACATTCAAAAAGAAATGACTGCTTTATAGATGAGAAACTTCAGAAAATCTAGCTGTCTTACAAAAAGTTGCTTCACCTGAAAGTTCCTTATAAGAAATCAATGCTAAATATTACAGCTGCTAATAACATCAGGAGTTAAAGCTAATGAAGTGAAAATACTAAATACAGTTCGGAGCTGTGCCACTTTAGGCTTTACTCGCTCCTTTAGAAAAATACTTTATATCATCTAATAGCTGTGCAGTATTTGGCAAAGAGCTTACAGCAGCTAAATACGGTAATTTCACCCTCAGAGTGAAGTGAAGTTTTTTGGTAGAGCAAACCAAAAGTACTGCTGTAATAGAAATGTTTGTCTGAATTGAACCACTTAGGGGGACTATTATGAATTTGGGTGAAGGGACAGCCTCTAGTTAAAAACCGTTTACCGCTGACAGTGCATCTCTGCCGGTCCAGAAAGGCTGAGAGAACTGGCAACTTTGGAGTGTGGCTTCATCCTAGGAAGGTTACAGTCCCCTAGCAACAAGTATCACAACTCTATAACAACACTCACTAAATCCCAGTGCTTTATAACAAAGCTAACTATAAACTCTAAACTTTAGAAATAATGTACGTACATCCTGTCTAGTTAAGAGAATCTTTCTAATAGAGATAGTAATAATAAAGAGTAAGAAATAGAAAAAGATGAAAATAAGATATGTGAGTTTGTAAAAATTCTCTTGTTAGATCTCTGTGTTAAGAAATCTTTAGGTGTTTGCTAGGTTAAATATATGCTAATGGTAGCCCTATATAAGTTTGTAAAATAGATCTATAGAGTTCCTTTAAGAATATAAGTTTGCAAGAAATATCTAAGTCTTAAGACATGTAGTAATAAGCTTGTAAGAAGTAAAGATACTAATTGTAAATGTAAGTTTAAATAAGAAATATGATAAGTATGTAAGAAGTAATAAGAAATATATTTGCTAAAGTAGTTCTATAGTTTCCTTAAGGAGTATAAGTAGATGTTAATACGTTATATGTGAGTTTGTAAAATGTTGAATGTGAGTCTAAATGCCTTGCAAGGCAAAAAATGTTATATGTGTGTTTGTAAAGTATAAATGTTAAGTGTGAGTCTATTCTTAATGTATATGGTTGAAAGAACCTGAGACACGGAAGGAAGTGTCCTAGTAGACTGCAAAGTAGTCAGTCTGAGCAATTTTCAAAAGCTCCAGAAGCCGCTAAGAAGCTAAGAATGGCGGACGCGAGAACCAGCACAAGGCATCCGCAGCTGAGATCCATGGAAAATCGACGCAACACAGAAAAATCTGAGCTAACATCAAAAACGGTGCGGTTTAGAATACTACTGTACCTAAAAAGGTCCCTGGCTTGAGAATAAGTTCAGAGACGCTTGTTTGAACAAAAATTGTTAACTGCAAAAAGTTTTGGTTGAAAAATGTCTCTTCATATTTTGAAGTGAAAGCCTAATACCAGAATTTGTTTGAACTTTTTGAACTTAAAATGAGATAAAACTACAAAAAGATTTTGGTTATGGATTTCTTCATATTTGGAAGGCTCGTACCAGAATTTATCATTTGAATTTTGGGACTTAAGAAATGAAATGAACAGTAGAGATTTCATTGCAATGGGACAATTTTGAGTTTATTTATAGTAATGACCTAGGAACTGTTTGCTGGAATTGGGTAAAATGGAACTGTTTAAATGAAGAAATTTATTTCTACCTAGAATCAAGATGCAGTTTTGTGTATGCATATATGCTTTATTAACTGGTGATTCATGAACTGTTTTGTGGAACTGTTTATGTAAAAATGAAATTACTTACAGAACTGGTTTTGTGTTATAAATGGAACTGTTTAAATGGAAAAGTTTGGTTTTCTAACTAGGCTTGAGATTTTGCTTAAATTATAAAGAAAAGGGGGAGAGTTAATATTCCTTAGTCTAATTTCAAAAGTTTGAGTGGATTAATGTCATGTTTTGTTAGTAAGAAATGCAAATGGGGTATATTAAGAGACTACTTTTAAAGTGTAAAGAGTTTTATTAAGAAACTGCTTTTGGATGTTTTGCTAAGTTTTCAAAGTGTTAATGGTTAGATTGAGAAGATTACTTTTCAATATGGGTTTGTAGGAATTGTATGAATTTGGGTTCTTCTAACTAGGTTTGAGATTTTGTTTAAAAAATTATAAAGAAAAGGAGGAGTTATGAGATTGAATTGTGTTTGCAGAAATTATGTTTAACCTATTGATATTAATGCACCCTGGTTTTGTGGAGTTAAGGAAATATTTAAGTTTGATGTGAATACATCGAAGTTTTTCCTATGTTCTGTTAGCAAGAAAATTCAAATTGAGTTAAAGTTGTAAGATGGAGAAAATTGTTAACTATATATAGCACCATATATGCTAATTCAAATGGTTCTGTTAAGAGTTTGCTTTGAGTTGTAAGATTGAGAGAATTGTGACTATGTATAGCAATATTTATGTTAACCTGTTAATGGTAATGATGAAGCTAAGGGATTCTTTAAGTTTGTAGTCGCCTTAAGAGTTTTTGGTTTAGAAAGGGCTTGAGGCAGCTAAGACTGCTGTAGTCACCTTGGACCTAATTCAAAAGAGAAATGCCATCTTTATCATCCTCTACTCCCATACTGGGAGGTGTAACAGCTATGGAGATTGCTATAAGCCATTAATAGTTATTTTTTATATATTAAGAAAGGGGGACCTGTGGGAGCCCATTCTCGGGTTCCTCGTGGCTTTACCCAGCAGGTCCGCATAGAGGATGATTAGACCACGGGCCTGAGTGCAGGTGTCTGAGAAGGTCTGCACTTGGCTGTGCTGGGGGAGGTCTTTTGCTCCACCCCTTGGCGCCTCTATAAAAACCCTGGGGCAGAGACAGTCGGGCCGGTTGGAATAGGTTCCAGGCCCTCTCGAGGCTATCCTTTATTTTCTATCTGTTTATCTCCGCGATATTCTCCGCAATAAATCCTTCTAGCTAATATTTCCTGCTGCTCGCACTCAAGAAAACTCTGGGGAACTGTGGGGGTGGTTGGGTAAACGCCCCACAACCTCCAGCCAACCCCCATTGTTAAGTCTCAGTTTCCAGTACCTAGTAACAAATTTTACCTAGAAACCCCAGTGGCCACACCTATGAGGACCCAAAAAGAATTCCCTACCAGGCAACACACAGCAATCATACTCTCCTAAGAAACAGAAACTAAGGAACAGAAACACCCACCAAACAAAGACAAGACCAGATATCAGCACCTAGAATTACAATCTTCCCAAACTCAGATGCTTAGATTCCAGTGTAAAAACATAATAACAACCAGGACAATATGTCCCCACTAGAGTCCAGAAACCCTACCACAGCAGGTTCTATATATTACAACATAACTAAAGCACAAGAAAAAGACCTTAAAACCACCTGTATGAAGATGGTAAAGGTCCTTAAAGAGGAAATTAATAAATCTCTTAAAGAAATCTATGAAAACACAAACAAACAGTGGGAGGAAATGAATAGAACAGCTCAAGACCTGAACATGGAAATAGAAACAGTAATGAAAACCCAAACTGAGGGAAATCTGGAAATGAAAAATTTAGGAACTTGAACAGGAACCTCAGAGGCAAGCCTCACCAACAGAATACAAGGGATGGAAGAGAGAATCTCAGGCATTGAAGGCATGACAGAGGAAATGGATACTCAAGTCAAAGAAAATGTTAAATCTATAAAAATAATCCTACAAAGCATCCAGGAAATCTGGGACAGTATGAAAAGACCAAATCTAAGAAAAGTAGGAGTTGAGGAAGGAGAAGAAACCCAGGTAAAAGGCACAGAAAATACTTTCAAAAAAATCATAGAAGAAAACTTCCCCAACATAAAGGAGATGCCTTCTTTACAAGAAGCATACAGAACACCAAACCAAATAGATCGAATCAGAAAAGAAAGTCCCTTTGGCACATAATAGTTAAAACAAAGAATGAATATTAAAAGCTGCAATGGAAAAAGAACAAGCAACATATAAAGACAGACCTATTAGAATTGTACCCAATTTCTCAATGGAGACTCTAAAAGCCAGAAGGGCCTGGACAGATGTGTTGCAGACTCTAAGAGACCACAGATGCCAACCCAGACTACTATACCCAGCAAAACTTTCCATCACAATAGATGGAAAAAATGGGACACTCCATGATAAAACCAAATGTAAGCAATTATCTATCTACAAATCCAGCCCTAAGAAGGAGCTAAAAAGAAAACTCCAACCTAAAGAGGTTCACTACATTCAAGAAAACACAAGAAAAAAATAAAATAACCCCAGACCAGCAAAGCAAAAGAGGGGAAACACCACACACATGCATGCACACATGCACACACACATTCACACCACCATAACAAAATAACAGGAATCAACAAATGCTGCTCACTGATATCTCTTAATATTAATGGTCTCAATTACCCAGTAAAAAGACACAAACTAACAGGATTGATGTGAAAACAGGATCCATCCTTCTGCTACATCCAAGAAACACACCTCAACATTCAGGATAGACAACACCTCAAGGTAAAAGGATGAAAAAAGATATTCCAAGCAAATGGACTTAAGAAGCAAGCTAGGGTTGCCACCACAATATCTGACAAAATAGACTTCAACCCAAAACTAATCAGTAGACATAGGAAAGGGCATTACATAACCATCAAAAAAAAAAATCCACCAAGTGAACACTGCGATTCTTAACATCTATGCTTCAAACACAAGGTCACCCAAGTTTGTAAAAGAACACTACTATAGTTTAAATCACATATTGATCCTCACACACTGATAGTGGGAGAATTCAATGCCTCACTCTCACCAATAGACAGATCATCCAGACAAAAACTAAACAGAGAAATGCAGGAGCTAACAAATGTTAGAAACCAAATGGACCTAACAAATATTTACAGAACATTTCACCCAAACACAAAGGAAAATACTTTCTTCTCAGAACCTCATGGAACTTGCTCAAATGGACCTTATACTCAGACATAAAACAAGTCTCAACAAGCACAAAAAAGTTGAAATAACACTCTGCATCCTATCTGACAACCACATATTAAATCTGGATATCAACAACAATAGAAACAACAGAAAGCTTACAAACTCAAGGAAACTGAAGTCTCTACTCAATGAAAAATGGGTCAAGTCAGAAATTAAGAAATTAAAGACTTTCTGGAATTAAATGAAAATGAATAACAACATACACAAATGTATGGGACACAATGAAAGTGGTTCTAAGAGGCAAGATCACAGCATTAAGTGCCTGTATAAAAAAAAATTGGAGAGATCTCATATTAGTAATTTAACAGCACCCCTGAAAGCTCTAGAACAAAAAAAAAGTCACACACAAAAGGAGTATATGGCAAGAAATAATCAAACTCAGGACTGAAATCAATAAAATAAAAACAAACAAAAAATACAAAGAATCAATGAAACAAAGAGTTGGCTCTCCGAGAAAATCAGTAAGATCAACAAACCCTTACGCAAATTAACTAACTAAAAAGCAGAGGGAGAATATCCAAGTTAATAGAATTATGAGTGAAAAGGAGGATATATGACCAGCTACCATGGAAAACCACAGAATCATGAAGACATAATTTAAAAACCTGTACCTCATCAAATTGAAAAAAATCTAAAAAAAAAAAATGGATAATTATCTTGATAGGTACCACTTACCAAAGTTAAATCAAGATCAGACAAGCAATTTAGACAGAACTATAACCCCTAGTGAAACAAAAGTAGTCATTAAAAGCCTCCCAGCTAAAAAAATCCTAGGACCAGATGGTTTTAGCACAGAATTCAACCAGACTTTCAAAGAAGAGTTAACAGCAATACTCCTCAAATTATTCCACAATAGAAACATAAGGAATACTGCCCAATTCATTTTATGAGGCCACAGATACCCTGATACCCAAACCACATAAAAACCCAACAAATAAAGATCATTACAGCAAATAGATCCATACTTATCACCCTGCACAAAACTCAACTCCAAATGGATCAAAGACCTCAACATAAACCACATACACTGAACCTGATTGAAGAATTAAGTGGAGAATAGCCTCAAACTCATTGGCACAAGAAAAGATGTTTTGGACAGACCACTGTTAGAATAGGCACTAAGATCAACAACTAATAAATGGGACCTCATGAAACTGAGAAGCTTCTGCAGGGCAAAGGACACTGTCATTCTAACTAAGTGGCAGCCTACAGAATGGGAAAACTTTTTGCCAACTACACACCTGATAGAAGGCTAATATCCAAAATATATAAAGAACTCAAAAACTTAGATATCAAGAAAACAAAGAATCCAAGGGTGAAGATGCCTCATAACTGAGCATGTTTAAAGTTCAATTCTTGTCTCCCTCTTATGTTACGTTTCTATGCTCCTAAGGGCAGTAAATGGGTTGTACTCCTAGCACAGAGTAGGCATTCATTACTAAACAAAGTATGAGGAATACAGGAAAACAGATTAATAGAGCAAAAATATGACTAACAAAGCAGTCACCAGTGAGTCCTGCCAAACAACTAAGCCTAAAGTCACCCTCAAGGCCATTCAACAGATGCACAACAGAGAAGCCATCAATTTCCTTTCTTACTCAGAACATCTCCTTCATTATCAGCCACTCGTTGCCTAGAACCCGCAGGTGTGTGGCACAGGATAGGTTTTCCAAGATTTTTTTCATTGCTGTTAGTCTTTGCTTAGAACGATAGAAGTTTTATGTACAGCTCAGATAAACATGAGGGGTACCTGGTGTTGTAGAAAAGGTCATAGTGGGACTCAACTGGTGGATCTCTGATCACCAGGTAAAGAATCCTAAGAGCAAAGAGGTTTATTGTTCCAGAAGCTTAGTCTTCAAGCCCCAGATTTGAAAGGCAGAAAACACAGCTGCCAGACAGCAGACACTGAATGGATATTTTGTTGTCATTCTCAGAGTTGACAAACAGGGGCAGAATTTTACTTTTGAGACTCCTGAGACAGACACCAAGACAAGGAAGTTACCTATTTGTCCCAGTTTGTATTTTCAAGAAAGAACTGGGAGGAACACACGGTAGAAGTCCCCAGACTCTACCACTCCAGTGAACATTCTGTTCATCACATTACTTATGAGACAATGTATGTATGACTTCTTTAATATTGTGGTAAATCATATTTTCTTTTCATGGTTGTTCTATAATAGGGAAGACTTGGAAGTCCCAATATTGGCCCAAAGTGCTTATATTACTTCTGCTTTGTAGTCACTTACCTAATGTAAAATGAACTGCTTTTAAGTTTTAACCACAGTGTATCCTGACAAGGTCAACACCTTACTAAAAAGCAACAATAAAATAAGACCACTATATGGGAATAGACTATTGAAGTGTTCCCAAATAGGAGAGCTCAGAGTTTTTATTCAGTAATTAAATAGTAAAATTTCCAACTTTTTTTTTTTCATGAAACTTGCTGGTGGTGTATTATGTTCATTTAATACATAACATTTTGGACAATAATTTTGTTTAAATCCTTACTAATCCTTACTAATAAAGTATTCACTAGAGCATTATTCAGAGTTAATATTCAATTCGTGCACTAAATGAATGTCGTTTCCAGTAGTTTTAAGAGGTTCTTCAGAGTTTTTTTCAGAACAGAAAGAAAGGTTTCTAATCTACCTTCTCCCAAGACTTATTCTGCAACTATGTTGACAGCC
Organism: Peromyscus eremicus; assembly: GCF_949786415.1. Lineage (NCBI taxonomy): Eukaryota > Metazoa > Chordata > Mammalia > Rodentia > Cricetidae > Peromyscus > Peromyscus eremicus. The sequence goes on from NC_081439.1 coordinate 133,746,819, forward strand.
TTGCTCTGAGAGGAGCACACTAAGGGTAAAATCTGGTCAGAGAACATTTGTAAAAATGAGATAGAAATAAGGCAGCGCTGTAAATTCTTGCAAAAGCAGGGTTCCTCCCTCAGCTTCATGGCTGAGCAAAGTGAGGCATGCTGAACTCTAGAGGACAAATGAGTGACAAGATTCAAGGCTGGAAGGTCTGAGTTTGAAACCATGTATACTGGGCGTCAGTCTCAAGCCCAGCTTGTTCCAGCTCTTTCACAGTGTTAGGCCCAACTGGCCCTATACTGATCTCCGTGAGGACTGTGTCGCAAAACTAGCACAAATCGTGACGATAGCCTTGCGGAAAGGCAGGAGTGTCTTCCTCAGCCAGTGTAAGGTGAGTACTATCACCCAGGGATGGGGATTGAAGCCACCACTGCCCACTGTGCCAGGCCCCAAAGCACAAGACTAGGTGAACCCGTGGGTCCTGGCTACCTAAGACACCCCTTCACAGACCCGAGTGGCGGCACCTACCTGGGCTGGTGGTCGCGATTCAGAAGTTTGCGGAGACAAAAGCAAGCAAAGAAGGCTGAAGTGAAGCCTTGTCGCTCCTTTTGCTTTTTACTACCCAGCCCCCAAGGCAGTCTGGCTCCCGTTCCCCTCCCCCCAGGCTGCTCTAGCCTTGCGGAGGACCTTAAGGCCCCGCCCCGCTCCTTCCGGCCGTGCACAGTGGGAGCGTCACGGGGGCGCATTTAAAACTAGGTAGGTTCCAGAAAGATCAGTCAACGGCTCTAGTTTCATTGAACAATTTTGGAGGTATAATAAGAGAAAGATGGGTCCAGGATATTAAAATACATGTAAAACTCGGGTTGACTGCCTGCTATTTCTGTGCTCTTCTATAATCTTCTGGTTATGTTTGTTCTAACAGTAACTTACTGAGATTTTGTAAGAACTAAATTTCTTACATTATCCTTCCACATGTCACATATCCCTCACTACTGGATTTCCATAAATTCAGATGAACATTTTGAATCAAAGGTCCAGCTACAGTGCTAATATAGTGAGCCTTAGAAGAGGAATAAACCACAAGGAATGAACAACCTTGTGAGAATGAAATTTAATAATATTGCATAATAGAAAAACTAAGAAATGGATCGTAAAGTAATCTGTCATAAAGGCACGAAAGAAAATAGTTTGCGGATTCAACATCAACAGAAGAAGAAAAAGTTTTCATTATGACTGAGGCTTTTAATATTCCTCTGTGGTTTTTATCTTGGAATTCTTCCTGTCTACAGTTGTTTATTTGGAAAATTGATAATCTTTTTTTTTTTAATTTTTATTTTGCAATACAATTCAGTTCTACATATCAGCCACAGATTCCCTTGTTCTCCCCCCTCCCCCCCTCACCTTTCCCCCAGCCCACCCCCCATTCCAATCTCCTCCAGGGCAAAGCCTTCCCCACAGACTGAGATCAACCTGGTGGACTCAGTCCAGGTAGGTCCAGTCCCCTCCTCCCAGGCCGAGCCAAGGGACCTTGCATAGGCCCCAGGTTTCAAACAGCCAACTCATGCAGTGAGCACAGGACCCGGTGCCTCTGCCTGGATGCCTCCCAAACAGATCAGGCCAATCAACTGTCTCACCCACTCAGAGGGCCTGATCCAGTTGGTGACCCCTCAGCCATTGGTTCATATTTCATGTGTTTCCGTTTGTTTGGCTATTTGTCTCTGTGCTTTATCCGACCTTGGTCTTAACAATTCTCGCTCATATAAACCCTCCTCATTCTCGTTAATTGGACTCCCAGAGATCCACCTGGGGCCTAGTCATGGATCTCTGCATCCAGATCCCTCAGTAGTTGGATGAGGTTTCTAGCACGACAGTTAGGGTGTTTGGCCATCCCATCACCAGAGTAGGTCAGTTCGGACTGTCTCTCGACCATTGCCAGCAGTCTGTTGTGGGGGTATCTTTGTGGATTTCTGTGGGCCTCTCTAGCACTTTGTTTCTTCCTATTCTCATGTGGTCTTCATTTACCATGGTCTCCTATTCCTTGTTCTCCCTCTCTGTTGTTGATCCAGCTGGGATCTCCCACTCACCCAAGCTCTCTTTCCCTCGACCCTCGCCCTTCACTACCCCCACTCATGTCCAGGCTGTTCATGTAGATCTCATTCCATTTCTCTGTCATTGGGCGATCCCTGTGTCTTTCTTGGGGTCCTGTTTTCCAGGTAGCCTGCCTGGTGATGTGAGTAGCAGTCCAGTCATCCTTGTTCCACATCTAGTATCCTGTTATGAGTGAGTACATACCATGTTTGTCTTTCTGAGTCTGGGATACATCACTCAGGATGATTTTTTCAACCACTTTGGAAATCAATATGGCGATTTCTTAGAAAATTGGGAATCCATCTCCCCCAAGATCCAGCTATACCACTCTTGGGCATATACCCAAGGAATGCTCAACCACACCACAAGAGCACTTGTTCAGCTATGTTCATATCAGCGTTGTTTGTAATAGCCAGAACATGGAAACAACCTAGATGCCCTTCAACTGAAGAATGGATAAACAAAATGTGGTACATATACACAATGGAATACTACTCAGCAGAGAAAAACAATGACATCATGAGGTTTGCAGACAAATGGATGGACCTAGATAATCTTTTTTTTAACTCAATTTAGATATTCCTCTGTGATTCCTGCACTATAATTTCTATATAAATGTATATTTTCCTTTTCCATTGAGTCCATATGCCTCATTTACCAATTATTCTGGATTATAATTTCTCTTTCTGTATATCTCTACCTTGCAGTGAACAAGCAGCATTTTGAAATTTTCTATTTTTCAAATACAAGAGAACGTTTTTATTTTTCAAACCTGATTTTCAAGCATAAGATGTATTCTTCAATTAATATTTGTCTAAGAATTGCCTAAGACCACTAAATATACACATGAAAGATTATACCCAAAATGTGAATTAATGCTAAGAAGAATAGTTAAATAAAATAAAAATCTAGATTTAATCTGGCTGGTGTTCATTCATGCAACAAATATTGAGTCTTATTATATGTCAGCCTTTGCACTGATCTCTGAATACAAATGATGATCAAAACCAGGACATAGTTCATGCCCTTATAATTTTATGCTTAAAGAACAAATCAGTGATGATCAGGAAAATAGGAAAAAGAAAAATATTCCAGATAGAAGGGAAGCATGATCTAATGTCTAGTGATATGAAGGAACATGATAATAGTGAATGAGATCAGTAAAGATAAGAGGAAATTGATTATAAAGTCTCCCAAGAAAAGGCAAGAAGTTGACTTCTTTGAGTGTGTGTGTGTGTGTGTGTTTGTGTGTGTGTGTGTGTAAAACAACTAACATAGTGTATGACACAGAGCATATTTTAGGAATGAGTGAATATATGGATGGATTAAAACCTAGGAACAGCTGGGCATGATTTCACATACTTGTAATCTCAGCACTAAGAAGACCCAGTTAGGAACATTATGAGTTTGAGATTAGTCACTTCTACATGATGAGAACCTGTCTAAAACAAAAGACCAAAGTCCAAACAAACAACCTAGGAATAATATGTAGGATATTAAATAGAAAATATTCCCACAATTGTGTTCTTCTGTTCCTAGACCATACTAAGCTTGTTTGAATTCAACTTTCAAGATATAATATGCACATTCGTTTATTCTTCCCTTCACTGCTTATAGTCCAAGCCAGGGGTTAGAACTATTTATCTGTAAAATCATATAGTAAATATTTTCAGCTATTTTTGAGACATATACAATCTGTCTGTAACTAAATTCTAATTTATAAAGTAGCAGTAGCCACAGGTCACAGAAAATACATAAGTGAATTGTGTGGAGGTTTTCTAATAAAAGTTTATTTACAGAACCAGGAAGCAAGATTGGATCTATGGATTCTAATTTGCCTTGGGGGCTGGAGAGATGGCTCAGTGGTTAAGACCACTGGTTGCTCTTCCAGAGGTCCTGAGTTCAATTCCCAGCAACCTCATGGTGGCTCACAACCATCTATAGTGGGATCTGATGCTTTCTTCTGGCATAAAGGTGTACACGCAGATAGAGCACTCCTACATAAAATGAATAAACAAATGTTAAAAAAAAGATTTTAAAAAATTGTCAACTCTTGATCTAGGCAAAATTACCATCATGTCTTGTATGCACTACTGTAGTGAATGATATATGGGGATCATTATTTGTGACTAATATTATTTCTGTATTCTGTTTTAACATCTTAGTTTTATTAGCATTTTATTGAAATTTCAATTGTCTTTTTTTTTTGGTTTTTTGAGACAGGGTTTCTCTGTATAGCTTTGGTGCCTGTCCTGGATCTCACTTTGTAGACCAGGCTGGCCTCGAACTCACAGAGATCCACCTGGCTCTGCCTCCCGAGTGCTGGGATTAAAGGCGTGCGCCACCACTGCCCGGCTCATCTTTTTTTTATTATTATTAAGAGATTTTTCTATTCATTTTACATACCCACCACACATTCCCCTGTCCTCCCTCCTCCTACCCCTCAGCCTTCCCTCTTAACCTACCCCCAGTTCCCACCTCCTCCAAGGCAAAGTCTCCCATGGGGAGTCAGCAAAGCCTAATACATTCAGTTAAGGCAGGTCCAAGCTCCTCCTCCCTGCACCAAGGCTGTGCAAAGTGTCTCACCATAGGCATTGGGCTCCAAAATTCCTGCTCATGCACCAAGGATGGGTCTTGATCCCACTTCCTGCCTGGGAACCCCCTGAACAGTTCAAGCTAAACAACTGTCTTGCCTATCCAAAGGGTCTAGTCCAGTACCATGGATGGGCTCTTCAGATATTGGTCCACAGTTCATGTGTTTCCACTAGTTTGACTGGCCGTCTCTGTACATTTTCCCATCATAATCTTGATGGCCCTTGCTCATAGAATCCCTCCTCCCTCTCATCGATTGGACTCCTGGAGCTCAGCCTGGTGCCTGGCCATAGATCTTTGCATCTGCTTCCATCAGTCACTAGAGGAGGGTTCTATGATGACAGTTAGGGTATTCAGCCATCTGATCACCAGAGTAGGCCAGCTCAGGCACCCTCTCGATTATTGCCAGCAGTCTAAGGCAGGGTAATCCTTGTGGATTCCTGGGAACTTCCCTAGCCCTCTGTTTCTCCCTATTCCCATGATGTCTTCATTTATCATAGTGTCTCTTTCCTTGCTTTCCCACTCTGTCCCTGTTCCACCTCAAAGCTCCTGTTCCCCTATGTTCTCATCTCCCACCCCTTGCCCTCCATTACCCCCCTAACCCCCAGTTTGCTTATGTAGATCTCATCTATTTTTCCTTCGCTGGGTGATCCATTTGTCCTTCCTAGGGTCCTCCCTTCTAGCTAGCCTTCCTGGAGCTGTGGGTTGCAGTCTGGTTATCCTTTGCTTTACATCTAGTATCCACTTATGAGTGAGTACATACCATGTTTGTCCTTCTGAGTCTGGATTACCTCACTCAGGATGATCTTTTCTAGTTCCATCCATTTGCCTGCAAATTTCATGATGTCATGTTTTTCTCTGTTGAGTAGTACTCCATTGTGTATATGTACCACATTTTCTTTATCTGTTCTTCAGTTGAGGGTCATCTAGGTTGTTTCCAGGTTCTGGCTATTATGAATAATGCTACTATGAACATAGTCGAACATGTGTCCTTGTGGTGTGATTAAGCATTCCTTGGGTATATGTGGTGGTATTTTATTTGTACTGAAATGTGATTTTAATTGTATGTTAATAAATAAAGTTGCCTGGGGGTCAGAGCTATTAGAGCCATAGCAAGAGCATGGTGGTGGTGGCACACACCTTTAATCTCAGCACTTGGTAGGCAGAGCTAGGTAGATCTCTGTGTGTTCAGGGATACAGCCAGCATTGGAGACACACGCCTTTAATCTCAATACCATAGAAGACCTGGAAGTCTCTACAGAAAGGCAGTAATGAGGCAGTCATGTATTTGGGTTTACAACCAATGAGAAGGCAGAACAGAAAGACTATATAAAGACAAACACACAGGAAGTAGCTCTTCTTCGGAGAGGTCTCCTGGCTGAAGAGGCTAGCTGCAGCAGGCTGGTAAGGCTCCTAGTTCTGATCACTTGGCTTTCTTCTTTGCATTGGTTCTGTGTTTCTTATTTAATAAGACAGTTGGTTACATCTACAGGTATATGCCCAAGAGTGGTATAGCTGGGTCTTGAGGAAGATTGATTCCCAATTTTCTGAGAAACCACCATACTGATTTTCAAAGTGGCTGTACAAGTTTGCACTTCCACCAACAGTGGAGGAGTGTTCCCCCTGCTTCACATCCTCTCCAACATAAGCTGTCTTCAGTGTTTTTTATCTTAGCCATTCTGACAGGTGTAAGATGGTATCTTGGAGTTGTTTTGATTTGCATTTCCCTGATGACTAAGGATGTTGAGCAATTCCTCATATGTCTCTCATCCATCTGAGATTCTTTGGTTGAGAATTCTTTGTTTAGCTCTGTAGCCCACTTTTGAATTGGATTATTAGATTGGATTTTGGTGTCTAGTTTCTTGAGTTATTTATATATTTTGGAGATCAGCCCTCTGTCAGATGTGGGGTTGGTGAAGATCTTTTCCTATTCTGTAGGCTGTTGTTTTGTCTTATTGACCATGTCCTTTGCCCTACCTTAAGAGTTCTTAAAAAGTTCAAGCTGTATATGCTGATTTGCATTTGTATTAGTCAAAATGGTCCTTAAAATGGTTAAAATAAAAGAGTTAAATAAATTTAGGACTGTTTATTTGATTGAAGAACAATTCATGAATATGGCAGCTCTCAGTATCAGGAAAGATATAGAGAGCTCTACCCCCACCACATGGTCAATCAGTTATTTGTAAATAGAACATGAGAGTGATGTACAAAATTAGCATGTTTGGTTACAGCTTGCGGTTTATGTTGTTTAGACATTGTCTGAGCAGTTTACAGCCTGTAGCTATCTGAACCCCAGCTGGTATGACAAGAATGAAATTACTACAATTGTCTTCCTTTTCTTTAAGGGATGTGTTCCAAGATCCCCAGCGGATGACGGATACCATGTATATAGTTCCTATGTATTTTTTTTTCAAAACTATACATGTTGTCACACTTGTCATTAACAGCAACCTAAGGGAAAGAGTCAAAAGAAGGAAAGATTTATTTTTTCTAAAGGTTTTAAAGGTTTCAGCCCATGGTTGGTTGGGTCCAGTGTTTTGGACGTGAAACAAAGCAGAGTATTATGGAAATGAGAGCATATGGCAGAGGCCACTTGCCTCATAATGTCCATAAATGTCCAGGAAGGAGAGAAAGAGAGAGACCAGACGGGGGCCAAGATGTACCCTTCAAAGTGACACCCTCAGTGACCTACTTCCTCCAACTAGGCACCATTTTACATAGTTTCTTGACCTTCCAATTAAATATTGTCTTCAAATTTTGAATCCTTGAAGCCATTGGTTAGGTCAGAACTTTCACAGATGAACCCAGAGAATCCTCTAGCCTTTCCTAACCTCCAAGCACCTCTCAATCCAATAAAACTGATAATTAATAATAATCAAATATATTGGTAAAATAGAACAATTAAAATGATATGACAAATTAAATTATTAATTATTTAAAACTTTAAAAATGCTCATTCCTAAAATTTTAAATGTAATGTTTTTGGACAGCAGCTGACTGAAATTTGAAAGAAAGACTGGATTAAAGAGAACTTTTGTATATTAAAATAGGTTGCAGTATGTTTACATATTGTTAGATTAGAGTTTGCTACATATATAAACAATCTTAGGCCAAATTTAACTAAATTTAACACATTTATCCTTTGGGTCAGTTTCTCAATCTTAAGAATTAATCAAAATCCTAGACACCAACAATTCTTTCTGTCACCATCATAATGACTTGTTTGGTCTCAGTATGGAATCTGAAAGTCACAACGTCAAATTAATTTGATGATTCCTTACATGTTCTTCATATTTTTTGTTATTCTGTGATGAGATCACTTAATGTACAAAGGATGATTGTGACATGGTTGTTTGAAACTTCTGAGGAGAGACCCTGTAGCAGGCAGGCTCACATGAGGATATATTAAGAAACTAAAACAAGCTCCTTAACAAGAGTTTCCATGAAATGAACTCACCAAAATTAATATAATAATTCAAAGTTCAGATAATAAAATAGATTAGCAGTATTTAAGTGTAGCTATTTATGGTTTTTGTTCAGGTCATGGTGGCAATTAAGGATCATAGTTCACTGTGTTGTGGCCTGACTTAAAGAAGTAGCCATTTCTGTTGGCACAAAGCTGTGGTAACAAGTCATATCTGAAGACTCATAGGAAGGAACACAAAAATTGGAAAATGTTGGAAATAGGTACCCTTGTCCTCTCTCTCTCTCTCTCTCTCTCTCTCTCTCTCTCTCTCTCACACACACACACACACACACACACACACGCACACGCACACGCACACGCACACGCACACGCACACGCGCGCACACACACACACACACACACACACACACCATATGTTCCCTTCACCTTAAGAAATTTCTTCTATGTATTTATTTGTTGGTTGTGTTAGACAGACAGCAAAATTAAATATCTTTTTACATAAACCTTATTTATAGTGGTAAATGAGGAGATAACTTTAGTTCTGTTTAGTAGCATACATAAGCCCCTAACATAGGCAAGGGAAGATCTAAAGCCATGTGGTACTTTATTCAATATTTTTGTTGTTGTTGAACAAGAATTGTTCACATCCACTCTTTATAGAATGGCTTCACTTCTCCAATATGCTTAAAAGTCTGATTTGGCTATAAAATACAAAATATTCCAAGAGCGAGCCCCCAGGAACCTTTCCTGAACCTTCCTTGGGATAAACCAACTCTTTCCCACCATTGTATTTTGTTTGTGTGTGTGATGTGTACGCATGTGTCTATGTGTTTGTGTGTGAGTGCATGCACCCATGCATGTGGAGACCAAAGCAGGGTGCCAAGTGTCCTATTACTATCTGCCTTATTTACTTGAGGCAGAGAAGGATCTTTCACTGAACTTGAAACTTGACATTTTGGCTAGGCAAGCTAGTTAACACCAACACTGGCTTTTACTTAGTGCTAGGGACTTGAACTTAGTTATTGCTTTCATGACAAATTTTTTACCCATTTAGCCATCTTCCCTGCCCTTCTTTGTAAGACGAATTGCTAAACAGTCTTATTAAAAAAAAATACCCAGAGCCAGATATTGGGGTGAAAACTGAGAGATCAGAGGAATAGAACAAGCCACAGCCAACCTCACCTTACCAACTCCTCAGCCTCCAGACAAAGCTATTTCCTGCTACTTCCTGTATACTCACGCCTGTATAACTTTCTGTGCCCTGCTATCTTACTTCTTCTCTCTGCCCATCTGCATCACTTCCTCTTTCTGCCCAGCTCTATCATTTTCTGTCTGTCTGTACAGACCTTCAGACCTCTATGGTTAACTAGTGCTAGGATTAAAGGCGTGTGCCACCACTCCTGGCTCTGTTCCCAGTGTGGTCTTGAACTCACAGAGATCCAGATGAGTCTCTGCCTCCCGAATGCTGGGATTAAAGGTGTGTGCTGCCACTGTCTGACCTCTATGTTTAATATAGTGGCTGGCTTTTTCCTCTGATCCCAAGATAAGCTCTATTGGAGTGCACAATAAAATATCACCACATCTCCCCCTTTTTTCTAAAATAAAAATATTATAACTATTATAAGAAAAACTATATACAGTAAGTACAATAACTATATACAATATATACAGGCAATAAATACATCAACAATGTCTAGTCCATTTGCATTTGACAAATCCAGAGAAAATACTCCATTATCTATCCTATTTTTGTGAATCCAAAGGCTTGTATCTAATTTACCTTCTATCTAATTTGCATTACCAACCCAAAACTATCTTTTGATGTCTTTCAAACTTATACACTTTATACCTCTTTAGTGAGTTTCTTTTCTGAATTTGTTAACAAGGAAAACTTTAACTATCTAATCTTCAACTCCCTCAGAGACATGAGAAGGAAATAAATAATATTACCTAGTTAAACAGGAAGTGCAAACAAGTGACTTCCAACAAATGTGAGTTATGACAGAAACAGCTGGGGGATGTCTTTCTGTATGCTGTGAATATGTGTAGTTCCCATTTGATAATAAATAAAGCTGATTTGGCCTATGGCAAGAAAGCTTAGAGGCAGGCAGAAATCCAAAGAGAGAGATAGGAAAGAGAAAGGCAGAGTCTGGAGAGAGACACTAGCACTGCCAGGAGAAGCAAGATGTGAAAGTACCAGTAAGCCACTGCCATGTGGCAACTTATAGACAAATAGAAATGGGTTAAGATATAAGAGCTAGCTAGCAAGAAGCCTGCCATAGGCCATACAGTTTGTAAGTAATAGAAGCCTCTATATGTTTACTTGGGTCTGAGTGGCTGTGGGACTATGGGGCCAGGCAGGACTGGAGAAACCTTCTGACTACACTTCTTCAATATTTTAGGGTAGACACCAATTTCAATCACTGATTGGTTTGGTTTATGAATATGGAAACTGTTAAGGGCTCTTTCAGGAAAAACTATTTGGAAAGTGGGAGTGAACAGAACAGTCTAAATGAGGGAAGAGGCAGAACAGCACAAGTAAATTTTCCAGAGGCAACATAGGCTATTGAAGGCTGGAAAATGAGGGCCACCTAGTGGTTTTTGAACAAGAGTCAGTTAAATTTGTCCATTCATTAGTCTGCATAGCTCTTGAACATGACAATGTGAAACTTTCTTTAGTGGTCCCCTTTTTGTGTGTGATGGAGATTGAACTTAGGGCCTTATGCATGGTTTAAAAAGCCCACTCTGCCAACAGGTATATTCTCAGCACACTTAGTGGTCCTTTTAGAGCAGGACACAATGGTTATAATCAAATTTAATGAAGAAGACCTTACTGAATTGAATCCTGTGACATCATTGCCGCAATTACTCATATTCACATGTGTAGTTTCTGGGTCTTGAGTATATGGTGTCTGTAAATTCAATCTGTGTTTTATAGGTATAGAATGTATAGGGTTTCTATACTTGGGCAGCAAGTAGGTGACTAATTATACAGTTCATGGTACCATTTCCAATGAGTATATGAAAGCACCTAAGATTGAGATGTTTAAAATACCAAGGGTAGCTTTGTGCTCCTTCCTTATGATTTCAGGTAATTCTCAATGATAACATGCATAGGCATTAATGCAAAAAGAGTCCTTATTTAGGGGTACTAGACCACAAAGCCAACAATTGCTCTCTTATATTCCTCCACTAAAACAGCTTTTTAAAGCCAACTATAGTGTAGTCCCATGGATTTTACTTTATATAAAGGGAAGAGGACAGCAGGAAAAAGGATAAGGCTTTCATGATAGCACAGAAGTCTTGATCTATGGCCTTTGGAAAACCTCCTATGTCAAAGAATATTTGCATGTTGGGGAAAAATTCCCTAGTGAGCTTTACCTTGAGGTTTCTAAAAAAATGAAGAGTTCTGGGAATATTAAAGAGTTCTTCTAAAAAGGTCCTTTTGAGAGCTGTAGATCTAAGAGTTGAGACTCTGATGTTTTGCTGCAGTGTGAATGGCAAAAAGAACTTAGTATGGTCTCTTTAGCTCTAGCTTGTGGGTCACACATGGCTTGTATTAGCATTAAAGCTTTTCTCTTTTGTGTCACATTAGAAAATATGAAACTGACAAAATATTGCTGATCAACTATTTATTAATTTTAGAACAGTTATGCCACCAATTATTTTCAGAATTTGGATAATTGTATCTCTCCCATCATGGGTCATGGGGTGCAGAGGTTTAAAAATTATGGAAGCTTTAAGGACTCAAGAAAGCTAATGTGGTCATCCAGACTCTCCATGGGTCTACACTTAACTCTAGATTTACATCTTCTCAAATGCCAAATTTGTTTCTCTAATTCAAGTTCACACCACCTACTGTTTAATAAATAAGTAGTAGGGCTGGGAATATGGCTCAGAAATGAAGAACACTTGTTCTTGCAGAGGACTAGAGTTCATTTCCAAGCACTCTTGTTGGGTGGCTGGTAGTAGCTTGTAACTCCAGCTCCAGGGGATCTTGTGCTCTCTTCTATCCTCTTTGTACACATGTGTGTGTGTGTGTGTGTGTGTGTGTGTGTGTGTGTGTGTGTGTGTGTGTGAGAGAGAGAGAGAGAGAGAGAGAGAGAGAGAGAGAGAGAGAGAGAGAGAGAGAGAGAAGATACATTTTTAAGAAAGATATTGTAGGTAATTTGAATTGGATAAATCTTATGAAACTCATTTATCTTAACAATTTCTATACTGTCTGATTTAGAATGAAGTTCTACCAAATTAATTTTTTTGTATTTAGATAATTTGTTATGATGAGATAATTCAAGTTCAAGTTTTATGAGTGAGTCAGTTTCTTTATTAGAGTTCTGGGATTTATTCTATACCAAGATAAGTTCTAAAAGTGAATAAAAACCTGTAGTTTTCTGTTCTTTCAAGAACCTTCTTGAAGATTAAACAGAATAGCATTATAGTCAAGAAAGTACTAGGGTAAGCAATTAAGCACTATATGTGACAAATAAAATGGTCATAGTTAAAGTGCTGGTGAGAATTCCTACCATAGTAATGCAATTCATAGACAAATTTGGTTATTTCCATTGCATGCAACATTTTAAGTTAATTACTAGAAATATGGTTGATAGTTTTATAGTCTTACACCATGATTATTGTATTTCTGTGACTGTCATACCATTTCTGAAGCACATATTAGTGATATATCTATCCCAATATAACTCAAAGAAGGTTTATCATATCTTATCACTTGGCAGTGATTCCATATGATATATAAACCAATTAGTTTAATACATCTTTTCATATAAAGAGAAATGTCTTTTTGAGATGTTCCAAAGACCTATCTGAAGAATTTCATAGTTTTTTTCAGGACATTAAAATAATTGTTAGAATTTTATTTTAGAAATTTTATTCAAAAATAAAAGGTTTTAAACAGTTATGAAAATAGAATTACAAGTCATTGTGAACAATAATAGTTCTTTAAAATCTTTATTAAAGTGATTGGCTTTATATTTGTTCAGATTTATTATATACTTTGACTGTATTCACATCCTATTTTCCTTACCTGTTTCCCTTCACCCCTCATATTAGTTCCCTTCCTCTTCTCAAATAGTCCGCTCCATATTTTTTTATTTGAACTACTAAGAATAATATACTTTTATATACATTTTTAAAAATAGAATTACATCACTTCCCACCTTCCCTTTCCTCCTTCTAGCCTTTCCCAGCACTCTGCCTCCATCCCCTCTCATGGCCCCCACTCCCAAGTTGCTAGTCTTTCTTCTTTGATTATTATTGTTACATATATATATATATGTGTGTGTGTGTGTGTGTGTGTGTGTGTGTGTGTGTGTGTATGTATGTATCTATGCACAAACATGTAAATACAGCCTGATGAGCCTGTTTCTGTTGTTTGTTTGTATATGGTTTCAGGACTGACTACTTTGCATTAGACAACCAATTAGGGGTAAAATGGAGTCCTGTTCAAAAAGTCCTTTTCTATACCTATATCTTGCACGCCATTACCTATGGTTTTTTTCTATCATTTTTAGTGTTTTACTTTTCACATTGAGGTCTTTGATCCACCTGGATCTAATTTTGGGGCAGGGTGATAGATATGAGTCTTATTTTACTCTTTTCTGTGTGGACATCAGTTTTTCCAGCACCATTTGTTGAATATGCTGCCTTTTCTCCAGTGTAATTTTGTTTTGTTTTGCTTTGCCACTTTGTCAAATATCAGATGGCTGTAGTTATGAGGACTCATGTTTGGGCATTCTATTTTATTTTATGGATCTACATGTTTGTTGTTTTTGCCAGTACCATGTTATTTTTATTACTATAACTGTATAATATATTTTGAAGTCTGAAATAGCCATCCCACCAGTAGCCTTCTTTTTGCTAAAGATTGTTTTGGCTTTCTGGGGTCTTTTTTGGTTCCATATGAAATTTAGGATTTTTAAAATATTTCTCTAAGAATGTTGTAGGACTCTGGGCAGTGGTGGTGCATACTTTTAATCCTAGCACTTGGAAGACAGAGGCTGGCCGATCTCTGTAAGTTCAAGGCCAGCCTCGTCTACAGAGTGAGTTCCAGGAAAGCTAGAACTGTTCCACAGAGAAACACTGCTTTGGAGGAGAAATAAGAAAGTTATAGGTATTTTGATTGGAGTTGACTCTGTAAATTGTTTTTGGTAAGTAGTCATTTTTCACAATATTAATTTTTTTTTCCTTTTTTTTTTTTTTTTTTTTGGTTTTTCGAGACAGGGTTTCTCTGTGTAGCTTTGCGCCTTTCCTGGAACTCACTTGGTAGTCCAGGCTGGCCTCGAACTCACAGAGATCCGCCTGGCTCTGCCTCCCAAGTGCTGGGATTAAAGGCGTGCGCCACCACCGCCCGGCCACAATATTAATTTTATTGATCCATGAACATGAAGTGTCTTTCTATTTTCTAGTGTTGTTTTTTTTTTCAACCCTTTTCTCCAGCAAGTTGAAGTTTGCATTGTGGATATTTTTCATCTCCTCGAGTAGGTTTATTCCAAGGTATTTTATTAGTTTTGATGCTATTGTAAATGGGAGTGTCTGTGACCTCTAAGTGTGTTTGTTGTTGGAATATATTTGTAACTTGATTTTATGCTCTGCCACTTTGCTAAAAGTAGTAATCATTTCTAAAAGTCTCATGGTGGAATTTTGGGTATCTCTTTTTTTTAAAGGAATATAAAACTATTTATTGACCACTGTTCACCATTATTTACAATAAAGTAAATATACAGTTGGATGACATTCTGATACTACAAAGTTACTTTTCTGGCTCATTGAACCAGAACCCAAATACTGAAAAGATTGATCCTACCAGTAAGGAATGAGTCAGGGTATAGAAAAAGCATGCAAGTCATTAATTTATATTACCAGATTTTGTTCATTTATGTCAGCGGGTCTGAATTTGCCAACATCATCTCTAACCATGATCCCATTTCCACAGCAAACAGATATTCCACAAATCATAACCTTTTAGTAGATTTCAACTTTCTATAAAGGAATGGTTCACTAGAGGAACATTTACATGCCCATTTAAGTCTTTTTGTTTGGTTTTTTAGAAACAGGGATTCTCCCCGTGTAGCCCTGGCTGATCTAGTCTAAATCAGAGGTCCGTCTGCCTTCATGCTGGGATTAAAGGCATGCACTACCACACCCAGCTTAAGTCTTGTTATTAAATCATACTACTACTTTGTCTAATTCCATTTTCTGAAGGGGGAGTTTGTAAGGACAAACTTTTGTAAATAAACTACTGTATTTATGTGATAATACATAAATTCGGATGTGGTTGCTGTAAAACTATCCAATAAATTACAGAATCATCTACTTAATCTGAAAGGTTATGGTTTTAGGAAAATGTTCACAATGATGGAATCTCATCAACACATGTTTTCATCTACAGTTTTTGAGCATTAAAAAACAAGACAAAATGAAAAACAGTTACGCAAGTGTTTTATGCATACACACAAATACAAACAAAAAAACCCAGAATGGTCCTTCTGTGTCCCAGTTAAAAATAAGTTCTGATTGAGTAATGACTGTAAAATCTCCTCAGTGTTTAAGAAAAGCTGTTCTTCAAAGCCGAGGAAATACAACATGGTATCAAATATTCTATTGTTAAAGAAGCAACTACAGAAAGCTTTCATTTGCTCAAAGGAATCAGTGCCTTTTGATGCAGAACAAAAACCAAAAATATCCCAACTACTGTCAATACTTCAAAACCAGCATATCAAACTCGATTTTCATTAGAACGCTATTTTTCCACACTAGTAATTCAAAACCAAAGATCCAGATTTTATATATATTATATATATATATATAATATATATATTTTATATATATATTATATATAAATGCAAACAATTATTGCGCCTCATCTTCTGGACAAGAATGCCAAGTCAGCCTCTCCTCATAAAAGGCGATGACAATCTGAGGACACTTCATATTTGCCTCCTTTGCCAGCACCAAGTCTGCCTCATCTGAGTCCTTCCATTTCATGAGAAACATTAATTCTCCACTGCTGTCTGTGGCACCGATTATTCGTTCAGGATCAAGACCTCTGGCAAAACCCCTTGATTTGTCAGCAGCATCTCTTTTCTTCTTCGATTTGCTATCATCAGATTCACTGTCAGATAAAGATTTCCTTTTTGTACCATCTTTTTCTTTACCAGCTTTTTGAGAATTAAGAAATGCTTCAATTAATTCTGGACAATCTAAGTTTTCTTCTGGTTCCCAAGTATTATCAGCATCTGTGAACCCTTTCCACTTGAGGAAATACTCCACCTTCCCAATCACTACATGCCGGTCCAGTACTTTTTCTACCACAAATTCTTCAGGTTCTGCCTCTTCAACTTTTTTACTCTTTCCATTCTGTTTCTTTCCCATTTTTTGCAATGAGTTTTACTATAGGGAGGGCTTTTTTTTTTTTTAAATCGAAGACTTGAAGAATTCACCACTCCAATGCTCCGGGCCGCGCGGGTCCTGCAGAGTCTCCAGCTGCGAGCCTCAGCTCAGCCACATCCGAGGGGAGGGGCGGGTATCTCTTTTGTATAATATCATATCATCTACAAATAGGGATGATTTGAGTTCTTATTTTCCTACTTGTATCCCTTTAATTTTCTTCTCTTGTCTTTCTTGCTCCAATGAATGCTTCCAGGACTATATTGAAAAGAAGTTGGGATGTTTCCATGTTCATTTCTGATTGTGTTCATTTGAGTAATCTCTTGCTTTCTTTTGGTTATTTGGGCTAAGGGTCTGTCAATCTTGTTTATCTTCTCAAAGAACCAGCTCTCAGATTCATTGAGTCATTGTATTGTTTTATTTGATGCTATCTCTTTAATTTCTGCTTTGATTTTTATTATTTGTTGTCTACTGGGTTTGGGTTTGGTTTGTTCTTGTTTTTCTAAATTATTGAGTTGCATCATTAAGTTATTTGTACTTTTTCAGATCTTTTAATGTAAGACAGTTATAAACTTCCCTCTTAGAACTGCTTTTAATGTGTCCCAGAGTGATATGGAATTAATATTAAAATAATTCTAACTAGGCAAAGATGTGTTACATTTGTTTATTTTGTAGAATATCACTTTAACTGTATAAAGGTATGTTACATTTGTTTGTGCTGCATTTGTTTAATGATGTAAGGATGTGTGTTTAATTATGTAAAGAAGTATTGCATTTGTTTCACCTTGCCTGCCTAAGGCACCTGGTTGGTCTAATAAAGAGCTGAATGGCCCATAGCTAGGTGGAGAGAGGATAGGAAGGGCTGGTGGGCAGAAAGAATAAGTAGGAGAAATCTACACTTGAGAGAAAAGAAGGAGGAGAGAACGAGGGAGAAAGAAAGGGATACACCTGGGGCCAACCAAGCATCTACCAGCCATCCAAACATAGAGACAGCAGGAAAGTAAGATATAAAGAAAGGTAAAAACCCTGAGGCAAAACATAGATAAAAAGAAACAAATTAAAATAATAGCTAAGAAAAGGCTGAGCGTTCATAACTAATATTAAGTCTCTATATCGTGATTTGTGAACTTGTTGGTATCACAAAAGAAAAATCCTGGGATTCCAGAGTTTTTGTTGTATTTTTCTTTTTGTTTACTTTCAGGAATACTTTTTCATTTTTTTCTTGATTTCTTCTTTGACCCATTCATCATTCAGTAATAAGTTGTTTAATTTCCATGAGTATATACACTTACTAAAATTTTGTTTGCTTTTGATTTTAAATTTTATTGCATAATGGCTCGATAGGATGCATGGGATTGTTTCAGTTTTTCTGTATTTTTTAAGGTTTTTTTATGTTCCTGGTTGTGGTCTATTTTAGAGAAGCTTCCACATGCTAATGAGTAGAATGTAAGTATCTGATCCATACATTTAATGTAAGATGCCATTTAATTCTCAGGATTCCATATTTATTTATTTATTGTTTAAATGACCTATCTATTGGAGACAGTGGGGTGGGTGTTGAAACCTTCTAAAATTACTGGATTTGTGTTAATCTGTGTCTTTAATTTCATTAGTATGCTTTTATGAAACTGGATGAACCAAAAGTTTTAGTATTGTGATATTATCCTGATTAATTGATCCCTTGATTAGAATAAAATGCCCTTCTTTGGTCTCTTGTGATTAGTTTTAGTTTCAAGTCTATTTTGTCATATATTAGGTTGGCAATGCCTGCTCACTTCTTGTTTCCATTTGCTTGGAATACTTTTTTCTATTCTTTCACTTTTTTCTATTCTTTAAGGTGGTGCCTATCTTTAAAGCTAAGATGTGTTTCTTGTAGATAATGGATCAATGGATTTTGTTTCTTAATCCATTTAGTTAGCCTGTGTCTTTTTACTATTGAGGCCATTAATATTTAGAGTTAATTTTGAAAGGTGTGTGTAGATTGCAGTCATTTTTTTTCTGGTTTGTATTTCATTAAATTATAACTTAGTTTATTTTTTTGAGAGTCTTATGGCTGTGCTTATTTCTCTCTTCAGTTCAAAGTATTGCTTCCAGTATTTTGCTTAGTGATTTTGTTGTTATTGTATATGATATTTTAGGCTGCTTGTATCATGGGAAGTTTCTCTTTCTTCTTCAACTATGGCAAATAGTTTTGCTGGGTACAGTCATAGTCTATTAGAACTTAGGATATATTACTCCAGGCTCTTCTGGCCTTCAGAGTACCTATCAAGAAATCAGGTGTTATTCTGATGGGTTTTCCTTTATATGTAATTTGTATTTTCTCTCTTGTAGCTTTTGATATTTTTCTTTATTATGTATACTTAGTGTTTTAATTATATTATGTTTTAGGATGTTTCTTTTTTGATCTTGTCAATTTGCAGATTCTATATACTTCCTGCATCTGTTTCTGTCTCTGTCTCTATATCATCTCTATATATCTCTATCTCTATCTATCATCTCTATCTTTATCTGTATCATCTTTAGTTTGGGGAAGTTTTCTTCTATGATCATATTAAAGATCTTATCTATGCCATTGATCTGGGATTCTTCTCCTTAATCTATGCCTAATATTTGGTATTTTGGTGTTGTCCCATATTTCCTGTGTGTTCCTTTCCTGTGTTTTCATTTTTTCATATTTGGTTTAGATACTCTGCTTTATCTGTGAGTTCTGATAGTCTATCTTCTGCTTGATTCATTCTACTTGTAAGGCTCTCTCCTGATTTTTCTAATTAGAATATTGGGGTTATTTCAATTCCATCTTCATTTTGGCTTTTGTTTCCTTCAGTATTTCATTTCCTTTATTGAATTTAGTTTTCAAATCCTGAATTATCTTCATCATTTCATTCAGCCACATATTTGTATTTTCTTGGCCATCATCCAAGTATTATTGTTATCCTCTTGGAGTTCAATGAAGTGTTTGTATGTGTCTTCTTTAAATTCATTGGTACAGTTATACCTCAGAATATTTTTTTAAATCACCGTTGCCCTGACTACTCATGGTCTTTTGTGTTTCCATATGAAATAGGGTTGTTGTTGCTGTTGTTTCTATTTCTGTGTAGAATGCCAGTGGAATTTTGAAGGGAATTGTATTGGATCTCGACATTGCTTTTGGACATATAGATATTTTTACAAAATTATCACAGTCCGTGATCATAGGGAGTCTACCCATCTCTGTGTCTTATTCAACTGCATTCTTTCAGTGTTTTAAAAGTTTTATCATAGAGGTCTTTCATATTATTAGGTTTAATCCTAGTTATTTTATGATGGTATTGAATATGGCATTATTTTCCTGCTTTTTTTTCCCCAGCACATTCATTATTGGTATATAGAAAAGCTACTGAATTTTGTGTAGCAATTTCAGTTCTTGGAGTTTTGTGGTGGAATATTTTGGGTCTCTTCTGACAAGTTTTTAAACATCTGCAAATAAGGATAATTTGACATCCTCCTTTCATGTCTATATTATTTTATTTATTTCTTTTGCTTTCTTTTCTGGCTAAGACTTCAAGGATTATATTCAATAGAAGAAGAGAGTGAATAACCTTTTTGTCTCTGATTGTAGAGGAAATGTTTTCCTTTATTATATTGCTGACTTTAGGTTTGTCCTGGTATTTTTTTTTTCCATTCCTAGTTTCTCCAGAACTTTTATTGTGAAAGAACGTTGAACTTTGTCAAAGGCTTCTTCTACATCTATTAAGGTGATCATGGAAATTTTTTGTCTTTTGGTTTGTTTATGTGTTATATTACATTTATTGTGTATGTTGCACCATATTTGATTCTCTAGAATGAAGCTAATTTGCATATGATATATGATTTTTTAATGTTTTGTTAAATCCAGTTTGCAGATGTTTCATTCAGATTTCTGGGTCCAAGTTAATCAGAGAAATTGGTCTATAATTTACTTTTTTTTTGCCTGTGTGTATGTCCTCATTCAGTTTTGGTATCAGATAAATACTGTAAAATAACTTTGATAGTGTTCCATCATATTATATTTTGTGGAATAATTTTAGGAAAATTATTGTTGGCTCATCTTCAGATGTCTAAATTCAACAGTAAATCTGTCTGATCCCAGATTTTTTTCAGTTGAGACTCATCATTACTGCTTCAATTTCATTGCTTGTTATACTTATGTTTAAGTCTCAAATTATAGTTTTATGTCAGTTTACTTTTGATGTTAATGCTCAATTTTTAGGAAAAAAATCCTACAATTCCCTTTATCTTTAGTTAACTTGATTAAAAATAAGATTATTTTTTACAAGAGCCATCTTCTATAAACTTTAACAGGTTTTTCATCCACTCAGTTTTTGTCTTATATTTTTCTTATATAAGAAATAGTTATCTACTTTAGGAGAAAAAATATGCTTTCTTCTCTTAAAATAACAAATTAACATTCTCATATCTTATAGCTTTTCCTTATGAAAATAAACCTTCCTTAGTATGTGTGTCTGCACACATATGTGTAGTGTGTACATTCACAGAAACCAGAGGAGGGCATTGGTTGTCAACTACTATCACTCTCCCATCTTATTGATTTGAGGTAGAATCTCTCTCTAAACTTGGTACTTGTTTTTTGTTTTGTTTTTTTCTAGGCTGGCAGCCAGCAAAACCAAGAAACCTTCCTGTCTCTGTCCCCTTGCCCCCTTGTGATGAAGTTACAGACATGTGAAAGGCCACACCTGAATTGTTATATAGGTGCTAAGATCCAAACTCAATTCTTCACTGTTGTATAAAAAGTACTCTTAACCACTGAGTCACTCTGTTAACTTTAGTTACATATCTTATTTAAATTCTTAACCCCCACTGACCTTAATTTCCAGTGGATGCTGGGAATAAAATCATTCTGAACCATCTGTCTTGTCATACCAGCAATCTATAGATTGGCAAATCTGTGAATCATGCTTTTTTAGAAGTATATGCTTTTTCAAAGTACAGTTTGTCAGTGTGACACAGAACATGTTTACTAACTGTCCCAAATATCTTTAGAGAGACTGTAAAGGAGGTAAAATTTCATTTCTATTCTGTTAGGTTTTTACTCTTTTGGCTAAATATGATAAATTGTTTACAAATTTCCCTTAGACTTAACTTCTCATTCTTTTTTTTTCCCTTTTCTTAATGATAAGAATGTTAAAGCCCTTTTTGAACCCACTCCCTATGGTGGGATACCTTGCTCAAACTTGATGCAGCTACAGCAGGGAGGGTCTTAGTCTGGCCTCTATTTATTTATTTATTTATTTATTTATTTATTTATTTAGACAGAGTTTCACTGTGTAGCTTTGGTGCCTGTCCTGGATCTCGCTCTATAGAACAGGCTGGCCTCAAACTCACAGAGATCTGCCTGGCTCTGTCTCCCGAGTGCTGGGATTAAAGGCGATTAAAGACGTGTGCCACCACCACCCGGCAGTCTTGCCTCTTCTTGATGAGGCAGACCTTGGTGAGTCCCCATGAAAGGCTTCACTCTCTCTAAGGAGTGGATGGGAGGTGGGATGGGGGAAGGTGAGAGGAGTGGGCTGATGGGACAGAGGGGGAAATGTGGTTCCTATGTAAAATGAAAAAAAATTAAATAAAAAAATGAAGAAAAATTCATAGCCTCTTTTTTCATTAATTGTCATCAAATATACATAGGAAGATGCATATTAAAAGTTTTGATTATTTTTACTTTGAATATATTCCTTTTTTCAAATATATCTCAATAAAGCTGAAAATTGAACAATGAAGTAACCTTAATATTTTGTAGCATAAAATTGAAAATTTCAGAACTGGTCTGAACCAGAAGAGTACAGGTCCTGAATATCACAAGGTTGAATGGGAGGACCTGGGATAAGAAATGGGCCTATGAGGATGCTGGACTAAAGTCTATCAAATTGTGCAAACAGGCAAATTATGTACTATGTGAATTATTTGTCAATAAAGATTTTATAAAATGTTAAAAAGATAAAAACAGTAGTTAGATGAGAAATATTGCATAAGATGATGCCTTATGCTAAGCAAATTTATTAAGAAGTATACTATCTTATATACTATTCGCTGGGGGTAAAGGACAAAGTTTAGCAGAGAGGCAAGTCAGACAATGTTAAACAGAACATGGGAAACATCAGACAGATTCCTTAGGACAATAACCACAGCCCAGGAGGCAGTGTCCTGTTCCCAGGAGCTTTAATCTATACTCCTGTGAGGCACTGTCCCCAGCATCAGACTGGCTTCATGTCTGATCCAGTACAAGGACACAGAACTAAAGTTTCCTTTGTCCTTTCATCAGGGCCTCCTAGAGAGTCTTTTGTTGTTATGAATTCCTGGCAGAACCATGAATAAACACATAAAACACCTTTCTAAATCAATGACCTCATTATCATATTGAGAATACAGAAAGAGAACAACAGCATGTCTCATATTAGGAATCAAGATGGAAATGACTCAGGAAGAAGTTATAAGAAAAAATAAAAATTAAAAAAAAGAATGTTAAAGCCTTATGGTAATAAAAAGGAATCTTTTATGTTGAAATAGTTATCTTATTTACATCTATTTAGCTCACTTATTTTGCTTAAAATATTTATTTTAATAATCTGTACATGACTTTCCTCTCTCTCTCTCTCTCTCTCTCTCTCTCTCTCTCTCTCTGTGTGTGTGTGTGTGTGCATGTGTGTGTATATATACCATGTATATGAGGGTGCCTATGGAAGCCATAAGAGAGCATCAGAGTTATAGGCAGCTGTGAGCCATAGCACATGGGAGCTGTGAACTGAACTTCAATCTCCTAAAGAGCAGCAAATACTCTTAACATGAGCCATTTCTCCAGCCCCTAACTTGCTTATTTTTTAAATAATTACACTTGGATTGCTTATAAAAAACAATATATATTAAATAGCTAGTAGGCTGCCAAGCCTGATGACCTGAGTTTGATGCTTTGATGTTGCAGAATATTTGTTTAACTATGCAAAGATGTGTAGCATGAATCTTAAAAGTTCTTATTAATAAAAACAAACCTGAAGCTAGGTATTGGGGTGAATGCTGGAAGATCAGAGAAGCAAAACAAGCCACAGCCTCCTCACCTTGCCAATTCCTCAGCTGATCCTATTTCCTCAGACTGGAAGCCTCTGAATCCTCATCCAGAATGAATCTCAGCTGAACTGCTGCTAAAAGCCTAAAAGCTTAATCAGCCTAGTTCCTGGTTTTCACGCCTTATATACCTTTCTGCTTTCTGCCATTACTTGCTGGGATTAAAGGCGTGAATCACCATGCCTGGCTGTTTCCAGTGTGGCTTTGAACTCACAGAGATCCGGATGGATCTCTGTCTCCCAAGTGATAGGATTAAAGATGTGAGTGCCACTATTTTCTGGCCTCTATGTCTGTCTAGTGGCTGTTCTGTTCTCTGAACCCCAGATAAATTTATTAGAGTGTATGATATATTGGGAAACACAATATCACCACAGTGTTGCATTTGTTTAACTATGTACAGATGTGTTGCATTTGTTCATGTTTCAGAATATTTGTTTAACTATGTAAAGATGTGTTGCATTTGTTTATGTTGCAGAATATTTGTTTAGCTATGTAAAGATGTGTTGGGCCGGGTGGTGGTGGCGCACGCCTTTAATCCCAGCACTCGGAAGGCAGAGACAGGCGGATCTCTGTGAGTTCGAGGCCAGCCTGGGCTACCAAGTGAGTTCCAGGAAAGGCGCAAAGCTACACAGAGAAACCTTGTCTCAAAAATCCAAAAAAAAAAAAAAAAAAGATGTGTTGGATTTGTTTAATCATATAAAGATGTGTTGCTGTCTTACCTTGCCTGCCTAAGACACCTGATTGGTCTAATAAAATGCTAAATGGCCAATAGTGAGGGAGGAGGTATAGGTGGAACTTCCAGGCAGGAAGAATGAGTAGGAGGAGGAAGTTAGGCTTGAAGAGAAAAGAAAAGGAGACAACAGGGAGATATCAGGGGCCAGACAGAGAGACATGGAGGAAGCAGGAAATTAGGACATACAGAATGAAAGAGAGGTTAAAAAGCCATGAGGCAAAATGTAAATTAATATAAATGGGTTGAATTAAGTTATAAGAGCTAGTGGGACAAGCCCAAGTTAAGGCCTAGCTTTCATAATTAATAATATGTCCCCATGTCATTATTTGCTGGCTGGCGGTCCCGACGAGAGAGCATATTACACTCTGACTCCTGAAAGTTGTTCTCTGACTGCCACCTACTCACTGTGGAATGCATGTGCCCATACACAAATACACACACACACACACACACCATAAATGAATAAAGGTAATTAAGGAAATTTTTAAAAAAAGCTACTCATCATCATTTTAATTTTCTTGCTGACAAATTTTGTAATATAGAAATAAGCTTATTTTTATCAGTAAACCTAAGTATTAAGTCATTCTATATTATATTAAGATTTATTTATTTATTTATCTAATTATTTATTTATTTATTTGTTCATTTATTGTTATTCAAGACAGGGTTTCTCTGTGCAGCCCTGGCTGTTCTAGAACTCACTCTGTAGACCATGCTGACCTTGAACTCAGGGATTTGCCTGCCTCTGCCTCCTGAGTTCTGGAATTAAAGGTGTGTGCCACCACCACCTGGCTATGAAAACTCTTAAGAACTGCCTCTTTTAATTAAATTGCATGTTTTATGTATCAAAGAATACTCATTACATTAACTTGAAAAGAATTTGGATTCTTACTTTTCTGAGGTAATACTTAAGCATGTGACCAATTTCTTCAAAAAACATATTTTTACTTATTTTTTGAGGAACTCATTTCTTTTTATTGTTTAGTTGACATATAAAAGTTGTACATATAATATATACTTCTATAAATATTTATTATTTTGTGACAAAACATCCCAAGTCACTTTACTCTAGGTTTTTAAAATGTACAGTACATTATCACTTTCTAGAGTCATCCTAAATACAAGCACACACCAGAGCTTCTTTCTTCTATTCAAGGGTAATTTAAATATTTCAAGTAAGTATAGCTTAAATATTCTGAAATATTCTCCTATTTAAGTGTAACTATTGATTAACTTTTCCTTATCCCACCCTCTCCTTATTCCCAGCCTCTGGCAACTGTTATTCTACTCTCAACTTCTATGGGAAAATCTTTATTAGACTACACATGAGTAATATAATGTAGTATTTGCTTTTGTGCTGGGTTTATTTCACTTAATATAATGTCTTCCATTTCCATCCACTATTATAATTACAGAATTTCTTCATTCTTTTGTCTGAATAGTATTTCATTTTGTGTATGTGCTATATTGTCTTTAGTCATTCATCTATTACACATTTCACTTGATTCCCTAGGTATTGGGAATAGTGCTACAAAAAAACATGGGAATGTAAGTAACTCTTTGATATACTGATTTCATTACTTTTGGATATATACCGATTAATGAGATCCCTAAATCACACAGTCATTATATTTAACTTTTTAATATTTCAAATTTAAATATAATTACATAATTCCCCACTTTTTGTTTCTTCTTACTAACCCCTCCCATGTACTCCTGGCTCTCTTTCAAATTCATGGACTCTGGCTTCTCTTTCTTAACTGTGGTTACATATATATGTATTTTTATATATATGTCTTTAAATATATAAATATAATCTACTCAGTGAGTATAATGTTGTGTGTATATAATCACTTGTGTGTATATAATTTCAGGGCTGCCAGTCTATTTTTAGTTTTTGTGAACTTTTAATTCTTTCATATTTTTAATATATTCTTGCTATATGATCAGTTTCTGATGTCTTATTTTTATCTTTTAGGTAAATCCATGGATCCCTGGAAGTTCTTGATATTGTTGATGTATGACTTCTTTGCACTGAAATATTAGGTATTTATCCCAGTCTTCAAATCTGGATTTATTTGTTTCCGTCCTTTAGAAACTCTAATTAGTCTATTTCCTTTCTCTTTGCATGTAGTTGCTTTCACTATTTCAATATTAGGTGATACTCTATGTCTAGATTTTCTGCAAGGCTATTATTGGGATGCTGCCATTATGTTGGCACTATAGGGCACCCCATGCCCAAATTTGTTACAAATGTGTAGTTGTATTGTTCAGGATGGGCTATGAAGTGTCTGAAAGGGTAGTTTGCCCCTGAATGATTCTCCTTGTGGCTAAGGTGGGCCCAGATATGTTGTTCACCATCACTTCCTGGGATCAGGCATCATAGGATTTTGCTAAGCCCTGAGCCTTACTATAGTGTCTGGCCCTAGACTTCAAAGTAGCAACGTGTGCCTCTTCCTACCCCAATTAGATGATTTATCTATCCATGCTGTACTACCTAGAGTTATAGGATAAATCCAGTTAGTGGGTCTTATGCCATCAGCATTGCTGCAATGCTAGGTCATACCTGGAATCTACATCCTGATGAGGCCACCATAACACAAGGGCAAGACTAAGTTCCACAATGTTATTGTCTGCTTGCTTTTGTAGTCCTTTTATGGCTCACAACCTGTGCAGCTTGCCAGAAATAATGTGAACCAGAATACAAGTCCATCCTACCAGGGCTGTGGCAGGTCCAGAGACTCCTTCAGACAGTGGTCTGAGGATAGTGGCCATTTAATTCTATTTGGTGTCACTTTTCATGGTGGTAAGCCTGACACTATATGTCAAGAAAATGCCCTATGTTTACTACCCTGTCCTAACTCAAGCAGCTGGAGTCCTTCATGTTATATTGCCTGTGGTTGGTGGAGGGATAGTAGGTGAAGTGAGAACCCATTCCCACAATAATTAGATGTAGACTCTGAGCCAATAAGATTAATGCAGATTCAGAAGCTTTGCCTATGAGCACTGGTTTAGGGGAAAGAACCATAAAATTCTGCCAAGTTCTATGTTTTATATGATAAACATCAGGATGGGACAAAGGCTAACAGTGAAACTCCTAAGTATTTAGCTATATGCTACCTCAGGGGGACCTGGCCATCCCCTCACTCAGGGGGTTCTGGATTTGCAAACTGGCTCAAGTATGGAAATTGGTTCATAGGCCAATATTCCCTCTTGTGAAGATCCAAAGTAGCCTTTGTTTCATTTGTTTGAGAATTTTTCTGTTTGTACAGATCAAACAAAAATGTAATAGGCTTCTTTTCTATTACATTAATTTGTATGATGTTTCTCTTCTAAGAGAGCTGTATCAGGAGTAGGATCCAAAGTATATCTCTAGAGACTCTTTTCCAGGGAAACATCATACAAATAAGTTTAGCAGAGCTGATTTGAGAAAGGAATTTCTGAATTGGACAGCTCCCTGAAGCAAGAAAGGTTCAGAAAACTCTGCCCAGAAATGTCAGCATGCAATAATTATAGACAGCACATGGAATTGATGTACAGAAGTATTCTGATGTTTTAGCTTAATGATAGTGTTATTTTGGCATAGGATGAGCCTATAATTGACTTAAGCTGAGATTCTGTGATTGAATGAAATTCTGTAGTTGGAAGATTTCCTGTGTCTCACCTGGTCTGTAGCCACTCAGACCCAAATAAACACACAGAGGCTTATATTAATTATGAGCTGTATGGCCATTAGCTCAAGCTTATTACTGACTAGCTCTTACACTTAATTTAACCCATAATTCTTATCTATGTTTAGCCATGTGGCTTGATACCTTTTCTCAGTTCTGCCTTATCATCTTGCTTCCTCTATGTCTGGCTGGTGACTCCTGACTCTGCTCTTCCTCTTCCCAGAATTCTCCTTTTCTGCGTATCCCACCTATACTTCCTACCTGGCTACTGGTCAATCAGCATTTTATTTATCAACCAATCAGAGCAACACACATTCACAGCATACAGAATGACATTCCAAAGCACTTCCCCTTTTCTGTCTAATCAAAAAGGAAGATTTTAACTTTAACATAGTAAAATTACATATAACAAAACATTTATCAAGCAAGAATTACAGTTACAATATCTAGTCTATTTATATTTGGCACATTCAAAGAAAATATTCTATTTATCCTATATTTGTGAGTCTAAGGTTTCATATCTTTTCTTTTATCATAACCAAGGAAAATTATAACTATTTAGTCTTCAACTACATCAAAGACTCCAGAAGGGTATAATATTACCTAATTAAACAGGAAATGCATTATAAGCAACTTCCATGATTCTGGAAATGACAGAGACAGCTGGCTGCCTGGACAGTTGTCCAAAGTTCCTCTGCAATGTTGGGGTATCCATCTTCAGCCCATAGGCCTAGTCTCTCAGTCACTTTTTTCTGTCCTGTAGAATGTCTGACAGTTTCTTCTGTGAAGCAGGAACCTGAAGGACCATCTTGCCTTGTAAAGTTCAGTGGTCACCTTCCTATGGGCCCTGCATGTCCAATTTATATGACATACTGTCAATCAGTCAACGCAAAGGCACTTCTTGTATACTAGTAAAAGGACCAGACTTAATATTATACTTCCTAGGGGCTCAGAAGAGAAAACTATGAATGTTGAGAATTATTTTCAGGAAATGAATCTAAGTACACCAAGATCTTTGTCCATCTACTTTATTCCTCTGAGATAAAATCCTATCTACACAGCTTCAGTTCTGTTCTTGTGCATAGCTCCTTTCTTGCCTGATTTTTCTCTCCCTTTATCTGTTTGCTCTAAGTTCTATCTAAATTCTTTAGTCTTATTTCTTCCTTATCTAGGTCCTTCTCATCTCATTCTTAACCAGCTGGTACTCCCCATCTGGCTCTTCCTCATCTTCCATCTCACCCACATGTTCTCTCAGGTCAAAATCCTCCTTATCTCTCTCTGTTCTCCATCCTCAAGTTCTCCTTATACCTCAGTCCCCTCAGTCTCTGAGGTGTTCAGTTATAAACCCAAGCAATAGTGATCCTCTGCCAGCATGAGGTCACCAGGCTTGAATTCTTACAGGGTCATAAAGGTAGGTAAGAATTTTCCTCAGGCAGTGACCATCAGGCTTTCTTTTATAACCCAAAATGGGAGTGGTAAAAGAGGTCAACTGAGTGCTAATGACCTGTTAGTATATCAAAAAGGGGATCTATGTGCTCAATCTACATTCCTAGAAGTAGTTGGGTAAGAAGTTAGGAGTCTATAGTCCTTAGTTATCATAAGAGTTAAGTTAGATATGAAACCTTAGACTCACAAATATAAGGTAGATAGGATATCTTCTTTAATTTTGCCAAATGCAAATAGACTAGCTATTATAAATAGACTAGATATTGTAACTGTAATTCTTGCTTCATAATTGTTCTGTTATATGTAATTTTACTATGTTAAAATTAAAACCTTCCTTTTTGAAAAAAAGGAAAAGAAAAGGGAAAGTGCTGTGTATATCACTCTGTATAAATAAAATGCTGATTGGCCAGTAGCCAGGCAGGAAGTATAGGCGGGACAAGCAGAGAAGAGAATTCTGGGAACAGGAAGGCTGAGTCAGGAAACACCAGCCTGCTGCCCAGGGAGCAGCATGTAAAGGCAACAGGTAAAGCCACAGAACATGTGGCGACATATAGATTAGTAGAAATGGGCTGAGTTTAAGTGTAAGAGCTAGTCAGTAGTTAGCCTGAGCTAATGGCCCAGCAGTTTAATTAATATAAATTTCTGAGTGATTATTTTGTAAGTGGTTGCAGGGTCCACAGGGGCTTGGCGGGACCTGGAGAGAAGCTCTCCAGCTACAAAGACTGTATTTTTTTAAAGTTTTTATTTCTTTATATAACTGTCTATATCCCTTTTCCATTCTCTTCCAAGCCTACCTACATTTTTACACACACTGTAAACTGTTTAGGGTTTATCCCATCTGAATCTGCCTTATTGTGAATCTATAGCTTTAAACTGCAGAGTGGCTAGGACAGAGAAGCGGCAGCCTTGGTTGCTGACTCTGCCCACCTCAGCTTTTCAACATGGCAGTGGTATGTTTACTGCCAGCTCTGGGAGCCATGTGTACCACCAACTCTTGGAAGCAGTGGGTCTATGCCTCCATTAAAGCAGCGTGTAGCCCAGAAACCTTTTTTTTTTGTACTAGCAAAAACTATATCCACCGTACACCATGCTGCATTGCTTGCAGATGCCACTGTGTACAACTGTGGGAATCTACCATGCCACTTAGTTCATGGCAGCTGGCAACCAGATCCATCTCACAGGCAGCTGTTAGGAGATGAGTCTCTATGCTGCTACTGGCACAAAATTGTGAGACTAGGAAGCCTAGTGTGGTTCTGTTTCTGTGCATTGAGAATCTTTAAGCTTTCTTAGGTCTCTATGGATCAATGCCCAATGGTGAGGCTCAAATGTAGTCAAATTTCTAAATGGTCTTATTAATAGAAAACACGGAGCCAGATATAGGGGTGAAAATCTGAAGAGATCAGAGGAATAGGAACAGCCATATGCTAACCTCACCTCACCAACTCTGCAGCTTCCAAAAGCAGATACTTCCTGTCTACCCACACCTATATGCCTTGCTATTCTGCCATCTGATTTGCTCTTTCTTTCTTTCTTTCTTTCTTTCTTTCTTTTTTTTTTTTTTTTTGGTTTTTTGAGACAGGGTTTCTCTGTGTAGCTTTGCGCCTTTTCCTGGAACTCACTTGGTAGCCCAGGCTGGCCTCAAACTCACAGAGATCCGCCTGGCTCTGCCTCCCGAGTGCTGGGATTAAAGGCGTGCGCCACCACCACCCGGCTTCTGATTTGCTCTTTCTGTCCAGCTACATTACTTCCTCTTCCTGTACAGCTTTGTCACTTCCTGTCTGTCTGTACAGATCTCCAGACCTCCGTCGTTAACTAGTGTTGACATTTAAGGCATGTGCCACCATGCCTGACTCTGTTCCCAGTGTAGCCTTGAACTCACAGAGATCCAGACAGATCCCTGCCTCCCAACTGATAGGATTAAAGGCATGTACTAACATTGCAAGACTTTTGTGTTTATTTATAATGGGTGACTTTTTCCTCTGATCTCCAGGCAAGCTTTATTTATTAGAGCACAAATAAAATATTACCAAAAATTCAGTTATTTATTATAATAATATACTTTCTAAATTTAGCATTTTTTACTGTTTGGGATTTTCATACATTATGCAATATATTTTGATCATATTCACCTACCTCTATCTACTTTTTCCAGAACCTCCCCATGTCTCCCTTTCAACTTATTGTCCTCTTTTATTTTTATTTTTATATAATCCACTGAGTCTAAATAATGATGTCTATTCTATATGCTTGTGGGTGTAGGGCTGTGAAGACTATTCTTAGTTGTCAACTTGATTACATTTGGAATTAACTAAAATTAGTCCTGTGAGGATTTTTTTTTTATTAAATCATTTGAGGTGCGAATACCCTCCCTAAATCTGGGCCACAGCTTCTGATGAAAAGTCTATATAAAAGGACATGGAAGAAGGAACCTTTTGCTTCTTTCTTGCTTGCCCTCACACTTACTGGAAAGTTCATCTGTCCTGCTGCTGAGGTATTCCTTCACTGGTATTAGAACCTACTTCTTCAGGATTCCAATGTATACTGAAGACTAGCTGAGATATCCAGCCCTGTGGACTGAACAACTATTAGATTCTTGGACTTTCTGTGAGGAGACAGCCATTGTTGGACCATAGCCTGTAAGCCACTCTGCACATTACCATTATATGCCATGGTAATTATCATTAAATGCCATTTCTACTATTATTACAATGCCATCTGCTCTCAAGCTAACAGCTATAGCCTCATGGGATGTGCCCTATGAATGGTTGACTGAGGAAGAGAAGACCAGTACCTGGTTTACTGATGTTTCTGAATATTATATAGGCACAACCCAGAAGTGGACCACTACAGCATTACAAACCCTTTCTAGAGCAACCCTGAGAGATACCAGTGAAGGGAAATCTTTATAGTAGACAGAACTTGGGGCAGTACATATGGTCATACATTGTTTGGAAGGAGAAATGACTAGATGTGTCATTGTTCACTGATTTATGGGATGTAGCCAGTGAATTGGTTATATTATCAGGGCTTGGAAAAAGCTTGACTAGAAAATTGGTGAAAAAGATATCTGGGGAAGAAATATGCAGATAGATCTCTCTAAATGGGCAAAAGATGTGAAGATACTTGTGTCCCATGTAAATGCAAAGAAAGAGTTTAGTAATCAAGGAGATAGGATAACCTTTCTGTGGACAGTCAGAGTCTTTCCCCAGCCATCTCTGTCACCCATTGGGCTCATGAACAAAGTGGCCATAGTGGCAGAGATGGAGGATATGCATGGGCTCAACAACATGGACTGCTACTCACTTAGGCAGACTTGGCTATATCTGCTGCTGAGTGGCTTATCTGCCAACATCAGAGACCAACACCAAGCCCCTGATATGGCACCATTCCTCAGGGTAACTGTCCAGAGACCTGGTGACAAGTCAACCAAATTGGGTCATTTCCTTCATGGAAAGGACAATGCTTTGTCCTTACTGGAGTAGATACTTATTCTGATTTTGGATTTGCCCTTTCTACACATAATGCTTCTACCAAAATGACCATCCATGTATTTAAAGAATGCCTTATTCGCCATCCTGATATTTCACACAGTATTGCTTCTGACCAAGGAGCTTACTTCACAGTCAGAGAAGTTCTACAGTGAGCTCATGCTCACCAACTAGTCTTATATTCCCTACCATGCTGAAGCTGCTGGCCTGACAGAATGATAGAGTGGCTCTTTAAAGACACAGTTGCAATACCAATTAGGTGGCAGAAGCCTGAAGGTCTTATCTCCATAAGGCAGTTTATGCTTTGAATCAGCATCCAGTATATGATAGCTTCTCCCATAGTCAGGATTCTTGGTTCCAGGAATCAAGGGATAGAAAAGAGAGTGGTTCCATCATCACCCCTAGTGATCTACTAGGAAAAAAATTGAATCCTGTTCTTGTGATCTTAAGTTCTGCAGGTCTAGGAGTTTTGGTTCCAGATGTGGGAGTACTCCTGTCAGGAGACACACACACACACAAAAAACATTCCATTGAACTGAAATCTCAGGCTTCCCCCTGGGCCACTTGGGGCTTCTAATTACCTTAAGCCAGCAGTCTAAGTAAGAAATAACAGTGTTAGGAGGGGTGATTGATCCAGACTACCGGGGGAAATTAGATTGCTTCTCCACAATGGAGATAAGAAAGATTATGTCTGGAGTGTAAGGGGTTCCTCTTGATGTTACTATGTCCTCTGATTCAAATCATTGGGAAAGTACAATGACCCAATCTAGGCAGCATGACAAAGGGAACAGACCCTTCAGGAATGAAGTTATAGGTCACTCCTCTGTAGGAGTCCAGCTCTGACCTGTCAAAGGGTTTAGGGGGAGGGGAGAGGAATGAGGAAGTATTAGAAAGATAGAAAGAGACCATAAGAAAGACAGAGACACAGGATAGCTTCAGGAGGGCCCTGGGTCAATACCCAGTCACCTTGAGGTTTATTCAAAAGGGCTTTTTATATAATGCCAAGAGGCGAGGCAAAAGACCTTCCCCTTTCAAGATCAAAGCATAACATACAGTCAAATGTAGACCCTTCAAAACACAGGGTAACCATGTCCATGGCCAAATCATCCCATTATGCAGCTCTGCTGGGTAAAGCAAACTCAGATTCTCTGACCTTGAGTAATGTCTTACTAGAGAGTCTCTCTGGGCCCCCACACTTCTCCAGGTTGTGGTGATATTTTGTTTGTGTTGAATATGATATTTTATTTGTATGTTAATAAATAAAGTTTGCCTGGAGATCAGAGGTCATAGTCAGTCATAAACAGAAGTCAGGCTGTGGTGGAACACACCCTTAATCCATTCACATGGCAGGCAGAGTCTCTGTGTGTTCAAGGACACAGCCAAGCATGGTGACACACGCCGTTAATCCCAATACCAACCATAGAGACCTGGAGGTCTGTATAGACAGGCAGTGACAAGGAAGTGATGTGGCTGGGCTTAGGGCCAATGAGAAGGCAGAACATGAAGGCAATAAAGGTGCAGGTTAGACAGGAAGAAGCTCTCTTGGGAAGCTATGGCGATGTGGTTAGCTAAGGTTAGTTTACGGCTATTGCTTTGATCTCTATGGCTTATACATCTGTATTTGGCTCTTGTTTCTTATTTAATAAGACTGTTTAGAAATTTGTCTACACCAAGTAAAGACCTTAGACCTAGTGAAGTGCTTGCTGAGGGTAGAGGAAATACAGAATGGGGTAGTAGAAGGGAGTTACAAATACTAAGGACATGTGACTAGTTGCGGAAACAGGATTATAATTGACTTTAATGTTTCTGTCATATTTTGTTAGGAATGTTGTGTACATACTTTTGTTTTCTTTTCTTGATTTATCATGAAATATAACATCAATTGAGATAATGTCAGTGCCCCTCAAGAGACATTGCCACTTATTCTAAACTACATAATGCATTTGCAGTTGTATATAGGACAGTTATATCATGTTAGCATAAGTATGACCTGGTTAAATATACATGTATTTATGGTTGTACATGGTGTAGCTATATCGTGTTATGTATACTTATGACCTGGTTATTGTTTTCATTTGAAAATCAAGCATGAAAATGTTATGAAGCATCCTCCAAAGAAGACTGATTGAACATGGGTTTAAGCCAATAGAAAGTCTTTATTACCTGGCTGGTGACTATACTGGGTGTTCAGGACCCCAGTGTTATATTGAGTCTTTCTCAGGGTGAGAGTTTAAGCATAAAAACCATGTTTGGGGTTGGTATACTTCAGTTAAGAAGAACAGTTAGCCAGAAGCAGAACTATGGGGAAAAAAGAAGCCAAAAAGCAAAGTTAGCACATTTAGAGACTTTCCCAGAACTATGGACTTTGATGGATTAGTCTTTGTTTTCATTTTAGCAGGTAGTACTGTCTACATGCTGAGTTTTATGACCTGAATGATACTTCCATCATGGAGTCAGTTTGCTAAGGTCTGGGGGCGTACTAAGGTCTGGGAGCCTGTTATATTTCCCACTAGTCTTAGTAAATTTATCAAATCTTGGATTCATCCTGCTCTAAAGAGGTGTAGTTGGTCTAAGGGACCATTAATTTCACTGAACTAATACATAATTGGCCATATAGTTTAAGATTCAGGGCTCTGCCATTAATCCAAACCAAATGAGATTTAAAGGCCCAGCTAGTGCTGATAGCAGAGTAGTTAGCCAGGGGACCAAAAGAACAGACACTGGTACTAATTATCTATTATGTATGTCTTTGTCTCTTTTTCTTTTGAAGTTTTCCCAAACCATGGCAAGATTTTTAAAAAATTATTCCTGATTGATTAGCAC
This sequence comes from Peromyscus eremicus, assembly GCF_949786415.1. Taxonomy (NCBI): domain Eukaryota; kingdom Metazoa; phylum Chordata; class Mammalia; order Rodentia; family Cricetidae; genus Peromyscus; species Peromyscus eremicus. Next base: position 133,782,555 of record NC_081439.1, read on the forward strand.
AGAAACAACATATTTTTCCCAAAGCCGTGCGTAGTCACCTTTATTTCATTAGAAGTAAGTCTAAACTTTTTATCTCCCATGATAAAGGCTGATGTATCTATGGCTATTGAGCTGGCTATGCTTGCTCTGACCAAAAGTGGGATGAGCTCCCCCCCCATCTTTAGTAGTCCAAGGTCTATGTTATATAAAGCATAAGAAGAAGCACATTTAGTTAAACCATTAGTACATGCCCACCAAGTAGTCTCAGAGGCCCGGTAATATTGCTATTGTCCAGATGAGTTAATCCACAAAGCAGAATAGGAGGCATCAGAATAAGGGGAAGTGCCTAGGTTAAAGGTGTAGGATATTAGACAAGTTTCAGACCCTAAGTCTTCTAACATTGATTTGGGCTGCCCCCCGTCACAATGAGTTTTGTCAGTCAATGGGCTGACAAGCTAGTTAGTTCCCATTCTTGTATAGTCCAGGGGCCCAGTGTCCAGCACTCCTGGCTGATTTCTGTAAGAAAAACAGAAACTTATAATACTTCTAGGTCCTGATAAACCTGTCTACTTACTTTGGGAAACATCTAAAGAGGCACGTTTAGTCAAACCATTAGTACATGCCGACCAAGTAGTCTCATGGGCTTGGTAATATTGCCATTTTCAGGTGAATTAACCCATAAGGCAGAATAGCAAGCATCAGAATAAGGGGAAGTGCCTAGGTTAAAGGTTTAGAATATTAGATAAGTTTCAGCCCCTTGTAATCCTCTAACATTGATTTTGGCTGCCCCCAGTCACAATGAGTTTTGTCAGTCAATGGGCTGACAGTCTGTTTAGTTCCTATCCCTATGTAATACAGGGGTTGGGTGTCTAAGAACAGTCAGAAATTCTTACCAATTTTTAGCTGGAAATGGTTAACTCTATCTCAAGGGTTCCTTCCTGTGGCATAGAGTCTGATTCCACAGGTTTTCCAAAGGCCAGAATCTTTGTTAGGGAACTTCTAGATTTTTAATTTTCTGGCCATTGGATTACATTTTCCTATTGTCCATTTCTTGGGAGGAGGCTTTCTTTCTAGATCTCCATCTATGTGTTTTCAGGAGCCTCTGTTTTACAGCCCCATTTTTTGCAATGGAAACCCTTGTTCTTGGCTACTAGAGGGCCCATCCACAGGACATACATAGAATTGTAAACTCTGTTTTTTTATCTCAAAAGATAAATTTCCACATCTTTTCTTTTTCCAGTATAACCAGATTTATAAAGTGGGCATCAGTGAGCAAATGTCAAGATGAATATGGATTGCCAATCTGTAGTCATGCAGCTATTGTCTTCCCTGTATCTGTCTTCCTCAGTTCCCAAATCAAGGCCTTAGGGTGGTAGGCATTGGGCCATAATCCTGTATTCATACCAAACACAAGTCTCAGGAGGAGGTATAGAGGCAGGGAGTAGAAGGGCATGGTACCTGATGAAACCTAAATTTTAATGGGTACAAAGTCCAGGAGACAGTTCATTTGGTAGCAGCATCTGTGACTTCCATTTTCTTGACCTGGGTGTAGTGGATCCGTGATATAATAGCAGCTACCTTCACAGCCACAGGAGTGGAGAGAATCACCATGCAGGGTCCTTTCCAAGTTGGCTCCAGCATCCCTTTAGCTACTTACTTGATCCAGACAGTATCACTGGACTCAAATGAAGGGAATCTGGTGGTGGACTTGGAAATCAGCTGGGTCTCTTGGATAGTCCAATAAATAGCCTACATGGAGGACTGAAGGGCCTGTAGTAACTTGAGAAAGGAACGATTAAAGATTTCTGCCAACTGCTAGTCTCTGCCTGGGAACCAGGGGCGGGGAGGTCTTCCAAACCTAATCTCTTTGAGGGTAAACCCTTCCCCTACTTGGGATGTAGCAGGCCCAAAGCAAAGCAAAGGAAAGAGGTCTATCCACCCTTCATTGGACTCTAATGAGAGTTTTGTTAGAGTTTTTTTCCCCAACGTTCTGTTTATTCTTTCTACCTTCCCAGAACTCTGAGGTCTATGTGCACAATGAAGTCTTCAATCTATGTTTAAATCTTTAGCTAGTAATTAAGATGTTTTGCTATGAAAGCCAGGCCATTATTGGACCCTGTTGCTGGGGGAAAGCCAAATCAGGGGACCAATTCCTGGAGGAGCTTTTAAGCTACTATTTGAGCAGTTTCAGTCCAGGTGGGGAATGCCTCTATTTACCCAGAAAAGGTTTTTGTAAAAACTAATAAGTACTTGTATCTTCCCCAGACAGGCCAGATTTTGGTGAAGTCAGTTTTCCCAGAATTCACTGGGGTGTTGGTCTCCCATTTGGACCCCTTCCTGGGTAAGGGATCTCTGTTTTGGATTTACTTGATTTACATAAACCCAGCATCTGACTGAGACATCCTGTGCTAGGCATAAAATCCAGTTATATGTTATAACTATCCAGTATAGGTATAACATACCTTGTTCTGATCAACCCAGAAAGTTTTGTGAACCCCAATGAGTAGCCTGGTAAAAGTCAGTTACCATAGTCCTGCCAGTTGTTTTTGTATGAATGTCTTTCCCCCTGGTGTCCTCTACCAATCTGTGGGTTTGAGCTGTTTATTTTTTTCTTTTTGCATCCTCTTGGATATACCAGGAGTCTCAGGAAACACTGGCTCAGAGTATATCATCAGAATATTAACAGGCCTCACTGGTCTTAGGGCCATTTGTCAGGCAGCCAAATCAGTGGCATGTCAGTGGAGGACAACAGTTCATAAGGGAAGCCAAATAGTCTCTAGGAGGGCTAAGATTTTTTTCTTTGTTTTTAATGTAAGCCCCAGTGGTGAAAGGCCTTCTTTCTCTATGAATTATACTGTGGATATGCATGGTAGTAAAAGCATAGCAACTATCTGTGTATATATTGTGGTGGAAGTTCCTTTTCCTGTCTAAGAGCCTGGGTCAGGTCAATCAGTTCTGCTCTTTGGGCTGAGGTACCTAGCTTGGTCCAAAATCATTTCAGTTAAAGTAACTACTGCAGCTCCCATGTACCTGGTTTCATCTTTCATCTGTGACAGTCATGGATGAACACCTTCAGGTTCTCATCAGGCAAGAGGGAAGAAGAACTGATGGGTGGTAGGTTTCTCAAATGGGACTAGAAGGTGGTCAAGGAGTAGGGTCTAATACTGGGTCACACGGGCATTAGACAGACAGTGTTTTGATATTTTGTGGTGGTATTGTGTTCCCCAAAATATTGTGCACCCTAATAAACTTATCTGGGGTCAGAGACAGAACAGCCACTAGATACAAAGGCTAGAAAATGGTGGCACTCACACCTTTAATCCTAGCACTCCAGAGGTAGAAATCCCTTTGGATCTCTGTGAGTTCAAGGCCACATTGGAAATGGCCAGGCATGGTGACACATGCCTTTAATCCCAGAAAGCGAACCTTTAATCCCAGGGAGTGATGGCAGAAAGCAGAAAGGTATATAAGGCGTGAGGACCAGAAACTAGAAGCATTTGGCTGGTTAAGCTTTTAGGTTTTGAGCAGCACCGTTCAGCTGAGAGCCATTCGGATATGAGGACACAGAGGCTTCCAGTCTGAGGAAACAAGATCAGCTGAGAAGTTGGCCAGGTGAGGTTAGCTGTGGCTTGTTCTGTCTCTCTGATCTTCCACTATTCACCCCAATAACTGGCCTCAGGTTTGATTTTATTAATAAGACTCTTTAAGATTCCTGCTACAATATTCCTCAGAGGAGAGTCTCAACCATGTAATGGGGTGCCGTGAACATAAGATCCTGACCCAGAGTTAACTTGCTTGTCCTCTTTTCATTATACTAGCAGTAGCCTTCACAGCTCTTAGACAGGTGGGTCACCTCTGGCTACAGGTATGTTTAGACAGTTATGTCATGGGGAATTTCCATGACCCCAAAGTTTGAGTTAAAATCCCTTTTGTAATGTCTTTTCTTTCGTGGACAAACAGATGAGAAGGTTTTGAGACATCTGGAAATGCTATGGCTGGAGCTGAAGTCAAAGGTGCTTTTAAAGCCTCAAATATCATTAATTTAGTCTCAGTTAAGATTAAGGGCTTGCTGGGTGGTGGTGGTGCACACCTTTATTCCCAGTACTTGGGAGGCAGAGGCAGGTGTGTCTCTGTGAGTTCGAGGCTAGCCTGGTCTACAGAGTGAGTTCCAGGAAAGGCACAAAGCTACAAAGAGAAACCCTTTGTCTCAAAACAAAACAAAACAAAAAAAAACCCCAAACAAACAAAACAAACAAACAAAAGATTAGGGGCTCAGTGTTCCCCTTTGTGTTGATGTATAGAGGCCTTGCTAGTTGCATAAACATTGGTATCCAGAGGCAGCAATGCTTAGTTGTACCTAGGAACTCTCAAACCTTTCTCTTAGTCTTTGGACTTGGGATCTGAAGGATGGCAGCAGTCCTACTCTGAGACAGTCTTCTTTTGCCTCCCTTAGCTAGTAACCAAGATAGGTAGAATCTGATGTACAAAGTTGGGCTTTCTTAGCCAAAATTCTTTAGCCCAAGGTCTACAACTCTTGCAGCAGCCCTTTTGTAATCTATTTTAGGTTTAGAGGCCAGGAGGAGGTCATTTACAAATTGTAAAAGTGTGGTCCCAAAACTGGGTCTGTCCATTTAAAAGCAAAGATGTGTTGATTCACCTCTGCCAACTGAGGCTGAAGAATTTTGCATCTTCCAGGTCCAAGACAGTGCACACCTGTTTCTATGAAGGAATCAGATTCATGAGAATCAGAGGTCCCAAGTTTCCATATAGGCAGGAAAGGTGTATTCCAGGGTAACTGGCAGGGCACCAGGATATCTGTCTCTCTAAGCTAGGCAATATGGACTGCAATTTTTCTTTTTGTTTCCAGTATCATTGAGTATTATTTAATATAGATGGGGGTAGTTGAACCAGTTAGTTGAATAATTATAGGAACTTGGTGTTGGGCCAGTCCTGAGGAGTTTGTTTTTGCCTATACACCTTGGAATCTTTTTTTCTTCATGATGGACTCTACACAATAGATGAAATAACCCCTTTCCACCTCAAATTACTTTGCAACAATAAAACATATACTATCTTTGTTGAAAGGTTTCTTCATATTCTTTTGCCTGTTTTTCTTCTGACAATGTCCAGGTTTTCATGATTAAGCTTTGAGATCTCTGTATACACAGACAATACCCACCTTATGATTTAACTTATGTTTTTTTTTACTTAGTGATGGCATGAAAGCAATTATTTATTCAGTAGAAACTCCACTTCAAACATTGGATTTTGATGTTTTCTCATGCTAGTAATAGGTGATATGCTGTTCTCCGATGATGCGGAGTAGCAACTACAGCTCTTAGTCAACCATATGATTATAAAGGGAAACAATTCCATCACAAACTAAGGAGCACCTTTGAAATACTAGTTCTTTGTCAAGTATATGGCTTACAAGTATTTTATACTATGTAAGTTGTTTTTTCTTTCTCTTAAGAAGGTATGTTCTGGAATAAAAGTTAATATTTAATGAAGTACAATTTATGAACATTTCCTTAATGGATTGTGATTTAGGTGTCAAATCTAAGAAATCCTTGCCAAGAGCTACATCCTAAAGATTTTTTTCTCATACATTTTCTAAAAGTTTTATAGTTTTGTGTGTTTAAGTCTATAATCCATTTGAGTGACTTTTGTGTGAGATTCAGCTCAAAGTTTATATTTTTGCCTATGGCTATACATTTATTCCAGAACAGATGCTTGAAAAACTATCTTTACTTGTTTGAATTGCTTTTGTACTGTAGAATGAAAATGGCCCCATAGGCCTATATATTTGAATAGTTGGTCCCCAGTCAGTGGAACTGTTTAGGAGAGATTAGGAGGTGTGGCCTTGCTGGAGGAAATGTATCACTGGGAATGGGCTTTAAAGTTTCAAAAGTCCATGCCATTTCCAGTGTCCTTTCTCTGCCTTGTGCCTGTCAATCAAGGTCTAAGTTCTCAGATAATGCTCTAGTTCATGCCTGCCTGCCTGCTGTCATGCTCTCTGCCATGATGGACTCTCTCTCTGAAACTGTAAGCCCCAATTGAATTCTTTCCTCTATAAATTGCCTTGGTCATACTGTCTTTATAGCAATAGAAAAGTAACTAAGTCATGTACTTTTTTGTTAACTTATTTGTTAAAATAATCAGTTGGGCAAAACCATGTGGCTCTATTTCTGTGGTTTTCTTTTGTTGTTTTTTTTTTTTCAATTTGAGTTCATTGATCTACATGTTCCTCTGCCAACACTGCCTTGTCTTCATTACCTAAATTAATTTTTATACTTACCAATGCCATTAAAATATAGAAAGGAGGTCTCTCACACTGCTGAATATTGGAGAAAATGCACCTCCCTAACTCATACCATATAAAAAACTAAATATACAGTAAATCATGGGCCTTGAATATAAATGCTAAAACATAAGTGCATAGAGAAGGAAATATGCATTAGGCAAATGTTTTTTTATCACAGAAAAAAATACCTAAGCATAAAGGAAAGAAATATTGAGAGTGGGAGAAATAGTCTTCCACAGGGAGGAGCACACCAATTAGTTACCCAATACCAAATGACCAGCCCTAAAAATGTCCATACAAGTAACATTATGCAGACTGAGCAGGTTATATTTAGGAATATATATTCATGGTATTAATTGTTATTCTAGGGATATATGCCTGGAATAACAATGCCATGAATTTGAAAGAGAGAAAAGGGGAGTTTATGGAAGGGCTTGAGGGAGGAAAGAGAAGGGAAAATGTTGTAATTATATTATAATCTCAAAAATAGAAAAAAATAAAGGAAAAACGTAATAAATTAAATGTCATCAACATTAAAGATGCCTGCACACCAAAAATGTTGTTGCAAAAGGAGAAGCAAGCTATGAAGTAGAGAGAAAATATTCACCACTCATATGTGTTATTAATATCAGATGTTTAGAATACATATAGAACTCGTAAAATTAAAATCATGGGGCCTGGAGAGATAACTCAGAAGTTAAGAGCACTTCCTGCTCTTCCAGAAGATTGAGGTTCAATTCCCAGCCTCCACATTACTGCTCATAACCACCTATAACTCCAATCTCAAGAGATCTAACTCTCTCTTCTGGCCTTTTCAGGTATTGCATGTACAAGGTACATAGGCATACATGTAGACACAACACCTATACACCAAAAATAAATATAAATAAACGTAATGTACCATATTAGCAGAGAACAAAATAATTATAGACTTTACAAAAGAAGATACAGAAATAGCCAATAATAACATGAACAGACACTAAACATTATTTTCTCTTTGCCCAAAGGAAAAGTAAAGTCACAATCAAAAACACAAAAAGACAAAAAATAAGAAAAAAATCAAACCAAACCAAAACTTCATACAAACTAAAATACTGTGTTTAAAAAGAATAATAATAATACCAGTGCTGGTGAGACTGTGGAGCATTTCAAGTCCTCATACATTGCTGATGGTGAAATAAAATTGTACACTAGCTTTAGAGAACTACCTAGCAGGTTTTTATAGTTAAGCATTCACTTTACTTATGACTCTGAAATACCATTCCTATTGTAATAAATATGTTTTAAAAAGCTTTATTTGGCCGGGCAGTGGTGGCACACACCTTTAATCCCAGCACTCAGGAGGCAGAGGCAGGCGGATCTCTGTGAGTTCGAGGCCAGCCTGGGCTACCAAGTGAGTTCTAGGAAAGGCACAAAGCTACATAGAGAAACCCTGTCTCGAAAAACCAAAAAAAAAAAAAAAGCTTTATTTGTAGTATAAATTGAGCATCCCCAATCCAAAAATCCAAAATCTGAAATATTCCTGTATCAGTTATGTAGATGTAACCAACCGTCTTATTAAATAAGAAACACAGAGCCGATTCAGAGAAGAAAGCCAAGAGGTCAGAGCTAAGAGCCTCACCCTTCCTGCTTCAGCGATCCTCTTCAGCCAAGAGAGCTCTCCAAAAAGGGGCCTACTTCTTGTGTGTATGTCTTTATATAGTCTAGCTGTTCTGCCTTCTCATTGGTTGTAAACCTAAACACGTGACTGCCTCGTCACTGCCTGTATGTACCACCCTCCAGGTCCTTAAAGGCGTGCGCCACCGCCGCCATGCACTTGCTATGGCTCTAATAGCTCTGACCCCCAGGCAACTTTATTTATTAACGTACAATTAAAATCACATTTCAGTACAAGTAAAATACCACCACATTTCCCCTTTTCTATTTTAATAAAAAGGAAAAAAAAGAAAAAGGTTATAACTAACAAAAGAAAAACTATATACAAAAGTGCAATGACTATATACAATATATACAAGTAATAAATGTCTAAACAATGTCTAGTCCATTTGTATTTGACAAATTCAGAGAAAATAATTTCATTATCTATCCTATTTTGTTAAGTCCAAAATGTGTTTAATTCACTTTCTATCCTAATTAATCTTCAACTATAACTAACTAACCTTCAACTATAACTAATCTTCAACTCCCTCAGAGACCCAAGAAGGAAATAATATTAGCTAACAAAAATAAAAACAGAAAGTGCATGCAAGCAACTTCCAAAAAATTTGTGAGTTGACAGAAACAGCCAGCTGCCTGGACAGTCACCTGAGGTTTCTCCGCAATGCTGGGGCATCATCTTCAGCCTATAGGCTTAGCGTATCTGACAGACTCATTTGTGAAGTAGGATGTACACAAGGTCAACAGTTCAACCTCACATTGGGTGAGAGCAGTCCACGTACCAGAAACACCTGAATTCCACTAGTGTCATGTCATGATTCAGGATTTTAAATTCTGGAAATTGTTGATGGTTTTTTAATTCAGCTGTCCATTCTTCTTGGCTGTGTATATATGGCTTCATCTCAGCATCCCGTTCTTCTCCACATCCCTCTATCAAATGCCAGTCTACTATTGAGAGGCATGAGCTTAGTTATTCTTCAAGAATAACTGTTTCGGCTGCTGTTCCATTGCACATCAGAAGCCATCGGCCCACTGCCTGTTCAGCTTCCTTCTAAGAAAAGGGTACTGTACCTTTTCCGAATAGCGAAGGCCACTTCAGGGATGGTGCCATATTGTCCTGGCCTCAGAAGATGCCTTTTGATAAAGCCATAACCACGCTTGTTTAGGCAAGAATCAGTAGTCCTTTGTTTCATGTCCTGTCTGTCCATTTTGTCAGCAGTTGATTCAAGGATACTTTGTTGTCCAGTGGCTAACTTTTGCCACAATGAAAGTTAACTCCATATGAAGTTTCTTCAATGCCCATATTTTCTCTGAAGTAGATTGGTACTGCCAGGAGCCGACATGTCTCATAGTCATATCAAAAAAGAAAAATTTTCTAAGTTATTAAAACATTTTAAATGCCATATTCTGTAGATCTCTGAAGGGTTTGAAGATGACCTATCTAAAATATATCTGCTCAATTTTTAAAACATATCTAATATGACTAGAAGTTCTATTGTAATTCTATTGTAATGTCTAACTACTAACTATCATTTCTTTATATCCTAATAGTTGGTAATAATAACATTCAAGGATCAGAAAATTGCATTGTTAAATGAACGGTATAAGTACCATTAGAAATATACATATAGCATTTTCTAACAATATCGATTTCAATATATATCATTTGTATACAATATAAAACAATCCAATCCAATGTAAAGTATTTAAAACTAGTAATTTACTTTTTCTTCTTCTTTCTTTCTCTTTTTTTTAAAAACAAGAACCTTAAATCTAATCTGCTTAGCCTTTTTCCTAACCCTTGACAACAACTTGTAACCAACCCCCCTAAACAATGAAAATTATCCCAGACCCAAAACCCATTAAAAAGACCAAAAAACCACCCGTCCCACACCACCTCTTTGGGAATGTGGGCGTCGTATTCTTAAAATTGCTTCCTGCTGGGTATGGGCGAAGTTATCTTTATCCTGAAAGAAAAATTTTAGGTTAATTGTCAAATTCTAGGAAAGGTAACTATATCCTTCATTATCCAGTCTGTGTATAATGCCAAAGTTCAGGGTTTATCTCAAGTCCTTATTCAAGTAGTCTTTGAGACTGGATCATCTCATGTAGTCATCTCAAAACTGCTCTGAGCACCTTGTAGTTCAAAGCTGATCTGTAGATGATGTTTGTCAGCTTAGTGATGTTATTACTGTCCACGTGGAATTGTTGTTGTTTTGGGGCCCCAACTTCTTCCTGGAGACTTCAGTTGATGTTAGGCCTGGCCATGAATTCCTGCAGAAAACTGATAAGAGACTCGAACACAAAGACATATATATGCAACTAATTGAAGCCTTTTTTCTAGAATTAATTAGTACTCTGTATGACCATTCATATCTTAACAAAGTTTAAAATGTATATATATATCTATATATATATTAATCTTGTAAGTTTTGATATAAAATTTATACTTTAAGAAAAGTTTAAAGAATCAGAATAGAATCAAAGAGTTGAGATTAGTAATAGAATAGTCCCTTAATTAATTTGGCTTTTCTCCTGTCCCATAGCAGAAGATGGCTCTTTTATTCTGGCATGATACAGGGAGTTTGCATTTTCCTTTTAACAACATGCTTGAGTTTAAAGAAGGAGAGAGCCATTCTCCAACTCCAAAGTCAGCTTTAAATTTTAATTGGACTGGGACTATTAGAAGACCAATAGTGTTAAATCTTTAGAGAAAAGCAGAAACAAACATTTAGGAAGACATAAAATTTTTTAGATAATATATACCCATATGCTGTTTCACTCTGCTTCCTGGGATAGATGATTTGTCCCTTTTTCTTCAGTTGTCTCATTTGTCCAGTGTTCTTCAGATTCCTTAACCTTCATTCTCCTAAAAGACAAAAACAAAAACCTTAGCCCAAGACTAATTTTGGGGATGTTCCTTTTTGGCAAGTTATTATCTGATTAAATGAATAGACATGTGTTACTGGTATAAGTTAGTTTAAATTGGATGTTCATGCTGGTTGATGAACTATCACCTCCTATAATTAAGAGGTTTCTCTTGTTCAAATCGAACCTTTATCAATTTTGATGGTACCCACAACTTATCTTCTTCTGTAGAAACAAAAGCAAAACCTTGTCCCCAACGTAACACATACCCTGGTTTCCATTCTGAGGTCAGCACATCTTTAAAGTATATAGGCTGATTTAATTCTGTAGTTTTTTCTATTATCCAATGTCTCTCTGCAGCTGTTGTTCCTTTCTCATTGGCATTAAGAAAATTCAAAGTTAATAGAGCATTATGCAGTCTGTTTCTGGGGTGTTTTGTTACCCCTTTCTGTTTATTTAGCATATCCTTTAGAGTTCTGTTTGATCTTTCTATAACTGCTTGACCTGTAGGATTATGTGGTATGCCTGTAATATGCTTTATATTGTAATAAGCAAAAAACTGTTTCATTTTAACAGAGACATATGACGGAGCATTATCAGTTTTGATTTGTGCAGGTATACCCATGATGGCCATAACTTCTAGCAAATGAGTGATTACAGAATCAGCTTTTTCAGAACTCAAAGCAGTTGCCCACTGAAATCCTGAATAAGTATCGATAGTGTGGTGTACATATTTCAGTTTTCCAAATTCTGCAAAGTGAAACACGTCCATCTGCCAGATTTCATTCCTTTGAGTACCCTTTGGGTTACATCCTGCTGGTAATGGCGTTTGATTGTAGAAGGAACAAGTAGGACATTTCTTTACTATTTCTTTGGCTTGTTGCCAGGTTATGGAAAAATCCTTTTTTAAACCTTTACTATTGACATGATGTTTTTTATGAAATTCTGAGGCCTCCAGCACATTTCCTATCAATAATTTATCAATCTCATCATTGCCTTGTGCTAGAGGGCCTGGCAGACCAGTATGGGATCGGATGTGAGTTATATATAAAGGATGACTCCTTTTCCTGATTGTATCTTATAATTGAATAAATAGTGAAGTTAATTCTGAAGCATCAGGGATAAATTCTTCAGTCTCAATATGTAATACTACTCTTTCAGCATACTGAGAGTCAGTTACTACATTGAGAGGTTCTGAAAAATCCATTAATACCAACAGAATAGCATACAATTCTGATTTTTGAACTGAATTATAAGGACTTTGAACCACTTTACTTAAATTTTCTGATTTGTAACCTGCCTTTCCTTGTTTGTTGGCATCTGTATAAAATGTACGAACTCCAGATATGGGTTTTTCCCATACAATTCAAGGCAAGATCCAATCAGCTCTCTTTATAAGATCAATTCTATCACTTTTGGGATATTTGCTGTTAATTTCTCCCAAAAAATTACTGCAAGCTCTTTGCCAAGGTTCACTTTCTGTCCATAATTTTTCAATGTCCTCCTTAGTTAAAGGTACGGCAATTTCTGCTGGGTCTATTCCTGCTAATTGACGAAGTCTCAATTTTCCTTTCCAAATCAAGTCAGAGATTTTTTCCACATAAGTTTTTAATTTTTTATTTGGTTTATTTGATAAAAATATCCATTCTAATATAATATCTTCCCTCTGCATTAATATTCCTGTAGGGGAATGCCTAGAAGGTAAAATAACCAAAATGCAATCCAGCTTTGGATCAATATGATCCACGTTTCTCCATGTGTCCTGTAGAATATCTGGCAGTCTCCTCTGCAAAGCAGGAACCTGAAGGACCATTTTGCCTTGCAAAATTCAGTGGTCACCTTCCTATGGGTCCTTCATGTCCAGTTGATACAACATTTTTGTCAAGCAGTCCAGACAAGAACAGTTTCTTGCCAAATGGCTATTTTTGCCAAGAAGAAGATAAACTCCGTATGGAATATCTTTGTTGCCCATTTTTGTCTTTGAACCAGTGCTGCCAGGAGCAGATGTGTCTCTCCATCCAGAAAGTCTAAGTTTTTAAAACTTTTAAATGCCATATTCTGTAGGTCTTTGAAGTGTTTGAAGATTAGCTATCTATCTGAAATATATCTATGTATACCTAGAAAACTAAACTAACATGACTATAAGTTTGATTATCATAGATGATTAACTATTAATCTGTATTTCTCAACTATACACTACAATTTCAAATGAGTTGCACAAACAAAATACTTTAAACAAGAGTAGAAATATACATATAGTATAACAAAATTAACTTTAAATTTGTATCAATCAACTAAAACCCATAGCAATGTAAAACATTTTCAAACAAGTTGTTGCTTTTTAAAAGTAGGGTCAATAATCTACCCTTACATCTTATCATATCTATACTATCCCCTTTTCTTCTATAGAAAGAGATTGCATTTATAATCAATCCCCTTAAATAAAAAATCATTTATAAACAATATTTTGGGAATTTAGGCATAGCTTCTCATACTACTTCCTGCTGGATGAGGACACTGGCAATCTAATGGGGATCCTGAGAAAATTAAGAATTATGGTCAAGTCCTGACTGATGTAGTCTGTGAAGCTATATTGCCTGAGCCAGATGCCTTGAGTTTGATTTTGGATGTTTGATAATCTAGGCCATGGTGTCACTGGAGAATTTTCAGGGGGTCGTGGCTGGTCAAACCTGATGTATCTTAACCTGGAACAAATCCATAGCCTCTTGCTTCCTGTGGAAACAAAAGTAAAGCCTCCTTTCCAAAGAAACATATCCTTAGATCCAAATTTTGAAGTCAAAATACCTTTAAAATATACATATTGGTTTAACTGAGTAGCCTTTTCAATCAAATGTCTTTCTGCAGTTAAAAATCCCAAAGACAATACAATCCAGATTCTCTGTGTGATATCCATCTTTATGTGGCTTATTTTTTATATTACCTTTACTGTCTCTTTAAGGACTTTATTTTTTAAAACTTTCTATTTTTTATATAACTGTCTATATTCCTTTTCCTCTCTCTTCCAAGCCTACATACAGTTTTGCACACATTGTAAACCATTTAAAGGCTTATTCCATCTGAATCTGACTTATTGTGAATCTATAATCCTCTGACCAGGAGAGATTTTAAACTGCTAAACTGTGTTTTGGGGACTGAAATGGCAGCCTTGGCTGCTGACTCTGCCTATTTTAGCTTTTCAACATGGCGGAGGTAATTCACCTCCAGCTCTGGGCCATGTGAACCATCAACTCTCAGGAGCAGTGGGTCTATGCCTCTAGCTAGCAACATGTAGCCCAGAAACTTTTTTTTGGGTCTGTACTAGGAAAAGCTATATCTACCATGCACCATGCTGCATGGCTTGTAGATGCCTCTGTGTACAGTGGCAGGAATCTGCCATGCTGCATTCAAGCCCATATGCCACAAACCTGCCATACTGTAGCTCAAGCCCGCAGGCTGTGGCTGGCCTGAGATAACTAGGAAGCTGTTTTTAGCTCCATTTTAGAATCTTTTTTTTCTTACATCACCCTTCACAATAGCCACAAATAATATAAAATACCTTGGGGTAACTCTAACTAAGCAAGTGAAAGACCTATATGACAAGAACTTTAAGTCTCTGGAGAAAGAAATTGAAGAAGATATCAGAAAATGTAAAGATCTCCTGTGCTCATGGATAGGTAGGACCAACATAATAAAAATGGCAATCTTACCAAAAGCAGTCTATTGATTCAATGCAATCCCCATAAAAATTCCAACACAATTCTTCACAGACATCGAAAGAACAATACTCAACTTCATATTGAAAAATAAAAAACCCAGGATAGCTAAAATAATATTGTACAATAAAGAAACCTCTGGAGGAATCCCCATCCTTGGCCTCAAGCTTTACTACAGAGCTATAGTAATAAAAACAGGTTAGTATTGGCATAAAAACCAACATGTGGACAAATAGAATCGAATTGAAGACCCTGATATTAATCCACACACCTATAAACACCTGATTTTTGACAAAGAAGCCCAAACTGTACAATGGAAAAAAAAGCATCTTCAACAAATGATGCTGACATAACTGGATGTCAACACATAGAAGATTGCAAATAGATTCATATCTACTGCCCTGCACAAAGCTCAAGTTCAAGTGGATCAAAGACCTCAACATAAATCCAGTTACACTGAACTTGATAGAAGAGAAAATAGGAAGTAGCCTTGAACACATTAGCACCAGAGATCACTTCCTAAATATAATACCAGTAGCACAGACACTGAGGGCTACAATTAATAAATAGGACCTCCTGAAAATGAGAAGCTTCTGTAGGGCAAATAAGACAAAACAACAGCCTACAGAATGGGAAAAGATCTTCACCAACCCCACATCTGACAGAGGGCTGATTTCCAAAATATATAAAGAACTCAAGAAACTAGACATCAAAATACCTAACAATCCAATTAGAAAATGGGCTACAGAGCTAAACAGAGAATTCCCAATGGAAGAATCTCAAATGGCCAAAAGACAGTTAAGGAATTGCTCAACATCCTTAGTCATCAGGGAAATGCAAATCAAAATGACTCTGAGATATCATCTTACATCTGTCAGAATGTCTAAAATGAAATACACTGCTGACTGCTTCTGTTGGAGAGGATGTGGAGCAAGGAGAACACTCCTCCACTGTTGGTGGGAGTGCAAACTTGTACAGCCACTTTGGAAATCAGTATGATGACTCTCAAAAAATTGAGCATCAGTCTATCTCAAGACCCAATGATGACACTCTTAGGGATATACCCAAGGAATGTCCAATCATACCACAAGGACACTTGCTCTCCTATGTTCACAGCAGCTTTTTTTGTAATAGCCAGAACCTGGAAACAAGCTAAATGCCCTTCAACTGAATAATGGATAAAGAAAATGTGGTACATGTACATAATGGATTACTACTCAGTAGTAATAAACAATGACATTGTGAAATTTGCAGGCAAATGGATGGAACTAGAAAATATCATCCTGAGTGAAGTAACCCAGACTCAGAAAGACAAACATGATGTGTACTCACTCATAAGTGGAGACTAGATGTAAAGCAAAGAACAACCAGACTACAACCCACAGCTCCAGAGAAGCTGTGTAACAAGGAGGACCCTAAGAGGGATGCACGCATTGCCCTGGGAAGGGGAAATAGATGAGATCTCCTGAGTAAACTGGGGGTAAGGGGAGGCAATAGAGGGTAGGGGATGGAGGATGAAAACATAAGGGAATGGGATGGTTGAGCTGGAACAGGGACAGAGTGGGAGAGCAATGAAAGAGATATCTTGATTGACGAAGAGAGACATTATGGAGATAGGGAGAAGCCTGGTGCTAGGGAAGTTCCCAGGAATTCACAAGGATGACCACAGCTTAGACTACTAGCAGTAGTGGAGAGGGGTCTGAGCTGGCCTACCCTGATAATGAGATTAGTAAATACTCTGTCATTGTAGAGCCTTCATCTAGTAACTGACAGAAACAGATGCAGAGATCCACAATCAAGCACCAGGCTGAGCTCCAGAAGTCCATTTGAAGAGAGGGAAGAGGGATTCTATGAGCAATAGGCATCAAGATCATGATGGGGAAACTTACAGATATAACCGAACCAAGCTAGTGGAAACTCAAGAACTTTAGACTGACAACTGTGGAGCCTGCATGGGACTGGATTAGACCCTCTGCATAAGCAAGACAGTTTTGTAGCTTGGTCTGTTTAAAGGGCTCCTGGCAGTGGGAATAGAATCTATCCCCAGTGTATGAATTGGCTTTTTGGAGACCATTACCTATGATGGGATACCTTGCACTGTAGATGTAACCAACCTTCTTATTAAATAAGAAACACAGAACCAATGCAAAGAAGAAAGCCAAGAGGTCAGAGCTAAGAGCTAAAACCTTACCCTTCCTCCTGCAGTGGTCCTACCTCTCCGAACTCACTACCCCTGTGTTAATGTCTTTATATAGTGTTCCTGTTCTGCCTTCTCATTGGTTGTAAACCCAACCACATGACCGCCTCATCACGGCCTGTCTGTATAGGCCTCCAGGTTTTCCTTGCTTGGTATTGAGATTAAAGGCATGCGTGTCCAATAATGGCTGTATCCCTGAACACAGAGAGATTTACCCAGCTCTGCATACCAAGTGCTGGGATTACAAGTGTACGCCACCACTGCCCTGCTTTCCTATGGCTTGCTAATAGCTCTGACCCCCGGGCAACTTTATTTATTAACATACAAATAACATTTTAATACAAATAAAATATCACCATATTGCACAGCCTTGAAGCAGGGGGAGAGGCTTGGGCCTGCCGTAACCAAATGTACCAGACTTTGCTGAATCCCCATGGGAGGCCTTACCTTTTTGGAGGAGGGCTGAGGGGTGGGCTGGGGGGGAAGGTTTGGGGGTGCAGGAGGAGGGAAGAGAAGGGGATCTGTGTTTGGTATGTAAAATGAATATAAATTTTCTTAAAAACGAAAGATAATTTTAAAATAAAAGTAAGAAAGAAAGATAATGGAAAGTTTCTTTACACTTCTATGGTATTAGGGAATGCTCATTGATAATGAGCATGTAATTTCACCAACTGCTTTTTGGTTTTTGTTGAGATGAATGTATTTTTCACTTCATGTTGGTTAATAAAATAAATTAAAATCTTGAATTTTGAACCCATTCTTCTTAGTCATAATATATGGTGTATTTTGTAATACATTAATTGGTTCAATTATATAATGCATTATTAATGTTTTTAAAAAGCATACTGTTTATACTAAATTTTATTGAGTTTTTTGCCGTATTTTGTTTTGTTTCATATTAGTCAACTTTGTTATTGAAGTCATGCTATTTTTAATGTATGAAAAGGAAAAGGTTCTCTTCTGTGCCCTAGAAATAAATGGTACAAGTTAGAGGCAGGAAAAGTTTAAAATATATTCAGAAAAGTTAATGGGAAAATACTTAAATGAATACAAAATTGGTAAGGTGACTATATGTAAGATGAAATATATCAAAATATTTTTAAAACAAAAAATTACTGATGATTCCATCTGTATCTCCTGAATGATTTAATACTTTTTTAGTGTTTGAAGACAGGGTTTCTCTGTGTAACAGCCCTAGCTGTCCTGGAACTCACTTTGTAGAGCAGGATGGCCTCACACTCAGAGATATGCCTGTCTCTGCCTTCTCTGAGTACTGGGATTAAAGACATACACCATCACACCCAGCTGGTATAACATTTTAATGCTGTGGGATGTATGGCAAATGTGTTGCTGATTAATCAGTAAAACACTGATTGGCCAGTGGCTAGGCAGGAAGTATAGGCGGGGCAAGGAGGAGAATAAAGCTGGGAAGTGGAAGGCTGAGTCAGAGAGACACTGCCAGCCGCCACGATGAGAAACAGCTTGTGAAGATGCCGGTAAGCCATGAGCCATGTGGCAAGGTATAGATTAATGGAAATGGATTAATTTAAGCTGTAAGAACAGTTAGCAAGAAGCCTGCCATGGCCATACAGTTTGTAACCAATATAAGTCGCTGTGTTTACTTGGTCGGGTCTGAGTGGCTGTGGGACTGACAGGTGAGAGACATTTGTCCTGACTGTGGGCCAGGCAGAAAAACTCTAGCTACATTTTAAGATGGAAACATATATAGATTTGGGAAATATAAATATGGTATAGTATTTTAACTATTATTAGTATCTTTGGATTTCTTAGAACTTCATTTACTTAATAGTACCAGTTTGTGTGAATGAAATTCTTACTGAAGAATTTTATTATTATTGTAGGATTTTATAGTCTCTATGGTGAATTGGCTGTGGTTATCATGAAATATGCAGATCATGCAGGATAGATTGTCTACATTTAGAATTATAATATACATATTTGCATTCACAGTGCAATGAAATTCATTTAAGGATGCCTATCTATCATCAGCTATAAATTGAGGCATTTTCTATATGATTTTTAACAAAAATGTTTTATAATGCTAATCATATATACTCATTTGTAGATGAATTTCTAAACAGTCTTATTAATAGAAAACACAGAGCCAGATATAGGGCTGAAAACCTGAGAGAGATCAGAGGAACAGGAATAGCCACATGCTAACCTCACCTCACCAACTCTGCAGCTTCCAAAAGCGAGATACTTCCTGTCTACCCTCACCTATATGCCTTGCTGTTCTGCCATCTGATTTGCTCTCTCTGTCCAGCTATATCACTTTCTCTTCCTGCCCAGCTCTGTCACTTCCTGTCTGTCTGTACAGACCTCTAGACCTCCATGGTTAACTAGTGTTGGAATTTAAGGTGTGTGTCACTATGTCTGGCTCTGTTCCCAGTGTGGCCTTGAACTCACATAGATACAGACAGATCCTGGCCTCTCAAGTGATAGGATTAAAGGCGTGTGCTAACATTGCATGACTTTTGTGTTTACTTAAAATGACTGGCTTTTTCCTCTGATCTCCAGGCAAGCTTTATTTATTAGAGCACAAATAAAATATCACCACACTCATTAATTTAAACAGTAATATGGGTGTGCTATGCTTAATAGATACTATATTAGCAAAGGGAGCATAAATGTTTATGATTTGATTTACATTTTAATTTGAGCTTCTTTTACTAAAGACTTAGGCAATAATGTGGTAGAATAATGTGGCTATAAGATACACCTTAAACAGTAAAATGTTTATACTGTCTGGAACTAGAAGTCCAAGGATAAAATTTTAAAATTGTGGAAGATGACTGATGAATACAATTATATAAGCAGTTAAAATGGATTATGTGTTGGGAAAGAATAGGAACATAAGGATAGAGGAAATTTATGAAGTGTCCTGTCACTTTTTTTTGGATAGGGTATCATACTGTATCCTTGACTAGCCTGGAACTCATTATGTAGAACAGGTTAGCCTCAAACTCATACAGATCCTCTTGCCTCTGCTTTTCTAGTACTGGGATTAAAGACATGTACCTCTACACTAGGCCTGTTGTCTTTTCTTTTTGATTTATAAATTATTCATATATGTTGTGCAGCAGTTCTTTATCAAATACATGTAAGATAATGATTTTTCTCATACTTGTATATTGTTTTTCCCTTTTGCTAGTGGTATCTATTATTATTATTATCATCATTATTATCATCATTATCATTTTTGTATATGGGTGTTTTGCCTGCATGTGTGTAAGTGCACTCACTGTGTGTGTGCTGGGTATCTGTAGAGGGCAGAGGAAAGTGTCAGATCCCCTGGGACTGGAGTTACAGGTGGGTTGTGAGCTGACTATGGATGCCAGGAACTGAACCCAGGTACCCTGCAAGAGCTGCCAGATCTCTTAACTGCTTATCTCCCTATTGTATGTCCCTTATCCTATTCCCAGCCATTTTTTTTTCAGAAGAATTGTCATTATTTCTTTTGTCTATTCACTCCTTAATCTTATAGAGTCTGTTTTATACCACATCATTCCATAATGATTACTAATAACTTCAGTATCACTAAATGTGCTATGAGGAAATAACCTTGAGGTGGTCATCTAACCTCATGTAAGGATAAATTGCCTTTATATTAAATGTTTCCAAATCAATGAATGGATATGGGGATGTCCTGAAATTTCTAGATTTGAAGCAGCTGTTTGTAAAATGCTTATTGTTCTGCTTTGCTAAATAAAGGCAGAATCTTGTTGCTTGTAGTAGGATGTCCATTGCTGTAATCACTTTGAATAGCCATTAATACCCAGCTGGTTGTGAGTGAGGAGATAAAGAAATCAGAAAAAGAATTAAAATGTAAAAGAGATGTATCTCTTAGCCTCTGACCTAACTGAAAATTGAAAAATTAAAGTTCTAAGTTAAAAACCCTGATATGCCACTTTGTGGAGCTGAGAAGAAAGAAATTGAACAGGTAAAGAGGTGTGAGCTATTGCCTTGTAATAAGAATAGGATACAAATAATTGGAATCTCAAGAAGTGGGAGAAAACCTGAGATTGAAGTATTAGAAAACAGAAACCTGCGATCCTTGCTTTATTAGTCAATATTATTATAAGTCAAAGCAAAAACAGCATATTCAGATGCATCTAGGAGGTCCTTCAATTCCAGAAACTATGACTGTTTGATAATATAGTGCTGCAGAATTGCCAGACACTGCAAAACATCTTTTTAAAGGACTGCCCTCTAAGTATCTCACTGCCTAGATAATGAGACTCTAGGATATGGGAGAGTGTGGTATTTTTTCTGTAAGGAAACAAAAGTGAGAAAATGAGTTATATTGCCACTCATCCAGCCCTTAGATAATACCAACATAAAGCCCATCAAACCAAGGAGGTGGTGGGGGAATCCATTCTAAATGGGAACATCATAGACATTAGATAGTCCTGGTCAAATGAAAGGAATCAGCTAGGGGAGGCACCCCAATAATTTATGCCTAAGTGTTTCAAGGACCTATTAAAGCAGTTTTTAATGCCAGAATTAAAAAAAAATTTAAAATGTCCCAGCAGAACGATCTAGCCTCTTTCTCACTTCAAACTGTTTGATAGTATGTTTATGATGTGGAGGAAGCTATTCATGTCCTGTGAGAAGCAGAACACAGCCAGAAAAGGGTAAGACTTGTTACAAGATGTGATAGGAAAGTGGAGCACATAAAAATGGGAGAGAGAAAAAGTGAGAGGGGGATGGTTAAGATCACATCATAGCATAAATGACATAACTTGTGTTAGCACGTCCAAGAAAAGAAACTATTTGCAATCTTGGTATCATCATAGACGTAATTCAAGCTAGCACACCAGTTCCAACCTTGCCAAAATATAAAAGATGGTAAGGAATTTCCATGCCCTATCATTATCAAATACTTGAAATATATTCCTCCCATTTCTGGTGATTAATGGCAGAGACTAAGATACCCCACACTGAAAGCCATAGGGAAAACCAGAGGCTTTACAGGGAACTAACTACTTACTGGTCCAAAAACAAGGAGACCAGTACTCCATATTTGATAATAATTTCCTTAGTCCCTGAAATAAATTCTAGGGATAAATATCCTATTTAGGAAATACATTACATATCTTGTGGGAGAATTCAGACTTCAAATTTGAGGTTGAGGCAAAATGAGAGAGACCCTGTTAGCCCTCTAGCCTCCAGGAAATTTGTGCAAGACTAGGTAGTCATGCTCAAATTACACAGATCACAAAATAAGTAGAGGATTATGACCTTATATCCTGCCCATGGTGCCTTTAATAATCTAGTGTGGCCTGTGAATAAGCCAGGTAGATCTGAAGAACTACTTTGCTTTCACTTACAAAGAAAAGCAGGAGAATGTTACCTAATAAGTTTCAGTTTTGTTCTGCTAGTGATGCCATGCTGAGTGGTGAAGATTATTCTTTGATATATTTTTAACTTTTTGTTTGTGAAACACTTCAAACATACTGAAAATTAAGAATGTGTCTTTATACTTTCACTGAATACATATGCATACATATGTATTATATTATTTTCATGCTTAAAATTCTGAGATGATTGTTTTACTTTTTCATAGCCTTTGAAAGTTTTCATGCAGCATTATATTATAAGGTTTTCCTATATTGGTGCACATTGATCTAGTTCATTCATTTAATTTCTTCTGGGTATTCTATTAAGTACGTGAACTAGGGCTTATTTATCCATTTCTTTAAAAGCAACACTTAAGTGTACTCCAAGTTTTATCTATAAAAATACTTTTCAATGAATATCCTCCACCAATTCAAAGTCCCTATTTCTCCTCATTCCCACCAACACTTGGAGTTATCAGACTAGATTTTGCCAACCTGGTGAATGTAAAGCAATATCTCATTGTAATGTATTATTTGTAAACTAGGTTAGTTTTCTCTTAATATTTACTGGTTACTAGGTACTGACCACTGAATGTTCTTCCTTCCTGAAATAATTGTGATTTATATATGCTCATATTTTTTACTTTATTGTCATCCTTTTGATGAGTATCATAATGAATATATTTTTTCTTTCTATTTCATCCCTACCCACCCTTTCTCAGTGCCTCCCCTCTTATTAGTCCCTTTTGTTCCCCTAGACAATTTTACTTTTACTTCCACTTCCATTTAATCTATACATTTATGATTTAGTGTATGTGTGTGTGTGAGAGAGAGAGAGAGAGAAAGAGAGAGAGAGAGAGAGAGAGAGAGAGAGAGAGAGAGAGAGAGAGATATCTAGGTGCCAAAAATAGGATAAAACATATTATTTTCCCACAAATTACCTAATTCATTCTTCTTTATGGCTGAAATATATATATACATATACACATATAAATTATGTGTATGCATATTTTGCTTGCATGTATGTCTGTGCACCACTTGTGTGACTGGTACCTGTGGAGGCCAGAAGAGGATGTCAAATCCCTTGGAACTGGAGTTGTAGGTGGTTGTGAGCTATCATGTAGGTGCATAAAATCTAACTGAGATCTTCTGGAAGATCAGTCAGTGGTCTGAACCACTGAGCTATCTCTCCAGCCCCTCCCCCAAACACACATATCACCTAAGTATGACTGCACATGCCTCAAATCCCATCTTAGCACTTGAGAGATAGAAACAGGAAGATCAGGAGTTTGATCAGAAGTTCCTTCCTTCCTAGTGCTGGGATTAAAGGCGTGTGTTGTAGCTAGAGTTTTCCTGCCTGGCCCACAGTCAGGACAAATCTCTCTCACCCACCAGTCCCACAGCCACTCAGACCCAACCAAGTAAACACAGAGACTTATATTGCTTACAAACTTATGGCCGTGGCAGGCTTCTTACTAACTGTTCTTACAGCTTAAATTAATCCATTTCTATAAATCTATACCTTGCCATGTGGCTCGTGGCTTACCAGCATCTTCACATGCTGCTTGTCCTGGTGGCAGCTGGCAGTGACTCTGACTCAGCCTTCCACTTCCCAGCTTTATTCTCCTCCTTGTCCCACCTATACTTCCTGCCTGGCCACTGGCCAATCAGTGATTTATTTATTGACCAATCAGCAACACACTTGACATACAGACCATCCCACAGCAGTAAAGTAAAATCTTTAGAAGGACAAGAGAAAAAACATACCCACCTAGAAATTGATATTGGGTTGAAATTTTTCTACAAAAGGAAAGAGAGATAAAGATTTTCTCAAGCAAATGACAATTCAGGGATGGTGTCACTAGTAGACTTAACCTTCAAGAAATGTTAAATGATGTTCATTAGAAAAAAAGGAGAATGTTAAAGATCAGAAACATGGACTAAAATAAAAAAGAAAAGCAACAGAGAAGAATAAATGAATATAAATTTTTTTGAAAAATTTTTATTCTTAAATTTTCTAAAAATAACTATTTTAGTGTTACAATAATAAGAATGTATTAGGTGACTCTGGCGTATGAAAAGTGAAATCACTAAAGGAAATATCTTAGAGGATGGAAGGAATTAAAAATACTCTGCTATATTTCCCACTATACAACTGAAACAATTTGGTAGTGTTTAAATAGCAGGGAAAGATACTGTACAGGAAACTCATCCTTAATATGAGAGGATAGTAGAAAATAAAAGGAAGTCTTGGATCCTTCCAGTTGGTATGTTGTCTTTGTCACACAGGTTACTAGAAATTGACCATATGTATTCAATAAGATAATGATTCTTTAAGCCCTAACAATCATCAGATAGGAATTTGGGTAGTTAGGATCTCTATACCAGCTGCCCAGTAAAATTTGTTCCAATAAAATGTAAAAATATAAGTTTTTCTTTGCATCATCATGATGTAGAAAAGATTGGGAACTACTATGAAGAATGAAATCTGAGCTGATCTAAAATGTGATTGGTGAACTGTCCAAACCAAGGTCAAAGTTATCAATAGCAATTAAATTAGGTGTCTTTCTAAATTACTGCATCTGTAACCGAGAGTGAAACATGAATACTGTGGAATTGATGCAAAATAAATACGGATACCCAATTGCCATCAGAGAGGCATCATTCAGCAACTGGTGGGGGCAGATGCAAAGACTTGCAGCCAAACATTAGGCAGAGTTTGGGAATCCTGTGGAGGAAGAGGACAAAGAATTGTAGGAGCCAGAGGGGTCAAGGATACCACAAGAAAACTCACAGAATCACCTAACCTTGGCTCATAGGGGCTCACAAAGACTGAACTGACAACCAGAGAGCCTGCATAGGACTGACCTAGGCCCTCTACATATATTTGACAGTTGCGTAGCTTGGTCCTCTAGTGGGACTACTAATGGGATCAGGGGCTGTCTTTGATTCTTTTTTTTTTTTTTTTTTTTTTTTTTGGTTTTTTGAGACAGAGTTTCTCTGTGTAGCTTTGTGCCTTTCCTGGAACTCACTTGGTAGCCCAGGCTAGTCTCGAACTCACAGAGATCCGCCTGGCTCTGCCTCCCAAGTGCTGGGATTAAAGGCGTACGCCACCACCGCCCAGCTTTGTCTTTGATTCTTTTACTGGCTTTTGGACCTTATTCCTCATACTAGGTCACCTTGCTCAGCCTTAATACTTGGGGAGGTGCTGAGAATAACTGCAAATTGATATTCCATGTTTATTGATATTCATAGGAGATGTGTCCTTCCCTAGATAGAGACAGGAGAGGAGGGGATTGGAGGGTGGGAGGAGGAATGGGGGAAAGGGATTGTGAGGGGAGGAAGGGGAGGGATGCTGCAGCTGGGATGTAAAATAATAGATGAATTTTAAAAAGACAGATACTGTAGAAATTGACTTAAAAAAAACAAAGAAGAGAAATTGGTAGGCCACATCTGTAAAGGTTTAGTACACGGGGGGGGGGGGGGGGACACTGCCCTTTGTGAATAATAGTAGATAGTAGAACTGACCTGAGGTAAAATGTAATGCACTGTTTCTGTATCAGTACCCAATTTCAGAGAATCTGTTTTTCCAAATCTAGTGCCTCCTGGAAAAAAAGACTAGAGATACACTTTTACCAGAGAAAAGATTAAATACTCAGGAACTTCCTGTGTTAGGCAGATAGGGATGAGGTGCTGTAGGGGGAGAGTTATAAAACCTGAGATAGTCTGAAGACAGTGAAGATTTCAGAGCCAGTAGTCAGGGAGGTTGGAAGGGCACCAGAGAAATTTTGGCTGATTTCCCACTTTGGCAGCATTTCTAACAAAGTTTGGCCAGAGATCTTTCCCACTGCAATGCCCCCTTTAGAGAAAACTACGAAGAATTTTACAGAAGCAATACAATTGGATTTTCAAATATACTTCATATTTAGTTGACAAAAAGAAAACTTTTTGTTATAAGAAAATGTTATATACATGTTGTAGTTGAAAAGCATATCGTGCTAATTGTTGTGTTTTTCTTATAATGTGAAGTTCTTTAAAGTTAGAAACTGTATTGAGATTTTGTATTTGCATTCTAGTACCTAATCACAACATGGATAGTAGAGAGACAGAGAGGTAGGCAGGTAGATAAATAAACAAAGCATTATGTATCCATAATGTCTGCTTTGGAATGTCTGAAATTATTGGAAATTGTTAGGGTTTGAAATGACACCCTTAAGAGGATGGAGAGCAGTTTTGTATCAGCCCTTGGCAGGCCTTTCCTGCTTCCTCACTAAGCACAAACGCCAACTCTTAAGGTATCTCCACCCCCCAGACACTGGGAGAAACAATAACCTTCCTGTGTAAGAAAATTGGCTTCTTGCCTCAGAAATCAGAATGACTCAGGGAGAGAGTGATTAACAAAAAACATTATCAGGATAAAAGATTATTGTTTAAATCATGACCTCAAACACTCAAAAGAAAATTGGTAATTTATTCCAAACTGTTTCCCATTTCCCAACCTGTAAATGCTCTTGTCTCATTTGGCTTTATATCTCTAAGACCTCCACCAACTCTAAATTAAAATATCACACTCCAATAGATTGTCTCAGCACTTTCTAAGGCCTAAGAATGGGGTTTACAAGGGACTCATTTGAATAGGTAGATGAAGGTAAAACAGCACACAGCATCTAGTGTTCTACATAAAAAGAAAAGGTTGCCATAAGCTCAAAGTTAAGGCAACAATGAAAGATGATGGACAAATGCTGCATTAGTCTTTGGGAAATGTTCTACTCTTGGGTTTACCTTGTATGAATTTGGCCAAATACCGTTGACAATAATCTTAGGGTTTTATTGCTTTAGTAAAACACCATGAGCAAAAGCAGTTTGGGGAGGAAAGGTTTTATTTTATCTTACAGCTTGTAGTCCCTCATCCAGGGAAATCAGGGCTGGAACTCAAGGCAGGAATCTGGAGGCAGGAACTGATGCAAAGGCTGTGGAGGAATGATGTTTACTGGCTTACTCTCTGGCTTGCACAGCCTGCTTTCTTATAGCACCCAAGATCATCATCCCAGAGTTGGCACTGACCATAGTGAGCTGGGTCCTCCCTCACTAATAATCAGTCAAGAAAATGCACAACAGGATTTCCCAGAGGCTAATTTCCTCATTTGAGGTCCCCTCTTCCAAACTGACTAAAGCTTATGTCAAGTTGACATAAAACAAGCCAACACAATTGACCCCTTGTCAACTCGACACACAAACACATCACTGTTAAACCATAACCCTTCTTTTCATGTTATCTCCAGGATGTCATATTAATTTCAATGATCACAATATAAAAACATATTCCAAACTTTAAAAGTCCCCCAGTCTTTAAAACCTCAAATACCTCAAATGTTGTCTCTTTAAAATATC
Source organism: Peromyscus eremicus (assembly GCF_949786415.1). Classification (NCBI taxonomy): domain Eukaryota; kingdom Metazoa; phylum Chordata; class Mammalia; order Rodentia; family Cricetidae; genus Peromyscus; species Peromyscus eremicus. Next base: position 133,810,026 of record NC_081439.1, read on the forward strand.
CAGTCTCTCTAAAATATCTAAAGTCTCTAAAATATCCAGTCTCTAAAATTCTAAAATCTCTTTAAAAGTTCAAAGTCTCTTAGCAGTGGGTCCCTGTAAAATTAAAAGAAAAAAAGAAGTTTGCACTCCCACCAACAGTGGAGGAGTGTTCTCCTTGCTCCACATCCTCTCCAACATAAGCTGTCCTCAGTGGTTTTGATCTTAGCCATTCTGACAGGTGTAAGATGGTATCTCAGAGTTGTTTTGATTTGCATCTCCCTGATGACTAAGGATGTTTAAGCAATTCCTCAAATGTCTCTCATCCATCTGAGGTTCTTCTGTTGAGAATTCTCTGTTTAGCTCTATAGCCCATTTTTTAATTGGATTGTTCAGTATTTTGATGTTTAGTTTCTTGAGTTCTTTATATATTTTTGGGATCAGCCCTTTGTCAGAGTGGGGTTGGTGAAGATCTTTTCCCATTCTGTAGGCTATCGTTTTGTCTTATTTACCGTGTCCTTTGCCCTACAGAAGCATCTCTTTTTCAGGAGGTCCCATTGATTGACTGTTGCTCTCAGTGTCTGTGTTACTGGTGTTAAATTTAAGAAGTGGTCTCCTGTGCCAATGTGTTCAAGGCTAATTTCTACTTTCTCTTCTATGAGGTTCAGTGTAACTGGATTTATGTTGAGGTTTTTGATCCACTTGGACTTGAGATTTGTGCATGGCGATAGATACGGATCTATTTGCAGTCTTCCACATGCTGACATCCAGTTATGCTGGCATCATTTGTTGAAGACGCTTTCTTTTTTCCATTGTACAGTTTGGGCTTCTTTGTCAAAAATCAGGTGTTCATACAAGTACAGATTAATGTCAGGGTCTTCAATTCGCCCAAGAGTGGCTTAATCATACCACAAGGACACATGCTCAACTATGTTCATAGCAGCATTATTTGTAATAGCCAGAACCTAGAAACAATCTAGATGCCCCTCAACTGAAGAATGGATTAAGAAAATGTGGTACATATACACAGTGGAGTACTACTCAGTAGAGGAAAAAAAATGACACCATGAAATTTGCAGGCAAATGGATGGAACTAGAAAATATCATCCTGAGTGAGGTAACCCAGACTCAGAAGGACAAACATGGTATATACTCACTCATAAATGGATACTAGATGTAAAGCAAAGGATAACCAGACTGCAACCACAGCTCCAGGGAGGCCAGCTAGCAGGGAGGACCCTAGGAAGGACCCACCTTCTCATGGATCACCCAGTGAAGAAAAAATAGATGAGTCTACACAAGCAAACTGGGGGTGAGGGGGGTAATGGAGGGCAAGGGATGGGGGATGAGAACATAGGGGAAATGGAAGGTTCGAGCTGGAACAGGGACAGAGTGGGAGAGCAAGGAAAGAGATACCATGATAAATGAAGACATCATGGGGATAGTGAGAAACAGGGTGCTAGGGAAGTTCCCAGGAATCCACAAGGATGACCCCACCTTAGACTACTGGCAATAGTCAAGAGGGTGCCTGTGTGGTGGTATTGTGTTCCCCAAATTATTGTGTACGCTAATAAACTTATCTGGAGTCAGAGAACAGAAAAGCCACTAGATACTTAGGATAGGCAGTGGTAGCACACGCCTTTAATCCTAGCATTCCAGAGGCAGAGAAATCCATCTGTTCAAGGATACAGCCAAGCATGATGACTCACGCCTTAAATCCCAGAAAGCGAGCCTTTAATCCCAGGGAGTGGTGGTAGAAAGCAGAAAGGTATATAAGGCATGAGGACCAGAAACTAGAAGCATTTGGCTAGTTAAGCTTTTAGGTTTTGAGCAGCACAGTTCAGCTGAGAGCCATTCGGATATGAGGACACAGAGGCTTCCAGTCTGAGGAAACAAGATCAGCTGAGAAGTTGGCCAGGTGAGGTTAGCTGTGGCTTGTTCTGTCTCTCTGACCATCCAGCTTTTCACCCCAATAACTGGCCACGGGTTTGATTTTATTAATAAGAACTTTTAAGATTCATGCAACATGCCTGAGCTGGCCTACTCCAATGATCAGATGGCTGAATACCCTGTCATCATAGAGCCCTCATCCAAAGACTGATAGAAGCAGATGCAGAGATCCACGGCCAGGCCCTAGGCCGAGCTCCAGGAGTCCAATCGATGAGAGAGAGGAGGGATTCTATGAGCAAAGGACATAGAGATCATGATGGGAAAATATACAGAGAAGGCCAGCCAAACTAGTGGAAACACATGAACTGTGGACCAATAGCTGAGGAGCCCCCACGGTACTGGACTAGGCCCTCTGGATAGGTGATACAGTCGTTTATCTTAAACTGTTTAGGGGGCCCCCAGGCAGTGGGACCAGGACCTGTCCCTGATGCATGAGCCGGCTTTTTGAAACCTAGTGCCTAAGGTGTGACACCCTGAGCAGCCTTGGTGCAGAGGGGAGGGGCTTGGACCTGCTTCAGCTGAGTGTAACAGGCTCTACTGACTCCCCATGGGAGACTTTGCCTTGGAGTAGGTGGGAAGGGGTGGGGTTGGGTGGGAAGGCTGGGGGGTGGGAGGAGGGAGGTGAGGGGAATGTGTGTTTGGTATGTAAAATGAATAGAGAATTTCTTAATAATAATAATAATAATAATAATAATAATAAATAAGGAGCAAAATAAAAAATGAAAAAAGAAATTAAACACTTTCTTACTCCAAGAGGGAATAACCAGGGCACAGTAACAGTCAAATAAAATAAAAACCAAAGTCCAGCAATGTAAAGCTCAGTGTCAGGCTTCTGGGATTCATACTCTTCTAGGCTCCAAAGGGCTTGCTACAGGACACACAGCTTATCTCTTAGGATCAAGCCTGCTCCACTCCACAGCTGCTGCTGTCCTTAGTATTCATCCCAGGATACTTGCTTCTCCAAAATGCTGAGATCTTTGATGCAACTGGGCTACATTTTCACAAATATCCTCTCCTGGATTCTCTTCAGGGACTCTAACCCTGCCACATAGTGCCAAGCCTCAATTTCTCTCCATGATCCCTTCATTTCCCGGCCTTCTACTGAAACTGAAGCTACACCATTACTAATGGGCTCTCCTGGCCTCTCTTTGGGGACTGTACCCCTGCCATACAACACCAAGCCTCAGCTTCTTTCCATGACCCTTTCATGCCATTTTGGAGACTATTACAAAATACCAAGTTTGGCTGCCAGCTCAAGGTACAGCCTTGGCATTCTCTAGACCACAGACTTTGTGTGCTGATCCTAAGGAAACACTTCCCAGAAGATTTGGCCTCAATAATGCTGGACTCTTATTAATCACAGCTGATTCTTCAACCCCAGCTGGCCAGTATCAATTGTCCCAGCGAACCAGAGGTTTCACTTTAGTGATTCTTATTTCAAAATACTGATGGCCCCAGCAGAGTCTTTAAGAGCTTCTCAAAATTTACTCTCAAATTTCACATCTGACAACTCAACAGCTTTTCTAGCCCAAAGTTTTAAAGTCCTCCCACAATCCTCTCCAAAACATGGTCAAGCCTGTCACAGCAATATAGCATGAATTGGTACCAATTTCTGTCTTAGTTAGGGTTTTTATTGGTGTGGCAAAACACCATGACTAAAAGCAAACTGGTGAGGAAAAGGTTTATTTTATTTTAGCTTGGTGTCCATCATCCAGGGAAGTTGGGGCAGGAACTCAAGGGAGAAATCTGGAAGTAGAAACTGGAACAGAAGCCATGGAGGAGTGCTATTTACTGGCTTGCTGTTCATAGCTGGCTAAGCCTATGGCATCCAGGACCACCAGCCCAGGCGTGGCACCACCCATAGTAAGCTAGGCCCTCCCACATCAATCATCAATCAAAGGTCAATTGAGGTTTCCTCTTCCAAAATGACTCTACTTTGTGTCAAACTGACATAAAACTAGCCAGCACAACAACCTAGACTTAAATCATAAATGAGGAAAATAATACCTACATGCTTTGCCTAACCCAAGGCCATTTTTTCTTGCCTAACCCAAGAGAAATTTTTCTGAAGCCAAGAGCTATTACTGTACTTGCTCTAAAAACTGCCATATGATCTAGGTGTACCACTCTTGAGAATATATCCCAAACAATTTTAACCAATATGTCACAGAGATACCTGCACAGTGGTGTTCATTGCAGAAGTATTTGCAATAGTCAAATCATGGGATCAGTCTAGATTCCCAACAGCAGATGAATGGATAAAAATAGGTGATATATATGCACAGTGAAATTTTATTCAGCTGTAAAGAAGAATGAAATTATATTTGTGAGAAAACAGATGAAACTTAAGATTGTCTTAAGTGAAATAAGCCACACTCATAAATATTGCATGCTTTTTTCTCATATGTGGAATCATAAACATACTCATGTTTTACTCTCAGTTATGGGTGTGGCCATTTAGAAAGAGATCTGGATGAATTGTTAGTGACAACTTTGACCTTGATTAGCACAATATCCAATGATAATTTAAAGCAAAGCAACTCAGAATTCATTTTTCACAGTGGTTCTCAACCTTTTCTACATCATGATTATACAAAGAAAACCTAGTATTTATGTATTTTATTGGGGTAAATTTTACTGGGAAGCTGGTAGGGCCATCCTAGCTACCAAAATTAATGTCAGGTCATTGGGCTAAAAGAGTCATTATCTTATTGAATACCTATAGTCCTTTTCTGGTAACCAGTGTGAGAAAGACAACACACCAACTGGGAGGTTCAAACACTTCCCTTCTAGTTTTTCACTATCATCTCATTTTGAAGACAAAATTTCCTGTACAACATCTTTTTATGTAGATTTCTGTCTATGCTTGAATAATTCCAGTATTGAGAAACCCACTGCCTTACAAAGAAAGAACTATTCCACTGTTAGTCCTACACAATGTTGATAAAGTTCACTTACTTATCAAATTTATATGTACCTCTCAAAACAGGTCAGACTCCTCCAGATGTGATTTTTTCAGAAAGCTTAAGTAGGATTTTTATGTCTTATTTCATTTTTATATTATACTTTTGTTAAGTAAGCACACATTGTTCATTTATATGCTTAGTGTTATTTAAGTTTTTCTTATACACCAACCTCTTAAATGAAGTGTACTCTTTCCTGTGTATTTGAATAACTTCCCAGTGATCACTATCATATCTTTAAATAAGTTTTTTATTTATTCTATGAGAATTTCATGTAACATATTTTGATCATATTCCTTCCCCTCCACCAATTTCTCCCAGAAGCCCCCATACTTCTCTTCTGACCCAATTTCATGTTTCTTTTCTCTCTAAAACAAAAGTCAAAAAACAAAACCCCTGAAGTTCAGTTTGCATTGGTCAAGGGGCCTGCCCTGGAATGCTGTTTTTATACCAGATGTCACTCCATTGAAGAAAACATACTTTTGCTCTCCCAGAAGCTGCCAATTGTTATTAGTTCATTGGTTAAGGGTAGTATCTCATGCCCACTTCCTTTCCTCAAAATTGGGATTTTGTCTGGCTTGAACTTGTACCTGCTGTCAGAATTTCTATAAGTTCATAGGTGCATCTGCCCTACTGTGTCCAGTAAATGCTGTTTTCTTGAAGTCATCCAACACTTCTGACTCTAACAATCTTTGCACCCCCTCCTGTATAGATGAATGGAGGGATGTAATATAGATATCCCATTTAGGGTTGAGCATTCCAAAGTCTCTTATTCTCTCTCTATTGACCAGTTATGTGTATCTGTTTTAATTATTGCAGAAACTTCCCTGATAAGATTTGAGTGATGCACTGATCTCTGGGTATAGTAATAAGACATTGGGAGTTATTTTATCATTACACTCATTTAGCAGAATAACAATAGATTTTCTCCTAGGGCCCATAATCTATAAAACCTTATGTACTTGGCCTCATTGACAGTGTCACATATGGGCTCCATCCCTTGGAGTGGGCCTTAAATCCAGTTTTTAAAAACTGGTTGGCTATTCCCATAGCATTTGTGCTATTATTGCACCTGTGGTCATATCTTGTTAGGTAGGTTATTATTATATCTTTCAGGGTTAATATCTGTTTAAGGCTGATCATTATTTTTCTCCTCCAGTGGCATGAATAGCATCTTCCTGCACTATAAATACTAGCCACTGTGGGTGAAGCTTCCAGTTGAGAACCAGCTATATTTACCAAGTTCTATGATATGAATATATGGTATCTTAAGCAATAGGGTCTTCCCCCCAAGTTGTAGAGGGTAAAGAATAGTATTGGCCATAGCCTGTAATGTTTGGAGGTTCTGTGGGACTCCACTAACCAACAACCCCAAAAGATGTAACTCAGCTGGGTGGTGGCAGACCATGCCTTTAGTCCCAGCACTTGGGAGGCAGAGGCAGGTGGATCTCTGTGAGTTCGAGGCCAGCCTGGTATACAGAGTGAGTTCTAGGATAGCCAAAGCTACACAGAGAAACCCTGTCTTGAAAAACAAAACAAACAAACAGACAAAAGATGTAACTCATTGCTGATACTGGGAATTTTATTTGATATGTATGATGTCTAGTTGGGGTGTTGTTCCCCCATTATATGGTAACTCCATTTAAACACACACACACACACACACACACACACACACACACACACACACACACACACACGCTTCTACAGTAGAGGTTTCCATATGGCTTTTTCAATAGGCCTTTAGTGTTAGTAATACTTCCCCATATTCTCTCCTCTACTGTGCCCTCCCATCCCTGACTCCATTTAATCTTTCCTGTTCCAATTTATTTTTTATAACACTGTATTCTGTTTCTAATTTCTTGGAAGATCCTTTCCTCCCCAGGGTTCTGGAGTTAAAATTTTCTTTGGGTCAGCTCCTGAATAAAGACACAGAGACTTATTATTAATTATGAATGCTTGGCCTTAGCTTAGGCTTGTTCCACTAGCTCTATTAACTTAATTTAACCTGCTTCTATTCATCCACATTTTGCCTCAGAGCTTTTTTTTTTTTTTTTTTGGACAGGGTTTCTCTGTAGCTTTGCGCCCCTCAGAGCTTTTTACCTTTCATTCTGTATGTCCTGCTTTACTGCTTCCTCCATGTCTGTTTTTCTGACCTCTGGCATCTCCCTGTTGTCTTCTTTACTTTCTTCCCCAAGCCTAAATTCCTCCTCCTATTTACTCTCCCTGCCTGGAAGTTCTGCCTATACCTCCTCCCTTGCTATTAGCTGTTTATCTCTTATTAGACCAATCAGGTGCCTTAGTCAGGCAAGGTGAAACAGCAACATATCTTTACATAATTAAACAAATACAGCACACCTTTACATAGTTGAGCAAATATTCCTCAACAGAAACAATTGCAACACATTTTTGCATAGTTGAACAAATTTCTGCAACAGGGTTCTTTATTAGCTACCTGGCCTCTGTGGGTGTTCTAAATGAACATTCATATCTTTTTCTATTTTATTTATTCTTCTCTTATATATTACATCCCCACTGCAGTTTCCCCTCCCTCTTCTCCTCCCAGTCCCGCCTCATCACCTTCCCTTTCTCCCAGATCCACTTTTCTTCCTTTTTGTTCAGAAAAGAGCAGGCCTCCCAGGAATATCAACTAAACATGGCATATCGAGTTATAATAAGACTAGGCACATACTCTCATATTAAAGCTGGATGGGGCAACCCAGTAGGAGGAAAAGGGTCCAAAAAACAGGCAGAAGTGTCAGAGACAGCCCCCACTCTCACTGTTAGTAGTTCCACAAGAACACCAAGCTACACAAACAGAACATATATGTAGAGGACCTGGGTCAGATCCAGATAGGCTCCCTTTGAATTCCTGTGAGCCCTGGTTAGTTGATTTTGTGGGCTGTTTTGTTGTGGTGTCCTTGATCCTTCTGGTTCCTACAATCTGTTCTTGATCTCTTCAGCAGGATTCCCTGAGCTCTGCCTAATGTTTGGTTGTGGGTCTCTGCATCTATTCCCATCAGTTGCTGGATGAAGCCTTTCTGATGATGGTTATACTAGGCTCCAGTCTATAAGTATATAAAAATATCATTAGGAATCATTTCATTGACTTTATTTTTCTTGCCTGTTGTCATTGTTTCTATCTTAAGTCTCTGGGCTATCTGGACTCTGATTTCTGGCCCTCCAGGCATTGTCAGGCATGGGCTTCCTCTCATGGCATGGGTCTCAAGTTGAAATATGCATATCTTAAGCTTAAAAATAGCATACACATAGAAGAAAAAACATGCAATATTTGTCTTTGGGGTCTAGGTTACTTCACTCAGGATGATCACTTCTAACTCCATCCATTTACCTACAATTTTATACTTTCATTTTTCTTAATAGCTGAATAATATTTCATGGTGTAAATGTACCACATTTTCATTATCCATTCTTTAGTTGACAGACATCTAGGCTATTTCCAATCTCTGGCAGTGAACAAGGATTATAAAGTAAGTATCTCTGTAGTAAGATGTAGAGTCTTTTGGTTACATGCTCAAGAGTAGCATAGCGGGATCTTGTGGTAAATATATTTTTAGATTTTTAAAAGGAAACTAGATAGCGGGTGTACCAGTTTGCACTCCCTCCAGTAGTACATAAGTGTTCTGTTTTCCCTGCATCCTCACTAGCATCTGATTTCATTAGTTTTATTAATCTTGGCCATTCTGACTGGGATAAGATGAAATCTCAAAGTGGTTTTAATTTTCATTTCCAATATTTTTAAAGTATTGAATTTGTTTCAGTTCTCTTAGTCTACAACCAAGTCATAAGCAAAAATATTGAACAGACTAAGTTCTATAGATGCCCCTCTATTCAATACCTTTTAGTTCTTTTCATAATATTTTTTCTATTTTTCTTTTACTGAAAATAGATGTTTTCATACAATATATTCTGATTATGGGTTCCTTTTCCCAATTCTTCCCATATTCTCCCCACATCCCCTCCCATCCAAATCCCACCCCCTCACATCAGAAAACAAACAGACATCTAAAGAATAATAATGAAATAAAATAAGATAAAACAAAATAAACAAACAAAAATAGGACAAAACAAACAGAAGAAAAAGAGCCAAAGGAAAAAAATCACAAGAAACACGTATAGATGCAGATACACACACACATGTTCACACACATAGAAATCCCATAAAAAACTGGAAACCATAAAATATACACAAAGGACATGTAAGGTAAAAAACAAAAATTCCTGACAAAGCATTATGGGACAAAGAACCTCCAAAAATGCCATTTTTGCCCTCTGCTTCTGGGCATGGAGCCTGTTCTTAAGAGTTATTTGTAAACAAAACAACAACCACCAAAAAAAGTAGTTTATATACCCAGTGAGACTCCACTGGAGAAAACTAATTTTTCCTTTGTGAGTGGTTATCAATTGGAGATAGCTCTGGGTTAGGGATGGGAGCTTATATCTACTTCGACTCTTAATATTTATTTATCATTTAATATTTGATAAAAAAAATTCCTGGGGATTTCTCTCCTCATAGAATTTATGATCAATTCACTGAGCAGAATTGTTTAGGTATAATTATCCAATTAGTTGTGAGCCCATATAGTTGCATTGTCACCTTTCTATTTAGTTATAGTATAAACACTTTGTAAAATGTCACATTCACTTTATCTGCCTATCTAATAATTTCATAAAGCAAGTAAAACACATCTATAAATAGTCATAAAAGAGTATGGTAGAAGTTTAGCTATACACTAGAACAATTAATGGTTGCTTGTCTATGCATTGCTTGAGGAGAAATGAAGAGTATACTTCTGAATGGAAAAAGAAAAGAAAAACGTGAAGTGGTCCTGTAATGAAAAATATTACCTATTAGAATGACTAATAGTGATTAGACATCCAAAACAGTATGAATCAGTCAGTGTAAGAAAAGTGTAGCAGGCCAAATGTCTATTACAGTTATTATTAATGTTATGTATTGTTTTCTGTTCATTGAAATTTCCAAAGTAACTTTGTGCCAAAGGTGTGCAATATGCTTGTGTACTTTGTATATATGTCAAGGCAATATAACAGATTGTCTAGCTATGACATATATAAAATAAAGTTCATAGTAAATAAGTTTGAGTTTTTAGTTTTATAAAAATGAGCGTGGGATTTCTAGTCGGTAACTGTATTATTTTGTGACAAATTTTGCTCTTGGTCATACATGTGAGTTCCTTGTGATCACCACTTCTTTCTATTATCAATAATTTATATTTTTGGTAACCAGTAATGGAGGCTTAATTGTATTTTCTATCTAGGCAACATTTTATGAGTTCTGAACTTTTTCTTGATCTTTTGAAACACTTTTATCTCACCTTTCTTTTAGAGTGCTATCTCATTCTTCACAAGCCTTCAAAGACTATGAGATTTTCATTAATATTTTTCTCTATATGAATATGATTCATCTAGTCATTGAATCTAGAATCAAAATGTCAAAATTTGAACTAACTTATTTATTTGTGTTTACACTTTTTGTTGTGACTTTTGTTAAGTTCTTTCTCTTCTCTGTATCTTAGTGTTAAAGTAAGTTGGAGCAAGTGATGATCCATGCTCCTAAAAATCTATTAGATTATGAACTTTCTATAGTAATTGATACTCATTATCTTAGTTTGTGCTTTTTTCTTATGACAAAATACCTGAGGCTGCATATTTTATAAAGAAAAAATTATGTCCTCATAGTTTTAGAAGCTATAAAATAAAGAAAATAAATCAAGATGCCAACATTATGCAAGGTTCTTTTGCTGTGTCCTCACATGACTGAAGGAGGAAGATCAAGAGAAAAAAACTCCTCATCACAAACCTCTATAAGGCTGTCTAATCACATTTTTTGGTGGAGGGTCTCTCATATTACAATCAACCCTAAATAGATTCATATTAGCAAGATTTTTTTTCTTATTCCTTTTGAAGCGTATTAGAGCCATTCAACTGCAATTGTAAAAGGAATTCTCCCCTGAAATAATATCATATGAACTTCCTCCTAAATACACTTTAGGATGTGGAAATCAGAATGATTTCTGAAATATTCAGAGTATAGACTATAAAGGAAAGGAGAAAATCTTACTAAAATATGAGAACTCTTCATTTTACAACAGTCCTTTCACACTAGACCTGCCACTCAGTAGGGTCTGTAGATGCTCATTAATTTCAGTCTAAGTCATCTCATTTAATGCTACAATGCTAAGATACCCTTGGAAAGATCTCTGCTTTGTTTAAAAGTCTTATAAAATTAGGTGGGAGGTTCCAGTATAGATAAGCACATCTATGATTTTTCCTTAAGTACAAGATCTTATGTATAGTCTTCCTAGTGGGAGTTTTTCAAGGTTATTGAATGTCCAGTACCAATAGTTTCTCAAGAAAGTATTAAACTTTGTCAATGGGAATAATAAAAGGTTATTCATAAAAAAAATCTTGTTTAGGGAAACATGCAAATTTGTGATGGAGAAACTTGTAAGAATTCCTCAGACATACTCTGGATCATGACTCAAATCCATAGATGTTTCAAGAGGTTTGTAGGAGTCCTATTTTATGGCTATAGTATTGGTGAAATTATTAAGGCCACTCCACGTAGTTAAAAGGAGATTTATTTAATGGTGTAACTTACAAATGAGGGGATAGGTAGGTGGCGGGTTCTGTAAAGACGCAGCACAGTCCGGCAATGTTCTCTAGAGAACTCTCCTCGGTCTACCTCTAGCGTCCACGGTCCAAGCAGGAAGAGAGCCGGCGCATTCAGATCTCCGGTCTTCAGGGCCCTTCCTTGGCCCTGCCTTGTAGGCATGATAGTTACTGAAGCCTCAATGGGGGTTGGAACTTCCAGACCAAAGCTGGAATGGCTACCCACTACACTATAGGGGTGTTATCTGACAAAAATGTGCCCACCCTTTCTTTGTCAGAGATTTAAATCAATTGAAAGAGAAAAGTTGCATGCAAAGAAATAAAAATATCAACTTTATAGAACTGATATTAAAGAGTATAGCTGCCCTAATATTTCTCTGAATAATTAGACTTACCTTGCCATTTAATTGTAGAACTACACAACTACAGATATCCTCATGCAAAAAATCTACCCTTGTAAAACCCAAAGGAATAAATTAGTAGATGAGAATTTATACTTTGTATTGGTAGGTTGTTGGTCATTAAGAAAAAAAATTCTCAGCCATTTGTATTTCTTCTTTCTGAGAACTCTGTGTTTAGTTTCATACCTCAATTTTAATAAAGTTGTTTATTTTCTTGTTTTGCTGTTGTTGTTATTTGTATATTCTAAACACTAACCTTCAGTCAGATCTATAGCTGGTAAAACTCTTTTCCCATTCTGAAGTTTCACTCTTCAATTATATCCTTTGCTGTACAGAAGCTTTTTCATTTCGTGAGGTTCTATTTGGCTATTGATGTTTTTAATGTCTGAACTACTGAGATCCTGTTCGGGAAATTCTTTACTGTGCTTATAAGTTAAGGTATATGCCTTATTTTTCTCCTCCAACAGGTTCAGTGTATCAGGTCTTACATTGTCTTTGATTCATTTGGAGGTGAGTTTTGTGCAGGATAAGAGAGACATAATGATCTAGTTTCAGTCTTCTATATTTGGCAATCCATTTTATCCAGTCCCATTTATTGAAGATACTGTCTTTTCTTCAATGTTTATTTTTTGTCTCTTTGTTAAAAAATCAGATTACTGTAAGAGTATGGGCTTATATATGGGTGCCCAATTCAATTTTGTTGATCAATGTATCTGCTTTAATGCTTTATTTACTATAGCTCTGTAGTATAACTTGGGATCAGGAATGGTGATATCTCTAGCATTATTTTCTCTCTGGGTCATTTGTGTTTCCACATGAATTTTAAAATTGTTTTTCAATTTTTGTAAAGAATTGCATTAGAATCTTGATGGGAATTGCTCTTTGTAGATTCACTATTTTTGTAATATTAGTCCTATCAATCCATAGGCACGGGTGGCCTTTCCTTTCCATTTTCTAGTATCTTCTTCAATTTTTTCAGTGTCTTGAAGTTTTCCTTGCACAAATCTTAAGCTTCCTTAGTCATATTTATTCCAAGATATTTTGAGACTATTGTAAATTGGATTGTTTCCCTGAATTCTGTCTTGGCATGTTTGTTGTTAATATGTAGGGAGAGTACTGATTTTTGTGTGTTAATTTTGTATCTTGATACATTGGTGAATGAATTTACCAGCAAAAAGTGTTTTCTTGTGGAGTCCTTAGGATCTTTATATAGGGAATCATATCATCTAAAAACAAGGATACTTTGACTTTTTTCCTTTCCTATTTCCTTTATCTCGTCTTGTCATACTTCTATAGCTAAAACTTCAAGCACTATGAACAGGAGTGGAAACAGTAGACACCCCTTTTTTGTTCATTATTTTAGTGTAAATGCTTCAAGACTTTCTCCATTTAGCATAATGTTAGCTTTTTGTAGATCACCTTTTTTTATGATATGCCCCTGTATTCATATATTTTCTAGGACTTTTATAATTGGACATTTCCTATCCTGACCTCTTGGACCCAAATAACTGACTCTGAGGCTAAATATTACTTATAAATTCGTGGCTGATAGCTCAGGCTTGTTACTATCTAACTCTTACACTTAGGTTAACCCATATTTCTATTTATGTTTTGCCACATGGCTCATGGCTTGTTACCTCATTTTTACACACCCTGCTTCCTGGACAGCTGGCTGGCATCTCTCCTGACTCTGCCCTTCTCCTTCCCATCATTCTTAGTTCAGTCACCCTGCCTATACTTCCTAACTGGATACTGACCAATCAGTGTTTTATTAAACCAGTTCAAGGGACAAATCTTTACAGTGTAAAAGAGTATTATTCCATAGTATTTCCCCCCTTTTGTCTAATTAAAAAGGAAGGCTTTAACTTTAACATAGTAAGATTATATACAACAAAACAGTTATCAAGTAAGAATTACTGTTACAATATCCAGTCTATTTGTATTTGACAAAATCAGATAAAGCATTTAATTATCCATTCTATCTTGGTGAGTCCAAAATTTTATATCTAATTTATCCTTTTATCATAACTAAGGAAAACTATAAGTTTAACTATCTAGTCTTCAACTCCATCAAAGACTTCAGAAGGATGAAATGTTACCTAATTACAGAGACATCAGGCTGCCTGGACAGTCACCCAATGTTTCTCTGTAATGTTGGGGTATCTATTTTTGGCCTACAGGCCAGCATATCTGACAGACTTTCCTGTTAAGCAAGGAATTTTTAAGGGCTGTCCTACCTTGTCTTGGGAAAGTTCAGCAGTCACCTTTTTTTGTGTCCTGCTGGTCCAGTTTGGACAGTAACTGTCCAGCAATTGAGGCAAGGGCAGTTTCTTTGTCCATGTGTCTAGATTTTGACATAAAGAAACTCCATATGGGAGTTCTTTGATGCCCATCATCATCTCTTGAGTATACTGGTGCTACCAGGAGCAGACATGTTTCACTGTCATGAAAAGTCTAAATTATTAAAACATTTTAAATGCCATATTCTGTAGGTCTTTGAAGTGTTTGAAGATTACCTATCTATCTGAATATATCTCTGTATACCTAGAAAACCTAACTAACATGACTATACATTTGAATATTATAGATGACTGTTAATGTGCTTCTTAATTATACATTACATTTTTAAATGAGTTTCATAAACATAATACTTTAAACAAGAGTAGAAATATACATATAACAAAATTAACTTTAAATTTGAATCAATAAACTAAAATCCATACCAATATAAAATATGTAAGATTAATAATTGTTTTATGGATTAAAGTAGATTCAATAATCTACTCTTTTATCATGTCATTTCTATATTCCTCCTTTTTCTTTTCAGAACAAAATCCCTGAATCTAACCTCCTTTGCTTAGCTTCTTTCCTGACCATTATCCATAATAACTTGTAACCAACCCCTCTAAAATGATAATAAATCTCCATAACCCATTTTGGGGGAAATGTGGATATAGTTTTCTAGACTACTTCCTGTTGATTGGGGGCACTGGTAATCTTTGGGAGACCCTGAGAGTATTCAGGGGTATGGGCATGTCCAGACTGGAAAATTCTGTGAGGCTGGATCATCTCAACCATAGCCTTGAAGCCATTCTGGAATCAGAACTCAGAGGAAACAGCAACAGAGGCATTCTGAAACATTGGATCATCTGGGCCTTCCTTTCTCATCAGAGATTTTTCAGGGGGGTTTCCTTGATCAAACCTGATTTTTCTTAACCTGGAAGACTCTACAGCCTCTCATTTCCTGTGGAAACAGAAGTATGACCTCTCTTCCAGAGTAACATACCTTTTGACTTAAATTTTAAAGTCAAGATAATTTTAAAATATATAGGTTGGTTTAATATAGCAGTTTTCATAATCCAAGGCCTCTTAGCAGCCAAAAATTTTAAAGACAATACAATAATATACATGATCTAGACTCTCTGTGTATTTTCTATCTTTATGTGGCTTATTATGTTTTTTATTACTCTATTCCTTTTTTAAGGACTTTCTCTACCCTTTTTCTTTTCTCTCCCAAGCCTACATATACTTTTAAACATACTGTAACCTATTTAGAGGGTTTTATTTTTGTCTGAATCTGTCTTTACTGCATATCTCTATCTTTTGCTGACCATATGAGTCTTTAAACTGCTAAGTGGCATGGCTAGGACCAAAGTTGCTGGCTCTGCCCCATTCCTTGGTTCCTTGAGAGACTAGTCTTATGGTGGAGGTACATCTACCACCAGCTCTGATAATCACGTTTATTTCCCCAACTCTGGGAAGTTTTTGGGTCCATGCTGCCACCCAGTAGTATGCCACCACTACTTATAAACTTATAAACTCCTGTTTGGCAGTAGGGCGTCTTGAAAGAGCCATGTGGTTTTTGCTGCTAATGCTGAGTCAGGAAGCTGTCTCTTAAAGGAGCCATGCCTCTGCTCACTTCCAGCAAACAGCCCATCTGAGAAAATGCAGCTACCAAGAAGCCATTCTTGACTCTGTTCTTATGTGCCTAGAGTCCCTTTTTAAGCTTTTGTCAGGGTTTATGAAGAAATTCTGGCCCCAAGTTGGACTGCCATATGTAATTGAATGTTTCCTGTTCTGACAACCTGATCCCAAATAACCAATTCAGATGCTGAATATTACTTATAAATGCTTGACTGATAGCTCAGGCTTGTTACTAGCTAACTCTTACACTTAAATTAACCCATATTTCTATTTTTGCTTTATCACATGAATCATGGCTCGTTACCTCATTTTTACACATTCTACTTCCTGGGTGGCTGGCTGGCATCATATGGTTTCTGTACTTAAGTCTACATGGTAGATTACATTTATTGTTTGTATATAATGAACCATCCCTGCATCTCTTGGTTGAAGCTGATATGACAATTTTAGATGACCTTTTTCTTGTGTTCTTGAATTTGGTTTTAAGTGCTTGAAAATTTTTATGTCTATGTTCAACAGGGAGTTTGGCCTTTAATTTTTAATTGTTTGGGTATCAGAGTAATACTGGTTTTGTAAAAAGGAAGTCTTCCAAATAAATTGTTTAAAAATATGAACAGAACATGAGAGATCCCTGGGAAAACATGAGAAGACATAATCTTGTATTATTGGTATAGAAGAAGGATACCATAACAAGGAATTGATATTATTGATATTTTAATGAAAGCATAGAAAACATTTCCTAAACCTAGATAAAAAGATTTCCATCTTGTGGGGCGTTTACCCAACCACCCCCACAGTTCCCCAGAGTTTTCTTGAGTGTGAGCAGCAGGAAATATTAGATAGAAGGATTTATTGCGGAGAATATCGCGGAGATAAACAGATAGAAAATAAAGGATAGCCTCGAGAGGGCCTGGAACCTTTTCCAACAGGCCCCGACTGTCTCTGCCTCAGGGTTTTTATAGAGGCACCAAGGGGTGGAGCAAAAGACCTCCTCCCCCAGCACAGCCAAGTGCAGACACCTGCACTCAGGCCCGTGGTCCTAATCATCCTCTATGCAGACCTGCTGGGTAAAGCCACGAGGAACCCGAGAACGGGCTCCCACACCATCTATCCAATAAAATACTAAAGTAGACAGGACCAGAAAAGATACTACCCATGATATTAAAATATTAAAAACACAGAATAAAGAAGGTGTATTGAAAGCTTCATAAGAGAAAGACTGAGTAACTTATAAAAGCAGGCCAATCAAAATAATACCTTATTATTCAACAGAAACTTTTATAGTCAGAAAGGGCTTGGAAAGTGCTAATTTCTGAAAGGCCACAGTTTTCAACACAGGCTATTATATGCAATAAAACTAACTATTGAAATTTAAGGGGAAAATAAAACCTTTCAATGATAAAAACAGATTAAATGAATACATGACCACTAAGCCATCTCTACAGAGGATATTGGAAGGAATACTTCAGTCTGAAGAGAAGGATAAACACACACAAGAGATCGCCAAGAATAAATAAATAATTCCAAAATAGTAATAACAAGTCTAAGAAACACCACAAAATAACAAAATGACCAAAATTAACTTATATTGTTTAATAGTACCTCTTTTTTTGTTTTTTTTTTTGGGGGGGGGTGAATGCTGAATGATCAGAGAAGCAGAACAAGCCACAGCTACCTCACTTTGTGAATTCCTCAGCTGATCCTGTTTCCTCAGACTGGAAGCCTCTGAGTCCTCATCCAAATGGATCTCAGCTGAACTGCTTCTCAAAAGCCTAAAACCTTAACCAGCCTTATATACCTTTCTGCTTTCTGACATCACTTCCTGGGATTAAAGGCTCTTGTTGCTACACCGGGCTGGTTCCAGTGTGGCCTTGAACTCACAGAGATCTAGGCAGATCTCTGCCTCTGGAATGCTAGGATTAAAGGCATGTGTGCCACCATTTGCTGGCCTCTATATCTAGTGGCTGTTCTGTTCTTTGACCCCAGATAAGTTTATTAGGGTACACAATATTTTGGGGAAATACAATATCACCACATTTCCCTTTTGTTGTCTAAAATTTAAAAAAGCTTATAATTAATACAAGAAAGACTATATCTAATAAGTATATACAGTCAAGAATTACATTAACGATGTCTAGTCCATTAACATTTGACAGATTCAGACAAAAAACTCCATTAATATATAACAATGTCCAGTCCAGTAACATTTGATAAACTCAGACAAAAAATTTCATTACTTATCCTATTTAAAACAATTCCATATTAGGGGTAGGGTCTTAACTTCATGGAGGGGAGCTGCCCTAATCATCAGCATCATAGTTTGATCCTGAGCACCTCGTAATGAACAAGGCCTCTCTTTGAACTGCCAGACTTGAGCCATCTGTTTATTTATGAATGTATCCCTCACGCTCAATGCTTTTTTACTTCCTTTGTATTGGTTTTGTCTGGTGTTGTTATATTGGGGTGTTTTGGCGGGGAGAGTACTTGACTAGATAATTTACATGCCCACCCCTTTCAAGGTCTACTTTTGCTCCATCCTTGCTATAAGACAGGTACTGCTTTTTCTAGAACAATTATGTGTGGCAAGTACCTGCCATGAAAACATAAAGAACACCCCCTTACCAGAAGATAAATGAACAGAGAACTGCCTTCCATCAAAAGAGAGAGAGAAAAAAATGAGAGGGGAGGGATGTCACAAAGGCAGGGGGGATACACTAGTGGATATAATAAGATAATAAGGGAGATTATTGAATCTACTTTTAATAGTACCTCTTAATAGTAATTGTCTTAATTCCCCCAATCAAAATGGCACAGACTAGTATATTGGATTAGAAAACAAGATCCATCTTCTTACTACCTTCAGGAAACACACCTCACTATCAATGATAAGTACCATCTTTCAATAAGAGGATGAAAAGTGGTATTCCAAACAAATGGAATGAAGAAATAGGCAAATCTATTCTAATATCAGAAAAAAATAGACTTCAAGTTAAATATAGTCAGAAGAGATAATAGGGTCACTTCATACTCATTAAAGGAAAAATACACCCAAAGTTATTACTATTATAAGCATATATGCACCAAACTTTGGTGCACCCAATTTCATAAATGAAATATGACTATATCAAAAAACACAGATTAATCCCAACATAGTGACAGTGGGTGACTTAAATACCCCAGTAGACAGTTCACCTGAACAAAAATCAGACAGAAAAATATTGGAGTTAAATGATATCACAAAACAAATGGACCTAATAGACATCTACAGAACATTACACCCAAACATTAAATACACACATTCTTCTTGGCAGCTCATGAAATTTTCTAAAAAAAAAAATCTACCACATATTAGGACACAAAGCAAGTCTCAACAAATATAGTAAAATTGAAATAACACCCTGAATTTTAAAAGGCTACAATGGATTAATTCTAGATATTAACAGCAATAGGAGTTATAGAAAGGATATAAACATGGAGATTAAACAATAAGTGCTGGATGATAATTGGGTAAAGGGAAATATCAAGTAGAAAAATTTAAAATTCCTAGAGTGGAATGAAAATGAAAATACAACATACCAAAATCTATGTGATGTAAGGAAGGCAGTTCTAAAAGGAAAAGCTATAACACCAAATGCCTATATAAAAAATTTTTGAGCCTGGCGGTGGTGGCGCACGCCTTTAATCCCAGCACTCGGGAGGCAGAGCCAGGCAGATCTCTGTGAGTTCGAGGCCAGCCTGGACTACCAAGTGAGTCCCAGGAAAGGCGCAAAGCTACACAGAGAAACCCTGTCTCGAAAAACCAAAAAAAAAAGAAAAATTTGAGAGGCCACAAATCAATAATTTAAAGATGCACCTAAAGGACTTGGAAAAACAAGAACAAACAACATGGAAATATGGGAATAAGTAATCAAAATCAAGACTAAAATTAATGAAATATAAATGAAAAAAATACACAGAATCAACAAAACAAAGAGTTGATTCTTTGAAAAAGTTAACAAGATTTACCAATCTTTAGCCAAATTAACCAAAAGAAAGAGAAGACTGAAATTAATAAAATTAAAAATGAAAAGGGAGACATTGCTATTGGTGGAAGTATTAAGGCAATTCCACGTAGTTAGAAGGGAGGTTTATTTTGTGGGGTAACTTACAGTAAAGGGATAGGTTACAGGGTCCAGGAAAGGTGTAGTGCAGTCCAGCGTTGTTCTCTGGAGAACTCTGCTTGGTCTACCTCCAGCGTCCAGGATCCAGGAACCAAGAGAGCCGGCATATCGGATCTCAGGTCTTAAGTGTTCCTATCTCAGCCCCGCCTCACAGTTACTGGAAGCCTCAATGGGGGTAGTACTTCCAGGTCAAAGCTGGAACACATTGCAACAGACATTGAGGAAATTTAGAGACTCATAAACACATATTTTTTATCTTCTATAAAATCCAAAAGAAATGGATGCATTTGTAGATACATATGACCTGCCAAAGCTAGACCAAGATGGAGTAAATAATTTAAACAAATCCATAACAAACAATGAGCTAGAAAAAATAACTAAAAATTGCATAACTGCAAAGAAATGTCCAGGGTAATATGAATTCAGCAAAGAAGAGTTAACACCAATTCTCCTCTCACAGTTCTTGGTGTCAGAAAGTTCATGATTAGGCACTGGCACATACAGTCTGGAGAGGATTACCTTGTGCTTCAGAGATAGAACTTCTTACTCTTTTCCACAGAGAAGTATGCTAGCTAAGTTTTTGTCAACTTAGCACAAACTAGAGAGTTATTAGAAAGGAGGGAGCCTCAATTGAGAAAAATGCTTCCATAAGATTAAGCTGTAGGCAAGCCTGTAGGACATTCTCTTAATTAGTGACTGATGGGGGAGGGCCCAGCCCATGGTGGGTGGTGCTATCCCTTGGCTTGGTAGCCCTGTGTTCTATAAGAAAGTAGGCTGAGCAAGCCATGGGAAACAAGCCAGTATGCAGTACTCCTCCACGGCCTCTGCATCAGCTCCCACCCTCAGGTTCCTGCCCTATTACCGTTCCTTTCTTGACTTCCTTTAATAATGAACTGTGAAGTGTAAGTGTACACCAAATATCCCTTTTCCTTCCTTAGTTGCTTTTGTCATGGTATTTTATCACAGCAATAGTAACCCTGACTGAAATAAGAGGGAATGCAAAAGGGATCTATCTTATACCATCTAGCCATTTGCTAAGGTTGCTGTTCAATCCAAGGGGGCTCTGTGCTCATAAATTAATTATATCCTAAAGGACTCACATTTTAATGCAATCACATTGGAGCTAAAGTTCCAACAGATATTTTCCTTTTATGGTCTTGTATTATTTTTCATTTTCTTACAGATATATATATATATATATATATATATATATATATATATATATATTATATTCTCCCACTTTATTCTCGCTTTCTCACCACCCTTCTTCCTTTTAGTCCCCTTTGTTTCCCTAGACAATTTCACTATTACTTTCATTTAATATATACATACATGATATTATGCAAATATACAAAATTCAGGAAACACAAACGAAAAAATGTTTGGTTTTCTGAGATTCACTTAATACACTTACTATGATTACCCCCAATTACATCTATTTTTCTAGAAATGTCCTAACTTCATTCTTTATGGCTAAAAAAATTCTATTGGGTATATATCATATTTATTTTAATTAATTAATTAGTTAATTAATCAATTGGTTTTTCAAGACAAGGTTTCTCTGTGTAGCCCTGGCTATACTGGAACTCTCTTTGTAGACCAGGTGGGCCTCGAACTCACAGAGATCTGCCTGCCTCTGTCTCTTGAGTGCTGGATTAAAGGCATGCACCACCATGCCCAGCTTATCACATTTCTTTTTAAACATTTGAAAAATATTTATTTTTATTATTTTTAATTATATGTGTGTACAGAGCATATGTACACATGAGTGCAGGTGTCTGAAGTGACCACAGGCATCAGATCTCTGGTGAGGCTAAATAACTGATCATATTCTTGTTGACTGTATATAATTTATCTTTTGTGATCAGTCTATGTTGATAGCCCATTTTATTGGATTGCTTGTTTTCTTTTATTATTATATTTTTTATTATTTAAAACAATTCTTAAATTTAAATATATTTTTATCATTTTCTTCTCCTCCCCCAGGACCTCCTAGATCCTCTCCACTTCCCTACTCACCCAACTTTAAATTCTTTCTCAAAATACAAACAAAAATAATACAACAACAAAAGCAAGAAAACAAAATAAAACACCATCCAAAGAGGAAAAAAACTGTAACCAAATAAAAGCACACATAAAAACTGTGGAGTCTATTTATATGTTGATCAGCTGCTTCTGAACATGAAGCCTGGCCTGGAGTGGTTGATATACCCACTGTCTCTCCATTGTAGAAAACTGATTTTCCCTCTCTCAACAGGTATAAGTGAAAGTTCAGTTAACTTTTACCCTAGTGGCTAGGTTTTCATTTATTCATTCATTTTTTTAAAATATGACATAATAAAATAAAATATTATTAGGATCAAAAAACAACTGTAACATAGAAGCTGGACAAGACAAACAAACAGAAGGAAAAGAGCTCAAGAGAAGGCACAAAAATCAGAGACCCATTCATTCACACACTCAAGAATCCCATAAAACTACTAAACTGGAAACCGTAATATATACAGAGAGGACTTGGTGCAGACCCATGTTGGCCCTATGCATGCTTCAGTCTCTATGAATTCATATGAGCTTTGATCATGTTGATTTAAAGGGTCTTGTTTTCTTGGTGCCCTCCATCTCCTCTGGCTCTTACACTCTTCTGCCTCCTCTTCCTCGGGGTTTCCTAAGCTCTGGGGTGAAGGATTTCTTGTTTTCTTACTGTTCAATATTGTTTCAGTTCTTTCTGTATTCTAGTTATTAATCTTCTGTCAGATGTGTAGATGGCAAAATTTTTCTTCTGTTCTGTAAGCTGTCTCTTTATTTACCTATTTCCTTTACTCTACAGAAACTTTTAAAAATTTTCATGACATCCTATTCATCAAGTGTTACTCTTATTTCCTGAGTTACTAGAGTTCCATTTAGAAAGTCTTTGACAATGCCTATGTCTTGAAGTGCTTTCCCCACATGTCCTTTAACAGTTTTAGTGTCTCCGGTCTTATATTAATGTCTTTGAGCTATTTGGAGCTCTTTTTTTTTTGTAGTATGAGAGATAAGGATCTAGTTTATTTCTTGTACATCTGAATATCCATTTTTTCCAGCATCATTTGTTAAAGAAGCTTTTTTTTCCAATGATAATTTTTGACATCTTTGTCAAAAATTAGATGGCTTTATATCTGGTGGGTTTATATCAGTGGGTTTATATCTGGTTCTTCTATTCTGTTTGACACTCATGTCTATTTTTTTCAAATATTAGTATGGATTTGTAGTATGAGATTAAGTATAGTGATATCTTTGATGTAACATGAATCTTAAAAGGTTTTAGTAATAAAAACCCTGAGTAATAAAATATTGGAGTGATGGCTGAGAGATCAGAGGAATAGAACAAGCCAGCCACAAGCTCTTACTGCTAGGAAATCCTCAGCCCAAGAGAGCTACTTCATGTATACTCATGCCTATATACCTTTCTGTGCCCTGCCATCTTACTTCCTTTCTTCTCCCAGCTATGTTACTTCCTCTTTCTACCCAGCTCTATCACTTCCTGTCTGTCTGTACAGACCTCAAGACCTCTATGGTTAACTAGTGCTGGGATTAAAGGTGTGTACCACCGTGCCTGGCTCTGTTCCCAGTATGGCCTTGAACTCACAGAGATCTGGATGAATCTCTGCCTCCCAAATGCTAGGATAAAAGGTGTGTGCTACCACAGCCTGACCTCTATGTTTAATATAGTGGCTGGCTTTTTCCTTAGATCCACAGGAAGCTTTATTTGTTAGAGTACAAATAAAATACCACCACACTTTGGCATATTTATTTTTGCTCAGGATTTCTCCGGCTATCTGAGGCATTTTTTACTTCCAAATGAAATTTAATATTTTTTTCTACTTTTGTGAAGAATAAGACTAAAATTTTGTTGGGGATTTCACGAATCTATAGATTGCTTTTGGTAAGATTTCCATTTTCACGATCTTCATATCCATGAACATAAGAATTCTGTCTTCTGTGTTCTTTAATTTCTTCCTTCAGTGTTTTAAAATTTTGATTGTAGATGCATTTTGATTCCTTAGTTAGATTTATTACAAAGTATTTTCTAGTAATTGTGAATGGGATTGTTTACCTGATTTATTTTTTATTTTGTTTGTCACTGGTATATGGAAAGGCTATTGATTTTTGTGTGTTAATTTTGTACCCTTCCACTTTGCTAAAAGTGTTTATTAGTCCTAAGAATTTTCTGGTGGATTTTTTGAGTCTCTTATTCATAGAATCACATCATCTACAAATAAGGGTTCTTTGACTTTTTTACTTCCAATTTTGTATTCCTTTTACTTGCTTCTCTTGTCTTACTGCCCTAATACTTCCAATACTATGTTAAATGAATAGAGACTGTGCAACTTGTCTTATTCCTGATTTTAATGGAAATTCTTTTTGGTTTTCCCCATTTAGTGTAATATTGGTCATAGCTTTGTCATATATGCCCTTTATTATGTTGAGGTATGTCACTTCTCTTCCTAAATTTGCAAGAGCTTTTCTTTCATGAAGGATGTTAGATTTTGATAAATGCATTTTCTACACCTGTTAGAATGTGAAATGTGATTTCTGTACTCAACTGCATTTATGTGATGTGTTGCATTTATTGATTTGCATGTGTTCAAGCATCCCCATATCTCTGGAGTAAAGACAACTTGGTCATGGTGGATGATCTTTTTCAAACAACAGATATGATCTGTCCACAAAGGTCTTTCAGATACTGTAGGGAGAGATAGTCAATAAGTAAACACATATAAACAACCTGTTCTATCTTTTATAAAGGAAAAGCATAGAGAATACTAAGGCCATATAAACCTACTCTTGTCTAAACTGAACAATCAAAATATTTTGCTATTAATTGTATGTTTACATTGGAAGCAAAATGATCAATAATTGTGAAGTGAACAAATGCTGAATTTTTTGTATGTATATCATTTTCTTTCCACTCACATCATAAGAGTCACTGTTCATCGTTTGCAATATTTCTATGATCAGTTTTTTTTATTTTTTGATCTTGCTATCTGCATAGTGAATGTTATAACACTGTGGTTTTGAATACCATTTCCCTAATGAATAATAATGATAGTATAATCTTTTCAAGTTTTTAATTAGTTATTTGGGCATATTTTTTGTGAGACCTCAATCCACATTTTTTTTTCATGTTGGATTATATCATTATTGTAGAGTTCTTTTAAGTCACTCATTCTAAGTCTTAGACTTCGTTTCTTTACTGTGTCTACCAACAACTGAAATCAGACCTGGAAAAAATAGTTTTTCAATTTTTTTATTTCTAATGAGACATGCTTTTGGGTTTTATGTGAGAAATCTTTGCCTAACTCATTATTAGTTTCCTATTACAATTATAGCAAATTATATTAACATAATGGCTTAAAATAACACATTCATTTTCTTAATTCTTAGAGTAAAAACATAAAATGGCTCTTGTAAGCTAAAATTACATTGCTGACAAAGGTATTTTACTTTAAAGTCTTGAAGACAATCTCTTTCCTTGCCTTCTACCTTATAGAGATCGCTTGTATTCCTTATTGCATGGTCCCCTTCTTCCACCATTAAAGATCATCATTCCAACTTCTGTATCTATCTTTTTTGTGTGTGCATCTATGTACCTATTGTTTTCCTCTAGTAAGTACCTTTGCAATCACTCTGGGTCCACCACTATGATCTAGGACAATGTTCCTATTTCAACTTCTCTAATTATATCTTCAAAGCCCCTTTCGCCATAGAAGACAAAATATTTACTGATTCTAGGGACAAAAAGGAGACATCTTTGTGGAGCCACTTGTCCATCCCATCATAGTCACAAAGATTTTCTACCATATTTTATCATTATGGGTTTAATTTTTATATTTAGGTTTATGATCCTCTTTCAATTGATTTTTGAGTGGTATGAGATAACAATTACTTGTTTTACATAAAGACATTCAGCCATGTTTTCCTTTGACTTTCCTGGAATCTATAGTTACTCCAGGTTGTATACTCACATATAAAGATTTGGAACTAGGAGCCACAAATAAGAGAGAATATGTAACATTTGTATTTCTGGGTTCTAATTACTTGGTATATCTTCTAGTTCGACCCATTTGGACAAAGTGGAATGCTACAGAATGGGAAAGATTTTTTCTTACCAGCTATATATAGGATAGAGGGCTAATATCTAAAATATGTAAAGAACTTAAAAAGAAACTGGAGTCAAGACAAACAACCCAATATTTAAAATCTAAATAGAGAGTTCTCAAAAAATGAAACATGAATGGCTGAGGAACACTTAAAGAAATGTTTGACATAATTAGTCATCAGAGAAATACAAATTAAAACCACTTTGAGATTTTTTAAACCCCCTTTTTTTATTGCCCGGGTGATCCTCAGTGGTCTGGGGTACAGGCTTCACTTTGAGATTTCGTCTTACCCCATTCAGAATGGCCAAGATCAATAAAAACAAGTGACAGCTCATGCTGATAAGGAGTAAGGAAAACACTCATTCACTGCTGGTGGGAGTGCAAAGTTATACATTCACTATGGAAACCAGGGTAGCAGTTCCCCGGGAAGCTTGGAATAGATCTACCTCAAGATCCAGCTATATCACTCTCAGAAATATACCTAAAGGGCCCTATATCCTACTACAGAGACACTTTCTCATTCGTGTTCTTTACTATTCTATTCATAATAGCCAGAAATTGGAACTATCCTAGATGTTCAACAGATGATTGGACAAAGAAAATGTGGTATATTTACACAATGGAATATTACTCAGCTGTTTAAAAAACTGAAATTATGAAATTCACAGGCAAATGGATGGAGCTAGAAAAAAATCATTCCAAGTGAGGTAACCCAGACCCCAAAAGACAAATACATTATATATTCACTTATATGTGAGTATTAGCTTTTAAGTCTTTAATAAACAGACTACAATCTGTATAACCACAGAAGTTATGTATAGTGTAAGGGACAAGGGTAGAAGAGAAAGATCTCCCGAGGAAGCGTAAATAGTATATACACACACACACACACACACACACACACACACACACACACAATTATGGATCAACTAAATGAATGGGGCGAGATTGGAACAAGAAGATTAAATGGAGAGGAGGGAAGGAAGATAGTAAATGAGAGAATATAGAGAGGGACAGCTAAACCAAGGGCCATTTGAGGGGTCATATGGAAACCTACTATATTAGAAGCTTCTTAAAATATATATGAACCAAGCCTCAGGAGCCAAGCAAGTTAGATCTGCCAGTGAGCCTCCGGCCTTGAAAATTGACAAGAGTGTCTGAAAACCCTGTCCAGCTCTCCAATGGCCAGCAACAACACTACCAGCATAGTACAAGCCAGGAAGCTGGTAGAGCAGCTGAAGATGGAAACCAACATCGACAGGATAAAGGTGTCCAAGGTGGCTGTGGACTTGATGGCCTACTGTGGGGCACATGCCAAGGAAGACCCCCCCCCCCGCTGACCCCAGTCCAGGCCTCAGAAAATCCCTTTGGGGAGAAAAAGTTCTGCACTATCCTTTAAGTCTCTGAGAGGAGGCTGAGGAGTGCCTGGGCTCCTGGGACATTGGTGTAGATTTCCTAACAAAGTGGATGCCTTTCTCGATTGCAGCATTTAAAGACAGGAAGGAGAACCATCCTGGACACTCTGGGCTGTGCATGTTTAACTAACTGTCCCCTTATGAGAATGGAAGCTGATTCCATGTCCCAACTTTAGAGATCTTACCCAGCAGACCTGCCTGGAGGAGGGGAATGTATAAAAAACAAAATAAAATAAAATAAAAAAGTAAAATATATACATATATGAAAGAATTCTAAATGGAATCACCAAATAACGAGACAGACGAAGCCCCATCTAGACATTTCTTACCACTAAATGAAACCTCCAGTGCCACCTAATCGAGTTGTTAGCCAAAAGGGGCCCATGGAAACCCCGAAACAACCCAAGCTATTACCAAGGCTGTTGGTGGCGCTCCACAAACTGATGGTAAGGCCCTATTGCTGGAGACAACACCTACACAACTCATTGAACACAGAGAAGTCGAGCTGGTGCCTACCTAGAACCTTCACCCCTACTGTCTAGTATCCATGGTATGGGAAGGTACTCTGCATACCACCCGAGGAGAAAGGTAAACAACAACCCAGCTACAAACCCTCTGATCTACAATGGTGACCTGCCTGCATGATACACTATTTGTTTGTGCAATAGTGACACAAACCTTGTGGGAGTAACCAACCAATATCTGATTAGATTTAAGGCCCACTGCATGAGATGGAACCCATGCCTGACACTGGTCAGGTGGCCCAGAACTTGAGACTAGATAGGCCATAGACCCAGAGGAGAACCAAATACTATGTTCTGCTAACAGAACATAACAATAAAATTACTTCTAATGATATTCTGCTATACACATAGATCAGTGTCTTATTCAGCCATCATCAGAGAAGCTTAGTAGATGGGAATAAATACACAGATTCATATCTGGGCACTGTGCAAAGAGTGAGAGATCTTGAAACATTCAATTCTAAATGGGATATCCCTATCAAATCCCTCCCTTTAGGGCTCAGGGAACTTTGTGGAAGAGGAGGTGGAAATATTGTAAGAACCAGTGGGGCTGGAAGACACCAAGGAAACAAGGCTTTCTAGATATAACCTGGTTGACACCTATACGAACTCACAGAGATGGTGGCAGCATGCTTAGGGGATGTGCTGGTCTAAGTCACATGGGGTTCCAGCATTGAGAGGGAAGTAGACACAAGCCTGCATCCCAAACCCAGAAGCTATCTTCAATTGACAACTGTTCACAAAGGAAAAATTAGTTATCTTCAACAGAGTCTCCCTAGGTATATAAACCACACTTAAGGGCAGGCCCCAGGCCCTGTAGTTGATAGTTAACACAAAATGAACTCAGTGGTATTTTAGCGGGTGGGTTTTTTTTGTTTTTTGTTTGTTTGTTTTGTTTTGTTTTGTTTGACTCCTAATGCTTTGTCTGGGCATTTTATTTTGGAAGGGGCTCATAATGCTTGGTCTGGGCTTTTTTTTTTTAACTTTACAGATCTTTTCCTCATATTATGGTTAATGATTTTGTTTTCTGTGATATTTGTTTGTGCAAGTGTGTGTGTGTCTGTGTCTGTGTTTCTTGTCCTTTTTCTTTCTTTTATTAAGAAATTTTTTTTATTCATTTTACATACCAACCACAGATCCTCCTCTCTTCCCTCCTCCCACCCCTCCAGCCTCCCCCACAACCCACCTCCTATTCCCTCCTCCCACAAAGTAAGGCCTCCCATGGGGAGTCAGCAGAGCCTGGTCCATTCAGTAGAGACAGGTTCAAGCCCCTCCCCCTGCATCAAGGCTGTGCAAGGTGTCTCACCATAGGTAGTAGGCTACAAAAAGCCAGCTCATGCACCAGGGATAGATCCTTAAGCAGATCAAGCTACACAACTGTCTCGCCTATGCAGAGAGAGGGCCTAGTCCAGTCCCATCAGGGCTCCACAGCTATTGGTCCACAGTCCATGAGTTCCCACTAGTTCGGTTTGGTTGTCTCTGTACATTTCCCCAACATGATCTTGATGCTCCTTGCTCATAGAATCCTTCTTCTCTCCCTTCAACTGAACTTCTGGAGCTTGGCATGGTGCTTGGCCATGGATCTCTACATCTGCTTCCATTAGTTACTGGATGAAGGCTCTACGATGTTCTTGTCCTTTTTCTTTGGCTCCTTTTTTCTGTTTGTTTGTTTGTTTTGACCTATTCTGTTTATCTGTTTTTAGTTGCCTGTTTGTCTTCTAATGAGAAAGAAAATGAAAGGGTGTGGATTTCAGTAGGTGAGGAGGGTAGGAGGATCTGGGAGGATTTGGGGTGGGGAAACAGTGATCAGAATATATAATAAAATAAACAAATTCAGAAAAAAAAATAAAAGAAGCCTCTCACCTAATCATTGGTTTAAGCCACTGCTGAATTCAAAATAAATAGACTATTAGGAGGTGGTACAACTGTGGAAAGTGGGCCTAGCTGGAAAAATAGGTCTCAGGGAATATACTTTTCAAGGGTAGGTATATCTTTATTTGCCTCCTTCATGTTACTTCTAGATATTGCTTCCTGGATGTCATTAGGTAGACAGGGTTCCTCCCTTCTGCCTTTCTGCTATAGTTTTTCTCCTTTGCAATAAGACCTCAAAAAAAATCAATAGAGCCAGCTGCCCATGGATTGGAGTTTCTAAAACCATGAAGAAAATGAATATTACATTTTTAAAATTTACCTTTATCAGCTACTAGTCAAAGTGTTGAAATATTTGACTAACCCATAGGATACATAGAAATTGAGTATTTTATAAATTACTAGTAGAAATCCTAAATGGTAAAGTCACTTTGGAAAACAGTGTCATAATTTCTTTAGTATTAAACACGTAATTGCCACAAAAACCCAGCTATCATATTCCTGAATATTTATCCCTGAGAAATGACTTATGTTTATACAAAAACATGTTCATGAATTAAATATCAATTTTTAATAAAGTTAAGCAGTGGAAAAATTCAGATACCATTCAAAAGGAGAGTGGTTGAACATGCCCTGTTCTACCTGTACCACAGAATACAACTCAGCAATAGAAATGGACTACTAATAAAAGTAACAATTTGCTACCATTCAAGTTACTATCCTTAATGAAAGGATGGTTCTAAAATGTTACATTCTATATAGTTCCACTTCTATAGCATTGTCACAATGACAAAACTTTAGAAATTAATATTAGTAGTTTCTAGGGGACAAGAATGACATAGTATGTGGCAAACAGTGATTAATAATATAAAAAAGGTTGTATACAGGAGTTTCCTCACAGTTATGGAAGAATTCTGTGTCTTTATTGTAGTGGTGATTACATGAAGCCATATATTTGATAAAAATAAATAAAAAAAACACTAATGCTGATTTTAAATACTGAAAACTGAATAAAATCTAGTTAATTATAACAGCCATAATATACCATTGTCAAATTCCTAGTTTAGATGCTATTCTAAAGGCATTACTATATTACCATTGGAAGCTAGTTGAAGGGCTCACAAGATTTTATGGACTATTTAGCTATTTCCTAATTTTAAAAACTTTTTGCAAAAAAATTAGGACATTATAGATAGATCTAAAATCACTTTTGGTCACCATTCCTGATTTTTTTTAAGGCTTATAGAATTTTTCTTCATAATGAAGTGGTTCACGTAACAGAAAACAAGCATTTAGGCTTGAAGTTATAGAAATCAATCCTCAGTTGGTGGTATCATTTGGGAGGTTTTAGGAAATGCTGACCTGCTGAAGAAATATGTCACTAGGGGTGGGCCTGAGAGTTTCCATCCCTACACCATTTCCAGTTCCTACTCTCTTCTTTATGGTGCAGGGTGAGGTGTAAGTTCTTAGCTTCTTGCTTCAGGTGCCATGTCTGACAATTGTTTCCATGCTACTTTCCTGCTAATCCTGTATCTCTCTGCCATGTCTTCTAGAACTTTGATGATGTTCTTCAGTATTATGGTCTTCCCAACTGTAGCCTATAACTGTGAGGTTCCCACAGGTCTCCAGCATCACATCTTTGTTTACATTCTTCTGGGAAGGATCCAACAAAGCCCACTCTTCCCGAGTGAAGTCCATATGCACATTGTCATAGGTCACTGCCCTCTTTATGCAGCTTTTCATGGCAAATGTCTCAAAGCTTACGTATCTCACCATCTTGCAGTCTCAAAAGGCAATCTAGGCTTCATCCTCACAGCTTCAGGCAATGAACTCAGGATGTCCTCAATGGGGCTCTGCCATGTGTCCTGGCTTTCCAGCTCCCCCATGCTCTCTACTCAGCTCCCTGCAGCAGCACTTGCACAGAAAACAAAACCAGTTCCTCTTCAAAGTGAAGCCTCCCATTCCTGATTTTATTTACTTTACCTGTTCTAAAACTCCAGAAACCACTACTATCATAAGCTTTCTTGTTTATTTGTTCATAAAATACTTTCTGTTTTAATGAACACACATATATACAGTCATAAAATATATGAAAATACATATTGTTTTGTTCACTACTTTCTATACTTTTCATATCAATATTATAGTGTAACTTGTTTAGTCATTCAATGTTATATTTTCAATATATATCCATATCAATATTATTTACTGTGATTCCTGAATAACATTCCATCACATATAAAATTTTATTTCTCTATTATTAAACATTCAGACTGTTTTCAAAATTTTTAAATATTTCAGAAAATGTTATTTTACACATATATGTGTGTTTTTCTCTAGTAAAGAAATGGAAGTGGTATGTCACAGGTTATTACCATCTTCACTTTTATCAGAACTGGCAGATATACCCCAAGATTTCCCATAATTTTGGTAAAATTAAGTCTTTTCCTCTAAATGTTACTTAATAAAAATCGATCCACCTAATGCAGTCTCAAAATGGGGCTTTATACAAATAAATACCTGTTTAAAATATAAAAAATACTATAATAAATTTACATTTAAAATTTTGTCTGTTAATTCAACTCATAATGTAGTGCAAACTCCATCAAAAATAATTTTCACATATTTACGTCTCTACATGCTGACTCAGTGTATATCTGATCCTCCAGACTCTATTCCCTCAAAAGACCCAAAACATTCACATCTATCCTAAGTTAATTTTTTCTTCCTTTATAATTCTCTGCTATTTCCAATGTAAATTAATAAAAAAAAACTGGATTGTTTTATTTTTCTGTCTTAGCCATTGTCCTGATCTTTGGAACGAAGTCCAGAACAGACTGTGCAGAGACAGAATTATCTTTAGTGAATATGTGAGGAGTCCAGGTTACTAATACTCTTTTTTTCATTCTTTTTCCTAGCATACGTGCTTGTGCAAGACAGGAGATTAGTTTTAAGTTTAAAGTTTAAACAGAAGAATGCATTTCTACAAGAAGAGCTTTAAAATTCCTCTCCTGTGTGCACAAGCTACAGAAAAAATATATGCTAAAGGAAAAAGAAAAGACAAAAACAAACACAGAGCTTCCAGGGCAAAAACAGATAAGAACTGCCTAGATCAGAACAGCTGAAGCAAGAAGTATTAGCAAAACCATTTCAAGTTACAATTCTACTTGCAGAGTCAGTTTCAACAATTTGAGTCCTTCAGCAGTGATGTCTTTATTTCCATGTTTGGTTAACAAATATTTCCAAAATTTATTCTATGTCCAAAATCCAAAATCACCTAGCTTATGAGAGTGGTGGAACAATCATAGAATAAACAAAGAATCTACTGTCTGGTTTTAGAAACCTTTTAGTTTAGGATGGCAATAACATTTAATTTTAACTTTATTAGTATATGTTAGTTATACGTATTAATGGAGTTCACTGTGATAGTTACACAGAGTACAACATGAACTGATCAAATCAGAATAATTACCACTTCTCTCTCCTTATAAATGCTGAAAATGATTTATGGTAATGAGACTCAAACTCCCATATATTATGCAAGTACTCTACCACTGAGTTATGTCTCCAGCACCCTCTATCATTTATGTTTGGAGCCTACAAACTCCTCTCTCCTGGATCCTCAAAAATACATAATAAATTATTATGAACTATAGTTATCTCACTGTGTTATGACTCAAAAGAACTGATTCTATGTAATTCTGTTTTAGTACCCATTGTCCACCTTCCTTAACCCTCTTCTTTCCACCTCTACCCTTTACAACCTCTTGTAATCACTATTTTATATTCAGGCTTATATTTTTATTTTAGAAGTGAAAAACAGCCAGATGGTGGTGGCACACGCCTTTAATCCCAGCACTCAGGAAGCAGAGGCAGGCGGATCTCTGTGAGTTCGAGGCCAGCCTGGTCTACAGAGTGAGTTCCAGGACAGGCTCCAAAGCTACACAGAGAAACCCTGTCTCAGAAAAAAAAAGCAAAAAAGAAGCAAAAAACAACAAGCACTGGTGAAGTTGTGTAGAAATTGGAAACCTGATTCATTTCTGGTAGTAATGGTTCAGCTCTTGTGGAGAAGTCTGACAAATCCTCAGAAAGTTAAACACAGAATTACTTAGCAATTGTACTCATTAGCATATACATACAAAAAACTGAAAACAGGGGTTTTTTTAAACAAAACGTGTGCATGAGTGTCCCTAAGTCCTATATTATAATCATAAAATAAGAGAAATAGTCCAAATGACCAACAATGGATGCATATATAAACAAAATGGTGTAACCATAAAATAATATACTATTTAGCCATGAAAAATAAAATTGTGATACATCTATGACATATATGTACTAGAAAACATGCTAAGTGAAATGTGCCAAACACCAAAGGACAAATATTCAAGATTCATATATATATATATATATGTAGAGATAGGTAGATAGATAGATAGGTAGATAGATAGATAGATAGATAGATAGATAGATAGATAGATAGATAGATAGATAGATAAAGGATGGTGTGTTTTGTCCCCTTCTGTTCTGGGAAACAAGCTGACCAAAAGAAACATGAAATGGCATGGTGTAGCTGGAAAACTTTAGATGTGGAGGGTGCAGAAGAGAAAAGAGTAGGGAGAAGAGTCCAAGATTCAAAGTGTTATGCCACATTGGGATTTGGGAAGTAAGTCCATCTGTAAGCCAATGATTTTGGGGAAATGAAAGTGAACATTCAAAATATGTGATTCCATGAACATCATACAGTAGAGGTCCCAGTTAAAAACTAAGAGTAAAAGAAAGTATTAGAGAAATATGAAGTGGTGATGCTGTTGTAAGGCATGCTCTTGCAAGTGCAGACACATTGACATCTACAAGCTCTCCCTAGGTAGTTTGTGTAGAAGGGAACTGTAGGAACCGGGCTGTTGTCATGGGAAAGAAGTGGTTAAACAAAAACAAAAGGACTCTGGCTTGGCTTCCTGGGGCTATTTAGGTGACATTTCCCTATAATCATCCTGTGAGCTGTATCTCTACAAATTGTGACATCAGTTTCACTTCATATTCCAAGTGAAAATGGACTTTTCCTGCCATATGTTATTTAAAATATTTCTCTCCATGCCATATTGCACAGAAAAACACTAATCCACAGAGGAAATTGGTCATGAAAAGCAGAAAATGAAAAGGTAAACAGTAGTACATTCCCAGGGCACTAAAGTCAGAGAGGCAGAGCCACAGTCTCACACAGCCATTGCTTACATTATGAAGAACATTAAAAGAAAGTCTCCTACAGCAACTCTTAGTAATGGACTGCTTTTGCTTGGCTTGGGGCCACTCTACCTATGGATTTTTTTGTAGCAGCTACTCTTTGCAGTATCCTTTCTTGGTGATACCTAGGTTTTCATGCTTCCCCCATTTCCTTGAATTAGGCTTCAATGAAATTTCTGACATGTGTCTGATTAAAATTGTATTTTAGGGATACATAGAATGAAGGACAAATAGAATGCTCTAGTATTAAGTGAAGATCCCTTTCACTAACAATAGTGTCTTTTTTCTTTATTAAGAAATTTTTTGTTCATTTTACATACCAACCACAGATCCTCCTCTCATCCCTCCTCCCACTCTTCATCAGCCTCCCCACCCCCCCACCGTCCCCACCTCCCCCACCTCCCACCCCCCACCCCACCAATCCACTCCCTATCCCCTCTTTTGAAAAGATAAGGTCTCCCATGTGGAGTCAGTAGAGCCTGGTACACTCAGTTGAGGCAGGTCCAAGCCCCTCCCCCTGCATCAAGGCTGTGCAAGGTGTCCCACCATAGGTAATGGGCTCCAGAAAGCCAGCTCATGCACCAAGAATAGATCCTGATCCTACTGCCAGGAAGCCCCTTAAACAGCCCAAGCTACACAACTGTCTCACCTATGCAGAGGGCCTAGTCCAGTCCCATGGAGGCTCCACGGCTGTTGGTATACAGTTCATGAGTTCCCACTAGCTTGGTTCAGTTTTCTCTGTAGATTTCCTCATCGTGATTTTGATGCCCCCTTGCTCATAAAATCCCTCTTCCCTCTCTTCTACTGGACTCCTGGTGCTTGGTTGTGGATCCCTGCATCTGTGTCCATCAGTTACTGGATGAAGGCTCTATGATGACAGTTATAGTATTCATCAATCTGATTACCAGGGTAGGCCAGCTTAGGCACCCTCTCCACTATTGCTAGTAGTCTAAGCTGGAGTCATCCTTGTGGATTCCTGGGAACTTCCTTAGCACCAGATTTCTCCCTACCCCCATGATGTCTCCCTCTATCAAGGTATCTCTTTCATTGCTCTCCCACTCCATGCCTGTTCCAGCTCGACCATCCCATTCCCTTATGTTCTCATCCCCCATCATGTAACAATAGTATCAATGTATGATTAAGGAATGTAGAATTCCTTCACAATTCCTAATCTCATTTTAGAACCACTCAAGTTTTCCTTATGGAAATTAGAGATCTTATCAAACCCTGGCCTCAGGAATATCTTGCAAAAATTTATTTTTTCTAAGCCTGTGAATCTTATACTACACCAATGTGCATTCTCTAAGTTTTTTGTTTTTCAAACAGATAACTATAGGGAGCAAACTAATTAGTGTTTCATATCCTAGTTTTCTTGAAGCAATAGTGAAGGTCTTTTATTAACTGTTTCTATGAGTTAAAAAATTATATTTTAAAAAGGTGATTCAGAGACTCTGTTGCAATATTAAATTACATGACTACTGAGGAACCCACAAAACTGGGACTGATTTAAGGATCATTGTGACTAGTAACTAAAGAGAGTTACTGACAGCACTTTAGAGGCATGGCTAAAGGCAACCACCTCTGAGGGCAATATGTAGATAGATATGAAGGTTTGACAGAATTTATTGCTCCATGATATCTACTCTATATTTCAAACAGAAATAATCTTTTTCTTCAGGAAAAAAATACTGTTTTCTCAGCAGACTTCAAATTGGGCAGATTAAAATAATTTGATCTTTGGTAATTTATTTAACTTCATTGAGCATCAATTCTCTACCTGATCATAGAATTTTAAAATTCATAGGTGTATTGTAAAGCTTAATTGGGGTAAACTATGTAATTTGTCTTACATATGGCTTAACACATAGTAAGTACCAAATATATGTAAGTTGTTCATATTATTATTTTCACTATCAAACATAGTGGGATGAAATCTCAAAAACACTGCATAGAAAATTAAGCCAGCCATCAAGACCTTGAATTGTAACCTAGCCTTCATATTCCTCATCGGGAGAGTAGGACCAGGAATATAAGAGCGTTACACTTGGCACAATTCCAAACTGCATGACTGCACAAACACTGTAACTGTTCTGTATTCAGACACATTTGAAAGGATTTTTCCAGCATAAATTTCTAAATGTGCTGCTTATTTTGTAATTCAATCTAGGGCAACAGAAGCAGTGCTATCATTGTTTACATTTCTACCTTTCAGTCTTGATCCAAGGTATGTGCAGCAATATGAATTGGCTAATAAGAAAATTATTCTCTTTTCCTAAAATAATATTTTGTGTTACTTTATTTTCTATATCTGCAACAAATAAATATTAATATTTTAAATTTTTTCTGTCATGTTTAGTCAGAAATAATTCACAGAAACTGCCTAATTCTGTTTACTGTAGGTAATTTGACATTAAATTATTCCCTTTGCTCTGATTTTAAGAAATCATTTCAGTGAAAGAGAACTTCATTAGCAACATACTGGGTTTCTAATTCTGCTACATTTTAAACTTTTTAAATGAAAAAGCAATATAAAGAACTTATAAATGATTGGAAATTCTTCTCACCCTTATTAACTTTTCTGTTCTCCAAGATTTAATACTACCAACCATAATCTAGATATCTGTTAATCCTCAATTTATAAATGTAAAACAAAAAATACTTTGTGTGTTTATGTCAAGATAGTGAGGTCAGACAAGACAGCTTAACAGGTAAAGGTGCTTGCAGCCAAACCTGAAGACCTAAACTTGATCCCCACAAAGTCCACTTACATGGTGGAGAGAACCAACTCCTGCAAGTTGTCCCCTGACTCCCATATGTGCAAGCACACATTTGTGTGCATGCATACAGTAAGTAAACACAAATACATTTAAAAATAAAGGTATACTAGTACTCCATTCTTTTTCATACTTTGCTTTATCCTCATTGTGTATAAATCTTATATGTCTTATCATTAATAACATATGAATTAACCTTTCTTCACTAGGATACACTCAAATTCTGGAAAGATTAAATGGGCTGATCTATAATGTACTGCTGCACATTATTACAATAAATCAACTCCCATGCAATTAAATAATCTGGGGTAGAATTGTGAGAAAAAAATCATTGTTGAAGAATTAATAACTGAATAAACATGTTATATGTAAGAAGGTTACAGGAAATGTTCATGTTACACATGGATGTATACGTGTGTGTGTGTGTGTGTGTGTGTGTGTGTGTGTGTGTGTGTGTGTGGCTGAATTTCCATTTACTTCTTTCTTCATTATTACTTCTTGGTTCCAAACTGTAGATCTGGTATCATATACATCTCTGAGCAAGTTTTCACCCTTCGAATGACCTAAGTTTTATATATTTTCTGATTCATAACACAAGCTTTTTTTACAAATTAAATCATAAGACATATCTCTCAATGAATGTTGATTCAAAATTTATTTTATTTATTTAGAGTTCCATCTAATTTTCAACTTATTGCAGGATTTATTATTAGAGCATCAATGATAGTTCATATATCTGTCATTGATTAAGCACTTTCCATGATTTTTTTTAAAAAAAAAAGGATCCCCACATTAGCAGTTAGAAAAATGTTTCTGAAAATGAGCTAACATTTACTTTGTCCTGAT
This sequence comes from Peromyscus eremicus, assembly GCF_949786415.1. Taxonomy (NCBI): domain Eukaryota; kingdom Metazoa; phylum Chordata; class Mammalia; order Rodentia; family Cricetidae; genus Peromyscus; species Peromyscus eremicus. The sequence goes on from NC_081439.1 coordinate 133,848,866, forward strand.
AAATTATCAAGTGCAACATATTTTGACAAGAAATAGTTCTAGTTCTTCTATCTCCATTAATCCACATTCCCAAATGTTGCACTTTTGTAAGCTACCTGACTCAATGCAGTATCCCAAACCTCAGTGCCAAAACCAGAACTGAATACCCTTGCTACATTAATAATAATATTGCAGTATGGTGGCAGAAAATGCACTTTCTGTTCATTGGCTATAGCTATTAAACTATGCAGAAATGACTTCCAGGAAGGCAGCCAGATCCCTTGGCTCAAAGACCAACTCTGAGGAAGATAAAGGTAATACAAAAGTGAAACTATACCACCTGACCTAAAGCATTATTAAGATGCTCTTAGAGCAGTGCTTTTCAACTCTTTGTGGTGAACTACTTTATAAAAAAAATATAATCTGCCATGGACTTCGGTAAAATAGTAAATGATGTATATAGATGTAGTATTAACATGAAATAATCTAAAATTTTCTTAAATATAATCTGTATACTCTAGTAGTATACTCATCATTCTTGGATAATCTGTATAAATATCATAGTCATTTCATAATAGATTAGTAGCCCTTTAGGGGCTGGTCCGTGGAGCACATGTAGAGTAACACTGTTTTAGAGAGGAATAAAGAATGGGAATTATGTTTTTGCATTCTAATATTTTGAACAAATTTCTTGTGACATGTTATAAGGGAATTATTCTTGCTACTGATAAGTTCTAGATGTTTGTATATCTTAATTTAAAATTGATGACCATAATTAATGAAATAATAAATACTTGATATAAGGATAATATCAATAAAATCAATATGCATTTATAAATAATATTTAAAGTAATTAGTTGTGAGATCCTGGATAATATGATAGTGAAAATATTTGCTCATAAGTAAACTATATCAAATATCATTTTAATAAGTATTTAGGGATTGAGACTTGCATTGCTTCAGTTTTTCCATTTGAAAGCTAAAATACCACCAGAAAATATTAAGAAGAATCAGTGAGACAGGGAAGTATAATTAACCTGGAACTCAAGAAAAGAGTTTTATGAAGAAGAACATATTCTATTATGTGAACAATACTAATAGATCAATTAAGAAGACAAAATTTTGTAAATGACAATAGTAACAAAAGTAATTTATAAAACAAGATCATTAATTAAAATAAGAAACCAGTAGCAGATATTGTTGGTTTAAGTAAAGAATAGATATTATAAAATAGTTAAAGATCTGGTTATGAAAACAATATAGCATCATCAAACCCAATTGAGATTAATGGCCATGAATTGGAAGAGATTAAAATTAAATGAAGAACAAACCAGTTAACATGGAAATGGAATAGATGGAATGTAGGATTTATTTAGGATCTTCTTTATTTCTCATGCAAATATGATAGATCAATAGGGTAAAAGTGTTGGTAGTATATGTCTGAGAATGTAATTATGGACTATGAACTCCAGAGTCAAGTAAGGAAAAGAAGTAAAAATATGGAAACAGTGTATGACAAACAGCAAAAGGTTGTAGAAGCCAGTGTATTACAGGATCCATTAGGGTACAGAACATGTGGGAAATGTGGCATTTTAAGGACTGAGAGAAAAAATATTAGAAGAGATTGAGAAAAAGATTTTGAAATTGAAGTTATGTGCATAATACAGTTATTTATATAAGGAAGGCTACCCAACCAATTTGAAGCTTAGTTTCTGGAAATAATGGCCAGGAATAATGCTACTTTCCTTATATGTTAAAAAAAAACAAAAACAAAAACAAAACTATTGCTCCTGCATTAGAGGTCAAGAAATTTACTTTACTGCAAAGCTAATGCTGCCAGCACTGTGCCACCACTCTATTAAGAACTTGCCCTTGCAAATTCTGACATCCCCCAGAGCCAAGTTTCTTTTCTACCTCCTGTTCCAACCAAAATGGAAGTCATGTAGTACTGCTTTATGTGTGTTGAAAATTTTGCATCCAATTCTCATGTTAGGGCATCTGATTGGTAGAACTTAAATCATATGCCTACACAGACCAGAAGTCAGAGTTTTGACTCAAACATTAAAAAGATACAAATTATTATTTAAGAATTTCCTAAACATATAAGGTTGTTATGCTACTCAGGTAAAAATATTACAAACATCTAAGATTTTAAAATAATTGTCAAAAGTTTACATCCTACTAGAAAAGTGACTATGTTTTGGTTTGCATTTTACTAATTACTGTTGATATTGTTTTTGTATGCACATAGTGGTTGTTAATATGTCTTACTTGGGAAGATTCTACTCAAATCCTTTGTCCATTTTTCGTCTAACTTCCCTTTTATTATTGAGTTGAAAGAGTTATTTATTATAGATATAAGTTACATTTACAAATATCATTTGTGAAAATTTTGTCTCGTTTTTGTATGTGTACTTTACTGGTGATATTTTTGCCAGAAAAAAAATTGTTTTTAAGAATTTTTTAAGATTTCAATTCGTCTACCTTTTCTTCTGTCACTTGTACTTTGTTGTTGTATATAAAGGAGGTTTGCATAATCCAAAGTCACAAATATTTACTCCTATGCCTTCTTAGCTTATGTATTTAAGGGTTGCATAATCCAAGGTCACAAATATTTACTTCTGTTCCTTCTTAGCTATGATCTAGTTCTAGTTAATTTTTTTCTATATGGCTTAAAGTTAGGGTCAAACTTCATTCTTTGACATTAGGGCTATTCAGTTTCCTAGCACTGATTGTTGGAAAGACTATTCTTTTTTTTATTAAATGGTGCTTGTACCCTTGTAGACAATCAACTGACTATAAATTCAATGTTTTCTTTTTAGATTCTCATTTTTATTCTCCCCCTCTCAGACTATTGGATAGCAATAGTATAGAAAAATAAATTATTTATATTATTTCATGATAATCCATTGTATGGCTGTAACTACTTCATACTTCCCACCTATAATGTGTACAGAATTTACAATATCTGTAAAAATTGCTACTTGACATAATGTTCATTTCCTATATCTTTGTTGGCTTCAAGTGATCCATCCTAAAGTAAGAATGGCCTTAGCACTTTCATTGATGAATTCATAACTATATCTGTACAATATTTCCTTGAATATATAATATATATACTAGAACAGTATAAATACTCAACAAATGCAAGGATGTCATTAATATTATATGTGAACCAATTGTTACACAAAAAGATAAACATAACTGTCTTTAACCTGAGAAGATTTTATTAATAATTGCACAAAACTTATTTTTAATCTTGAGCATCTGTCCTTTTTTTTACCTGTTAGAAGAGTATTCTTTTTTTATTATTATTATTTTTAATTTTGCAATACAATTCAGTTCTACATATCAGCCACGGATTCCCTTGTTCCCCCCCTCCCGCCCCCCTCACTTTCCCCCCAGCCCACCCTCCATTTCCACCTCCTCCAGAGACAGTTGATTGGCTTGATCTGTTTGGGAGGCATCCAGGCAGTGGGACCGGGTCCTGTGCTCATTGCATAAGTTGGCCGTTTGAAACCTGGGGCCTATGCAGGTTCGCTTGGCTCGGCCTGGGAGGAGGGGACTGGACCTGCCTGGACTGAGTCTACCAGGTTGATCTCAGTCCGCGGGGGAGGCTTTGCCCAGAAGAGTATTCTTAAGGAATTCTTTTTAAGTTAGGAACATCAAGAGGAAAATGGGAGCAGTGGATAGGGAAAAAAAGAAAGAGGAGAAGAGAAATAGAAAATAAAGACAACCAGAAAGTAAAGAAGCCAACAAGACAAGAGAGAGAAAATCTGATGTGGTTGTGGGGAGGAAGCTTAACATGAGCAATGTTCATGACTGGTAGGAGGGGGTCGGGGAGACCTTGAAACACAAAGCTAAAACTTAATTAAAGCTGAAAAATGGTTTGAAATGAAAATAATCATTAGATTTAGTTCTGGGTAGGATGTAAGTTCTGAAAATAAACTTCTTCCAGAGCCAAATGCAATCCTCAATCCTGTTGTCACCTACACCAGGCTGGACTGTTTGTAAGAGAGTACAATGTGGATGTACCAGCTATCTGAGAGATCCTGATATTTGTAGGAATTTGTCCCACTGTTTTCTCATTCCCAAATTATAAAACTTCCAATTAATGTAGAGAAAAACAAGTGAGATAATTTGAACAAAGTGAGATAAATATTAGTAAATGTGTGGAGCAGGAAGGTGTCCTGCTAAGTTGAAACCAGAATCAAAACACCATGCAGTCAGATGTTTAACGTAATATTAACTACTTTTTTGATACACTTCTGAGACATGAAAGTAGACAAAAAACCTCAGTAGCAATATAATAAATTATATAAAAGGAAATATTTGAAACAACCTGGAAGTGTCATAGAGATAATTCCTATGGAGATGTCATCTCTGTGGGACATAAGGAGCTTATCTAGGGCACACACCCAGGTCCAAGACAGGATGGATATGTTAGTAAAAGAGAGATAATTCATGATTTGGGCCATCAAAGCAAAACTGCATATGAAGAAGTTAGAAATCAGGAGGTATTTCTTCCTATCTATTAAGAGCAAATTTAATTTCTATCCCTTTGAAAAGACATGAGAATTATGCTTTATTTAGATACACATATGCACACACACAGTGTTGGGAAAATACAGGTGAAGCCTTTCACTGATATGGAAGAAAAACAGAAAATATAAGTATTTTTAAGGACTAAAATAGAACCAGAATTCCGATAAATTCTGTATTCTTATTATGCCCAATCTTTACTTAAATGCTTTCTTTTATTTTTGAGATTATAAATTACTTCAATTCTCCTTTCCCTTTCCTCCCTCCAAACCCTTTCATATACCCCTCCCTGCCCTTTTTCAAATTCATGACCTCTTTTTCATTATTTGTTATTATATGCATATATGTATATAAATAACCTTCTCATTCTGTATATTACTTTTTAATTCTCTTACTTAAAATGCATTTACCAACCAGTGCCAACACATTAAGTGAAATCTATACATTTCTAGTTAGAGAAGCTTACAAATCCCAGAATGCATATAGAACTGGATTTGGTTGTGCATATTAGCTAAGCTCAACACCTTGATATAGCCTTATGATTATAAAATTTTTAATAATTATTTCTAAAACAATCTATTATAATTTTACCTAAAACATTTAAAAAACCATCCATAGTCTTTTTTATAATTTTGCTTGTTTTAACCACAAAGTTTTCTGTAACAATAACTTAGAAATGTGCAGCTACCTTGGTAGAGACAAGAAGCCAAAGTAACAGGAATATTTTTTATGCAGCTATTAGTTAAATAATACTACTCTGGAATGGTTTTTACACCAAAATATTTACACAATAACTTGATTCATGTCTACTCTTACTACTCTAGCATCTAGACTCCTTCAATAGCTTCCTAGTTGTTTCCTAACTTCCAATCCAAGCCCATATCTTGAATATATACTCCACAGAGCATCTAAAGAGATCATTAGAAAATTATAGTTAAAATTTTAATCACTGCTGTGTGCAAAAACATATTATTTTCTCAGGCAATTTTGAATAAAATACAAAATCTTGAACATCACTTTCAGGACTCCAAATTATGTAGCCTTTGCTGCTTCTCATATGCTACCAGTCTTTCTTCACTTTTCCACTGTAAGAATAGAAAGCTAATATTTTCACATTTCTGGCCTCGGAAATTTGCATTACTGAGGTCTATCTGTGGTCAGTAAGGTGGCATCTGCATAAAGCCAAATGCCTTTCTCTCTTCCTTTGATTGTTTACTTGCTTAATTTTTGTGGTACTGGGCATTGGACCCAGAGCCTCATATAAACTCAGTAAATAATAAACCACTGAGCTACATCCTGAAGTCCTTGTTATCTCAGAGTTTTTCTTTTACTCAGATCCAACGAGGGAAGCCTTTCATTACTACCACATATAAAATAACAATTCCCCTCAGCTTCTATATTGTTTGACAGAGAAAAGAAGGGCTTGGAGAGATGACTCAACCATTAAAGTCTAGGCTCACAACCAAAGTATCAAGAGAAAGAAAAACAATGAGTATCAATATCTGATATAAAGTTAGATATGAGGGTCTAGAGTTCAATTGGGAAGTCTGAGCCGGATATGGAAGTTTATACTGTTCCAGGCAAGGTGTCTAGTGTTTGTAGTTGTCTAGAAGTGACACAAAGCATGATACATTCAAGAATCTTGTGAAACTTTTTGATGATGCATAAGTCACGAAGTGTCTGTTGTTCTATTTTCTACCTGTCACTCACTTTTCTTTGTCTATATTGTCATTACCATAATTAAGGCCATAATCATATCTCATTCTGGTTTATTGGCATATTATATTACAGTTTATATTTTATATGTCCATTATTGAATGCTATGAATAATGAGGATAAGACCATTAATCAGTCCACTCAACCAGCATGTATTGGTCCTCTATAACATAGTATATTGGGCTATATTCATCACTGCATCTCTCACATCAAGCATATTATCTGATATTAAGTAGATGGTTTATATACATTTGTTTTATTGAATTATATTGAAACAGACTATATAATATTCTGTTGGAGGCAGAATTTTTCCCTAGAAGTCACCACAATGCATGTCTCACTTAGATTCTTAGAATCTACTGAGCTTCTTTAGGACCAACTTTATATCAAAGTCTAATACAACATCTAAAATAATCATTATCAGGAACTGTACCCATAAAACTAATCCAATTCTCTATTATAAACAATTTTGTCTTATGTGGAGATCAGAAAATGGCACCAGATTTTCTAGAACTGCAGTTATGAAGAGTTGAGAACTGCCATGTAGATGCTGGGAATCAAACTGGGTCCTCTGGAAGAGCAACCAATGTTTCTAACCACTGAGCCATCTCTCTAGCCCTCATAAATTTATATTTAAATGTTATCATTACTCTCAATAGTGGATTAGATGTATTTTTTCTGCTTCTCTCCAAAACACTTAATATTCTTTAATATATTTATCTATTGAATATCTTTACTATTAGATTATGATATCCATGGAATAAGATATTCATCTGTTGTTTGTGTTAATTAATAACATATGGGCGGCTGGGAGAGAAATATTGCCATAAGTTCAAAGCAGGCTGGGCTACATAGCAAATACCAGATAGGCTTGAGCTACATAGCATGATCCTGTCTCAAAAACGAAAAATAAATTCATGTAATTAATTAATTTATTATTATACTTTACTTTCCTTCTAATCCCTAAACCTGGTGCAAATTTGACCCTCACTGTTTGCTTATTGTTTACTTAATTAAGGATCTCATACTTTATTAAAGAAAATAATATACTATTTAAATTATCTTAAGGTATGATAAAGATAAAAATGGAACTATTTGCTAGTTAGATATATTTACTTCTTTTCTATAATCAATATTTATAGAAAACTTTTCTTATAGTAGTAGGATGTTCTGCAAGTATTGTGGTCATGGGATTAATGTGTATGCCTGCTCCATATGCCAATGACTATCTTGAGAGTATGCCATTTTAAGTTGAATCTTCACAGTGTCTGAAGTAGTCTCTCAGAAAATAAGAATCATAGTAATATCTACCATTTATTGAGTGCTTGTAATACTTACTATTCACATCATTTCCAGTTACTTAGTTTTTAGCAAATAAATTAGTCAATGTCTCAGTTTCACAAGTGGACAACGTGAGAGTCAGAAGTCTTAAGTAACTAAACCAAACGTCACACAGCTACTAATTAATGGAACTGGTTGTAAACCCAGATCTGACTTTAAAGCCTTCTCTAGACTGGCTTAGTTGCAGAGATGCTTTCTGTGACCCTTGGAATTCACTAGGATCAAGCTATGAGAGACTCCTTAGTTATCATAGTCTTATCCAGGCTTCAAGGGCTTAAGTTCTTTTTTTCAGCAGTGTAATTCCAGGTAAAATTGTAACAAGAGCAAAGCTTGTGACTATCCTTTGCTTTAAAATGTAACAAAGATAAGGCTTGTGACTGTCCTTTGCTCTAAAGTACACAACATGCTTTGGTTCAGAATGTCAGTCCTTGCAAATTCCACTGGAATTTGCCTCCAACAAACACTTTAAACCTCCTAGTCATCTCTTCTTTTCCACTAATTCCTTCCTTTTATTTCACAATTCACCATTTTTCCTGTGTTGATGAAATCTTATAACTATGCCATGATTTGGTTTCCTCTCAACCTATTGATGCTTGAGTTTCTGCTCTACCACCAAACCTTTTCTCAATTATTCACCTATAGTCCCATGTGACCAAATTAAGTCAGATATTTTAAACTATTTTCCTAATTCATGTCTTCATTGAAATTTTCTCTGCAAATCTATAACATCATGCTGTTCTGATTCCTTCCCAACATATGATAATTTGTTATTTGGTTTCTCCACTGGTTCTTTATCTTTTTTCCCTCTAGCTTTCTACATGGTACACAATCCTCTCTATTACTTTCCTGTACTTCTGAAGTTTCATCCATTTTCAAAAATCCAGTGATCTCTTTCATGTTAACAGGCCCAAATTTCTCTGTTCTGGATTTTCACTCAAATTTTAGTCCCACATCATTAAGTTTATACTAAATGTTCTCACTTGAAAATGTCTCATGATACCTCAAGTTCTATACTTCCCCCAAAATAACTCAAAGATCTTATCATCTTTTGCGTTTGTTGTACAGCACAGAGAATGTTGGCCCAAGCATCAAGAGACCTGGGTTCTTTTGCTGATTCTGCTTTTCATTTCATGGTTTATTTCAACAACACAGTATAATTATAGTAATCACAAAGAAAGTACCTTAGGAGCACATAGTTGGATATTCAGTGAGCTAATTTTAGTTGTAAAGATAAGACATACATAAATTATTACAGTACAAATTGGAAGTGATAAATACATAGCTGGAAAATATAGCTCTCAGTAGAATGTGTGCCTAAAATGTATGAAACCCTTGATTCACAGCATATACATGGTGTGGTGACATATGCCTGTAATTCCAGTAGTCAAGAAGTGAAGTCATCAGGATTGGGAGTTTAAAATCATCTTTAATTACAGAAGGTGTTCAAGACCAGCCTAGATTCATATAAAAATAAAACAAATCTTTTTAAAAATTGGTAAATTCCACAAAAGCACAATTCTCCTGTTTTAATATTGTTTTAAACTCATCTTCACCTTCCTACTTCTCCAGATGGCAACATATCATTGTTATTGCTATACCATCCTCATTTCCCATTTTCACTGTCAATTCCCTAACCTAGCCCTTATCATTTTTTGTTTAAATTTCTCCAAGGTGCTCTAAATTTCTAAATTAGCTGAGCTAATTCCAATATCTTCCTAACCAATGTATTGTGTGCTTTGTGTCTTTTTAAATTTTAATTTCACATTATTTATTCATTTGTTTGTTTGTGTTGGGGAGGTTGGTTTTCTCCTATCATCTGGGTTCTGGGGTTTGAACTCAGGTCCTCAAGCTTGACAGCAAGCACTTTTACCTGCTGAACCATCTCCCAACCCCAGTATATCTTTCTTAACATGGTTTATTTTTATACTTTATTACTTTGTTCAAAATTTTATTTCTGATTCCTAAAACATTAATTCTAAATTATTCTGCCTGTCATTCAAGTTATTCTCCAACATTACACATTTCATTCCTATTTTCAATATATCTCTTACATAAGACAATTTGAATGTGTCATTCTCAGAACTCCATGTGCCAGTTGATTTCTGACAATTGAACTTTCCTCATGTAATCTTCATGTGAATTATGTATGCTTATTCAGTATTTTTCTTGCCCAGATACTCATTTCTCTGTGAGTCCTTCACTGCTTTTGTAACTCCTAAAATGCTTTATATTTTAGTCTTATCTTTTTTAGTCTATGTAATGTTTAGACATATTCTTTCACCTTTAAAATCTCTTTGAGTTAACTGTCATAAGAGAAGTTACCTGAGCAATCAGTTACTATAAAGTGTTTAAAGATGTGATTAATTTATTGTAAAATCACAATTGAGAGTTTTTTTAGAGTAGTAAGGGAAATATTTGGAGGGCAGAGTGATTTTTATGGTCTTCTTCAAGGTTATTTACTTATTTTGGGGAAATCAACGGCCTGCTGAAATATATGGGCTGATTTGTGCTGAGATAGAATCTACAAACTCACTTGGAATGGAATTAATGTCATTAAGGTATTTTATAAAGAAAGGTGCTAGACTGAGAAACAAGAAGTTGCGTTTGCTTCTAGTTCCTACACTGTCACAAACTACTTAGATGATCTTCAGCAATTTAATGAATCTGTCCAATCTATTTCCCAAAAAGTATACCATTAACAGATTTACTGAAATGCACTGTTACAAAAATGTAATAGTTTTGTGAAGCAAAATGCCAGATACTACATGCTGAATTTTGTAATGTCTCATCAGGAATTTTCTGTATAGAACTGTACTTGTCTGATAGTCTATCAAAAATTATCAAATTACATAAGTAATTTGAGAACATAGTAGTTTAAAATGCAAAAGTCAGGAAGTTATCCAGGTTTATTTCCAAGAGTCATTTAACTATTCATTCAATAACCATTAATTGTGTGAGTAGTGTATCAGTCCCTAGAGATACAGCAATAAAGACAAGTGCAATAAGTGTTGTATGTACCACCAATGATAACTGTCTAACATGGGAAAGAGATAATCATAATAAAGGTTAACAAATTCTGTGATTGATAGTATTAAAGTATAAGGAAGCCAACTAGAGCCTTAAGAAGAGTATTGAGGTTATTAGGCAAAGACACCTAAGTATAAAAATATACATTAGGGAAGTATTTCAAGAAGACTGAGCAGAATATTCATAGGCAAAGAAGTATACAATGATAGAAAATATTAAGTTAATATCTTGTTTGTTTTACCTGCTATAATAAAATATCTTAGAATAGATAGCTAGAAACCACAGAACTTATCATCATTCTCGAAGCTGGGATGTTTAATACAAAGTTACTAGTAGTGTCTGGTGAAGTCTAACTTTCTGATTCATAGGTGGTGCCTTCTCACTAAATCCTTATATGGTGCAAAGGGTACTCTAGCTCACCAGGGACTCTTGTATAGTATCACTAATTCCATAAGGGCTCCAATTTCATGACTTAATTAACTCTCAATAGACTCCCCTCTTAATACCACCACATTGGTGATTAGTTTTCAACATAAGAATTTGGGGGAGACACAAATATTCTAACCATAGCAAATGCCAAATAGTTTGGAAGAACGTTACACACACACACACACACACACACACACACACACACACACACACACGAGGATTTGCACATGACTGGGCACTATGGCATAGTGATTACGTATGCAAGCCCTGTAGTAAATTAAATCCCAAATCTGAAACTCATCAATCATGTAAATTACCTAATTTCTCTGAACTTTTGTTTCTCCTTTGTAAAATCACACTAATTTGTAGGTAAACTCCATAGGATTGTTGTAAGAACTAAATGAGTTAAAGCACATAAAATGCTTAAGATAGTATCTTGCAGATTATAAAACTGTCTCCCTACTTAATTAAATGTCAATTCTGTAAGGACAGGACATCTAGCTGTTGGAGTACCAGCAATTTGCTAAAGGTTGGCCCATAGAAAGCATTGTGAAATGAATGATCCTCAATATAATTATTTGGCATAGGTATCCTAAAATATAAGGTTAAATAATCTTGGTTAGTTTTGTTCCCTTAATATAGACTCACAGAATACAGGGGGAAATAATTAGGCAACCCATTTGTTCAAATTTAAATGTATACCTTAAAACAATGAAAGATGGGACTGGAGAGATAGCTCAGAGGTTAAGAGCACTTGTTTTTGCAGAGGACCCTGCTTCAGTTCCCAGCACCTACATGGTGGCTCAGTATGCCCTCTTCCATTTTCATTGCATGCACGTGGTGCACTTACATACATGTAGGTGGGGCACTCATACACATAAGATGAACAATTTTAAATATTTTTAAAAATTAAAAGACTTCTAATTAAAGTCATTTCTTGCCTTTCTTATGGGCTGAATTAAGAAGGTGAGAACAATTTTTAAAATTTATAGTCACTATTCATTGAGTGTTTTTTAATATGCCAATCACATAATAAAACTTCTAAATGTAAGACCTTATCCAAATAGCAGGGCAACAACATAATTCTATGATATGGAAACTATTTATGTCTCTATTTTAAAGATAAAGACATAGGCTTGGGAGTGGGAGTAATTGAATTTTCTGAAGTCAGATACATACTTCCTAAATTGAGAAGTCAAAATTGTGAATGTTGATCTGTTGGCCTGGATCTAGCTAGTAGTAAGTTCTTGGTACATAGTTGATGTACAATAAATAGTTGTTAAAGGACTACATTACTAATCTATTATCTGCAGATGAACCTATGATTTAGTTTTTATGGTTTTCATAATTTCAATAAGCTCAAGTGTAAGGACAGTGTTGAGCCATAAAAAAGAATTTACACAGGAAAATCTTTTGACTGGTAATTATAGTTGAAAAAACACATTTAGAATTGCTTATAAATTATGTGTATAAGTATTATATACACATATGATATATATTAACAGAATAATTTGAAGAACTTTTACAGAGCACATGTAAACACACAACTATACATTTTTTAAAGTTTCTGTTTTCTTTTGTTCTAATACTTCTAAAAGGGTGTAAATAATATAATGGCAAAGCTAGACAGGGCAATTATCAAATCAGATTTCCTTGTGTTAATGTAGAAATTGGGGGTCTAGAGAGGAAATAAATTGCAAAGGTCACACAAGGAATTAGAGTAAGATTAATAATCTGAGTTTCCAGACTCACAAGTTTGTTTTAGTCCGAACTGTCACCATTTACCATCTTAATTTTATAGATGGGGTAACCAAAGCATCCTAAGAATGTTGATGGCCAAGTTCCTGCCACTAGTCCACTGAAGCACCACTTTAATTTTAAATATGAGGCTTGAATTTATTCCAATGCTTCTGTCTGGTTGTGAGAAGGAAAACCACCCACCCTTCTTACTGAACTAAATAATAGGCTGAAGATAATTTACAGAAAGATTTGTCTTTCTCTCTAAGAGTAAATTAAGCCTGCTTTATTGCTTTATTTTCAGAACTCAGAAAGTCCCAAGGAAGCTCCATAAAGGCAGGAATCCAGAACACCTAGCACAAAAGGAAGGCACTTAATAAATATTTGTTGTTAAATGTATGACATGCTGAAGGAAGAAAGGAAATGTAGGTTGGGTAATGGTTTCCCAGAGGATGATGGATGGACAATCATTAATGCTGAAAAAAAAAGTGGGAATGAATGGGAAAAAGAGGTGGAGGAAGCCCTTACAGAAGCTCAATCTTTATCGGATTGAAGCTACACTCAATCAGCAAATTCTGAGCGTTTTGTGAGTGGCAGAGATATCTAAATAAGGCCCCTTTATTTACACCCCCCCCGGAACCCCACTCCCCTTTAAAATTTGTATCAGTCATTACCCAGGGACCGGATACAGAGATTCCTATGGGGAGTTCTAATGGGTCGATTCAATTTCAGCTGGATGACGCCACTTAGCCAAGCATTAAGAGCTACAGCTCCGGGAAAGCCACGACACAGAGAAGGGGGAGAGAAAGAAATTATAGCAAGGAGCAATAAATCCCCTCCCATCCTCCCCTATAACCCATTCATAAGACCTCCAGAAATCATCTACATTCACAAAACAGCCAGCTAGCTGAGCTGAACACACAGTGCAACCTCACCCTACACACATACTGCCGCAGATCATATACCAACACACCCAGAGCTGTATAAATAATCACACACTAGCGGTATCTATTGCTCCGTAGAGATACCCTGTGTCTACAACTGCAGTTTCTGCTGCTTCGGTTCTTCTGACAGATTGGAGGAGACCGAGGTGGAGGTGGAGGCGGGGACCAAAGGGAGGTGGGGGAGTAGGTAAGGGAGGAGGAAGGGGAGAAGGGGAGGGGGAGGGGAAGAGGAGGGGAAGGAAAATATTGGAGGAGGAGGGGGGAAAGAAACTGGAGGAGGAGAAGGGGGAGGAGTAAGAGGCGGAGGAGGGGGGAGGAGAAAGAGGAGAAGGAGGAGGAGAAAGAAGAGGAGGAGGAGAAAGAAGAGGAGGAGGAGAAAGAGGAGGAGGTGAACTTACCCTGCTGAGCTTTCTTTGGGGAATACGTGCGTCAAGATTCAGCTCTGCATGTAAAATCCATACAGAGTGTCTGCCACTACAGGTCTGATTCTCACCGCCCCCCCCCAACACCGCCGTTTTTTTTCCCTCTCTCTCTCTCCCTCTCTTCCCTTCTCCCTCTCTTTCTTTCTCCCTCTCCTGCTGTGACGGAAGGACCAAGACAGAACTATCTCTGTTTTTATCTTCTCTTCCACTAAAGGAGTTTTCATTCAGACTTTCCGAAGAGAGGTGGAGAAACCTAAAGACTACGGAAAAGAGGTCTTTTGAGCCAGATCGAGCGTTAGTTCTTCTGCTTTTCTCGGCATGGATAAACCATTTTCTCAAGGTAAGCCACAGAGATTAGCATTTAAAGACTTCAGAATTCCTTCCATGCAATGCACAGATTGCCATTCATTCCAGCTTTCGGTGTGGTGTGTGTGTGTGTGTGTGTGTGTGTGTGTGTGTGTGTGTGCGCGCGCGCTCACACACACACACACACACACACACACACACACACACGAAAGTGTCTGGGTAAAATAAAATGAGACATTTAAATGAATCAGCTCTTGTAGAAAATTATCCATACTGGAAATTTAGAAATCAAAATAGGAATTCAATAGGATTCTTTTTTAGCCAAATGCCAATTTAATGTCTAGTCTCTTGACCTTTAATGTATTTTGGTGCTTACCTAAGCCCCTTACTGCGCAGCCTAACCACCCAAGGTGAGGACGTAGGAAGAGCCCATGCTGAGGCCAGTCTGGCTGCCCAGCAGGCATCCTTGTCAGCGTGGGGCTAGTCTGCTATTGGCTCACAAGTCTGGGCTGTGCATCGTTCAGATTTCATCACATCACCTTGCCTTGGGTAGAAATGGCGCAAGCTGACACGGCATAACCCCCCCCACACACACACACACACATACACATACACACACACACACACACACACACACACACACACACACACACACTGAATCAGAGCAATGATTTAGAAATTTCTGGATTCATGCCTAGGTATATGTGTACGTATCGGTATGTGGTATATGAGAATTTTGTCCAAAATAAGAACCTGTGAGCATGTCTAGTTAGTCAAAAGGCGTTTGATAAAATCTAGGCAAATGATTTACAGTACACTTCCTTCCACACATCTAACTATCACTCACCTATGAATGTTGCAAATCAAGTTCCATGAACAGGAAACAAATATTGAACTCTTAAACAGATATTGCATTTTGAAATGCAAATTATTGTTGCTTTTCTGTACATATTAAAACCTCACTGTAATGTGATGTATTATCACATGGAGTGTATAAGGTGTTAAAGCGTGTTTCCAGCAAGTCAGCTACATACAAAAAATACAAATAAGGCAGACTAGCAGTTTATCCACAGTTAAGTATACCATCGTCTATTTGAGTTTAAAATACAGTAAGATCTTATTGTAAAATGCTAGAAATTTTATTTGTGTCCTGTTTTTAGGTGTCTAGCTGAGAAACATAATCTAGTAATATGAGTGACTTAGATTTAAAGATATTTATTCAGATCGAGTAGTAAGGAAGCAAAGAATTGAAAAGGAGACTAATTCTTCATGAAAGAATTTGAGACTTAGATATGCAGCCAAAATCAGGACAGAATTTAGACCAGGGCAAAATGGGCTTTTAAAAATCCTTCTTACATACATCTTCATTTTGCAGATGAAGAAACAGAGAGGTCACTTGCCTATAGTAACACAGCAAAGTAAAGCTAGCATTAAGATTATACCCCAAGTTTCTTGTGTCTTAGAAAATAATTTGGGGCTTGTAAAAAGATCCCAGTGTCTTAAATGAACAACTCACTTCTTAGAATTTTCCTCACCATTAGAAGTATATGAATTTGTTCAGTGTTAAAATTTTTCTCTGCATCACTCATCACTAAAACACCTATATCTTTAATAATGCCAAGCTCTTAAAACTGCAAGGCTCAAGGGCTTGAAATAAACTGCTATGAGTCTTAATGAAACTATTAAAGTAATGAATAGGACTGGGGTAGCAATGTGACAAGTTAAGAGTTAAATGTGGTGAGAATCTGGCAGCTCTAGCAAGATGTATGCGGTAGGAGGGAGGCCCAGTCAGTAACAGAGAGGTCAGTAATGTAAACTATATACAACTTGGTATTTGTAAGGGGGTGTGTGTGCTTTGATAGAGATGCAAATGCTTTTGAACAGAGGATTTTTAGAGAGCAGACCTTGGTATAGTAGAACTAAGAAAACATATAAAGCCATAGCAGAAATTCCCCCTATGTTTGCTTTCAGTTATTCTGAGAACAAGTGTATATAACAGCAGACTACAGGGGAAAAAAAAAAACACCTCACAGCCATTACACAGTAAGGTACAAAACAGCATTGAGCCTATAAAAGTGGGAGAAAACAGGAGTCAGCCTTTCTTTCTTTTCTCCTCTCTTTAAAAACCAACCTTGAATAACACTATCAAAAAAGATTTATTACAGAAATCAGAAATGTCTTAAGGCACCAGCAAAGAAGAGCTTAAGGCAGAAAAGTTTTCAACATTTTTCTCAACATGGCAGATTTTAGGTTTTAGAGAGAAAAACATTTTCTTTCATTAAAAAACATTACTATTTCATGAATAGGTTTAGCTTCCTAGTAAGAAAAGAAATTTCTGTTTAGGTTGTATATAGCAAATTTCATGGCTATAGAAAAACTATTCAGAAAGCCATAAGCACCTGGCCAGCAAGACTGACGGGGGTGGGTTTACAATGCGTCATTCATTACTGCAGAGGTACTACGTGACAAAAATCACTAGATTCCATCCCTATATAACCGAGACTCATAACCACATTGACTGCTATTTAATATGTGATATGTATATTCTTTGTCCTTTATCAACATATCAGATTGACCACAGGCAATTTAAATGTTGCTGCTCACAAAGAATGGCTTTTTAATGGGTGGACTCCTGAATAATAAACATGCATGCAGTGGTAGTTTCTCATCTAGTCTACATACATTTTCTCATGTAGTCTATAAGTAGTATCTTGCTTATTTATTTTTCAGCATTCCTCTCCGTTACCTTCTGCTATAGTATACACACACACACACACACACACACACACACACACACACACACACACACTGATTATTTTAGTTTATCTTTTTCTAGCTAGATTGATTCAGCAGGCCCAGAATGTCAAAAAAAAAAATTGTCATCCAGTCCTTTAATTACTATCTAAAACCCAATATTATGGTGATCCTCCCTGCCCCGATTAGATCTCAGAACCCATTCTAATTAAAAAAAAAAAAATTAAGAGCAGGAAGAAACTAACCTCATACTGTCAGCCCCCTTACCTGAGGGCAATGGCAACAGTGATTCGTTATTCTATATTTCTTTAATCATTCAACCAAATCTCTCATTCTTGCAAAAATCTAATCACTGTCTTAATACACCTCCGTAACCTAAACACCATGTGATCTTCTGGTACCAAGCAGAAGCCCCCTTGAATATTTTTATTATTGGTTCTAAGTTGTTTATATTATGACCTAGATTCTATCAAGTTTAGCTTTCAACTTTGTAGGCATGCCCAAGCATTCAGTGACTTCACTGTAATCCCATTTTAGGAATATAATACAATTATCTCCTGTAATTACTTCTTGATATTTTTCATGTATTTTGGACACTGATATATCTAACTATATCTAGCATGTATTGCTATATTTAAAGCATATAAGATTTGAATGAGTCTGTCCATCCTGTATTTGATAAGTCAGATATAAACCCATTTCTTAAATACTCTTCATGGTCCAAAGCTTCTACATTCACCTATAATCTACAAGCAATGAATACTGTTTATTTCTTTCAAATGCTAAGACTATGACTGTATAAAGATTTAGAAAAGCTATGAACAGGAGGTTTCAGGGACTTTAGGTTCAAGGAAGTGAATCTATTTTTATTTTTGAATTGTCCAAATAAACAAGGGCACTTTGCCCAACTTATCCTCAAGAACTTGAAGATGTAGATGATGTGGATGAAAAGAATGATTAAATCACATAGCTATAGAAATACAGACCATTATGGGGCAGTACTCTTGGAGATCACCTAGACCACCCCTATAATTATATAGGTAGTGAAACTTAGGCCTAAAGAAAGCAAGTGATTTGACAAAAGTATCGTACATATTTGAGTCTTTGGGCATACTAATGTTTATCTAATTTTTAAGCAGATGTAAGTTTAACTAATCATATTTATATGAGAATATGGCCTCAAAAGCCACCAAAGTGCAGTCATTTTTAGCTGCTGAACTCTTTATGAACTGTAGTATTATTATTATTCCTGTTATTATTTCACTTTGGGCCCATTTTAGTGTTGTTTATTTTGTGTGAAAACCTAAACAGACTCTGTTCTCTAGCTCTTTGTTCATTTTTATTGACTATTGATTCAATATATCCAAACTATACAAAAGTATGAGTAATTGGTTCTTTTTAAGGATACTTAAAATCTGCTAGATTTCAAATATGTACTCTATTCATGCTAATGATCATTATGTCCTGATGTTCCATGTTGCCTCTTTGATTCATGTTTCCATTTCTTTTTTTAACATTCAGTCTTCTAGGTACAGGAGTCTACTACTTGTAAAGTATTTTCTGCAAGGTCACCATTTATCGATTCTACACTATATCAACACCTTCAGGAGAATGACTACACAACCATTTTTGGCACAATGAAGATGTAAGAATATATTTTCTAATATTCAACTAAGTTTAAATACAGTATAAGAATATGTCTTCTCTTTACAAAAACCATTTTTGATGTAAAGTAGATATAGAGAAAAGCAGTCTATGCAGAATTTGTTTGGTAAATGCATTTGTATAGTTATAGTGATATTTGAAATAATTCAGGGCTTGTATTATAATTTGATATAGTTGTCCCATTGCCCAATGTTATATATAAAAAGTGTTTGATTTTGGAAGCTGAGTGTGGTAATGCATATCTATAGTCTCAGCTACTCTGAAGATTGAAGCAGGAGAATGATTGGATATATACATGTCCATGTACACATATGAGCAGCTTCTCTTGGTAAACCTATAAAGTTTCCTCTATTTAATCAATATTGCTTTAGGAAATGACCTTTGTTTTTAACATTTGGCTCCATTTTTATTAGAATTCAGATGCTCAAAACTTAGATTAACTGCTTCTGTGAACTCAATCACATGGTGGAATACAAAAAGAATTAATGATATAACATTTGTTCCCAAACTGATTTATCCTTTGAAAAGGAGGACCATACTTGTCTGAAAATAAGTGAGTTCACTTACAAACTAAAAGTGTTACATGAAGCCTACAATACAGCATTTGAAAGATAAAGTGGTGATAAGTCCTAACTTTTCTTGGCTCCCCTGAACTTGTGACTTGTATGTTCTCACATATTGTTTCTATTTCTTTTCTCCTAGGATTTTCTGATGTGCTTTGAGGTCCGTATAACTACAAGGGCTCTTTTTTTTTTTAATCACCGTAAGTGCCACTCTGACCCCAAATCACTTACAGCTCAAAAATCTAGGCAAAATGGATACCACAGCTATAGATGAGTTCCAACAAATTCTGCCTATTGAACAGCTGCGCTCTACTCATGCTAGCAATGATTATGTGGAACGGCCTCCAGCACCCTGTAAACAGGCTCTTTCCAGCCCTTCCCTTATTGTGCAAACCCACAAGTCTGATTGGTCCCTGGCTACCATGCCTACTGTTCTCCCACGCAGTATCAGCCAGTGCCATCAGCTGCAGCCCCTGCCTCAGCATCTGAGCCAATCTAGCATTGCCAGCTCAATGTCCCAAAGCACCACTGCCTCTGATCAAAGGCTCTTGGCCAGCATTACACCCTCTCCTTCAGGCCAGTCCATCATCAGAACCCAGCCTGGAGCAGGGGCCCAGCCAAAGGTCGATGGTGCTCTGAAGGGAGAAGCTGAGCTATCTGTAGGGCATCCCAGTGATCACCTCTTTATCTGCGAGGAGTGCGGGCGCTGCAAGTGTGTCCCATGCACAGCAGTTCGCCCTCTTCCCTCCTGCTGGATGTGCAACCAGCGTTGCCTTTGCTCTGCTGAGAGCCTCCTTGATTATGGCACTTGCCTCTGCTGTGTCAAGGGCCTCTTCTATCACTGCTCCACTGATGATGAAGACAACTGCGCTGATGAGCCCTGCTCCTGTGGGCCTAGCTCTTGCTTCATTCGCTGGGCAACCATGAGTCTCATCTCCCTCTTCTTACCCTGCCTGTGCTGCTACCTGCCTACCCGTGGATGCCTCCATCTGTGCCAGCAGGGCTATGATAGCCTCCGGCGACCAGGCTGCCGCTGTAAGAGGCACACCAACACTGTGTGCAGAAAAATCTCTTCTGGTAGCGCACCCTTCCCTAAGGCCCAGGAAAAGTCTGTATGACCTTCCTACAAGATGAATCCAGAGTGTTCTCCTTCTGACGCTCTTCAGTAAAACATAAGCCTCATGTTTAGGGGAGGGTGTGAGATAATAAACTAGCCAAAGTTAGGGCCTCACCTCTTTTGTTCCTGCAGCATCAGGAGAATGGCAAAGTATATCCCAGTGCAGGATGCCTTGCTCTTTTTCACAGCATCTGTTCTATCTTCTTCAGTCTTTTTACATCTGGCCTGCTCAGCTTTTATGGCTGTCATGGCAAATTCAGGTGATATGTGGGCATGAGGTTTGGACACTGAGGACCGACAGAGCCAGCAACGTGGAGGTTTAGGGGCTCCCCAAGGTAATGCCTTTCGATGCAGGCTCTGATTGTCACTCTGCTTTCCACAGTGCCTTTGAAGACTTTCTTCTCAGATGGTCATCACAGGTGCATGTGGAATAGCGTTCAACCTTCCAGGGAATATGACTCCTCCCTCCCTCCCTCCTTCCCTCCCTCCCTCCCTCCCTCCCTCCCTCCCTCCCTCCCTTCCTCCCTCTCTCTCCCTCTCTCCCTCTTCCATCTTTCCTTCCTTTCCATCTCCCTGACTCTTCTTTCATTATCCTGTTCTTTTTTAGCCTCTCCTTTTACTTTGCCACATTTCTTTTTCATTTCCTACGTTTCTATTATTCTGCTTTCTAAGACTAATCTTTGTCTATATTTTTATTTTGTTTGATATCTTTGTTTCTCTCTTCCTGCCTCTCTTTCTCTGACACATTCAAAAGTGCTGTTTTTCCATAGGTGTTTCCTTAGATGCCAAACTTTGCTATGCTATACTATTTACTAAATTGTATTAAGGGAAATGGATTATTGTAATGAATTGATCGCTAGCAATAGTTGGTATCCCAATGTGTGTATGCACTCACAATCACACTCACCTGTTTGTGAGCATATGAGGCTCTCCTATACTTCCAAATTCAATTAGGTGGAGTGTTTTTCTCCTTTTCTTGATAATCATCTTGTAGTACCGACAGATTCTACTAGCATGCTGAGTAGGATAGTAAATCAGGATGCTCATAACTTTGTATGTCTGACCCAAGTGCCAAAGGCAGACGTGCTTTATAGCTAAATGAACAAAGCAAAGGATATTACAGAAGTATGTTCTCCCTTAGAAGCTAACTGCCCTGAGACTGCATGGCTCAGGCCTTAATAATGGATATAAAAAGTCATAAAATTTTAGAGCTGGAAGGAATCTTAAATATTAATCTAGTTCAGTGTTATAATTTTACAGATGGGAAAACTGAGGCCTGGAAATAGAAAGGAAATTGCCCAAGGCCACACACTTGAGTTGATAGCAGAATTTGACAGGAACACAGGCCTTCTGACTCCTACTTCATTGAACTTTTTCTTATGACTCTGTTAACAATTCCAGAAAGTGATTCCCTTCCAATTACTTTTCAGAAACCATGAGAAGTTAGTGTGGTGGTTATTCTGCAGTGCATAGTGGGTAGTTAATTAACTACTGGGTATGAGGCTTCCCCTAATGGACATCACCTTTGACTCTGTACCTTGTAGAAGCTCAAATGTGGGGGAAAAACATAATGAAGCCCTAATCAAGCTGTATCTTCGCCATTGCATCTACTCTTTGCTGCATACACTGTGCTCCTTCCTGGCTTTGTCTGCAATGGTAGCTGCCTAAGAACCTAGATTTCAGCAAAGGTGGACAACTGAGATGAAAGATATGTAATGCACAGAAATGACTCCCCTCTTAAAATGTACAAAGAGCCTGTGCTGTGATCCCCTGTCAATAAGGAAAAGGCTGCAATGGTGATG
This sequence comes from Peromyscus eremicus, assembly GCF_949786415.1. Classification (NCBI taxonomy): domain Eukaryota; kingdom Metazoa; phylum Chordata; class Mammalia; order Rodentia; family Cricetidae; genus Peromyscus; species Peromyscus eremicus. The sequence goes on from NC_081439.1 coordinate 133,871,210, forward strand.
GCAGGGTGCAAAAGACTGCTACTAAGAGATGTGAGAATTTTATAGTTTCCTTCTGTAAGTAAACCCAGAATTTATCAAGGAATTCAGATATTGGGGGCACTTGCTTGAAATCAAGGTGCTCCAACTTAGTTTAAGACTTCCAGACTCTATATATCATCTCTTTTAAAGTGTGCATGGATGTGTGCTGCAGGGTGAAGTGAGGAGAAGTATATAGTCATGCACAGAAGGAAGAAAGGGAATTCCATGTCCCTTTATTGGATATATACTGCAGAAATATATGCCACAAAGTATAATGGGCTATGAAACTTCCAGAAGTGTATTGACATTGGGTTGCACACAGCCCCATACCTTCACTTATATCTCCTCTTGTAGAATTGCTTTGCTCTATTTTTGTATATATAAGTATGTTATGATGATTATTAATATTGTTAATGATATTGCTGCAAATGGTGCCATATATAAGGTTAGGCTTCTTGAAACATTTATAAACCCTAAACCAATACCTGAATACCTGTAACCTCTTATGTTGCTTTTAAATCCTTTAACTTTAAATAATTTGTGTTTAATCTTAAAATCTGCCTAATTGTACTTCAAACATATCTACCCCTAAAAGCTATACCCAATTGTTTGGGTCACACTGTATGGTGATGAGTAGCAACACACATTTCTCTTTGCTTCTGCCCAAAATTTGCTTAGAGTCAAGATATCTAAGGATTCTCTGACATTAGTGCATTGTTCTGGAGCTAAAGTTACTCTACAGATGCTTGCTTATTAGTTCCAAGCCCCTTCTTAATAACTCCTTGATATTTCAACCCTGCAGTCCTTACTCAGGCAAATTGTGCACTGCCAGAAGGGCCCTGGGCTCTGCCATACACCCAGAGGAGTTCTTCTCAGTGTATTTCTAAATGGCCTTATACTTGGTAGAAGAAACTGAAGGGTTCTTGAATGCAATCTGCTGCCGAGTCAGGGCTTTCACTTATGTCCAAGTTGGCCTGATATGGACTGCATCTGGTTTACATAGAGATGGGTCCTGTTGGGGTATGCACACAGACATGTGAGTGCGCATATGTATCCCTTCTGTGGTTTCATATAGATATATGTATATATATGTAAATACATAATCACACATCTCTCTATATTTTAATGTATTGCACATGTATATTTAAAATATATACAAAATAACTCTAAATCCTTCAGAGTGGCTCTGTTTTCATTATTTCTCTGCTTTGTGATATGTACTGCATAAACAGGAATGTATAGGTGGTTTCCTGCTTGGCATTTCTTTGCAGTTAAGTCATTCTGCACCTAATTCCACATATTGGTGCCTTGATAGGTGTTCTATGCCATTAGCCAAAAGTTTTCTTTTAACCTTAGCTCATTCTTCCTTTATCATAATAGCTATAATAAATATAGTGCACCCTTATATACTGCTATGTGGTAAGCATGGTAGTATATTGTCTATATTTAGCATTACCTGTATTATCTCATTTCATTCTCAGGGTAACTGTATGATATAGGTACTATTTGTTTCTCCATTTCACAGATGAGAAAATGAAGCACAGAATTATTAAGTAACTTATTAAAGGTGGAACTAAGATTTGAGCCTAGTTACTTTACTCTCAAGTCCATGTTTCAGAGTCAGGTATGGAAATTTGAAGTACCATGTAAACCAGTACAAAGTAACATGCCTCAATAGTGATTAGTTCTTCTCTTAGTTCTACTCCATCTATCACCTTGGAGTTAAACATATTCCTATGTTAAGAACAAAACAACAATTACAGACATACTTTAGTTGTATTGCTTCCAAAAATGTTGGCATTGCAAACTCCTGACTTGAGTCCAGAGTTATTTTCATTTTAAAATTTTTAGGTATCTTAACTTAGGTTTCCTAAAAAATAGAAATTGAAGCTAAAGCTGATGTACACCTATACAAACAGAAGTGAGGACAATAGTAATGAGTTATGGAAAGAAGGATAGCAACTATTAGGAAGTACAATAACACTGTTTCATGACAAACTATTTTCTCAATCTATGACAGGCCCTATGAAATTATTACATCTCTATACATCCCATATGGGGGAAATTTATTTGCTAATTCTCATCTCATTATTTATAGATACTTTCTTATGTCATAACAGCTATTCTGTTATGCTGCGTAGTACATATGTAGCTGTCCATACATGTAACCTTGGCAGCAATGAAGAGACATTGTTGTTCTACTAGAGAAAGCAAGGGGTATGTGTAGATATGAAGTTATAGATTTAAGGTGCTGCCAGACTGGTGCCTACGTCTTTAGTCACTGGTTAGAACTTTCTTATTTAGACAAAAGTGGGAGATGTAGTGGGTAGCTGTTCCACCTATGACTTTGAAGTACCTGCCCCTGGGGCGTGGCCGCTGGGGACTCTTAAGACCTGGGATGCACATATGCGGCCCTCTCTTCGCCTCCTTGTGGTATTAGATGCTGAGATCTTGGACCAGGCAAATCAGCATGGGACATAGCTCAGCTTTCTTGGACCCTATGATGAATCTCCCATGGTAGTGAGTTAACCCCCAAATAAAATGCTTTGCTCATTAAGTAGACTCAATGGATTTCTCCCACTAGGCCACATTCTTTTATTTTGAGACAGTGTCTCAATGTATATTCCTAGCTGGCCTGGAACTCACTGTGTAGGCCAGGCTGGCCTCAAACTCACAGAGATCTACATGCTTTCCAAGTGCTGGGTTTAAAGGTGTGTACTACCATGTCTGGTTTTAATCATATTACTTTTAAGTGAGTTAGAGGCAATCTACTATCTCTAAAGTACGAAGGACTATACTGTGCTTACAAATGACTTGTTTTAAAAGTCTTTTTCCCCAATAGGGACATGAAGTCCCTAGTTCAACTAAAGGAGTTGAAAAGTTTCAAAATATCCTTAATTTTAGTATAGAATTTTACTTCATTTTAATGAACCACTTAAATACTATAAGCATGTGTATAAATATGTTCATTTAGGTTAATAAGCATAATAACAGGAAAACTGGGTAATAAATTCATCAATATTGATTAAATTAGGCATTTTTGAAACAGGAAAATAAATTTGTTGACTAGTATGTTTGTCAACTTTATCACTGTGACAAAATATTTGAGATATTCAAATTTGAAAGAAGAAAGGATTATCATGGGTCATGGTTTCAGTCCATAGTGGCTGGTCATTGCTTTTGAGGCGTTTAGAAGGCAGTAAATTATGTCAGGAAAGCTTGGAAAGGGCAACGATTCACCTCATAGTGGATAATAAACATAGAGAAAGAGGAAGGGACTGCTATCCAACAGTCCCTTCAAAAGGCATACCTAAGTATCTGAAAGCCATCCTATTAGTCTACACCTCCTAAATATTCTAGATCTTAGCATGGAGTTCAGTGGTCTTGCCTAGCATACAAAAATCCCTAGGTTCTATTCCTAGCATTGCAAAAATGTATCTACCAATACACATTAATACTGGAAGATGGTGACCAAGGCATTAACTCATGGGCCTTTGGGGAAATCATATGCAAACCGTGACTACTGGTTTTAAAAATCTCCTAGCGGGTTGGGGATTTAGCTCAGTGGTTGAGCGCTTGCCTAGCAAGCTCAAGGCCCTGGGTTCAATCCTCAGCTCCAAAAAAAAAAAAAAATTAAAAATCTCCTTGCCACCTAGGTGTGACATCACAGACATATTTTAAGCATTAAGTGTCTTTTATCCTGATACATATGGTGATATTTTATTTGTACTAAAATGTTATTTGTATGCTAATAAATAAAGTTGCCCGGGGGTCAGAGCTATTAGCAAGCCATAGGAAAGCTGGGCGGTGGTAGTGCACGCCTTTAATCCCAGCACTTGGTAGGCAGAGCTGGGTAAGTCTCTGTGTGTTCAAGGATACAGCCAGCATTGGAGACACATGACTTTAATCTCAATACCAACCATAGAAGACCTGGAGGTCTGTATAGACAGGCAGTGACTAGGAGGTCATGTGGTTGGGTTTACAACCAATGAGAAGGCAGAACAGAAACTCTATAAAAAAAGACAGACACAGGAAGTAGGTCTCTTTCAGAGAGGTAGGACCACCGTGAGAGGAAGGGTAAGGTTTTTAGCTCTTAGCTCTGACCTCTTGGCTTTCTTCTTTGCATTGGTTCTGTGTTTCTTATTTAATAAGACGGTTGGTTACATCTACAGATACATAATCATTTATTGCATTCTTTAGACAGCACTTACATAAAATCAAAGCATTTGCTAAAAACACCCCATTGATATGCTTTCATTTTTATTAATAAGGTAACAAAAACATACAATGCATTGTACTAATGTAATCCTTGATTCTTCATGAAGTAAAAGTATAAGAGAATTCTGAAAAAAAACTGTTTAAATGAATAAATTAGGTTATTACTCAAAATGATCTGGCAAAATTATTCTACTAATTACTTCTAATTTATGAAGCCCAGGTTACTTCACAGTCTTTATCATGTATCTGACCTATCATGAACATCTGACTATATTGCTTTTAAGAGCATACTCATTATTTTGACTTTAGAATATTATACTCTTCTCAGTTTCCTCTTACTTCACTAACTGCTCCTTCTTTGTGTCTTTTGTTGGATCTCTTTTCCCCATCACTTTTTCATATTCAAGTATCTCTTAGATATCTTTTCTTTGAATATCATTTATGTAAGAACTCAGAAATATTTCTCCTATATGGACTACTTCCTTGAATTCACCTCTTTAAGTGCCCACCTGCCAGTTTTACATCTGTACTACAATATGTATTAGAGATGTCAAACATATACCTTTGTACTCTTTCTTAATTCTAACATGGATTCCAAACTACTAGTTGCTCAGATTAAAAACTTTGCCCTAAGCTTTTTATTAGCTGTGAATATAACCAAAATTCTAAAACTCCAAGACTTCAATTAGTCTTCTCCAATGATTTAGAGTGGATCACATGTAGTCATCAGTATGTCTTTTGAACCTCTGGACTAAGGTTTGATAAGGTTTAAGAAAACTACAATCTTTGGCCCCTTTATCTTAATCTAGGCCTATATATCTATCTTCACCCTATCCAGTTGCTTTCAAAGGTCAGGATGCTTTGTTATTTTCAGGATGGATAAGACAAGGAAGGGTATTTTGAGAATGACGCTGCTTATTGTTCAAGATCTCGCTGACATTACAATCCAAGTTTTATGTGCTTGCTCTCAGATATATTTGTCAGCCAGCCTCCTGAAAAAGAATAAGGTTCTCAAGTTGCCATTCTTCAACTATCAGAAAATCCTTTTGACTTCACCAGATAATAATCATGTCACTGATAATAAATGATACTGATAACAAGGATCTGAAAGCTTCAAGTCCTGCAAAAACTAACTAACCCCTTTGTGGCAAAGTACTAAGGGAAAGAAGTGTATATAGCCCAATAGGCAAATACTCTAGCTTTATTAATGAAGAATTTTAAAAGCAAACCATGTGCATGTTTTCCATCATAATAAAGCTGAGGTGGAGCATGTGTACACCCTGAAGAATCACTTTGTACCTATTTGCTAAAGTCTAAATTAAAGAGAATAAATGAATTCCTAGAACCTTCTTTTTCTAGGACCAAGCTTTAACCCTTGCCTTTGAAGTTTACCACTCTGCTGACAAAAGCACTGTGAAAGAAAACCAAGGAAAGGTGCATCCATCTTTATAAAAATTTTATTCCATTTTTTCTCAATAGTTTTCTTTCAATGAAGATTAACATCTCTCCTAAGAATAATGACCCAAGCCCATCAGAATACATAAACCACACTGAAAGAATAGAAGAAAGAAATGCTAAACTTGAGTCCAGAAAGAAAAACAAAGCTTTAAAAGTATATATTCTTTTAATTTGTTGACTCATCAAACTCCTTTTATGAAAACTCTTTTCAAATTCATATAGCTCTTCCATTGGAAGGAGTGTATACATACCTACATGCTGAGAGAGAGAGAGAGAGAGAGAGAGAGAGAGAGAGAGAGAGAGAGAGAGAGAGAGAGCTTGAGCTCTCCTTTTTCTGTAATTCTTGACTCTTATACTAAATGACAAGGTTTCTCTTCTTTCAGAGAAATACCAGACTGGATTTGTGGTTTCCCTGGATTAGTTTCTTCTGAGTCATTGTAGTGTTATGGAAATCACGGTATCCTGAGACCAATTAAAATCAGAATCTTTGGAGGTGGGTTAAGGAATGCATTTTAAAGCTCCCAGGTGATTATAATGTGTAAACAGATTTGAGAAAGGCAAGTCACCTCAATTCTATAAATGTAGATGGTGAGGCCCAGAGAGGGGATGTGATTTAGTCACAATCACACAGTAAGTTAGCAACTAAGGGATACAGGAATCCAGTTCTGCAGATATCTAGGCCAGAGTCCTTGTCTTGTTGCTGTGCTGCTTTCCTCTTTATCCAGTGCTCTCTCTCCTTTGATTTCTTCATCTGTAAAACAAAGGTGACAAATCCTAGAGGTTTTGTAAGAATCAATAAAGCAGAAGCAATTTGTTATGTTATTTCAATACAAATGTGAAGTAATATTATGTTTGTGGGAATTAATACATAACCCAGATGTGAATTAGTCTCTAAAACAAAAGTTTTATTGTATGTTGATAAATTATAGTTGTACATACTTATATACAAGGGGTGTCATGGCTTTGAATACAATAATGACCAAGCAAAAACTAACTAACTTAGCCATTACTTCAAACATTTAAAACCCTCTGGGTTGAGAACATTTGAAATCCACAGCTTCCATGACAGTAAAATATATAGTATTCAATGTTAGCCATAGTTATAATGGTATATAATAGTTATATAATCATTTGATGTATCTATCAGATAACATATATCAAGATTAACCACTTTCATAATTTGTATGTATTTTAAACCTGAACTTGGCTTCAGTGGCAATTAAATTTATAGTTGAAGATTACACTTTCCTTTGCTCGGTTAAGGTCTGAGAGAAATAGAAAAATAATGGATAACTAGATTGCCTATCTCATCCAACTACAGCATTGGTCTTAAGCCAAACCCAGAATTCTATGTAACTCAATAGGTGTCATTCTAGAGGCTAGCCTGGGTTTACAGGGAGGGGTAAAAATGTCTCTTCAGAAAGATAGTAATCATAAAGCCAGGATGGAAAACTACCTACTAAGTTTCTGCTGTAGAAGGCAAGTAGTAGGGAAAGGGTTTTTTGTTTGTTTTGTTTGATGAATGAGGAAACACATCTAAAGATCTACTACTCCTGGAATAACCTGGAATTAGGAAAGACATTTTTATAAATTCCAGAGACCCAGCATAGGATATCCATATCCATTCCTATCCTATCCATAACAGATATTAGAAATGTCAAAAGAAGGCCACCTTTATTTCCTTATAAGTTATTTAAAAGCTATATTTTAATGGTCTGTGTTCTTTTTTTTAAAAAAAATATTAGCCTCAAAGTTCTTTATTAATAGTTCCAGTACCGAATAAGTGCCTTTCCTAACAATAATTGTCATAAAATCCTAGAAATGAGCTGCATAAAGTAGTAGATGAGCAGAATGAAAAAAACAAGGTTTAATTTGCAGTTTTAAAAGCTCAAAATTGTGTTATTAGCCATGGTTGTTAATAGTAGGAAGAAACTCAAATCTACTTCAACAGTGCTTCATATAGCCTGTGATCCTAAGACTTGGGAGGTAGAGGAAGGAAAATTCGGACTTCAAGGCTACACAGAGAGTTCAAGGCTAGTCTGGATTACATGAGACCTGGTCTCAAGGAAGACGGACATGAAGTTCCATCCCAGCTAAGGAGTTATTGGTGATCAATAGCTGCAAAAAGAAGGAAAATTAGCTTTCTTTAAGTGTGTGACCCTTACCCCAGTTAATGGCCACACATCTAAGAGTATATAGGCAGAGTACTAATGGGACTTGGTAGGCTTCCCCCCCCAAAAAAGAGAACTCAAAAGTTAAGTGAGTATGAAATGGCAGGCAGATCTGGGAGTAAATAGGGGAGGATGTTGTGGAAACATCCTTTTGTACACTATGAATATGTATTACTCTCATTGGTTAATAAAGAGCTGATTGGAGGACAAAAAGTAAATGTGGGAGGGAGGAGTCACCAGGAGACACAGAGAGAAGCAAGATGAACATGCAGTACTGAAAAAAGGAACCACCACGTGGCAGAGTGTAGATAAGAAATATGGGTTAATGTAAGTTGTAAGAGCTAATTAGTAACAAGCCTAAGCTATCAGCTGAGCATTTATAGTTAATATTAAGTCTCTGTGTGGTTATTTGGGAGCTGGCCTGTGGTCCCAACAAAAAACTCCACCTACAGAAGGAGGCTGAATATGATCAAAATACAATGTATGAAATTCTCAAAGAATTAATAAAAAATTAAAAATGCTTCATACAAACAAGATATAGATTAAAACTGCAAAGGATATTAAAGTGCAATTATTAAATAAATAAACTAAATAAAAGGCTAGAGAATACCAGATGTACATAATAAACAGTGAATTTATAATCAGAAGATAAATGTAACAACACATAAGACTCTGAAACTGGAAAAAGCTGGCACTGATGAGTTTCATCCAAAATATTACAGTTGGTTCCACCATGTGGTATGAAACCTTGTCAAGTCACTTAGCCTTTCTGTGCCTGGTTCTTAACCAAGAAATCAGGACTCCAAAGATTTTGTGCTCTTAACTAATATTTATTAATAACATTGGCAATACTTGTATTTAATATATAATACTATACTTAAATATTTATAAAACAGAGATCTGGATTGTAGTCACATAAGTAAATGAAACATAATAGAAGATCTAGAAAGAAGCTCACACATTTAAGGTTAAATTATTTTCTTTTTTACAAAAGTGCAAAGATAATTGAATGAAAAAAATGGATAACCTTCATAGTAGTTGGTATTGGAATAACTGAATGTCTATACAAAAAATTTAAATAAAAACAAGGAATCTCAATAAACCTGATACTTCATGCACAGAAAAATGAAATGGTCAATAGCAAAACATGAGATAAAAAGTTTTGAACTTTTGGAAAACTAAGGATATCTTAAGACACAAAAACCATGATCCGTAAATGATAAAAACAGTGATTCACTGGAATTCATCAATGTTTATAACTTTCACAGGAGGCCTCAACCCTATGCAAAGAACTACAGGCAACTAAGGAATATTGAGAGTGAGAGATATATACCCAGAGAAGATCACATTTGGTTATCCAATACCAAATGCTCAGCCTCAAAAACATATACATACAAGTAACATTATACAGACTGAGTAGGTTGTGTTTACGTATTTAGGAACATATATCCATATATTTATACAAAAATAATTAATGAAAAGAGGCCTTGAATTTGAAAGAGAGCAAGGAGGGGTATATGTAGGGTTTGGAGGGAAGAAAAGGAAGGGGAAATGATGTAATTATAATCTCAAAAATAATTTAAAAATAAATACTGTGAAAATTAAAACACAAATAAAACATGGAACATATACCTGTAAAACTGATAACTAATATAGGACTTATATGTAGAATATACGAATGACTCCAAGAAAATAACAACAAAAATAATAAATAAAGCAACAAAAAATGGGTCAAAATATGAACAAGCCTTTTAAAGAAAGCTTCTTTGTATATTTTCCATTTTTGTGTAAAAGAATATGTGGCTAATAAGCATATGAAAAGACTGTCTACAAGACTAGTCATTAAGAACATGGAAATTAAAGGACAATGTGTTATTAAGTATACACGAATATGACCAAACTCAGAGTGTGCTTTTATACCGTATATTTATAATAATATAGAGAAACTGAAGCTTTCATATCATATCTGTGAAGATGTTAAGTGGTACAACCACTCTGGAAAATAGCTCAGCAGTTTTTTATAAAGCTAAACACATCCTTCTTATACAATCCTGTGATTTCTTTCAGGTATTTATCCCAGACATTGTTCCATAAATTTTGTATTTAAATATTCATACCAACTTTTCCCATATGTTATAGTTTGAATATGAAATGTCTCTATAAGCTCAAATACTGAGATTTTGGTTGCCAGCTGATGGATATTTGAGAAGTGATTGGATACTGAGGGTTCTGATTTAATGGCTACATCAATTCTTTGATGAATTGATAATATGATACAACTATTGGGAAGTAATGACAAGAAGGAGGTGATTCTAGTTGAGGACAATAACTTGCCCTGGGCCTTTCCTATAGTTCTTTTTATGCTTCCTATTCATCATGAAATAAGTAGCCTTTGAGATACGCTCTTGCTGCCATGATGTTCTGATTCACTATGGGCCAGAGTCAATGGTACAAAAGACTGTAGATTGAAACCTCTGGAATCATGAGTTAAAATAAATTCTCTCCCCTTAAGTGTTTTTATTTTTTATGTCAGGTATTTTGTCATTAGCAATGAGAAATTAACATACTATATTGGCATTCACTTGGAAAAAAGCCAAATTTTTAATCAACAGAGAAATGGGTAAACATGTGTCCATACAGAGGAACACACAGTAATAAAAGAAGAATCACTAATACACAAAAAGAAAATAGTGCTGAGTTTCAAAAAATGCTAAGTGTGAAGCCAGACACAAAAAAGTTATGTTATATGACTCAATTTTCATAGAATTCAAATGCAAACTTAGCTACAGTGGCAGAAAGTAGATGGGGCTGAGGGTTAGGAAGCTTAAGAGTATTTTGTGAGTGATAGAAATGTTCAACACCTTGATAGTAATGACAGTTACACAATTATAAACATTTCTCAAGTCTCATCAAACTATAATGGGTGTATTTCAGTGTACATAAATAATATGTCATTTAACATGATTTTAAATTTAAAAAATATTTTATGTTTAACAAGTGCTTTGCCTGCATGTATATCTGTGCATCCTGTTCATGCAGTGCCTGCAGAGGTCAGAGGATTCCCTGGAACTGGAGTTAGACATTTTGTTGTCATCATGTGCTCTTACTTGCTGAGCCATCGCTACAGCCTTGATTTTTAAAACTTAAAAAAATAAAAATAAAAAATCCAAACATCAAAGCAGAACCATACTGAAATAATACAATATTTGAGATACAGAAGATTGACATCTAAAATACAAAAAAGAATGAGTACAGTTAAAGAGTGAACTAGCAAATTATACAACAAAATTTAAGAACTATCTCAACCAAAAATGGAAATACAAAAAAAAGCACCTGGGCCAGCACTATGGCTCAATAGATAAAGATGTTTGTTACTAAGCCTAATAACCTGGGTTCACTCCCCAGAACTCACATGGTTGAAGGGAGAACCAGCTCCTGCAAGCTGCCCTCTGACCTCCACACATGTGCCTTGGCACACATGTTTGCATGTGCACACAAACACACGCACACACAGACACAAAAATAAATAAATAAATAAATAAATAAATAAATAAATAAATAAATAAATATAATAACAGAAAGTCTTGTAATTATTTAATAGATAGAAGTAGTGGGGTAATATGAGTGCCAGAAAGTGAGAAAAAGGAAAACATAAGAGTAAATATTTAAATAAATAATAACTATAATTTTGGTAAAATTAACAATAAACAATTATTGGTAGAAGACTATCAAAGGGAAATAGGGGGAAATTCCTATCTGAAGAAACACTGAAAATTAAGAATACCTCAGAAGAAAATTCTCATAGCTTGTAAAGAGAAAGAACTAGTTGCCTAAAAGTGGCATAACTAGGGTATTTTTCACTGACAGTGTAATAAAATAATTATTTATAAGTAACGAGTCACTTAATGACAGAAATGTGTTCTAAGAAATGTGTTGTTAGGCAGTTTTGATGTGTGAACATCATCGAGTTAGATAAGCTAGAAAAGCTACTAAATCACTAGGTGATATACTCTTATGGAACTTCCATTGTATGTATTATTTAATGCTAACACGACTATATATGATCTCTGATCCTAAATACTGACTCAAAGATATTAAAAATCCTTTGAAATTGTCTTAGTTATTGTTCTATTGCTGTGAAAACACACCATAGCCAAAGCAACTCTTATAAAAAAAAACATTTAATTGAAGACTTGTGTACAGTTTCAGAGGTTTAGTCTATTATCATTATGGTGAGGAGTATGGTGGCATGCATGCAGGTGCTAGATCAATAGCTGAGAGTCACATCCTGATCCATAGGCAGCAATCATGCAGAAAGAGAGACACTGGGCCTAGTATGGGCTTTTGAAACCTCAAACCCTACTTCCATTGACACACCTCCTCCAACAGGGCCACACCTCCTAATCCTTCCCAAACAATTCATCAACTGGGGACTAAGCATGCAAATATATTCAAATTTTTAATTCAAATCACCACAGGTATCTCCAAAGTGATATGATAGTCTTTTGTGTAATGAGATGACTAGTGGCTAGATACTCCCAGATAGCTTCAGAATGGGGGTTGGTCAGAAAAAGACCAGAGCTTGATTAGAAGGTTGGACCTTTAGTCTCATTTCCCAACTTCCAACTTCAGGAAGGGGAGGGGATGAAATTTTATTTGATCATCAATGGGGAATTATACAAGAAAGCGTTTGCAATAATATAATGAAATCTTCATAGAACCCCAACTGTTCAGGACTGGGAAGAAGATACAGTTCAATTGGTAAAGTGCTTGCCTTGCAAGCATGAGAATCTGAGTTCCTTAGTGCTGGGGAAGTGCATACAAGAGGATCCCAGCCTAAGATAATAGGTAAGCTTTAAGACAATGAGGACCATGTCTCAAAAATCAAGATAGATTACCTATGAAGAACAACACCTAAGATTATTCTTGGGTCACCACCCCTCCCACATGCACCCCTACACACCCTGTGTCCCACAACACACAAAACAATACAAAAAAATCCCCCAAAGTACCAGGTTTAAAGAGCTTTTGGATTGAGGCCCACATGGAGGCTTCCCATATAGAGGATCCTGGAAGGTAGCACACCTAAAGAAGACATGGAAAATCTGCACTCCTTCCTCCATACCTTACCTTATTCATGTCTTCCATCTGGCTGTTAACTTGTGTCCTTTGTAATACTTTTATAGTAAATGATAAATGCAAGAAAGAAGTTTCTCTACTACCCAATGAGATGACTCAGTGAGTAGAGATGCTTGCACACAATCCTAATTACCCAAATCTGATCAAATTCTTCAGCAATAAAGAAGGCACAAGCTGGCAAGTGCTGTGGGATGTTCTGTATGGCAAATGTGTTGCTAATTAGTCAATAAATAAAACACTGATTGGCCATTGGCTAGGCAGGAAATGTAGGCGGGACAAGGAGGAGAATAAAGCTGGGTAGTGGAAGGCCGAGTCAGAGAGACACTGCCAGCCGCCACAATGAGAAACAGCTTATGAAGATGCCAGTAAGCCACGAGCCATGTGGCAAGGTATAGATTAATGGAAATGGATTAATTTAAGCTGTAAGAACAGTTAGCAAGAAGCCTGCCATGGCCATACAGTTTGTAAGCAATATAAGTCTCTGTGTTTACTTGGTTGGGTTTGAGCGGCTGTGGGACTGGCAGGTGAGAGAGATTTGTCCTGACTGTGGGCCAGGCAGGAAAACTCTAGCTACAGGCAAGAGAGAAATGAACTCCCAGGACTTGTCATCTGACACTACATGTATGTGTGCATGCATGCATATGTGCTTGTGTGCATGTGTGCGTGCGCGCGCACACACACACACAGATAAAATAAGATAATTTAAAAAATAAAATCATTGCCGGGCAGTGGTGGCGCACGCCTTTAATCCCAGCACTCGGGAGGCAGAGCCAGGAGGATCTCTGTGAGTTCGAGGCCAGCCTGGTCTACCAAGTGAGTTTCAGGAAAGGCGCAAAGCTACACAAGGAAACCCTGTCTCAAAAAAACCAAAAAAATAAAAAATAAATAAAATAAAATAAAATAATTTCTATGAGTTGCTGTGGAATGTTCTGGATGGCAAATGTGTTGCTCTGATTGGTTAGTAAATAAAACACTGATTGGCCAGTAGTCAGGCAGGAGGAAGTATAGGCAGGACAAGGAGGAGAGTAATTCTGGGAAGTGGAAGGCTGAGTCAGAGACACTGCCAGCCGCCACCATGACTAGCAGCATGTGAAGATGCCGGTAAGCCACGAGCCACGTGGCAAGGTATAGATTTATAGAAATGGATTAATTTAAGATATAAGAACAGTTAGCAAGAAGCCTGCCACAGCCATACAGTTTGTAAGCAATATAAGTCTCTGTGTTTACTTGGTTGGGTCTGAGTGGCTGTGGGACTGGCGGGTGAGAGAGATTTGTCCTGACTGTGGGCCAGGCAGGAAAACTCTAGCTACAAATGGCGCCCAACAAGTTGGCAAGAGTTTCCACCTAAAACCTGAGAAAAGATTCTAAAACAGAGCTAAAAACAGGTTCCTAATTGTCTCTCTCAAATGAGTGGCAGCTGCCGATTTGAGCTACTTGTGGGTTCCTAGCGTGTGCACTCGACCTGCCTTTTGGCAGGAATGAGGCCTCTGCAAGTGGCACATTAAGCTGCATGGTAGATTTACCCTTTGCTAGTACAAAACAAAAAAAGAGGTTTCTGGGCTACATGCTGCTTGGATAAAAGCATAGACCCACGATAGCTCCCAGAGCTGGCGGTAAATGTACCACCGCCATGTTGGGAAGCTGAGGTGGGCGGAGCCAGCAGCCATAGCACCATTTCAGTCTTACAAATGCTGCAGTTTAAAGCAATAGATTCACAATAAGACAGATTCAGATGGAATAGTTTACAATGTGTGTAAAATATATGTAGGCTTAAAAGAGACAAAAAAAGGTGATGTATACAGTTATATAAACAAATACATAGTTTTAAAAAATAAAGTCTTTAAAGAGACAGTAAAATTAATATAAAATTAAGCCATGTAAAGATGAATATTACACAGAGAATCTAGATTGTGTTGTCTTTGGGATTTTTAACTGCAGAAAAACATTTGATCATAAAAGATGTTGAGTTAAACCAAAATGTATATTTTAAAGGTACCTTGACTTCAAAATTTGGATATAAGGATATGTTGCTTTGGAAAAGAGTCTCTGCTTTTGTTTCCACAGAAATGCAGAGGCTATGGATTTGTTCCAGATTAAGATACACCAAGTTTGACCAGCCAAGACCCCCTGAAAGGTCTCCGATGACACTATGGCCCAGATGATCCAACATCCAGAACAGTTTGAAGGCAACTGGCTCAGACAATACAGCCATAATCCTAAAATTTGCTTTGTGTCCCCATAAGATACAGCGCCCTCCTCCAGCAGGAAGTAGTAAGAGAAGCTATGCCCAAATTCCCAAATTATATGTAATTTTACTTTGTTAAGGTTAAAACCTCCCTTTTTGAAAAAGAAAAGAAAAGGGGAAGTGCTGTGGGATGTTCCATATGGCAAATGTGTTGCTCTGATTGGTTAGTAAATAAAACACTGACTGGCCAGTAGTCAGGCAGGAGGAAGTATAGGCAGGACAAGGAGGAGAGTAATTCTGGGAAGTGGAAGGCTGAGTCAGAGACACTGCCAGCCGCCACCATGACTAGCAGCATGTGAAGATGCCGGTAAGCCACGAGCCACGTGGCAAGGTATAGATTTATAGAAATGGATTAATTTAAGCTATAAGAACAGTTAGCAAGAAGCCTGCCACAGCCATACAGTTTGTAAGCAATATAAATCTCTGTGTTTACTTGGTTGGGTCTGAGCGGCTGTGGGACTGGTGGGTGAGAGAGATTTGTCCTGACTGTGGGCCAGGCAGGAAAACTCTAGCTACAATGAGTCCTATGAACTACATTAACAAGTTTAGCTAAATCCATGGTAAGTATTTTGTTCAGTAGAGAATTGCTTGGTATAGGGGGAAAACACAACACATTTAATATCAAAAGTAATGTGAATGACTGTGTATGTGAGACAGTTCATTATTCACAGCAGTACTATTTTTTTCATGGTCTCCCTCATAATTAATTGTCCTCATGATAACTATGTACTAATCTATGAAAATCATTATATCTTTGACTTGTAGTCTCTTTTTCATTAATTGTAAAAATATGGGTTTAATTATGATATTTCTATACTTATGTATAATATACTTTGATAATATTAACCCACTCAGCACACTCTCTTGTACTCCATGTTCCAACTAGTCTCTATCCTTTCAAACAGTCCTACTTCCATTATTTTAAAAAACTGAGATTCGTTGAAGATGCTTTCTTTTCTCCATTGTACACTTTTGGCTTCTTTGTCAAAAATTATATGTTCATAGGTGTGCGGATTAATGTCAGGGTCTTCTATTCAATTTCATTGGTCCACATGTCAGTTTTTATGCCAGTACCAAGCTGTTTTTATTACTGTAGCTCTATAGTAGAGCTTGAAGTCAGGGATCGTGATGCCTCTAGAGGTTGTTTTATTGCACAGGATTCTTTTGGCTATCCTGGGTTTTGTGTTTTTCCCTATGAAGTTGAGTATTATTCTTTCCAGGTCTGTGAAGAATTGTGTTGGTATTTTGATGGGGATTGCATTGAATCTATAGATTGCTTTTGGTAAAATTGCCATTTTTACTATGTTAGTCCTGCCTATCCATGAGCATGGGAGATCTTTCCATTTTCTGATATCTTCTTCAATTTCTTTTTTCAGGGACTTAAAGTTCTTGTCATACAGGTCCTTCACTTGCTTGGTTAGTGTTACCCCAAGGTATTTTATGTCATTTGTGGCTATTGTAAAGGGTGATGTATCTCTGATTTCCTTCTCAGCCTCTTTGTCAATTGTATATAGGAGAGCTACTGATTTTTTTGAGTTGATCTTGTATCCTGCTATGTTGCTGAAGGTGTTTACAAGCTGTATCAGTTCCTTGGTTGACTCTTTGGCGTCACTCAATATACTATCATGTCATCTGCAAATAGGGAAAGCTTGACTTCTTCCTTTCCAATTTGTATTCCCTTAATCTCCTTATGTTGTCTTATTGCTCTGGCTAGAACTTCAAGTACTTTATTGAATAAGTATGGGGAGAGCGGACAGCCTTGCCTTGTTCCTAATTTTACTGGAATTGATTTGAGTTTCTCTCCATTCAATTTGATGTTGGCTGTTGGCTTGCTATAAATTGCCTTTATTATGTTTAGGTATGTTCCCTGTATTCCTGATCGCTCCAAGACCTTTATCATGAAGGGGTGTTGGATTTTGTCAAATGCCTTTTCTGCATCTAGTGAGATGATCATGTGGTTTTTTTTCTTTGAGTTTGTTTATATGGTGTATTACATTGATGGATTTTCGTATGTTGAAACACCCTTGCATGCCTGGGATGAAGCCTACTTGATCATGGTGGATAATTGTTTTGATGTGTTCTTGGAGTCTGTTTGCCAGTATTTTATTGAGTATTTTTGCATCAATGTTCATGAGGGAGATTGGTCTGTAGTTCTCTTTCTTTGTTGTATCCTTGTTTGGTTTAGGAATCAGGGTAATTGTAGCCTCATAGAAGGAGTTTGGTAATGTTCCTTCTGTTTCTATTGTGTGGAACAATTTAGAGAGCATTGGTATTAACTCTTATTTGAAGATCTGGTAGAATTCTGTGCTGAAACCAAACACCAGTAGCTCAGACACTGAG
Organism: Peromyscus eremicus; assembly: GCF_949786415.1. NCBI lineage: Eukaryota > Metazoa > Chordata > Mammalia > Rodentia > Cricetidae > Peromyscus > Peromyscus eremicus. Next base: position 133,888,799 of record NC_081439.1, read on the forward strand.
AGAAACAATCAATCAATGGGACCTCTTGAAACTGAGAAGCTTTTGTAGAGCAAAGGATACAGTCAACAAGGCAAAGTGACAGCTTACAGAATGGGAAAAGGTCTTCACCAACCCCACATCTGACAGAGGACTGATATCCAGAATATATAAGGTACTCAAGAAATTAGACATCAAAATGTCCAACAGTCCAATTAAGAAGTGGGCTATAGAACTAAACAGAGAATTCTCAACAGAGAAAACTCAAATGGCTGAAAGACATTTAAGGAATTTCTCAACATCCCTAATTATCAGGGAAATGCAAATCAAAACGACTCTGAGATACCACCTCATGCCTGTCAGAATGGTTAAGATCAAAAACACTGAAGACAGCTTATGCTGGAGAGGATGTGGAGCTAGGGGAACTCTCCTCCACTGCTGGTGGGAATGCAAGCTTGTACAACCACTTTGGAAATCAATATGGCACTTTCTTAGAAAATTGGGAACCAATCTCCCCCAAGATCCAGCTATACCACTCTTGGGCATATACCCAAGGGATGCCCAATCATACCACAAGAGCACTTGCTCAGCTATGTTCATATCAGCATTGTTTGTAATAGCCAGAACCTGGAAACAACCTAGATGCCCTTCAACTGAAGAATGGATAAATAAAATGTGGTACATATACACAATGGAATACTACTCAGCAGAGAAAAACAATGACATCATGAGGTTTTCAGGCAAGTGGATGGATCTAGAAAAAATCATCCTGAGTGAGGTAACCCAGCCTCAGAAAGACAAACATGGTATGTACTCACTCATAGGAGGATACTAGATATGGAACAAGGATGACTGGACTGCTACTCACATCACCAGGGAGGCTACCTGGAAAACAGGACCCCAAGAAAGACACAGGGATCGCCCAATGATGGAGAAATGGAAGAGATCTACATGAACAACCTGGACATGAGTGGGGGTAATGAAGGGCGAGGGTCGAGGGAAAGAGAGCTTGGGGGGAGCGGGAGATCCCAGCTGGATCAGCAACAGAGAGGGAGAACAAGGAATAGGAGACCATGGTAAATGAAGACCACATGAGAAAAGGAAGAAGCAAAGTGCTAGAGAGGTTCACAGAAATCCACAATGATACCCCCACAACAGACTGCTGGCAATGGTTGAAATACAGCCTGAAGTGACCTACTCTGGTGATGGGATGGCCAAACACCCTAATTGTTGTGCTAGAAACCCCATCCAACTACTGAGGGATCTGGATGCAGAGATCCATGGCTAGGCCCCGGGTGGAGCTCCAGGAGTCCAATTGGTGAGAAAGAGGAGGGTTTATATGAGCAAGAATTGTTGAGACCAAGGTTGGATAAAGCACAGGGACAAATAGCCAAATGAATGGAAAAACATGAACTATGAACCAATGGATGAAGGGTCACCAACTGGATCAGGCCCTCTGAATGGGTGAGACAATTGATTGGCTTGATCTGTTTGGGAGGCATCCAGGCAGTGGGACCGGGTCCTGTGCTCATTGCATGAGTTGGCTGTTTGAAACCTGGGGCCTATGCAGGATTGCTTGGCTCGGCCTGGGAGGAGGGGACTGGACCTGCCTGGACTGAGTCTACCAGGTTGATCTCAGTCCGCGTGAGAGGCTTTGTCCTGGAGGAGGTGGGAATGGTGGGTGGGCTGGGGGGAAGGTGAGGGGGGCCAGAGGGGGGAGAACAAGGGAATCCGTGGCTGATATGTAGAACTGAATTGTATTGCAAAATAAAAATAAAAAATTTGAAAAAATAAAATAAACAGAAAGGGGTAACAAAGACTCCCAGAAATCGATTACATAATGCTCTATTAACTCTGAATTTTCTCAATGCTAATGAGAAAGGAACCACAGCTGCAGAGAGACATTAGATAATTAAAAAAAAACCCTACAGAATTAAATCAGCCTATATACTTTAAAGATTGTGTTTCGAGGATAATAAAGGCATCCATCTACAGATTTGAGGACTGCTGGACAAACGAGACATCTGAAGCAAAATGCTGAATCATCTAGATAAAATGTCCCAAGAAAAAGAGTAAATTGGCCTATTGGTATATCTCATTTCCAATAGGATAAAATTTGATAAATCTTCCCAAATATTTGTTTCTGCTCTTCTCTACAGACACATGAAGCAAATGATCTTTTGTAGTTTCAGTTCAATTAAAAATTAAAACTGGCTTTGGAGTTGGAAAAAAAAGAATTGTTGAGATCAAGGTTGGATAAAGCACAGGGACAAATAGCCAAATGAGTGGAAACACATGAACTATGAACCAATGGCTGAGGGGTCCCCAACTGGATCAGGCCCTCTGAATGGGTGAGATAATCAATTAGCTTGATCTGTTTGGGAGGCATCCAGGCAGTGGGACTGGGTCCTGTGCTCATTGCATGAGTTGGCTGTTTGAAACCTGGGGCCTATGCAGGATCGCTTGGCTCGGCCTGGGAGGAGGGGACTGGACCTGCCTGGACTGAGTCTACCACGTTGATCTCAGTCCTCGGGGGAGGCTTTGCCCTGGAGGAGGTGGGAATAGGGGTGGGCTGGGAGGAAGGTAAGGGGGGCAGGAGGGGGGAGAACAAGGGAATCCATGGCTGATATGTAGAACTGAATTGTATTGCAAAATAAAATTAAATTAAATTTAAAAAAAAGATATCAAAGCTGACCTGGCTGCCAGGTTCTCCCAGCATCCCTCAGTCCTTAACTGTTACAGGGTATGGCTGGCACATCCAACCTTCTACCCTGAATTCTCCAGCCCGGGGCTGGGCTGCTCTTCTCCCTAGAGGCTCTTCCCTATGTAATTCAGCCATTTTGGTTACTCCCCCTCCCACCTTTTTCTACCTTTTGCCCTCTTGGCTGCTGCACCTGGTCCCCCTCTCTCCCCTCTCCCTTCCCCTCCCCCTCTCCTCACATGGCTCAGGGTCATGTCCACTCTGTACTCTCCCAGATGTCCCTGCCTCTGACTATGCTCTCCCTTTTATCTACAATAAACTTTCTTCTTCACCATAAAAAAAAATTGAGATTCAATATATGAGAGGAACATCTGGTATTTGTGTTGTTGAGCTTGACTTCTTTCACTTAACATGAAGATCCATCTATTTCCTTCATAAATAGCACATGCTTATTTTTCTTTATTGCTGAATAATAATCCACCATATAAATATATAAATATATACATATATGCCACATTTTCTTTATTCAATTGTCTGATGATGGGTACCTTGGCTGGTTTCATAACTTAGAAATTATGAATAGCATAAGAATAAACATAGTAGTACTAGTTTAGTTTTTTTGAGGAAGTTCTATGCTGGTTTCCATATTGGCTGGACTAAACTACATTTCCATTCACAACCTATAAAGGTTATTTTCCCATTCCTCTTGTATAGATGTAATTCTAAATGGTCTTATTAAATAAGAAACACAGAGCCAAATAAAGAGTTAAAAGCCCAGAGATGGAGCAGTAGCCAAGAGCTAAGACCACCTTATCTTATCACTTGCTGCCGTCCTTCCCCTGAGAGAGAGAGACCTTCTTCCTGTGTCCTGTCTTTTTATTGCCTTTCTGTTCTGCCTTCTCATTGGCTCTAAACCCAACCACGTGACTTCCTCGTCACTGCATGTCTATACAGACCTCCAGGTCTCTATGGTTGGTACTGAGATTAAAGGTTCGGGTCACCGCTTGGCTATGTCCTTGAACACACAGAGACTCTGCCTGACATGTGATCAGATTAAGGACATGTGCTACCACTACCAGATTTCTGCTTAATGGCTTGCTCTTAGCTCTGATCTCCAGGCAACTTTATTAACATACAAATAAAATCACATTTCAGCACAAATAAAATATCACCATACTCTTGTATCTTCACCAGCATTTGTGTTGCCTGTTTTTTGATTTGTTTTGTTTTGTTTTGATAGCTATTCTGACTAGGGTTAGATGGTACTAATGTAGGTTTGATTGTCTTTAATGGTTAAAGATGTTGAGCATTTATTCAGTTATTTGTTGACTATACTTCTTTTAAAGACTCTGTTAATTTGCTCATTTGTTGGTTGGACACACCTTTAATCCTATCACTTGGGAGGCAGAGATCCATTCAGGTCTCTGTGAGTTCAAGATCACACTGGAAATAGCCAGGCATGGTGACTCATGCCTTTAATCCCAGGAAGTGATGGCAGGAAGCAGAAAGGTATATAAGGCTAGAAGCCAGGAACTAGAGGACTTTAGGCTTTTAAACTTTTAGGCTTTTAGCATCAGTTCAGCTGAGATTTGTTTGGATGAGGACTGAGAGGCTTCCAATTTGAGGAAACAGGATCAGCTGAGAAGTTGGCAAGGTGTAGCTAGTTTTCCTGCCTGGCCCACAGTCAGGACAAATCTCTCTCACCCGCCAGTCCCACAGCCACTCAGACCCAACCAAGTAAACACAGAGACTTATATTGCTTACAAACTGTATAGCCATGGCAGGCTTTTTGCTAACTGTTCTTATAGCTTAAATTAATCCATTTCCATAAATCTATATCTTGCCACATGGCTTGTGGCTTACCGGCATCTTCACATGCTGCTTGTCTTGGCAGCGGCTGGCAGTGACTCCTTCTGCCTTCCTGTTCTTTCTTTTCTCCTCTCTGTTAGTCCCGCCTATAGTTCCTGCCTAGCCACTGGCCAATCAGTGTTTTATTTATTGACCAATCAGAGCAATTTGACATACAGACCATCCCACAGCATCAAGGTGAGGTTATCTGTGGCTTGTTCTGTCTCTCTGATCTTTCAGAATTTACCCCAATACCTGGCACTGAGTTTTTTATTAATAAGACCTTTTAAGATTCCTGTTACACTCTGTTGTTTATTTTGCTATACTTTTAAATTTTATAAAATCTCACATAGGAATTCTTGCTATTATTTTCTAACTTGTTGGAGTCATATTTGGGAAGTCATTTCCTATGTTTTATCTATTATACCATCAGGTTTAGCAACTCCCCATCTGGTTCTCTCAGGATCTTTCACCAACCAGGTAACCAGGAGACCAAGCTCCCATAAGTTAGGCCTATTCTTTTTCCTCCCTAGGCCACTCAACTCCCTGCCTGCCTCTCCTGGGATCTAGTGTCCCTCAGGCTGAATGTACTTCAAGCTATCTTGGAATCTCAGGCCACCAGTTAGGCCCCACTCATTTCCCCTTCCCTAGGCTGTCCAATTCCTTGTCCCATCACTGACACCTTTATTTTACCATGTCACTGGCTGGGAGCCCCTCCATGGATTCTTAGGTTTGATCTCTTGATCATGTCACAGAGTTGATGAAAGTTGTATTCATGTTTCATTTGTATATTTTCAGTCTCTAATGTTCTTTTCTCTGCTTGATCTAGTCTACTGATAATGCTTTCACTATTTTTTAAAATTTGACCTATTAAATTTTTCATTTCCAACAAATCTGTTTGTTTTCATTCTTCACTTTCAGAAACTCAATTTTCTAATGTATTTTTTATTTTATTTTTAAAGGTTTGTTTATTTATTTTATGTATATGAGTGCTCTATCATAAAGGCAACTTTATGCCAGAAGACAGCACCAGATCTCATTACAGATGGTTGTGAGCCACCATGTGGTTGCTGGGAATTGAACTCAGGACCTCTGGAAGAGCAACCAGTGCTCTTAACCACTGAGCCATCTCTCCAGGCCCAAAACAAATTTTGAGACAGGATTTCTCTCTGGGTATCCTTGAACTCAATATGTAGATCAGGCTGGCCTCTAACTCAGAGATCTGCCTACCTCTGCCTCCTGAGTGCTAGGATTAAAGGCATGTGCCACCACTGTCCATCAATTTTCTAGTTTAATTTCTCACTCATATTGCTGATTTTCTCATCCAATCTTGAATTGTGTTTTTGCATTACAATTTGTTCATTGTTTGGTGCAGAAATCTCTTGCAGTTACTTTTACCATATGGAGGTATTCATAGTGGGCAACTTCCTCTTGAGATCACCACCTCCATGTCAACTCATAGAAGAAAAAGAAGATAACAATAACAATTGTTTCAAAACAAGTGAGAAGCAAGATGTGTCTCATATCTATAACCTCATAACTTAAGATCCCAGTGTGGGCTACATAGTGAATTCCAGGCAAACAGAAACAAACAAACAAAACAGGAGACATTAAAATGTAGTAGAAAAGGAAATACTACTATACTACAAACAAGGTCAGAAAAGAAAGAAATAGGGTATTTACCAACTAAAGTAAGAGTTTAAACATTATTAAAGATGAAAGTACTAACAATTAGGTGACAAAAGAAGGGACATGGAGAAAAGAAAAAAGAGAAGCAAGATAGGAAAGAGAAGTATATGATGTAATAGGATGAAAGTATAACAAATAATGGTGATAGATAGCATAGTAAAATAAATACAGAAAAATACAAAGTAACAAAAATGAAATTGAAACAAAAACCAGCCACCAAACAATATACCAAGTAATTATTTCTTCCTTGCTAAGGAGAACAGGGTCTATTTTGTACCCTAGGTTTGTCTTTTACAATTTACTTTGATTAGGAAGTGCAACTAATTTCCCTCTTTAAATTGCAAACTAGTTAAAGCAGAAAGAGGGCTCAGCCCAGTACAAGTAGCAAATGCTTTCCAGTAATCTCTCTGGCACTCTTAGAATGTACAAGACAATAAAATCAAGGCAGTCTGTGCTTGCCAGGCTAGACATAGGCGTTTGCTTATCTTGTGTGCCTGGGCCTCAGTTCACAGACCTAGAACTTCTGCTTTAATTCACACATAGTTGGTCTCGTCCACCTTACCAAAATGTAAACTCTAGTTTCATGGACATTTCTGCTTCTTCTGTGGTGTAGCTTGCCTCTCACACTTTTTTTTTTTTTTTTTTCGAGACAGGGTTTCTCTGTGTAGCTTTGCGCCTTTCCTGGAACTCACTTGGTAGCCCAGGCTGGCCTCGAACTCACAGAGATCCGCCTGGCTCTGCCTCCCCAGTGCTGGGATTAAAGGCGTGGGCCACCACCGCCCGGCTGCCTCTCACACTTTTTATCCAAGTATACCTATGTCATTGCATCTTAGTCCAACTTAGAATCAGTTTCCTGAGTCCACACCAACTCTTGAGGTCATTATTTGCCTTGTCTGTGGAGGAAGGCCTTTGGAGGTTAGAGAAATAAATATACAAAATCTGCTGGTTTGACTATAATATATAAAATGGTTCCTTGGACATAGTGCTGCTAAGTAATGAAGAAGTATAGTGGACCCTTTATCAGCATCTGCTTGCTGTGCAGGATATAGATCCTCCATGTTAAATTTTGTTTTTACAAGGGGTTGGCTTGTGAACTTTGGTAGCTTCCTGAAGCTTTCTTTTCTCTTTTACTTGCAGTTCCACTGGAGAGGGTGTATTTTCTCCCTTCCCTATCATTTTGTTTGGTACCCTATGTTATTGTCCTTACTTCTTTTATGAATCTAAAATTTATATTTCTGGGTTCCACTCAGTCTTTTTCTAATGTGTACTGTTGTATTCCCTTGCCTTTCCATGCTACTTACTTATCCCTGCTGCACATACCAGATATTTTGTTTCAGATTTGCAAAAACACAAGGAAGTTCTGTGTAACTCTTAATCAACCATCTTATTTCTCTCTTTAGTTTCAGAGTAATTTTAAGTCTAAATTTCAATTTTAAACACACAATTCAAAATAATTTGAACTAATATTTCATTTATCGAGCAAAAATATTTATCTTGCAGTTCATACTCTGCTCTCATGCTTTGATTTTTAAAAGAAGTGATCAAATTAAATGATGAAATTTTTTAATGTTTACCTTGTACTATCATATTTCATATTTGCCATTTAATTGTAGAAAAGTGTAGTCAACCAGAGTGGTTAGTGACATGAAAGGTGCCTGAATTCAGGCTTAATGATGATAAAGTATTTTATATTAATTCTTCAAATGAGTCTACATGTATTAAAAGATTAATATGTAATTAAGATTTATCAGAATTAACTTCAATGTAGAAATAAAAGAGAAAATGTGCTAATTTGAAGATTACACATAAATTGTTAAAAGTAGTAACTAAAGGTCAAAAGTAATTGCCTCAAGCATTAGGAACCTGACTCAATAAAAAATTAATTTTCAACAGCAGTTTGAGAGAAATGTAGATTTAGCAAATATTGAAGATTAAATGTTGTCTACCTTAAATTCATATGAAATAAACTTAAACATAATTTTAAGTGTTGAAAAGGTGACTACCTAATGGTTTATATTCAACTAACTATAAAGTCATAGAAATTTAAAGCATATTTTCATTGACTAAATAAGTGTGAAGTAAAATTGATAAGATATATAGGAAGAAACAGAAGTTTATTACATAAATATTCTAACACACTCCTTTTAAAAATTACTTTTATTTTTTGAGATTATTTCCTCCTTCCCGTTCCTCCCTCCAGACTCTCCCATATACACCCTCCTTGCTCTCTTTCAAGATCATTGCCTCTATTTTTCATTATTCATTATTACATACATATATGTATATGTATGTACGTATATATTCCTAAATACATAAATAAAACCTGCTCAGTCCATATGTTACTTGTATCTATGCTTTCAGGGATGACCATATGTTTTTGAATAACTAGTTGTGCTCTTTTCTGTGGAAAACTATTTCTCCCATGTTTAGCATTTCTTTGTTGTCCATAGTCTCTAGGGTTAAGGCTGGCTGGGCTTTCTACTGTTCACTTTAGTGTGTTTATTACTGTTATCCTTGTTCAGCTCATGTTTAGGCAGCCATGTTGGTAAGACTTCATGGGTTCCTAGGAGATGCAATCTCACAGCAAACTCCCCAAACCTCTATTACAATATTTTTTGCAGTGCTCTCTGAGCCTTAGGTACAGGAGCTGTTTTGTAGCTGTTTCTGTTGGGTCTGGGCTCTACAGTTCTGCACTTTGATTAGTTGTTAACACACTTAGATCAAAGAGACAAAATTATTCAGAAGAATGTGAAGGATACCTTTATCACAACTAAGAAACTTCAACTTTATCAATATTGACTTCCTCAAATTAAAATTTTTGAATAGTGCTTGATTGTGAGGAATGAATTAAAGAAATATTTTAAAATATCCCTACACAAAATATTCTAGGTTCAGATGGTTTTACAGGCAAGTGTGACTACATTTTAAGGAAATCATCCTAATTTTAATAAAACTCTTCCTAACAACAGAAAAGAATGTCCCCTAACTTAATCTTTGAAGTAAGAATAATCACAACATCTACAGTAGGCAAAGCCATTATGTGAAAGGAAAATGACATATTCAGTTCATTTACAAATATAAATGCATAACTCCTGCTTGAAATACTAATTGAACATAATGCTATGTTATGCTAGTGATGCAAAGGTAGTCAAATATGAGGAAAATGTATTAAAGTAATTCATTAGTTAATAGATTCTAAGAAAAATTACATCATACTAAAATTATTGTTGAAAATGTTTTGTTAAACTTTTGTATGTAAGAAGCAACACAATCTATTTCCTACTACATATTATCAACACAGAATGTAGTTCTGATGTTGTTCTGTCTTTAAATGAATCATCTTCAATGTGATATTAGCATAATTGATTATAAAATTCAAGGGACAGATGGAAATAATTTGAGACTTACCTTCTAGTATCAAAGGAAAAAATGTCTAAATTCTGAGTGTTACTGTCAGTAATTAACTAACAACTAACTAACTAACTAACTAACTAACTAAAAAGCATCAGAACCTGATAATCACTGGGCATTTAAGATCTGCAAATCCATATTAAGATATGTTGGTGTGACCTCACTTGTATTTGTCTAGTCCATAAGACTGTACTATTTCAGGGAGGTGGGGACAGAGACAGACAGGCAGGCAGGCAGGCAGGAAGACAAGGACAGAAACTACCAAAGGTTAATCTGCATCGTAACATTTTAAAGATTTGATGTTCAATATTGCCTATACATAGGGTTAGAGGTGGAGGAATAAATGGACACAATAAAATGGAGTATAAAGAGAACTGATTGCGAGTAAATTAAGAACTGAACTGCAATTTTCTATCATATGTGTTTCCAAAATTAACTGCCCTATGGATATCTTATATAAAATTGTAGCCAGAGGACAAAGATGAATTAGAACAGTTCCGTGGGGAAACATAGGAACACTGATATATGTTTATTTTTAATTATATACCACAAGGGTTAATTATATGGGGTCATTAGAAGAATAACTGCTCCAGATTAACTCTAATATGTGCAAAAGTGATGAGCTGCAATGACAGATATACTTTCCAGCAACAAAAAATACTGAGCTCTAAACTTTAAGTAGAACATCAGTACACTTGAATTGATCCAGGGGGCAAGAGGTGTGATAGGATGGTAAATCAAAAATATAAAGAAAACTTAGCCTGAAAATATGGCTTTAGTGTGGCAGGATCACTGTCTACAAATATTCAAAAAACTGTCATATAAAAAATGAAATGAAACTCGTTTGTTCAGAAAAGGAGCCAGTTTTTAAGCTCATAGAGTTGCTAATTTAAAATAAATAAAAGGTATAGATATCCAGTAATTTTTTTAACAGTTTAAAATCACAAAATAATGAGTTCCCCATTCAAGAAAACATTTAAGAAACTACAGAGTGCTTACTTTGGCAGCACAAATATTAAAATTGGGATGTTACAGGAAATATTAGAATGGCCCCTGTGCAAGGATAGCATTTGTGAAGCATTCCATAGTTTTCCTGAGTTATCTATAGGCAGTTAATGGTTGCTGGGGGATAGAGACACATTTTCTTCAGTGGTGTTACACTGATAAGGAGACCATGATTTTGTCAAAATCATTCAGTTTGGGTCTTATAAGAAATCCTAGTAGAATAAAAATGGGTCACAAAAAAGAGAGAAAAGAAAAATATGAACATAGTAAGAGGACTAGCTGAGTAGAAGGGGATCACTGGGAGTAGAAGGAGTACAACAGAGGCTAACGGGTAATGTGAATATGATAAAAAACACTTAGTAGTAGCTGCTGCTACTACTACTACTTGTAGCCAGAAGATTTCTCTGGTCCTGGCCCTGCATTTTTCCTGCCCTGTCTGGTTCCGCGATGCTGCAGACACTTATAAAATAAACATTCAGAGGCTTAATATTATTTATAAATTGTATGGCCTATGGCAGGCTTCTTGCTAGCTAGCTCTTACAATTTAACCCATTTCTATTAAGTTGCCACATGGCTGTGGCATTACTGATCTGCTGGCATCTTGCTGCTCCTTTGGTGGTGGCTGGTGTCTCTCTCTCCTCTCCTTTCTTCTCTCCATATGTCTGCTTAGATTTTCTGCCTGCCTCTAAGCTGCCTTGCCATAGGCCAATGCAGCTTTATTTATCAACTAATCAGAGCAACACATATCCACTTTAAGTGGCTTATTTTTTATATTCCTTTTACTGTCTCTTTAAAGACTTTATTTTTTTAATTATTTATTTCTTTATATAACTGCCTATCCTCCTTTTCCTCCCTCTTCCAAGCCTACATACATTTTTACATACATTGTAAACCATTTAGAGGTTTATTTCATCTGAATTTGTCTTTTGTGTATCTATAATCCTTTTATGATCATTGCAAACTGCAATGTGGCTAAGATTGAAGTGGAAGCCCTGGTTACTGATTCTGCCCACTTCAGTTTCCCAATATGGCAGAGGTACCTAGGAGAGCCATGCTTACCCTGCCAACTCAGGGGTCCATGCTGCCACCAGGTAGCATGCAGCTGGCCCATAAAACTTTTTTGTCTGTATGAGTAAAGGCTAAATCCACCATTCAGCTTGGAGACAGCTCTGTGTACTGATGTGAGAATCTGCTTGATGTGCTCAAGCCCGAAGGCTGCAGTGTCTCTGTACTGTGGCATTTTTTGTTCCAGGCCCATATGAGACATGAAGTAGGAAGCTGTTTTGGGCTCCATTTTAGAATCTCTTATTAAGTTCTCTCAGGTTTTAGGTGGAAACTCTTGCTCCACGTTGGGCAGCCAAATGTAGCCGGAAGGTTTCGTTGGTCCCAGCCCTGTGTTTCTCTGGTCCTGTCTGGCCCCACGATTGTCTTTGGAATTTTTAAATGTAGAAAGACATTTAATTGTAAAGGCTGCTGAGTTACACACACACACACACACACACACACACACACACACACACACACACACACACACATATATATATATATAAAGGTATCTTGACTTCAAATTTTATGTCTAAGGATATGTTGCTTTGGAAAAGAGGTTCTGCTTTTGTTTCCACAGAAGATGAAAACCTGTGGATTGCTTCCAGGCTAATATGGCTTGATCAGCCAAGACCCCCTGAAAGGTGTACGATGACACCTTGGACCAGATCATCTAACATCCAAAATCAGCTTCAAAGGAATTGGCTGAGATGATCCATCCTCACAGACTACTACAGCCAAGATTTAACTATAATTCTTAATTTTTTCAGGATCCCCATAAGATTACCACAGCAGGAAGTAGTAGGAGAAGCTACGTCCAAATTCCCAAAATATTGTTTATAAATGTTTGTTTTTATTTAAAGGGAGTTGATTATAAAGAAGAAAAGTGGATATTATAGATATGATAGGATGAAAGGATAGATTATTGAATCTACTTTTAAAGAGCAACACATATTCGCAGCATACAGAAAGATATCCCACAGCAACTACTTACCACCACCCCTATTATTGTGTCTATGATGTATGTGTGAGTGTATGCATGTGTATACCATGGTTTGCCTGTGGAGGTCAGAAGACAATTTCCAGAAATCAGTTTTTTTTCTTCTACTGTGAGTTTGGGGAATCAAACTCGGGTTATCAGGTTAGCATGGTAGGTACTTACCAGCTGAGCCATCTCATCAGCCCCCTAAATATATTATATACGTGTATGAAAATGTCATAATGAAACCTATTATTATATAATTAGCATATGCAAAAGAGATAACTGAAGGGAGTAAAGGAAAAAAGAAGTTATAGAATATTTATTTTGATGCTTGGAAGAGTTCTATACCATTGATTGGCTGCTGAATAAGAGAAACTTTAATACCTAATTTGAGATTATTTTCCTTTTTGAGAAAATACTCTTTCCTTATTATATTCTCAAACAATAAAAAAAAATTTAAAAATCTGTTTTTCTTTTTGGTTAAGGATAAATGCCTTATCCATTAGGCCATTAGGCTTCCTTATTTCTTTTTCTGGTTTCCTTGTCTCACTAACCAGTTCTGTCATATACTTCATTGCTCAAGGCAGAAGCCTCATTCAAATCAGTCTTGTTTCCACTGAATCTTCTCACTCATTATCCCTTATTTTGAGATAAAACCAAGTTGTATCATTCCACCCACAAACATTTTAACATGCATCTGTAAAGGATAATCTGTAAAGGATAATAAGTTTTAAAACATAACCTCAATATCATATCTAAAGATAAAAATTTCTTTTCTAAAGATTTATATTCTTAAATATTTATTTGTTTTTATTTTAGGTGTATGAGTGTTTTGCCTGCATGTATGCATGTGTACCATTTTCATGCCTGGTGCCAGCAGAGGCCAGAAGAGGGTGTCAAATCTCCTAGAACCAAAGTTAGAGACATTTGTAAGCCACCATATCAGTGCTAGCATGAAAGTGGTCCTCTGCAAGAGCAGTGAGTGCTTTTAACCACTTAGTGAGCCATCTTTCTGTAGTCTTTATTATTTTAATGGTGTGTGTGTGTGTGTGTGTGTGTGTGTGTGTGTACATATGTATGTGCATGTGTGTGCTCAAGAGGCCAGAAAAAGGTGTTGGAGGCTCTGGAGCCAGATTTTCAGGCGGTTATGAGTCACCCAATGTGGGTGCTAGGAACTTAACCCAGATCCTCTGCAAAAACAGCAAGTACTCTTAAACACTGAGCCATCCATATCTTAACTGTATCTAAAGATATTATCACATCTAAAGATAATAGTTTTTCCTTAATGTTTCCAAACATCAATTCAATACACAAATTCCCTTGTTTCCTGTACTTTTAATAATTGCTTTAAATCGGCCGGGCGGTGGTGGCGCACGCCTTTAATCCCAGCACTTGGGAGGCAGAGCCAGGCGGATCTCTGTGAGTTTGAGGCCAGCCTGGGATACCAAGTGAGTCCCAGGAAAGGCGCAAAGCTACACAGAGAAACCCTGTCTCAGAAAAAAAAAATAATAATTGCTTTAAATCAAAATCCAAGCACAGTTCATATTTAAGAATAAATATATTTATTTAATTTGTTTTAATTACAAGTTTGATTCCTTTCCATGCATCTGTAGAAGAAACCAATTGTTTGTTCTGTAGAATTTTTCACACTTTGAGTTTTGATAATTCTTTCTAATTGCTGACTTTTCTTAAAGTAGTCCTAGATCGCCCATCAGAAACTAAGTTCCTGAAACGAGATAGTTTAAGATAGATAATTGTTTCCCATAGAACTTCTATTTTCTAGTCCTACTTTTTCCAGCTTCATTAAATTATAACTAACAAATAAAAATTGTGTATATACAAGGTATATGGTATGATGATCTGATATATGTAAACACTTTGTAATGAGTACCATATTCAAATTAATTAACCATATCCACCACTCTCTGCTGTTACAATTAATATGGAAGTCAGGACATTGAAATTTTGCCATCTTATCATATTTCAAGTTAAAACATATTACTAGCTATTGTGACAATGTTGTACAATAGATGTCCCAAACCTAGTCATTTTTTTTTACTGAAGGTTTGTACCATAGTCTTACATTAGTGACTGGGTGCAATTGATTCCTTAAATTAACTTTAAAAGTTCAGATTTAACTATTTATTCTAGTATTTCAGGGGTGTGTTATTGATTCTCTGATTCTCAGTCACACAATTGCAGTGAAACGAATTCTTCCAGTAATCAGTAAGCTTAGAAGAGTACTCTGAACCTCAGATGAGATTGTAGCTCTAACCAACACCTTGAATTCAGCTAGCCTGGTAAGACCATGAACAAAGAATGTAACTATCCCATGCCTTGATGCCTCATTCACAGAAACTGTTAAACTATGAAGTTATGTCATTTTAAGTCACTTAGTTGGTGGCAATTTCTTACAAAATAATAGAAAACTAAATTAACTATTTAAAATATCGAGTCTTTCAATTTCTTGACCATGGTGTATATTTTTATTTACTTACAGCTTCTGCTATTGCTCTCAATAAACTTGTCTGCTTTCAGGTGTACAGTCTTATACATCTTTTGCTTAATGTATCTATCTATGTTTAATGTTTTTGTTTGCTTCTGTAAATGGTGTTTTAAATTTTAATTTCTAACTTTTCGTTAATATATAGATACAACTGATATTTGTATATTAATATTATATTTTGTGGTCTTCTGTACTCTGTGTGTTTTCTCCTGGTTGAATGTGATCACTGCCATCTTGAATCAGGTCAGCTGAGCTCACTCCCACATGTATCTCACAAGACTGAATATATTAACATTCCTTTTTTTTTAAGAAGGGAAGAGGTGCTAATGAAGCTAAACAGGCTCATGGGGCTCAAGATACCTCTCCTCTCTCCAAGGATATATAAGCAGTTAATATTTGCTGGGAAGAGAGGATTTTTGGTGTTATAGCTGTCTATGAGTTGACCATGCTCATGTAAGTAATCTAAATAACTTACTGTTTCACCTAGTTAAAACCTGGGTAGAATAATTGTTTTAGTTGCTCATTGCCTTCTCTATCCAGGGTTTGAATAGAGTACCTAGGAAAAGTCACACTGCACTCTATTATTTCAAATAGCTTTTTATGTAGATTCCTTAGGATCTCACAGATAGGTGATCATATCATGTGAATACAGACTTTTACTTCTATCATTTCAGTCTGTATTCATATTATTTATTTTTCTCCTTTACCACACTTTCTAGCATTATGCTAGAAATTAATTGTGATGCTAATTTTTTTGCAATTGATATCTGCTAGAAAGGGGAAAATCAGTTTTCTACAATGGAGTGTCACTGGATAAATCAACCACATTCCAGAGCAGTATCTCTGCTCAGGAACACAAGACAGATTCTATAATTGTGTGTGTTGGAGGGTGTATGTGTGTTCTTTTTGTTTTGGTATTTTTTTTATTTTAATGGGATTTTTAGACAATGTAGCTTTGGCTGCCCTGTTTGTTCATCTTGATTTTTTCTTTTTGTGTGTGTGTGGGCAGGGAAGAACATGAAGTTGGGAGATGGGGAGAATTTTGGAGGAGTTGGAATAGGGGAAAGATATGATCAAAATATAGTGTTTGAAAAAAAACACTAAATAGATAAATAAATAGCCCACAAACAAAAAATAAATTGTGATGCTGGAAAAAAATCTGTCTTGTTAACAATCTTAGGGGGGACTGATTATCTTAATCTTATGCCTAAAGGATTTTATATTTATAAGCTGAAATTGCAGAAAAGGTTTGTTTTCCCCATTTGGTTCTTTACCCCAGAGCTGGTTCTGTCTCTTGCCTATGTGAAGTACAGAAACCAGAAAATGCCCAGATGGCAATGGGTGCTTTTTAAATATGAACACATACAACAGCAGCTTTGCTCTGAAGTCATCAATATTTTGGTCACCCTCATGGGGTGAAGTCAGAGAGCAAATTAGTGCCTACATATCTAGCAGAGCTGTAAAATGTTGGGTCTTTCCTCTCCCTTAATTTCCCAACATATTCATTTTGTTTGGTATATAGGGGAAGAGAATGATCAGGATATGCAGTGAGAATGAGATTCTGTACCAAAGCTTTATATTTCTGTTGGGTTTCAGGTAAACACTTTCTTGAGCTCAACAAACAAACCTCGAATATTTTTCTCTACTCTATGTTCTATATCTTCGCTATCAACACTATTTTACCATTATGTATTCTTTGATTCAGTAATGACAGGCATTAAAGCCATGACAGAAGAAATCCCAGGGTTAACCACCTCATGTCATGATAATAGGTCTCCATCCTTTCACCTAGAGGAGAGTGAACAGAAACCAAAGCATATTAGGCTATCATTTTCAATATTTGGCCCCATTTAGTTTAAGAATATCATATATATGGGGAATCTATTCCATTAAATCCTGGTCATCTCATGTTAATGAACACAGCTCTCAATCATTCTCATTGCCCAAACTGTCGAAGATTTTTCTGTACTTGCAAGGTATTAAGACAACCTATTGTTGTTTTGTGGATGCTGATAGAACGCATGAGTCTCCTAGATAAATATACATGTGATAGGATATATTATAGGAGGGGAACACTGACATCTGATTATTTACAATTCTTAAAAGAAATCACTGATCTTCTCCCCATGATAATACACTATTTCACCCTTCTAGGTTGCTGACTGCAAAAACAACCCAGAGAAGAAACATAAGCAAAGAATGGTCATGTCTTTGTATTCTTGTAATGCCCATCAAGAAGGTCAAAGGATATGCAGAACCCTTCACAAATAGTCTCTTCCACACAATAACTGTGATGGCTATTCTTGGTTGTCAACTTGACTATATCTGGAATTAAGTAAAATCCAAGCAGCTGGGTACACATGCGAGGGTTTTTGGTTTTTTTTTTTAATGACTGAATTATTTGTGGTATGAAGATCTACCCTAAATTTATATTTTTTGTGTTGGAAAGATCCACCTTAAATCTGGGCCACACCTTCTGGTAGCAGCCTGTATAAAGGACATGGAAAAAGGAAGCACTAGTTCTTTGCCTACTTGTCCTCACTCTTATTGGCAAGTTCATTCCTTCACTGGTGTTAGAGCCTACTTCTTTGGGATTCCTGCATATACTGAAGAACAGCTGAGACATTCAGTCCCACGGAATGGATAACTACTGGATTTTTGGACTTTCCATATTGCTGGAATAGTCAGACCATAACCTGTAAATCACTCTGATAAATCCCATACATATTCATATGTGGGATTCATATTCATATATGAATATATATTCAATCAGTTCTGTTTCTCTAGAGAACCCTGACTAGCACAATAACCAAAAAACCTACTTATGATAAATAGATCACTTGAGTAGCCATATATATGTATTAAAGAATGGAATTTATGGCTAAATACCTACACATACACACACACACACAAACACATACATGTGCACACACATGTGCACTACACACATTTTTCAGAATCAGATTGCTTCATCATTACATCAACATTCAAGGAAGAAAAGTAACCTATAATTAAATCAACTAAACATATCTATGTGGGCATATATCTGGCCTCATATTCCTCCATTGGCCTATTTGTCTATCTCTTTTCCAATACTGTGCTCTTCTTATAAGTGTAGCTTTACAGTAATTCTTAAAGTAATGAGTTGCTCACTATAATTAGTTGCTCCAACTTTATTTATTCATTGTCAAAATTCCCTTAGCTATTCTGGTTCATTTGTTTACCTTATAATTTTAAGACTAGCTTGCTTATATCCACAAAAAAACCTTTACAAGATCTTCATAAGAATTTCATTATTTTTATAAGTAGTTTGTGGAGAATTTATACCTTTACTATGCAGAATATTAACTCATGAATCTAATATAACTCTCTATTTGTTTAGGAATGTGATTTTTTTCATGGGCATTTTTGTAGTTTTCAGCATACCTATCCCTTACAGTCTTAATTAAATTTAGACCTAAATTTTCAATATATTTATTGTAAATATAACTTTATGTTCCCATTCCCATCCACTCCCCTCTACTCCCTCCCCCTTATTTCCAATTATATAATAATGTATGACATATGACTTTTTTATATGTTGATCTCATATCTTTTGACCTACTAACTAACCTATAAGTTATACATGTTTCCTTAGGTTAGTTTTGAATATCATTGGATGAAATTTTCTAACACCTTGTTATTGCTTTTTTCTTTCTCCTTTTAATTTTATGTGTATTGGTATTTTGTCTGCATGTATGTTTGTGTGAGGGTGTCAGATTTTGGAGTTACAGACAATTGTGAGCTGCCATGTGGTTGCTGGGAATTGAACTCTGAGTCCTCTGGAAGAGCAGTCAGTGCTCTTAACTGCTGAGCCATCTCTCCAGCCCCTGTCATTATTATTTTTAATTTATATTCACAAAGAATATTGGTCTCTTGTTTCCAGCAATGCCCTATGCAACAATCAGACATCAGCATGCAAACAGTGAAGAACAACAAATCCTTAATGTAAACTTCACACTTTTTACAAAAGTTAATTCAAAATGGATCAAACTATAAATAAATATAAAACACAACAAAATATTTTAATACTGAAAAAAATTGTATATACTTGGATATGTTCATGAATGAGCTAAATACTCCTGGAAGGATACATGTGAAACCACCAGCAGTTACCTCTTGGTTGAGAGGAGCAGTGAAGGTTTTTAGTGTACATTTTATCTTTGTATATTACATTTCCTCTTTAAAAATAAACACACATAATTTACTTTAAAATAGTTTTAACTCACAAATCACAATGGTATATATTGTATGTTTATGAAGTACAATATGACACCTTGAAAAATATTAAGAATATCAAGTCCTGGTACAAATATGAGCAACTAGGACTCTCACGCATTACTAGAAAGATGGAAAAATAATACAGTAACTCTACGAATTGTTTTGGTAACTTCTCATAAAGTTAAATATGTACTTAACAATGTGATACAGAAATTCCACTGATTTTCTGTTCTGGAGAAATGAAAATTTGTGTTGGAACACCAGTGTTTACAACAGTTGTATTTATAATTTCCCTAAGCTGCAAACAACCTAAATGTTTTTCAGTAGGTCAATGCATGAACAAATTGGTATATTCATGTAAGAGTAAGAACTATTAATACCTATAGAATTTGATGATGGCATTATATTTCATAAAAGAAGCTAGTATGAGAAGTTACATACACCATCATGTCATCTATATAACATTCTGCTAAAGACAAGACTGTAAGGATGGAAAATAAGTTGTCAGCTTTTATTCATGGGAGCAGTAACTATAAAAAAAAGGATTGGGGGTATTTACTGTGGTGGTGATAACTGTAAGTAAATTGGTTGCAACTCTGTGGGTTTGGTCCCGGGTTTCAGCACCAACAATGTAAGTAAGTTGGTTGTAACAGCTCTGGGTTTGGTCCTGGATTTGGGCACCAAAACGTGAGTTTTGCAACTCTGGGGAAAGGTGTTCTGACTACCTTGAGCTGCTTAGGACAGCTCTGACAGCTGGAACTGCAAGGAGACAGTTCAGCCCTGGAGGGCGGGGTATCCTGGACATCTTGAGCTGCTCAGAACAACAGCTCTGCCCTGAAGGTGTCCTGGACACCTGAAGCTGTTTAGCACAGATCTGATGGCTGGAACTACAAAGAATCAGCCCAACCCTGGAAGGAAAATTTTTCTGACTTCTCTGAAAGTCAGGCCTGAAACTGCTTCAGCAAGGAAGGTTATCCTGACTATTTAGGAAAGTCAAGGTATACCTGGTGTGATGGAGGGATGGTCTCCCTGCAGGATATAGCAGTCCTGCTCCTTTCCTGGAGAGCTGCTACAGCTGAGCTTTGCTTAGCCACCACTTAAGGGGGCTTCCTAGCAGAGCTCTGAATCTCCTGCCTAAGATGTTGCTTCTTTTGCTTCACTCTGCAAAAGGGGAAACCCCTGCAGAAATGTAGCAATCTCCTCCTGCTCTGGAGAAAAGTGTTACTTTCTCAGCTCTCTCTTGCTCTGTCCACTGAGGGATGTCTCAGCAAAGATCTGTTCAGCTCCTCCTTGCTCTGCTCTTTCAGCTCTCCTTTGTTTTGTCCACTAAGGGACATCTCAGCAAGGATCTTCTGTATGCCAGTGAATGAAGATCTTCACACCCAAAACTCTTTTGAAAGAGATTTATTTGGGAAGGAGGAGTCTACCTCTACCAGGGTAGAGAAAACAGCCTTTTTTCTAACTGACCAGGCAGGGCGGTTTACACATGATTTCTTGGGAGTGGAGTCAACCAGGGGTTGACTTGGGGCCCAGGAGCAGAGATGGCTCTGATCTGACTGAACCAAACTATGTTTCTTTCTGCCCTGATCTGAGCCCTCTTTCCCTAATTCTGGGCTCCAGGGTCAGGGTGGTTTTCTTTAGATAGCCCCTTTTCCCTACATTAACATATGTCTAGATATGTCTTAAAATTCATAGAACTATACACCCAAAGAAAAATATAATTTTCTGTATGGTAACTTTAAAATAATATTCTTGGAAGACATTGCTGGCTGGTCAGAGGTCACAGTCTCCCTCTGGCCTGGCAGCTTATATCAATAGCTCAACAACATGGGGGCTCTCTACCTCCAGCAGAACTTCTTGTTCTACTTGCCTTTATCTGAAGAATGTCCCTGGGCCTGGACCTTAACGTGATCAACAATGATCTTTTCACTCAAAACTTTGTCAACCTTTAACTCACTACTACACCTCCCAGGCATAGTTTTACATAGGACCATCTACTTCTGTTCTTAATACTCATTGAAAGATAGAAGTAAATTGATTAATTTTGTGTTATAACCTGTTTTCCACACTACACTATAACATACATGTGGATAAGAATTGTCTTATTTGTAAAATCTGGTAAGCAGTCAGTCAATATTTGTTAAATGACTACATGCCACTATTACCTACCTAATCACTGGGAAACTTGAGAGCTATCTTCTTTTACTTGCTATGTTTTTCTTTCTAAATGAATCAATCTTTAAAAAATATTTTGTTTATTTTTGAAAACTTTATATAGGTTTATTGTATGTGGAACATACCCTCTACACCTCCTTCTTTCCTTTTCCCAATCTGTTTGTTCCTTGTTTCTCTAGACAATTTTACTTCTATTTTAATTTTATATATACATATATGATCTTTTATGACTATATAAAATGTAGGATCCACAAATGAGAGAAAATACATAATATTTATCTATAACTAGCTTTATTTTAGTAATATGGTTATATCTAGTTGCATCCTTTTTTCTGCAAACAATATAACCTCGACAACTCTCACATCTGATTCTAGTGCTTCTGCCTTAGTTTTACATCATTTCATAACATATACAATTATCTGCTTTGAAGACCCATTATGTTACTTCTGTTATTATAGCAACTTTCTCACAGTATATTTTGAGGTGGTACTTCTAAAATTCCCATTTACCTTTACAGTTTATTCCATACAATTTCATGATTAGATATATTGATTTAGTATAGAAGTGACCATTATCAAATACTTTCTATATGACAAACAACGACATTATGGAACATGCATACATTGGTCATCATTATTGTATGGTGCAAAAAGCGAATCAAAGACTCAGAGAGGTTAAGTAACATTCAAATCCACATAGCTAGTAAGAACGGTAGGATTCAAGCCCAAGTTTGATTGTCAGAGTCTCTGTTCTCTTTACTATATCATTATCTCCAGTTATTACCTTTATTTCCATTGTACCATTTGACTAGCTTTTAGTATGTTTTGAAATATTTGCACACATTATTCCTCTGAATCTTATTTCAATGGTCTGAGACTGTGAAGCTCAGAAAGAATCTGAGCACGAATCCTAATTAGTCTAATGATAAAAACCCGGAGTCAGATATCAAGGTGAAAGCTGAAAGATCAGAGAAGCAGAGCAGCCATCCACTAGAGTTCTTATCTCTATGAAATCCTCAGCCTGAAAGGGAGCAAGCTCCTGTCTTCTCCCACCTTATATTCCTCTTTCTGCCCAGCCATATCACTTCCTTTCTCCACCTCCCTAGTGTTGGGATTAAAAGTGTGAGAGAGATCCCAAGTGCTGGGATCAAAGGTGTGTGCCAACAGTGACTGGCTCTGTTTCTCTTTTAGACTGGGTCAATCTTGTGTAGCCCAGGGTGGCCTTGAACTCACAGAGATCCATCTGACTCTGCCCCCCACTCCAGTGCTGGAATTAAAGGTGTGTGCCACCACCGCCTGACCTCTATGGCTTAGTGGCTTAGCTCTGCACTCTGATCTTCAGGCAAGTTTTATTTGTTAGATCACAAACAAAATATTACCACAGATAAAATTCAAGGAGTGTGACTCTTTGTATCTTTTTCCATTATGTCATGATGTCAAAGTAAGTACTCTCAGGTAGAATTATCACTTCTTTTTCATATTGTCTATAGCACTGAACACAGACTTGAGAAAAAAAATAAACCCTTAATATATGTATTGTGTTTCTTGGTTTTATAACTTGACTTAATAGAATACTCAGGGTTTTTTTTTTTACAAATAGTTTTCTGACAACCTGAATGATAATGCCTTTCCCTTTAGTTTCTCAGAAAACAGAAATTTTCTTCAATTAATGTATTCACTTGGTACATGGCCAGCCTTTAATTACTTATTTTCAAATATTCAATAATTTAGCACCCAAAAGTCTTTTAAATAGGATCAATTATCTTACTTTATAATTCCTTTTTCTAACCAACATCATTTTATCTTTATTCTAGCCTTCAAGCTGAAGACAAGTTTTGAGAAATAACAAAGAACTTTTCCATATACCAATGGATTAATTCCCAACATTGTTCTCCTTTACAATATTCTTATGTCCAAATACACAGTAAACTAAAGATACTTATCTCAATTATCATATGTCATGTGAGGATTTTCTTTTTAACCTGTGAACAGTAACACAGCTGTTGTTGCTCCAGATGAAGCAGATGAATGCAGCTGAGGGAAGGGTTCAGTCTTAGGTGAAAGAGTATAGTGACAATGAGGCAGGAGCTTGAAAATGACCCATTCCCTGCCAGATTTGCTACAGAATCTCCTGGTGGAGAGTCCGTATCCCTTCCAGTAAACTGCTCAAAATATTTGATTTCATTTTTTATTTGGTTGCCAATTTATTAAGTGGTTAACCTTGGACTGCATCTACCAAGCATTTAATTAATTAAGGCCAGTTTCAAATACCTTTTAATATTCCTACTAATTTCAATACACCATGCTGGCACATTTATAAAAATCTAGCAATTGCTGAAATACTAAATCATCTCCACTAAGATGCAGTAGTTGCCAGCAGAACATTAATCAACTCAAGAACTAATTGTTAAGATGAAAAAGTAAAAGCAACCCAACAGTTCTCTCCCCTCTCCCAACAGTTTGAAAAACATTTTTTAAAATGTGGTGAGAAGTATATTTTCATGGAATTCTCAGAGCTTATTTAATCTATTCTTCTTATTGGAAAATAGGAAGACAGGATAGCAGCAAAGTCATACCCTGGTGCTCTAATACACAAGTGTCCTTCATTTCCAGAATGGCTTTTATTTAGGAAAAAATTTTAATCATAACTTCTATATTTCTACTGTGAATTCCAGGAAAGGGATGTGATCATGCCAGACAGATTTTTTTTGACACAAGTTGTCACTATGTAGCACAGGTTGGCCTTGAACTAGTAATCATCTTGCTTCAGCCTTCCAGTGTTAGGATTGAGGTTGTATACCACCATACCTGACTTAACCAGCATTTTTTGCATATCATAAAATATTTCCAACTTACATTGCTACCTTATTCTGTTTCACATTAATGCCAAAAACCAGAATATTGTTTTAAAAGTTCTTTTCTAAAACTATTTCTGTTTAAATGATAAGCAATAATTTTCTTTACTATCTTCACTTACCTACCATCCATTTACTCCAGGCGTCTAAAGTTCAGTTGTGGATCATGATTGAATTGCAAAACTGACTATAGAGATTGTAAAATAATGGCAACAGTAGAATTTTATGAAAGTGCAATGACCAAAAATTAATTCAAAATCAAAAACATAATGAAGCCAAGATGTTCCTGGTAGCACTTGTCCATATTATATCACATGAGTTTACTGCAGCCTTAGTTCTGAACAAACACACAACATGTGCACTTTGTATTGTACTTGCATCATCACAAAACATGAACAAATGATTATTGAAACCCTTCAGCTCACATTCAAAAATATTGAGTTATAAATTTCACATTTTTCTGTTTTACATACAGTTTTGATGTTCTTATAGAAACATAATGGTTTAATTATTGAAAAAAGTGTTTTGTAGTGATATTTTATTTGTGCTCTAATAAATAAAGCTTGCTTGGATATCAGAAGAAAAACCAAGCCATTATAAGTAAACACAAAAGTCATGCAACATTAGTGCACGCCTTTAATTCTATCACTTGAGAGACAGGGATCTGTCTGGATCTATGTGAGTTCAAGGCCACATTGGAAACAAAGCCAGGTGTGGTGGCACATGCCTTAAATTCCAACACTAGTTAACCATGGAAGTCTGGAAGTCTCTACAGACGGGAAGTGACAGAGCTGGGCAAGAAGAGGAAGTGATGTAGCTGGACAGAGAGAGCAAATCAGATGGCAGAACAGCAAGGCATATAGGTGTGGGTAGACAGGAAGTATCTCGCATTTGGAAACTGTGGAGTTGGTGAGGTGAGGTTCGCATGTGGCTGTTCCTATTCCTCTGATCTCTCTCAGTCTTTAACCCTATATATGGCTCTGTGTTTTCTATTAATAAGACCATTTAGAAATTCATCTACAATTGGTACCCAAAAATTGTGGCAAGAACTTGTTAAAAAGCCACTTGTTACAGGCCCCCCCCCCCCAGCTCAGGTCCGAGTCACAAGGCTCAGGCTGAGCTGCACATGGCCAGAGTCTCTTTGGCTTTTTCTCTCCTGGTGGGTGGTGGACTCTCTCTGGATTCCCATCTCAGACTGCCATCACACTAGGTAGCTGCTTTGAAATTCACTTGGACTTCTACTGTTCTATGCAGTCGACAGACTTGGTAAGTCAATTTAGATATCTTAAAGGATGAAATTAGTTAAAAGAGATTTTTTTCCCACATTAAAAAATGGGAAACATTTTTACTATGGAAGGAATTTAATCTCTGTTTGATAACACATTAGGCAGTCTGAAAGTGGAACAATTAAATGAGAGGATAATTAATATTGATGGGATATATGTAACATCATTTATGAATATTATTTGCTTTATCGTTTTTATTTTAGCATTAAAAAGGTTGGTCAATTTGAGTGCCAAGATAAAAGCTTTAGAAAAACCTGTTAAAATGAATAACAGAGAAATTCAAACCCAGACAGAAGCATTTAAAGGTGAACGTATCTCAGGATTGAATTATATGGTTACAGAGAAACAGCCTCAGGTTACCAGACAGCAAATATTAATCTACCCAGTAACCTTACAGGAACTGCCAAATGATGAAGGGCATGTACAAGCTAATTGGACTCCAGTGGAAATGTTAGATTTAAGGAGATTTAAAGACACTATAGTATCATATGGCATGCATTCTCCATTTGTAAAGCAGATGCTAAACTCGTGGTCAACTTGTAATAGAATTATCCCTCAGGACTAGAAAGAGTTCATTACAGTTGTCCTAGAGGCTGATCCACAGTTACAATGAAGACCATGGTTTAAAGAGGAGGCTAAAACAATGGAACAATGATGTATGACTAGAGGTGTGGAAATTTCCCAGGATCAGCTTCTTGGAGAAGGCCATTATGCTGACATACAAAGACAATGTTTATATGATAACCAAACCTTAGTGCTATGCCACATGGCAGCCATGAATGCATGGGACAGAACTGAGGAATCAGGAAAAAAATTGAGTCATTTACGAAAGTTATACAAGGCTCCAGAGAATCCTTCATGGATTTCTTACAAAGGCTGTCTTCAGCAGTAAATAAAATGATACAAAATTCAGAAGCTAGACAGATAATAATTGAATCTTTGGCTTTTGAGAACATGAATCCAGCATGCAAAAGAATAATCAGGCCATTAAAGGCAAGATCAGCACCCTTGGAGGATTGGATCAGGGACACAATTAATATTGAGTCTCATGACTATGATGATATGTGAATAGGAGGGGTGATATCAAAAGCTTTGAGGAAAAATGTCAGATGTTTTAATTGTGGTAAACAAGGTCATCTGAAAAGGGAGTGTAAATAGGGTGTTCCTAGAAACAATGTTTCTTCAAGGAACAATGGCAACAGAATGCCCCTCCCTTCTGGATTATGCAAAAGGTGTGGTAAAGGTAAACATTGGACTAATGAATGTAGATCAACAAGGGACAGACAAGGTATTCCTTTGCCTCATGCAGGCCCCAGTGGCAAATTCAGATAAGTCCTTT
The DNA here is from genome assembly GCF_949786415.1 of Peromyscus eremicus. Taxonomy (NCBI): domain Eukaryota; kingdom Metazoa; phylum Chordata; class Mammalia; order Rodentia; family Cricetidae; genus Peromyscus; species Peromyscus eremicus. The sequence continues at coordinate 133,915,876 of NC_081439.1, forward strand.
CCTGCCATTGTAGAAGAAACCCCTTCTCAGAGTAATTAAATAATCAAATGCCTATTGTAAAAAAACATACTGCTCAGGGTGATAGAACAGCTATAGCAGAGAGAACTGGAAATATAGGAGCAACCATAAAGCAAATTTTTTGGCAAACTTCTATAAATGAACAAAGATCAAAATTAAAAATACAAATAAATGACATTCTCTTGGAAGGTATGGTATACACAGGTGTGGCGGTTACAATAATTGCACCAGAATCTTGGCATCCAAATTGGTCTCTTCAGGAGGCAAATGTTCAGCTGTTAGGGATTGAAACATTATCTCAAGTGAAACAGAGCACAAGATGGCTCAAATGTATAGGGTCAGAAGGAGAGAGAGGAAAATTAAAGCAATATGTTGTTGTGGTATTGTGTTCCCCAAAATATTGTGCACCCTAATAAACTTATCTGGGATCAGAGACAGAACAGCCACTAAATACAAGGCTAGAAAATGGTGGCACTCACACCTTTAATCATAGCACTCCAGAGGTAGAAATCCCTCTGAATCTCTGTGAGTTCAAGGCCACATTGGAAACAGCCAGGCATGGTGACACACACCTTTAATCCCAGAAAGCGAGCCTTTAATCCCAGGGAGTGGTAGTAGAAAGCAGAAAGGTATATAAGGCGTGAGGACCAGAAACTAGAAGCATTTGGTCTGGTTAAGCATTTGGCTGGTTAAGCTTTCAGGCTTCTAAGCAGCAGTTCAGCTGAGACCCATTCAGATATGAGGACACAGAGGCTTCCAGTCTGAGGAAACAAGATCAGCTGAGAAGTTGGCCAGGTGAGGTTAGCTGTGGCTTGTTCTGGTTCTCTTATCTTCCAGTTCACCCCAATACCTGGCTCAGGTTTGATTTTATTAATAAGAACTTTTAAGATTCCTGCTACATCATGTGGCTAATATAGCCATGAATTTATGGGAGCCATGATCTATTACAACAATGGAATACTCAGATTAACATTCCTCCAACCTCAGAAACAAACCATAAACTAACACATGTTTCTGAGAAAAATATTAGGAGGTATTATAAAGAGCAGTCACCAGTCATCCAGATTGTACAAGAACAGGGAACAACAACTGCTGGTCTTCCAAAGATATCACCAGCTCTACCTTTAAAATGGTTAACAGACAAGCCTGTATGGGTTCAGCAATGGTCTTTAACAACAGAGAAACTGCAGGCTTTGAAGAGCTGGTACAAGAGCAGTTAAATGCTCAGCATATTGAAGAATCAACCAGCCCTTGGAATTCTCCTGTATTTGTTATTAAAAAGAAATCTGGTAAATGGAGAATGATAACAGACCTAAGAGCAATTAACAAAGTAATTTAGCCAATCAGATTTCTAAAATCTGGAATTCCTTTGCCTACTCTGTTTCCTAAAGGGTAGCCTCTTGTAGATATTGATTTAAAAGACTGTTTCTTTTCAATACCCTTAAAAGAAAAGGACAGAGAAAGATTTGCCTTCACGGTGCCTACTTATAATAATTCTCAGCTCATCAAGAGATATCAATGGAGGGTTCTCCCACAGGGAAGGATAAATAGCCCAACCCTGTGCCAGTATTTTGTAGGACAGCCATTGGAAGTAATACATAAACAATTTCCTAAATCTATAATTTATCATTACATGGGTGATATTTTACTAGCTGATTCAAATACACATACTTTAAAAAGAATGTTTAAAGAAGTAAAGAAAATTTTGCCTTGTTGGGGATTACAAATTGCTCCCAAAAAGATACAAAGATTGTATAGATTATTTAGGATATAAAATAGGTCTACAAAAAATTAGACCCCAAAAGATGCAAATTAGTAAAGATTGATTATAGACTCTTAATGACTTTCAAAGATTATTCAGAACATTTCCCATCTACAAACTGTTGTTGGGGTAAAAAAATGATGAACTGAGTAATTTGTTCAAAACCTTAGAAGGTGACAAGGACTTAAATAGTCCAAGAGAATTATCAGCTGAAGCTGATAGAGAATTGGCCTTGGTGGAAAAGAAAGTACAGGAAGGATACTTGGATCATGTGGATACAAAGCTTGATTGCATTTTGGTTATTTTACCCTCTAAGCATTCTCCTACAGGAATTTTAATCCAGAGGGAAGATATTATATTGTAATGAATATTTCTACCAAATAAACAGAGTAAAAAATTAAAAACTTATGTGGAAAAGATTTCTGACTTGATTTTAAAAGGGAAATTGAGACCTCATCAATTAGCAGGAATAGACCCATCAGAAATTGTAGTACCTTTAACTAAGAATGAAATTGACAAATTATGGGCAGAAAGTGAACCTTGGCAAAGAGCTTGCAGTAATTTTTGGGGAGAGATTAACAGCGAATATCCCAAAAGCGATAGAATTGAATTTATAAAGAGAGCTGATTGGATTCTGTCTCGAATTGTTTGGGAAACTACAATATCTGGAGCCTGTTCATTTTATATAGATGCAAACAAACAAGGAAAGGTGGGTTACAAATCAGAAAATTTAAGTAAAGTGGTTCAAAGTCCTTATAATTCAGTTCAAAAATCGGAATTGTATGCACTACAATTCACAGACTCAGAGAAGCTAGGTAACAAAGAAGGTTCAGGGGGGATGCATGGATCTCCCTGGTAAGGGGAAATGGAACACATCTCCTGGGTGGAGTGGTGGTAGGTGGGAATTTGATCTTGAGGGATATAGTTTTGGGGGAGTGGAGGGAGAGAATACTGAAAGAGATGACTAGAAAGGGAGGGCTTTGCTGAGTCAGGTAGAAACCTGATGTAAGGGAAACTCCTATGAATCTACAAAGATGACCTCAGCTAAGACCCCCAACAATAGTGGATATGTAGCCTGAACTGGCCATTGTTGTTCGAATCTTAGATGGTTTTTTAATAAAAAACCTAGAGCCAGTTATCAGGGTAAAATCTGAAAGATCACAGAAGCAGAACAGCCAGCCACTAGTTCTTACCTCTATGAAATCCTCAGCCTAAAGAGGGTGAGTTCCTATTTCTTCATGCCTTATATACCTTCCTCTGCCCTGCCATATTACTTCCTGGGATTAAAGGCGTGTATGCTTCCTAAGCAAAGGCATGAGATCTCAAGTGCTGGGATTAAAGGTGTGTGCCACCACTGCCTGGCTTGTTTCTCTCCTATACTCAATCAATCTCTTATAGTCCAGGGTGGCTTTGAACTCACAGAGATCCAGACAGATCTCTGCCTCCCGAGTGATAGGATTAAAGGTTTGTACCAACACTGTCTGGCCTCTATGTTTAATCTGTTGGCTTGTTCTGTTCTCTGATCTTCAGTCAAAATTTATTAGGGTACATAATATATCATCACAGGCCATCTCCTGTGACCAGATTGGTGACTACCCCAATTGTCATCAGAGAGCCTTCATCCAGTAACTGATGGAAACAGATGCAGAGACCCACAGCCAAACATTAGGCTGAACTCAGGAATCCCACTGAAGAGAGGGAGGAAGGATTGTAGGAGCCAGAGGGGTCAAGAACATCACAAGAAAACCCACAGAAATGACCACCCTGGGATGAGGACTCATAGGCTTCTAGTTTGAGGAAACAGGATTGGCTGAGAAGTTGGCAAGGTGAGGTTGGATGTGGCTTGTTCTGTTTCTCTGATCTTTCAGTGTTCACCCTAATACCTGGCTCCAGGTTTGTTTTTATTAATAAGACCTTTTAAGATTTGTGCTACAAACCTGGTTCATAGGAACTCACAGAATCTGAACCAACAACCAGGGAGCCTGCATGAGATCACAATCTAAGCCCTCCACATATTTGTGACAGTTGTGTAGCTTGGTCTATTTGTGAGACTCCTAACAGCAGGAGCAGAGGCTGTTCCTAATGCTTTGCCTGGCTCTTGGGAACCTATTCCTCATGCTAGATTGCCTTGCCTGGCCTAAGTACAATGGGAGGTGCTTAGTCTTACAGAAACCTGATATGCCATGCTTTGTTGATACCCATGGGAGGCCTGTCCCTTTCTGAACAGAAACAGAAGAGTGGATGGGGTGGGAATGGAGGGGAGTTGGGGAGAAGGAAATGAGAGGAGGGAGGGGAAACTGTGTCCTGGGTGTAAAATAAATAAAAATAAACAAATAGATGATAGATAGATAGATAGATAGATAGATAGATAGATAGATAGATAGATAAGAATTGTATTAATGGTGCTCAAATAGCAGTGTACATTACAACAACCAATGAAGATTTTTCTGAAAATAAGATGAGTACATATAGAGATAATAGTGATTCTCAGAATAAGCTATATGTGTTAATAAATACATAATAAGATAAAATTATCTGAGGCCCATGGGTGAATATTGTGATTCAATAGCTATTCTTGGGCAGCTGAATTTTATGAAGCTCTGCAAATTATTTAACTCACTTTACTTTCTCAAAGAAGTCACCCTAAACCACTCAAACTAGGGTATTTCTCTGTTTTAAAAAGTTATTAACTTTACTATTATTCAAAGAAAAACAATCTGTGATATCACTCTATACTCATTGCAAAGGCTAAACTTTAAAGGCTGGTAAAAAAGAGGGTTCTAGCCCTCATTACCACCAAACCCTTCACAGAGATTCAATAATGTAACAACCATCCATTAATAAAAATAGCAAAATAAAAAAGCAACCTATAGAAAACATTTGCAAACCAAGTATCTGATAAACAATTGATATTCAAAATATACAAGGAACTCCTTACAACCTCATAAAAACATTCATAACTCAATTTTAAAACTAGTAAAAGACTTGAATAGAAACTTCACCAAAGAGTCACAAATCAAAGGTTATCAAGATCACAAATCATCAGAGAAATACAAATCAAGACCTGAGTGGCACATAACCTCATAACTATGAGGGTGGCTACTATAATATATAAAAAGGAGAGCATATGTTAGGGAGGATACAAAGAAAAGGAAGCCATTTACATTGTTGATGGAGATGTAAATTGGAATAATAACTATGGAAAACATTATTAAAATTTCTCAAATAAAAAGTAGGTGATCTAATGATCCCATTTCCAAGTATATACCCCAAAAAATTAAAGTCAAGATCTGAAAGAGACACAGATGTTCTTATGTTTACCATAGCATTATTCTCAATATTCAAGATGTAGAATATATCTAAATGTCCATCAATTAAAGGGATAAAGAAAATCTGTTACATTCATGTAATAGTATTCAGGCTTTAAAAAAAGAAGGAAATCACCACTTGTGACAACAGACATATGTGGACCTGGAGAATACTGTGCCGAGGGAAACAATCTTTGTACTTATCAACCATAGTAGCAAATACATATATGACTTAATATATGCATGAAATTTAGAGAGGACACATACAAAGGCAGAGTATAAATGTGATCTCCAGGAACTTGAGGTGGTAAAATGGGAGCATTTAAGTTAAAAGGTACAAAAATCTCAGTTATATTACAAACAAGTTCTGATTAATGTATAACATGTTACAATATAATGTGATGTATATAATTAATGTATAACATGTTACAATATAATGTGATGCTTTGTAATGAAGTTAGTTGATAAGATAACAAATGTCAAATAGATACCACATTCACAGAAATAATAACTTTATGAGATTATTTATATGTTCATTGTGATCACTTCAGAATGTATGATGAATATTATGTGCTTCTTAAAATGAATATTTTTGTGAAAAATAAAGAAAAAGAACATTATTAGAACAAAGAAGTTACTATAATTAATGGACTCTATTATACTTGAATTATATACTATAATTCAATAGGGTCACAAATACAAGATAAACATACAAAAATCAATTTCATTAGCAAGGAAAACTACAAAATGAAGTTAAGAAAATGATTCCATTCACAGTAGTATTAAATTGATTAAATTATTTTTAGAAATGTAATAAAAGAAGTATAACATTTGTACATTATTAAGGAAAATTAAAGACATCTAAATGCAACAAAAGATATTCTGATTAATTGATTTGAAAATTAAGTACTGTTAGGATAGAAATTATCTACATACATATTGATAGATTCAGTGTTATCATTATCAAAATGCCAATAGGATTTTTCCAGAAATCAACAATCAGGACCCCAAGTTCAAAAAATCTAGAATAGCAGAAACAATTTTGGAAAATAAGTTCAAAGCATAAGTACTTTTGGTTTTCAACATTAAAACTTAGTATCAAGCTGTAGTGGTTAAGACAATGTGGTACTACCCTAACATAGACCAATAGAAAAGAATTGAGAGTCTCAAAATAAACATTTATATTTATGATCAATTGACTTTAAACATGTACACAAATATAATTCAGTGGAGAAAAAGACAGTCTTTCAAACAAATAGAGCTAGCACAACTGGATATCCATATAAAAAAGCATGAAGCATTTTTGTATCATATACAAATATTAGTTTAAAGTCTGTTATATCTTTAAACATAAATTCCAAACACAGCTACATGTTAATTTACAGTAAAAAGGGATATGAAACAAAAATGCACTCTGGATGAGCTGATGAGGCCACTTATTATATTTGTTTATGAGTAGCTCTATAATTTTAAGTACCAATTTCATTCACAGCTTTCAAGATATTTTATTGTTATATGTTCAATTGTGTCCTCCAAAAATACATCATCTTAATAGAGATAAGCAAGTTAAATGAACATATTAGGTTGGAGTCATCCAATATTCTGAATGCCCTTTTAAAGAGACTATGAGATACAAATATACATGCAGAGAAGACAATATAGACACAGGGAGAAGGTGGCCATCTACAGGCCAAGAAATGCCTAAGAAAGACTTCTAGAACAGATCTCTTCCCGGGATCTTCAGAAGACCCTTATAAAATTCTTGGTACTAGAAATGTAAGTTAATCTAAAAGAAGTTTAAATTTTTCTCTTAAAAAATTGAGGCAAATTGTAAGCTCAGGAGAAAGTAGAGTACAAAAAAACATAATATGTAAAGTATACAAATAATTTATTATAATTAAATAAGACAAAACCCAATTAAAATGCAAAGATTTAAGTAAGTGCTTTCTCAAAGCAAAGATATACAAATAGCATACATGAACACAAAAAAATGCCCAATATCATTACCTTTAAAAATGCAATTAAAACCATAATTAGGGGCTGGCAAGTTGGCTTACCCATCAAAGGTACTTGTTGCAAAACTTGACAATCAGAATTTGATCCCTAGAACCCACATAGTGGAAGGAAAGAATCAACTCCTGGTTGTTGACCTTTGACTACACATACACACACAAATGTAAAAAAAAACTTGTAATTAGCCTATTAGAATGTTAGAATGACTAAAATTAAAAATAATTGACCATGTAAGGTGCTCCTGAGGATTTAGAGCGATTGCACTACTAGTCAGAATTTTAAATGCTATAACCACTTTGTGGGGAAAGGTAGGGCAATTTCTTGGAAGTTAATTATGTACTGATTATGTATAATCATAAATTCCTCTTTTAGATGTTTGACCAAGAGAAATAAAAACTAATCCCCAAAGACATTTATGAAGCATCAGAACCAACCCCATGCTCGTATTACTTCATTGTAACCCCAAGCAGAACACAACTCAAATGTCCATTAAAACATGGATAGAGAAGCTGGGCGGTGGTGGCACATGCGTTTAATCCCAGCACTTGTGAGACAGAAACAGGAGGATCTCTGTCAGTTCAAGACCAGCCTGTTCTACAGAGTGAGTTCCAGGACAGGTTTCAAAAGCTACACAGAGAAACCCTGTCTCAAAAAAATAAATAAATAAAACACGGATGGGGAAAAATTCACAAGGCCTCAACCGTACACAAAGAACTATAGGCAACTAAGGAATGCTGAGAGTGGGAGAAATAGTCTTCCCCAGGGAAGAGCACACCAATTAGATTATCCAATAGCAAATGGTCAGCCCAGAAAACATAAATGTATAATTAACATTATACAGACTGAACAGGTTGTATTTATGAATTTAAGAATACACATGAATATACATATTATATATACATGTATGAATAAATATTATTTAATATACCTAATACACATATATGTATATAACTTTATTTATCTTATTTAACAATAATTCCTGAGAACTGCTCTACATGATTCATATAAATCTTTTTCACAATAGCATAGTGCTCTATTGTATAAATGTAGCATGGTTTATTAATTAATTTTCCTCCAAAAAGTTTATATCAGTTTACATTTCACAAGCAGTGAATAAGAATTCACCACGCTGTTACCAATAGGATGTATTTTAACATGTATTAATATGTTTAAAAGTTGTTTTCAGATCCTCTGTATGACTAATCTATCCATATATCTGTCCTTTTTTCTGTCAAGATTTTTGTTCTTTTTCTCTTGATTTTGAAAAGCTACTTTATTCTGATTTTTCTTTTTAATGCTTTTTTGTGGGGTTTCCTATTAATTTCATTTTGTTATCAAATTTTTGAATATTTTTCTGTATTTGGATTTTGAGTCATGGTTAGAACACCTTTAATCCACTGCTAATATAGTTCATTGGATTCTATCTTGTGCTTTTATGGAATTCTATACTGTTTGTCTTAGTTACTGTTCTATTGCTGTACAGAAACACCATGACCATGACAACTCTTATAAAAGAAAGTATTTAATTGGTGCTTGCTTACAGTTTTAGAGATTTAGTGCATTAACATCATGGCAGGGAGCATGGCAGTGTGCAGGCAGAAATGATGCTGAAGAAGTAGATGAGAGTTCTACATCTGGATCCACAGGGAGTAAGAGAAGAGAGATACTGAGCCTGGCTTGAACTTTTGAAACCTCAATGCCCACCCCAAGTGAAACATTTCTTCCTACAAGGCCACACCTCCAAATCCTTCTTAAGTAGTGCCACTCCCTGATAACTAAGCATTCAAATATATAAGGCAGTGAGGGCCTCTCTTTTTTTTTTTTAAGATTTATTTATTATGTATACAGTATTCTGCTTGCATGTGTCCCTGCAGGCCAGAAGATGGCAACAGATCTCATTATAGGTGGTTGTGAGCCACCATGTGGTTGCTGGGAATTGAACTCAGGACCTCTGGAAGAGTAGTAGTCAGTGCTCTTAACTGCTGAGCCATCTCTCCAGCCCCGAGGGCCATTCTTAAACAAAACACCACACTGCTGAACAAATAATTAATAGGCTACCATTTCTGTGTCTGAAGAAATTTAGAATGGAGGACAGTAAGATAATAAGAAACAGTAAAAGATGCTAAATGACATGAGAGATATAATATATTAAATTAATTAAAATTTTAGAATAGGATTACAGAAAAAACTATTTAAAACATGGTGGCTGAAAAAGTTCCCAAGTTACTGAATGATAGCATTTCTCATATCAAGCAACCACAATTTATTCCAAGAAAGAGAAATGAAAAAAAACTTACATCTACATATTAAATTGCTGAATGTCAGAGACAAAGAGAAATAATCAAAGCAACTAAAAGAAAAATATAAAATAGAATATTATAAGAAAATGAAAGTTAGGCTAACAGGTTATCAAAAAAAGTAGCTGAAGTCAGAAGAAAATGAGTTATTGTCAAACATTGAGAAAAAATACCAGCAAATGGCATTCTATAATTTGCCAAAACTATCTTTCAATTTTGAGCACAAATAGAAACACATTAGGATGATTAAAGTATGAAAGTTTATTATCAATAGACTATCAGCAAAGGGAATTCAGAATTCCCTTTAGTAAGAAAGAAAGTGACCCAAGAAGCATAATATGAGATGCAAGAAAGGGTACACATGGAAAAAATTATTTTGACTATATAGAACAATAATACCAATGCCTAATTTGTATTATTAAAAATAGTATATAATTAAACTAGAAGATTACATAGAAGTAGGAAAGAAGAACAAAAGTGTTTAAAAATATTTTCTTCAGATAAACATATTTTGTGAATACATTGATTAACTTTAGAATTTGTTGAGTGGTCTTAAATAAATGAAGATTCATATGATTGATTAGAGGTTAATAACTAAATACACACTGAGCTCTTACAAACTGACAGTAAGAAAACTATCGATTTAACAGAATTAGGTTCAGTTACACATAATAGAAAATCTATATTTATTAGGCACTTGAATGAGACAGATACTTCTGTCTTGTGTAGCATACACCTGAAGTTAGACAATAAAAACAACTTGAATTCTATTGTTTCTCGGTCATCCTAGCTTGGCATTTCAATCTTCCAAGTCCTTTTATGATCTACTCTTACTTATAAAATTCCCATCATTGGATCTGAACTATAAGAGGAAGAAAATGTTGAAGAAAGGGATTCTGCAGTAAAGCAGGAGGAAGGGGTATAAATCAACTACATCAGTTTCTTTTATGACTTTACCTAAGTGTCACACAGCACTACTACTACAGATTATCATCCACAATTTAGTCACTTAATGACATCAAAGTACATCAGAAGCTAGCTTAAAGTTGGGATACTGCAATAAAGGATGAGAACATGAATATTTGATAGTATTCTCTGACACAAAGAAGCAACAGAAAATGAGCTAAAATTATAACAAGGCAATTTATATAATTAAAATATGCAAGCAATTAAAACATTTTTAAAGTGTGCACAGATTCACTGGTCCCTAGAAAGATGCAAATTTTTAAAATGAGATATTACCTTTTACCATATAGGATCAATAATATAATTTGCTGGCAGGATTGTCTAGAAAAGAGTACTTATATGCTTCTGGTAGAAATGTAAATCATAACTTTCTTTTGGAAAACATTTCAACTACATGAAAATTAAATACACACATATACACTGTAAACTAAATAAACTTATATGCTGAATAAAATATACTAAATATATATTGCTGCATACTATATCTATCATGTGACATGAAAACAAAAGAATTATTTGGAGGGAGGACAAGCAAGAGAGGATAGTAGACAAGGTAAAGTAATGCAAGGTAAAATGAACAAAATAAAGTTATATATGTGCAGCAGGAATCTTAAAAAGTTCTTATTAATAAAATCAAACCTGAGGCCAGTTATTGGGGTGAAATGCTGGAAGATCAGAGAGACTGAACAAGCCACAGCTTCCTCACCTGGCCAATTCCTCAGGTGATCCTGTTTCCTCAGACTGGAAGCCTCTGAGTCCTCATATCCCAATGGCTCTCAGCTGAACTGTGCTGCTCAAAACCTAAAAGCTTAACCAGCCAAATGCTTCTAGTTTCTGGTCCTCACGCCTTATATACCTTTCTGCTTTCTACTATCACTCCCTAGGATTAAAGGCTCACTTTCTGGGATTAAAGGTGTGAGTCACCATGCTTGGCTGTATCCTTGAACAGATGGATTTCTGTCTCTGGAATGCTAAGATTAAAGGTGTGTGCTACCACTGCCTATCCTAAGTATCTAGTTGCTTTTCTGTTCTCTGACCCCAGATAAGTTTATTAGGGTACACAATATTTTAAGGAACACAATACCACCACATACATGTGTGAAAATGCCATAAAGAAACCCATTATTTTGCAGGCTGTGTGTGTGTTGGGGGGGGGTTATTGGGGATGTGACTTGTTTGGTAGAGTGCTTGCCTAGCACTCCAAAGTCACAAAGCCTTGGGTTCAATCCTCAGCACCACGTAAAATGTGTGAGGGCATGTACACACCTGTAATACCAGGTGTGGGAGCAGGAAGATCAGAAGTTCAAGCTGATTTTCAGTGAGATTATAGTCAGCAAGACTGAGACCAGCATACACATACACACAGACATGCACACCCATACAGACATTTGACTCATCAAACCCCACTCCTAGCAAGCTATCTCACGAAAGTAAAAGTGTTAGAGTAAAAATATGAACACATGCTTACTTTAGCATTATTTATAGTGGGTATATTAAAATGAGAATGATATCAATGCTTATTGATAGAAGAATCATGACATATTCATTATCAAATATCATTCATCCATAATAAGGAGTAAAATATGTTTCTATCAGTTATGTACAATTGATTTTTCATGAAATATTGAAAAGAGACTGAAAATGTGTCCTTTTTAAGAGTTATAATCAAATATATAAATACATAGCAATTTACGTATTATATAAGCATGAAGAAAAAGATGGAAGAATACATAATGTTTTGTCACATTGGTTCTGGAGTGAGGAACAAAGTTGGGAACAGTAGGAATATGAAATGAAGCATGTTGTTATCTCATTTAAAAAGAAAAATATTACACAATATGATCATATATTCATTTATTAAAAATAGTAAGCCCTATCCCATAGAAATTGTGAACTAACATGTCTCAGGTTTTTATCCGATTAAGATAAAGATTTCCCTTTCTTTGTAGTCTGTCTTACTTTTGCTTCTACCTTTTTGGGAGGAGATAGTGGAGTGGGTACATTAAGTACACATTTCCATTCATTAGATTGTAGTAAGTCACAGGATCAAGACTCTTTAGCACATACAAGGCACAAAATTAGAGTATGGCCATCAAAAAAAACTCCCTTCAAAATAAGATGAAAAATTAAATTGTCAGCCTGTAATGAAATCTTCCTATTTAGCTTCTCCCATATGTATAAACAGATGTAGACTCTATATAAAAAGACAACAACACTTCCAATTCTATTGCTTCTTTATCCCATAACATGGGATTATTGAGAGAAAGATCTTTTGAATGTTGCTCTAAAGCGATAGAAGTGAGTATTCTGGCTTGGGCTCTGTGAATGGGGATCCAGCCTCAAGAGGGTAATGCTGGTACCAAGCCCAGTCACCTCTGCATCACTTATTTGTGTTCTGTTGGTGGTAGCTAAGTATAGAGCAAAGCACAAGTACCCTGCCAGTAGGGTTGGTTTCATTACATCACAGGTAGAGCACATCATGTTCTTGAGAAACATCACTTTATTCAATTCAAGATTGGAGAAGTAATAATTCATTTGCTTGTTGTTATGGTTCCAGATTATCTAGGCAAGTTAGATTGAAGACCACCATACTGACAATCAGCATCAGATAGGGCAGAGAATAGGAAGAGAATGCCAGCTCTTGGCAGTAGTCAATTTTTTTCCCAGACATGCTTAATATATATCATCATTTGCAAGATCAGGTGCAGAACAACTAAGGTATACTTGTGGCAGGGGAAGAAGAGATGGTGAAATTCCCTATGGCCCTCTAAAGGCATTATGGAATTATACAGGAGCCTCTATCTGTGCTCCTCTCAGGATCAGGCCTTTCAAATGAGGTTTTTGTTGTTTTTGTTTGTTGGTTTGTTCTGTGTGCAGATACAGGTCATAACAACAGAAATAAGTATGTAATTCAGTTATACCAAGAAAAGAACCAGGAAATACATGCTCAGAGATATTTCTCTTGGATGGTGTCTTAGTTACTTATCTAACGCTATGATAAAACACAATAACCACTGTAGTTGTTGTTTTTACTCTTTGGCTTTTTTCTTTTTGGGGGGCCTGCCACCCAGCTCCCAAATAAACACATGAAGTCTTATTACTACTTATAAATGCCCGGCCTTAACTTGGCTTATTTCTAGCCAGCTTTTCTAAAATTATGCCATCTATCTTTTGCCTCTGGGCTTTTATCTTTCTCTATTTCTGTATACCGTTTTTCACTTCTTACTCCATGGCTGACTGTATAGCTGGGTGCCTGGCCTCCTTTTCTCATCCCTTAATCTTCTCTTCCCAGATTTCTCCTCCTATTTATTCTCTCTGCCTGCCAGCATGTCTATCCTTTCTTCTTCCTTGCTATTGGCTGTTCAGCTCTTTATTAAACCAAACAGGTGTTTTAGACAGGCACAGTAACACAGCTTCACAGAGTTAAACAAATGCAACATAGAAGAATGCAACACATCTTTGCATCATTAAAACAAATATTCCACAGCATAAACAAATATAACACTACTTAAAATAATATTCCACAACAGACCACAGCCACTTATAAAAGAAAGCATTTAAATTGGAGCTTACAGTTTAAGAGGTTAAAGTGCATGATGGGAGAGCAAAGTTAGGCATGTCAGTAGGAACAGCTAAGAACTTATATCTTGATCTCCAAATTGGAGGAAGAAAAGGGGAGAAACTGGGAATGGCACAAGCCTTTTGAAATCTCACAGTCTTCTGTCTTAGTTTGGGTTTTATTGCTGTGAAGAAACACCATGATCAAGGCAACTCTTATGAAGGAAAATGTTTAGTTGGGGCTGGCTTACAGTTTCAGAGGTTTATTCTGTCACTGTCACGGCAGAAAGCATGGTGGCATGCAGGCAGACATGGTGCTGGAAGAGCTGAGAGTTCTGCATCTTGATATGCAGGCAGCAGGAAATGAACTGGCTTGAGCTTCTGAGACCTCAAAGCTCACCCACTCGGGGACACACTTCCTCCAACAAGGCTACACCTACTCCAACAAAGCCATACCTCCTAACAGCGCTACTCCCTATGGGCCAAGCACTCAAACACATGAGTCTATTGAGGACCATTCCTATTCAAACCACCACATTCCACTCCCTAACCCCCACAGGCTTGTAACCATACTATAATGCAGATTTGCATTCAGTCCAACTTCAGAAGTCCCCATAGTCTATAACAGTCTCAACCCTGTTTAAAAGTCCAAATTTAAAGTCTATTCTGAGATTTGAGCAATATTTTAACTGTAACCACCTATAAAATCAAATGAAAAAACAGATCACATACTTCCAACATATAATGGCACAGAATATACCATTCCAAAAAGGGAGGAAAGGGAGCATAGTGAGGAAATACTGGACCAAAGCAAGATCAAAAACCAGCTGGGCAAACTCCAAGCTCTTCATCTCCATGTCTAATGTCAAAATTCTCTTCAGATCTCCAACTCCTTTCATTTTTGTTGACTACAACATACTTCTTTCTCTTTGGCATGCTCCACTCCCTGTTAGCAGCTCTTCTCATCAGGTATCCCATGACTCTGGCATCTTCAACATCTTGGGGTCTCCAAGGAAATCTAAGCTTCACTTTCACAGCTTCACACAATGGCCTCTCTGGCTCCATGCAGAGACACCCCTGACACATACATGGCATCAGCAGCTTTCCTTAGAGGAAGATTCCATAACCCCTTTCTTCTATCCTTGACTCTAAAGCTAGAAACACATAGCCAAAGCTGCCAAGTTCTGTTGCTTGCTGGAGCTGGAACATGGCCCCCTTGTTCAATTACATCTTCACCAGCTTTCTGTTTTCAGTTATTTCCTTTACTGCCTAATGGTTGTCCTGGAACTTGCTCTGTAGACCATAGTGGCTTTGAAATCAGAGATCTATTTGCCTGTCTCTTGAGTTCCTGGGATTAAAGCCTTGTACTACCACCATGCCTGGACCTAAACTGTGATTTAATTCCTTTTAACAAGTTGGAAGCTTAGCTGGGTATGGTCTTGCCCTAAGGTGACCAATCCCTTTATTCCATTTAATATCAGGCTTTTCTTTAATCTGCTTATCTCCTTGAACACAGACTTGACTCCATTCTGCTTCCTGGTTCTCTTTTTCTCCTCAATCTATACATTTTGTATTTTTACTTGCTCAAATGGCTCCTTTTCATTTTAAATCTTCATAAGAGTAAACACTAATAACTGCAGGACACAGTCAATACTAGGCTGTTTCTAGATTTCTTCTGCCAACACAATTAATCCCAAAACCCTTCACTTTGGCCTCAGGCAGATTTTTTGGACAAGGGTAAAAAGTAGTCATATTCTTCACCAAAGTGTCACAAGAACAGTCTTTAGGCCATATGCTAAAATTCTTCTCCTCTGAAATCTCAAGTCAGTCTCCCCACAATTCAAATCACTATCAGCACCACTGTCTTCCATGCTCCTACTTGCTGTGGAATAATCCTATTGTACACTGTAAAGATTTGTCGCTCAAATTGGTTTAATAAAATGCTGATTGGCCAGTAGATAGGCAGGAAGTACAGGCAGAGTGACCAAACTAAGAATGCTGAGAAAAGGAAGGGCAGAGTCAGGATTCACTAGCCAGACTCAGAGGAAGCAAGATGAGAATGTCATACTGAGAAAAGGTACCAAGCCACTGTTATCTATGTGGCTAAACATAGATAAGAATTATGGGTTAATTTCATAGTCAGGCGGTGGTGGCGCACGCCTTTAATTCCAGCACTCGGGAGGCAGAGCCAGGCGGATCTCTGTGAGTTCGAGGCCAGCCTGGGCTACCAAGTGAGTTCCAGGAAAAGGCGCAAAGCTACACAGAGAAACCCTGTCTCGAAAAACCAAAAAAAAAAAAAAAAAGAATTATGGGTTAATTTAAGTGTAAGAGCTAGTTAGTAATCAGCCTGAGCCTCTGTGTGGTAATTTGAGAAGTGGCTGCCAGGTATTTATGAGTTGCTGGCAGGACAGAAATTTCTTCCTACACCTACTAGTATGGCCCATTGAGCCCCACTTAAATCATTCAGCTGCTTTTCTAATCCAAAGTCCCAGAGTCTACATTCCTCCAAACAAAAGCATGGTCAGGCCCATCACAGAAATACCCCAGTCCCTGGTACTCATGTATTTAAATGCTTGACCCATAGGGAGTGGCACTGTTAGGAGGTGTGGCCTTGTTGGAGTAAGTGTGGCCTTGCTTGAAGAAGTGTGACACTGAGGGGTGGGCTTTGAGGTCTCAGAAGATTAAGCCAGTTCACTTCCTGCTTCCTGCATATCAAGATGTAGAACTCTCATCTCCTTCTCCAGCACCATGTCTGCCTACATGCCACCATGCTTTCTCCAGGAGGTTGGGACTGGCCTGAGCTTAGCCAACTGCCAGGACCTCCCTGTTGGCATTTGCTGGGAACTCATCAAAATTCTCCTCCAACAGCTTTGTTGTTGTTTTTGGTTTTGCTCTTTTGAGACAAGGTTTCTCTGTGTAGCCCTGACTGTCCTGGAACTCACTATGTAAATAAGGATGACCTCAAACTCACAGAGATGTGCTTGTCTCTGCCTCCTGAGTGCTGTGATTAAAGGTGTTTGCCACCACACCTGGCCCTCCTAAAGCTGTTATACACAAAACTTCCACAGCACTTTTAATGAAACTTGAATTTGAGACTTCTTAAATCATATATGCTTGAGAACAAAAGTGCTGCTACATAAAAAGTTCTGGTTAAGTGCCAGAACTGTGCATTTTAAAAAGTAGATGTCTTGTTCCATCCCATCCTTTCTAGTTTTAATCTACAAGGGTCAAACCATTGGTTCTCAACTGAATTTCAGGGAAGATAAGTAACTATTAGCAGCAGATACTAGTACTAAAAAAAAGTACGAACTTGCAAGATTATCCTTATTTCCTTAATATTGTTCCTCCTCTATTAGACAATACATTCAATAAGAGTGAAGAACAGGAAAGATCATGAACCTGAGAATAGTTAATATCACACTCATTTATTCAAGTATTTCTTACAAGCAAAATATAGGATAGACACTGCTTGGACATTAGCTACATTCATCATCTCATACAATGATTAGAAGGCATACGAATGCAATAGTAAAATAGAAAGATGATCTGAACAACATATGGTAGCATTGTGAGTCATGTAACACATATTGATTGGAAACAGAATAGACTGTCTTAATCCCAAGTGCCTCTGATCTTTTTTCTTGAATATGGCCTAAGTTCAGTTGGTTTGCTGAAGATTCTAAAGTCTTTGCCCTGTCCCTACAAAACCCTTTCCTCTAATTTTCACAATGTCAATTCATAATGCTTTCCTGTTTGTCATGGTAAGACCTTATTTGTGTAAATATGTTAGGTACTTTGATGTGTTATATTTCTGGAAAAATTACATGTAAAAGTTGAAAATATGGTTATTATAAAAATGTAGTATAGAAAAGACTATATTGCCTGCAAGTTCGATGTTTAGTTACTGATTATGATACAAATGACCTATTGATCTAATTTTTACTCTGGACATTCCTAATTCTTTACATATAACATTTCACTAATGCTTACACAAGCCTTGGACAATGAAGAAGATATCTGTTCAACAAATGTACTTGCCAACACATTTATTCAAGGTTACTGATAGGTGAAACATTGCTTTTAAAAGCATTGTTTTCAAAGAACTGTTTCTTATTATACAACTTCAAAACTGGCTGTCTTCTTTCAAGAAAATCAA
The DNA here is from genome assembly GCF_949786415.1 of Peromyscus eremicus. NCBI lineage: Eukaryota > Metazoa > Chordata > Mammalia > Rodentia > Cricetidae > Peromyscus > Peromyscus eremicus. Next base: position 133,933,954 of record NC_081439.1, read on the forward strand.
TATGTACACAGAAAATCCAATTGGCCCATGTATGTTCATTTTATAAACATCACAAGCTTTCAGGGAAATATCAGTTTGTCCATTATAGTCTTTCCTATACTACATTTTTATAATAACCATATCTTCAACTTTTACATGTAATTTTTCCAGAAATATAACACATCAAAGTACCTAATATATTTACACAAATAAGGACCTAACTCATCTTTAAGTTAATGGAACTCAAATTACTAATACTTATGGACAAGGCTACTACAAACAGAATTACAAAAAATTATTCCATTTATTCAGCAAAGTAAATAGAACAACAAAAATTCATATCAAACTAATATAACACTCACAGAGAGAGAGAGAGAGAGAGAGAGAGAGAGAGAGAGAGAGAGAGAGAACAGAAAGAATCCTCCCTCTTCTGAATCCAAAAATGCACCGCTTCACCCTTTCATATGAAAGAGTAGATGTAATTTTAAAAAGTTTTAAATAAAAATGCTGAACTTTTGTTGCTATATTTTTATCCAAATACACTTTCCTCACTCTATCTTTATTCTTCCCTTTTCAAAACAAATATAGAAAATGCAAGAATATTTCTTGTGTGTTGTCTCATTTTGCTTCATTTTTATTGAGTAGTGATTGTGGAAATTAGACTCCAACTTCTTTAGTCTCTTCAATGTAGATGCACACCAGTAACTCTATATGGTGCTTCCAAGCCCTTTACCTTTGGCCTGAAGTGTGGCTGATATGCTCAGTGACACTTCATTGGAGAAAACTGATTTTCCCTTTCCCAGCATGGATCAATTGCAAATAGCTTCTTGGTTAGAGGTGGGACTTTGTATCCACTCTCCCTTATCAGTGCTGGGATTTTGTCTGATCTGAACTTATGTAGGTCTTGTGAATGCTGGCCACCTCCATAGTACAGAAAAAGAAAAGAAAAAGAGAAAAGTAAATAAAAGACAGATAATGGAGGGTCTTGTATTTCCAATGAGACACTATAGGTAATGTTATCCCTTGCCTAGCATTATTATTCATTAATCACTGACAATCCTTGAAAAAGAATGAGAAAACTGAAACTGGGTGAAATGAAATATTAAGTAGTTAGAATATGGATTACTTATTGTGTAGCTATGAGCTTTGAGGAAATACATGCATTCAAAATTACACCTAGCATTCTGGAGTGGACAGCTGATTAGTTGTCCATTCACTGATTGTGCTATTCACTGAGATGGAATTTAGAGGAGAGAAACAAACAGGGTAGGGAACAGGTTAAGGTAGAAATCTATTAGACAGATTGGGAACTATTATTAAGTTTTACATACCCAAGATGTCCAGTTGACACTGGGTCTCAGGAGTATTGTGTGGGCTTCCTGTATTCATGAGAATCATCAAGATACGAATGCCAGCAACATAATGGGGATAGCTGATGTCATCAAGAAGTGTGTGAAGGATAAGAAAACAAAGTGCAGGGCAGAGGCCTATACAACGTGTACACTCCAAAAGCAAATGAGCTAGCATAGAAGTGGGAAGCAAACCTGGTGAATGTAGTATCTTTGGAAGACTAGATTTTAAAGGAGAGAATATTCAGAGTATATATTTTGCAGAGCTGAATTATAACAATGACTAAAAAGTACTTATGTTAGCAACATTGTAGAGAACTTTGTATGAAATGGAGAGGTTGAAGAATGATCATTCGCTTAAGTCTGTGTGTGGTGAGGAGACTGGAAGTGGGAGGTTGAAAAAGGTGACTTTGGAATGTTTTGCATAAGAGAAAACTCCAGGGTCTCTAAATGATGATACTAAAGAGCAAGGAAGCAGAGGGCTTGTGGGGGCAGCGGCGGCGGTAATGGTGGTGATGAGAAACAGTTCTTCAAGGGAGGAAAAGGATACAGCATAGCAGACACAAATCACAGGAAAGAAGCTGCTGCTGATTACTGTTGTTGTTGCTGCTGCTGTTATTTTTGCTGCTAAAGCATGGGGGAAATGATTGGTGAGAAACACAAGAAAGTTAAATTTTTTCATAGCGAAGGTAAAGAGTTCCTGCCAGAGAAATTCTGTTTTGTCTATGAACAGGCGACATTATCTTCTGAGACTCAGTGGGGAGATGGCGGGGAAAGCTCAATTCCTCATTTATCTTGCTGATTATACTGGCAGACTACTTGTGTTGTCTTGCATCCTCTCGTTTCCTGGGATTATATAGTACAGCGTTCGATGTTGTTTACGAGCTGCTGATCCGACATAAAGCAGAAGTGGCGACATTATAGTCGGAACTACCACTCCCAGAGTGCAGTATGGGTCCCGGGAAGTGCGGAGGGTAGGGAACGTCTCAGATCCCGCCCTCTAACCTGCTCCCATTGGAGGAGAGCTCAAGTTCCCAGGAGGCCACGCGTAGGCGGGGCGCTTTACACGGAAGCCTGCGGCGTCAGGTCTCATCCTTCTCTGATTTCCGGCATTAGACGACACTGGGAGGACCTGCGCCCTTTGGCCAAGAGCTTGAGTGCTCACTAGAGGGTACCGGAACAGGTAAAAGAAGTGGGGCGTTTTTGTGGGAGGTGAGGAGACATTCCGGAGAGAGAGTGAAGGTGTAAACTAGAAGGTGCTAGGGTGGAGCAAAAGGCAGGGCAAGTGTGACTTGGATTTTTCTGTTGTCTACAGTTCTAATTGTTGAGCAGGTCCAGTTTGGGCAAAATATGTTTTACGCTGCTGAAGAGGTCTCGGGTTAGTGTCAGAACGCGTCATTTAAGTTGTAATTACAGGGTGGAAAATATTAAGTTTCTTTCATTCGCGTTCTGCAGACTTTTCTATAGCCAAAAAAACTCTTTCACCCATGATCACCGACATCACTTTCTGCTTCATGTTTTCCTTCTGTCCGTGCTTTGTTGTGAGTTCCTAGCCTCCCCACCCCCACCCCCACCCCCGCGCCTTACACCCTTAGCAGTATTGACATTCCTCTTTCTCAGTTCCAGGAGGCAGATCTCCACTCAAACCTATTGTTTGAGTGTGTTACTGTTATTTTTATTGATGGCCAATATTTACCAAATTGATTATGTATTTGACTCTTTGGTCAATATGGCTCTGACTCTCATAACCAGTGAATTATCGATTTTTTTCCTTGGGATTTTATTCATCTAACTCTATGACTTGCATCACCAATTCTCTTTGGAAAATTCTTTCCCTTTGAATAGCTATGGCTGGAAGCAATGTACTTAACATATATTTATTAAAGAATAAATACATACTAGATACTCTTTTAAGTGCATTGGATACATTGGTAGTAAACAAGACATAGGAGATGACTAATATAGGAACTTACATGTTTGGGGAACAGGGATAAGTAGGAATAATAAATCAATTTGGTGGTGTATGTTAATTAATGGAAAACTTTAAAGGTAGTTCGCTTGACAAAATAAAATCCTTTCCTGAGAAAGTGAGAGTTGGACTTCAGATCATTTCTGAGAAATAATAATTGTGATAGCAACAAGAGCAATCTTGATCTGTAACCTGAATTTTCATAAACACCCCTTCTTTTAATTGTCTTTACAGTGTTCTTTCTTTGCTATCCATTCCAAGGTTATCTAACAAATTGTAATAAACCACAGTTTGTGGTTTATCTGCCATTGACTTATTTTTTGCTATGTCTCAGACTAAAGAGTTGGTGATTGGATTACTAACAGTCAACTCTCGCACCTGAATTAGGGAGTTTGGTATTTAAAAAATATTCTTCTTGCCAGTTTCTATAGAATATAGTTATCTACTAGTTATAATATTTTAAGTGCACCCAGTGTTCACTTAACTGTTCAGTAAACATTCTGTGCTAGGTATTGTGCTGAGAATTGGAAAGAAAGGGTAAAACAAATACTTTGACTTCTCTTTTAAGGAGAAATGTTAACAGTATACTGAGGAAAATGCTGATACATAGATTGGTACCTAGTCATTCTTTGTCTTCATTCAAGATTAGAATCATAATTACATAATCTTATTTTGAACAGTTTAAACAATTGTGGTTATTTTTAGATTATTTATTCTCTATACATTGTTGTATTATTTATGTCTGTCTCCCTTTGTATTATGATTTCCTTTAGTCCTTTCTTAATCGGTTTCATAACTCCATTGTCCACTGCTTTGGCTGTCACATCCAGGGTGGTCTTGAACTCACTATATTGCTGAGACTTACCTGAACTATTGATAGTCCTGTCTCTACTTCCCAAGTGCTAGGATAACAGGTGTACACAACCACATCCAGCTACAACAGGCTTTTCTAAGTCCAAACTATAGTAGATTGCCTCATAGCTATAAGAACAAGTCTCTAAAATCACTGAGGAAAAAGATGAGGTAGGTAGTTTTAGAAGTAGGAGAGGCAAGTTAGAGGGATGTAAATTATATGGAAAAGGGAGAATAGGATTGATTGGAGAATAGTGAGTACTGTTAATTGTGTCCTCCATGAAGCTATGTTGAAGTCCTGACTTTTGATACCTGTGCATGGTACCTTATTGCATATAGGGTTTTGTAAATAAAGATGTGGCCATATTGGAGTACAGTGGACACTTGACTAATGTGATTGGTCTCATAAGGATAGAAGAAACACAGAAACAATGTTATGTGAAGACAGGAGAACACTATGTGGCTAGAGTGGCTAAGATTAAAGTGCTGCAACTGCAAGCCAAAGAAGAATTGCTAGCAAATTATCAGAAACTAGAAGAGACTAAAGATTCTTCCCTACAGATTTCATAGGGAACATGGCCCTACCAACACCTTGATTTTTGCCCCTCTGGCCTTTTGAGCTTTGAGGTGATAAATTTTTGTCAGTGGTAATCTACCTGGTTTTTGGTAATCTTTATGACTGCCACAGAAAACTAATTTAGAATTCTTAGCAAGATCTATGTAGAATTGGGATAATGGCTGTTGGCCTAAGTGAGAAATGTTTAAGAGAATTGGGAGAAACAGCATTGAGAAAAATCTGGTATTTCCATTATGTTATTTTGCTTCTCTATCTGGTTTATTCCATGCTTTTTCTTTCTGAATGTTACTTGTTACAACATTTTGTAGTTTATTAGACGGTCACATAGTGCTGATAATTAGTAGAGCTATGTTTCCTTATTTCAAATACAGTGAGTGTTCTTTCTGCTACAGTTGTTTCTGTTATTTCAACACATCAATATGGTAACACATTCAACTGCAAAAGAGTTACAGTGTGAGCAGGCAAGATTTGACTGTAGGTGGAGTTTTTTAGTAATACATGATAGCATAAAAACATTCCTATTAGTGACACCTGGAAAGAAAATCAGGTTTTTGTTGCTATATATGCAATATTTAACAGTTTAAATTTTAATTCAGAACTACTTTTATTGAGGGAAAAATTATTCTTTATACTATTTATTGCACTACTTCTCTGTAACTTATATCCACTGTTCCCAATCTTACCCTCAAAAGTGTGCTCTATATTCCAATACATACACACTTTATATAAACTTTAAAAACGTTTTACATTCCCTTTTCTTCTCTTTTTCTTAATTATCTTTAGTTCCTCAAGCCATTCTTTATATGACATAATCTCCAGATTTCTCACATGTAGTCTCTCCCTTCTGTTCAGTCTTGAGATACCTAGAACTAAATTCAGTGTTCTCTGTACAGTCTAACCAGCATGGCATGGAATAGTAATAGGACTTAAAGAGAGCAAATTACCCCATTTCTTAACATAACGTATGATTATTTAAGCATTTTAAACAGTTACCTCATGCCCTTGGTTCATAATGAGTTTACAGCTGATGAAAACAATCTTTTTTTATGTTGTTGCAAACCTTGATTTTCTTCTTGAAGTTGCAGAATGACCAAGGTTATCACTGTCTCATCTTTCTGTCTGGATACCATATGAATTCTTATTTCTGTATCTCTGTGTTTTCTCATTTGCTCAACTATATGTCTCTTTGACCCTAGGCAATAGCTTCTTTTCTTTTAAAATTGAAGTCACTATTTTCTAGTCCTCATTCTGTGTATGAGCCAACACATCCAGCCACTAAAACTTGTTCCTTTTAAATTTTTCTTTCCCTTTTGGCCTCTGGGCCACATTTTCCCAGTTGGTCCTCTTGAGTTTTCTTTGTGCGTGTCTACTCTTTTATCTTTCCCTTAATTGTTGGTTATGTCTTGGGTTTATCATTGGCCCTATTTTATATACAATGTATTTTTTTATGAATTATATTTTAAATGTCAAATCCACATGAGCTCATCTTTGATAAAAGGATATAGAATCAATCCGTTAGGGGATTAGTGTTGCGTTTCGGGGGGAAGTCATCAAGAAGAAAGCCAGAGAAGCCAAATATATAGGAAAGTTTCAAGAATGAGAATCAGTTAGCATGTTGAATATTCTTGAGAAATAAAGTAAGGTGATAATAGAAAAATGATCATTTTATAGCATAGAGGGAGGCTGTTGGTGATTTTAGGAAGCATTATATTAGATTTTTAAGGGCAAAAGCCAGAGTATAGTAAGTTGAGTTAAAAGGAGGTAGAGAAGCAAAGATAATATATAGACAAAAGTCTAAGAAATAGAATAACTGCAGAGTGGTGATACATGGTCAAGGGAGGCTTTTAGATCAAGGGAGATAAAAAGTATGAGACACTGGTTTGGAAAATGTAACTTCCTACATATTTGTACAGAGGACTCTGGAAAGAAAACTGCTGAAGACATAACTCTAGGGAACAAATTTATTCAGGCAGTAGGAATGAAGACGAGATCCTACTAGAAGTTCAGATGAATGCCTTTTGCTCTATGTACTGTCCTTCAATGCTGAGATTCCATTCAGCGCTCAGCAGATTCCCTGACCCCGGGCACTTCATAGTTTTCTACTTCGTATAGTGAGGTATGGTTATGTGAATTATTTTCTTCTAGGCTCATCCAGGCCAGGTTATTTAACTACAGTTTTGAGAATCTGACCTCTGGCTTAAAAATCAGATTTTAAGAGACTATGTCAAGTGACTCATTCTGCTACCCAACGTGATTTATAGTCTCATTATACTTTGAGGACCACTGATTTACTTGGTGAAAATACACATGTTAAATTAGATTACTTTGAAGAGTTAATTTGTTAATTTCTATATCTTAAACCACGAAACAGAGGAATCTGCCCTGTTTGAGGGAAAAATAAGCGTATTCATATCCAAATGGAAGCAAAGTAATTTTTTTAGGAAAGTAATTTTTAACTCATGCCCTATTGTTTTGGTAATATTTTATTTATGAAGGTCCTACCATAAATTATAAAATCATTCTTCTTTTATGGAAGCTTTGTATTAATTTAATTTGGTTTCTTTTATGGATGATGCTTTTATATTAGAGGTAATTATCTTAGAGGCATAAATTATATGATATAAATATTACTGGTTCTATATAGTCATGTGTGTTCTAGAATCACACTGTCTGGGTTTAAATCACCCTATCACTGTAGCTTTGTAATCTTGAGAAAAATAGTTATGGGGTCAGTTTCCTTATCTATGATAGCACTGTAACTGGATATAATCCCATTGAGTTGTGGAGATTAAATGAGTTAATTATAAAGTACTTAAACTGATGTCTGTTACAAGGTGAAAACTTAATAAATATGGGTTGTTGTTACTGTTATCATGAATCTAGCATCTAGTTTCTGCTAAACTATTTCTCTAAGATAAATTTTCAGGATGAGATTATTTCATTAAACTGAGATGGCATCTTTATGTTACTTTGCTATCTATGACCTTTGTTTTTCAAAAGAGTATCAGTTTCTGCTATACAATTTATAAATACATCCTGTGTGTACACTGATATGTAACTATAAGCAGTTTAAGTCATAAGCTTGTAGAAAATCTTGAGGTTCTCTCTTTTTTTCCTTATTGCTGAGGATCAAGCCTAGGGTTACAGGCATACTAAGCATACTTTATATCACTGAGCTGTGTCCTCAGTTCCTATTAAGTCTTCATTGATTTTTATACTGTAGTGGCTTGTTCAGTACTATCTCTAGATGGATGTAGATAAATATTGTTTACTTTTGAAAGCTCATGCCTAAGTAATATTCTAAATCTGTGTCCTTTTTTTACTTTTAATAGATTGAAGTCATGGCCATTCTTTTTGCTGTTGTTGCCAGGGGAACTACTATCCTTGCCAAACATGCTTGGTGTGGAGGAAACTTCCTGGAGGTGACAGAGCAGATTCTGGCTAAGATACCCTCTGAAAATAATAAACTAACTTACTCACATGGCAAGTGAGTTCTGATCTGCATGTGGTAGAGGGAAGGAAAGAATTTTATTGTAATAAAAACAGTAGAAAGTAAGCTTTTAGGTAGATTAATTTGACAAAACAATAATTTGATCAGCTTAGAAAATTTCTGGTGCTAAGCTAGGCAATGTGGCTATAGCTCATGCCTATAATCCCATTACTAGATCCCACTGTGAGTTCAAGGCTCTAAACCACAGAATGAAACCCTATCTCAAAACAGTAAATTCTGGTTTTGTTACTTATTAATTTAACTTATTATTTTATCCTATCATTGAAATGATATATTAAAGAAAGATATGGAGATGTTACATATAAAACGGCTTTACTATAGAGTTCTAAGATATGTGGAATGATACAGATAATATAAACAGTATTCTTTTTTCATTCTTTTAGTAAATATTAACATAGTACTTAGCTAATGATAGGCACTTTACATGTTGAAAGTGATATGACAAGAAATGTGGTATTTGCCTTCATAAAGATTATGGTTTGATGATGAACTCTGTAGGTAGGTATAATAGAGACTACAAAATAGTGGCATTCTAAGTTAGAAGGAACAGAGTTATGCAGTCATATTTATGACATTGTTAGTCATTTTTTGTGGCTAGTACCCAGCATGATGATGATAAAACTGGGTAGGAGAAAGTCATGCATGGCTTCATAGGGCATATTAAGAGTTTAGACTTACCTGTAGGCAGTAGAAAGGCACTGAAGGTGTTTAAGATATGTCAGCTTTTGCTCTATAAAGATCACTATGGTGGCATATTAAAGAGGACATAGATGGGAAATCCTAGTAATCATGTTACTCATCCTCATTGATGCTTAAAATATTTTATTACTTAATCTTTACTTTTTTAATTTTTATGTCAGGAAATTCTTATTATTTTCTAGGGTTAAGCCCCTTTACAAGTTAGTTAAAGCTACTGTGAGAAGACACTGTGATACAAAATTGATGTATATGAAATAGTCCAGCGATGAGTGGTTCAGAGCTAGTGGGGTAGCTTTGCTATCACTGCTGAAAAAAATATAGAATTCTTTTAGTTGGAGGAAGGGACTATATCTTCCACTATATTATAAGAACCAGAATTTAGTAACATACCTACATCTAGCTACAAGGAAGGCTAGGAAATATAAGTAAAATGTAAGTTTTAGTAGAAGAAAATATTTTATACATAATGTGATGTCTACCCAAGTCTTCACCTGCTCCTCCCATGTTTGTTAGGTGAAGTTTAATCACTGAGTTTTTTTTCTTTTTAAACTTCTGCCCTAGTTTCAGTCATATAATATTTGTCATCTCAATAAGATAACTTTTACTTCTGTGTACCAAAATAAGAATATCCACATCATATAAATTGAGTACTTTCACTAGACATTCAGCTAGCTAAGCCTAAAACTTCAGAATCGTATTTCACTTCTTCACCAAATATTTACCTTTCTTCTACAAGTTTATCAGCCCATTTCTTCTCTATCTCCATTTTTTCTTCAGTTGCCTCATCTTCTACTCCTTTAGTCCTCATTTTTGTTTTCCACCCACACTTAACAACTTATTACTCTTCTAATTTCTTTGTTTCTTCATAACATTTGTAATAATTCTCACCTTTTATTGGAGTAAGTGCAGGCAATTACTTTTTCCCTGCATGTTGTATACTTTTGGCATGTGAACAGATTTTACTTTCCTATATCTATTATGTGTTCTTTTTATCTCCACATTCTTACACTGCCTAATTCTGCACTTTTGTATATTCTTTGCTTATTCTTTGCATTCCTCTCTATTACTTATTCTTTAGAATTCAGACCATATATCACTTTCACCCTTTGATACATCTCCATTACCTGCTTACTCTATACTACCCTCAACTTCGTTATTATCTTGTTTGCTATGCCGCATTGTTATTCCTTTACACTACAATCCTTAAAAAAGTGGGGCTAATGGTTTTACATTCCATATCCTTATTATCTTGCACATTAACTAGTTCAAAGCAGATGCTCAAATGTTATTGTTGAGAATTTGGTAGCAAAGGTATTTACCATACAGGAAAAAGCTAAACAAAAACAAAAACCCTGTGGCCCACTGGGGATAAATTTTAATTGTGTGTTCCTTCTAAGGCACCATCTCTTCTTTAGGCCCTAAGAATCCAATTATGTTTTTGTATGTAACATTTTAATGGTTAATGTACATGTTACTATATTTAGGAAGGAGGACTTCTTTTCATGTTTTATTCATTCCTGTCAGTTTAACTAGAGATAGAAATGTATAGGGTAGGGGAGGATGAGAATGGATTGTATTTGTAATCAGTATAGTGAAATTGGACATACTGAACTGGCTTATATATAGATAGAACTTAGAAGTGAAATAGATGATGCTTAAAACCACAATACATTTTATATCTTTTATTCTACAGTTATTTGTTTCATTACATCTGCCAAGACAGGATTGTGTATCTTTGTATCACTGATGATGTAAGTAACTTGAAGATATATTGCTATTTCACTATGTATACTAATACAGTCAATTATTAATTATCTATACCTATAGTGGGTAAAAGTGATAAAAAATTTGTAGCTGGAAATTTTTTTTGCCCTTTGCATTTGTTGTAAAGAGCATCTTATGACAAATTTTGATACTTGAAAATATTACTCTGTTCAGTTTTGATAGTTTCTGCTTAATCTCTCTGAACATTTATCACCATACAGTAAGTATATTGAAATTGATATTAATGATTATGATTGTTGTTTTTGTTTTTTGTTTTTAAATAATTTTTTGAATTTTTTAAAATTTATTTTTTGTTCTGAATACACTCTGACTGTACTTTCCCCTCCCTCCATTTCTCCCTACCCTCTACTCCTCCCAGCCCCGCCTCACCTCCTCTCTCCTACAAATCCACTCCTGCTCCATTTCCCTTCAGAATAGAGCAGGCCTCCCAGGGCTATCCACTGAACATGACATAACAAGATACAATAATACTAGGCACAAACCCTCATATCAAGGCTGGGTAAGGCAACCCGGTAGAAGGAAAAGGGTACCAAGAGCAGATGAAAGAGTCAGGAACACTCCCACTTCCACTGTTAGGATTCCCACAAAAACACCAAGCTAACAACCATAATGTATATGCAGAAGACCTAGTATGAACCCATGCAGACTCTGTGATTGCCTCTTCAGTCTCTGTGAGCCCCAATGAGCCCTACTTAGTTAATGTCTGTGGGCCATGTTCTCCTGGTATCCTCAACCCCTCTGACTCCTACAATTCTTCTTCCCCCTCTTTCTGTGTGGTTCCCTAAATTGGAGATAGCCAGTTTGGCCTCTCTCTACCTAATGATTATGATTGCTATTAAAGCTTCTCAAAATGTTGAATATTGAATTAATTATTTAAATATTTAATAAATTTTTATGTATCTATTCTTTAGAAAAACAATATCATAGTACATTATGATCAACTATGTAAATGTGTAGTTTACATTGGTTAGGTTGTTATCTGTGTATGTTGGCTATAAGCCCAGAATGATCAGTAATAATGTCATCAAGGAACATTCTTTCCTTTTCTTTACTCGTTAGTTTCTTATAAGTTCCCCTTATGGTTGCATGTATCTACATGGCTATTTATTTATGTACAAAGAAGAGAGACTGTGTACTTTGATCTCTTATTGTAGGAATGAGGAAAATATGCCTCTTTCTTTCTTTTGAAGTTAACTTCTTTTCATGTCATACTGGCCATGTGCTTATTTCTAAGCTGTTCTCTGACAGTCATGGAATTAACATGATTTCTTTTTTTTTTTTTTCCGAGACAGGGTTTCTCTGTGCAGTTTTGCGCCTTTCCTGTAACTCACTTTCTAGACCAGGCTGGCCTTGAACTCACAGAGATCCGCCTGCCTCTGCCTCCCGAGTGCAGGGATTAAAGGCGTGTACCACCACCGCCCGGCGGAATTAACATGATTTCTATAAATCAATGTTGTTAAACTTTCTTGTCACAGACTCCTTTGTCACTGTGGTTACACTGAGAATGTTGTTAACTGTATGAACTAGAACACAGAGGAGTCTAAACAAAATCAATTTTACTTATGTATAACACTCAATATACTTTAAAGGCTACATTAATGAATGTACTTCTTTATGACTTCATTGACAACACCTGGTCATCACCCTAATAATACTTTTGAAATGTTGATGCATGTAGTCTATTTCAAAATACCTGTAACTATGATATCATATTAATAAATAATTCTGGAGATGACTAAGCTACAGGTACTGTTTAATATTCCTTTGTTTTGTTACTTCCATTCAAAATTGAAATTTAACCTAAAGAATTATGAAAATAACAGTGTACTATGTAGTGGTATTTGCTCTGCCCATGACCTTGGGCTGTTCAGGCCAATGCTTCTTGCCATTTTACATGACTTCTTAAAAGGAGAGGAGAGAGGGGTCATGTGGTCCCTTCTATTTATTTATTTGCTTGTTTGTTTGTTTGTTTGTTTGTTTAATCAATCCTGGCATGATCCAGACGACCTGGGAATTGAACCTGGTTCCTCTGGAACATCAGTCAGTGCTCTTAACCACCAAACCACCTCTCTCCTCTCCTTTTAAGAGGTCACGTACAATGGCAAGAAGCACTGCCTCCTTCAGGCCATATAATCCAAGGTCATCAGTGGAGCAAATACCACTACAGTAATATTTCTTTGTATCCTAATACAAGTACCTACTAGAATTCTTACCATTGATCCCAGTTCAAGAATACTTGCTGTAGTGGTGGAATGATGGCTCAGTGGTTAAAAGCGCTGGCTACTCTTCCAGAGGACCCAAGTTTGATCTCCAGCACCCACATGGCAGCTCACAAACATCTATAACTCCAGGCTCAGTAGATCTGGCACCATCTTGTGGACTCTGAGGCACTGCACACACGTGGTGCATAGGCAAAAAACACCCCCACATAAAATAATAAGGAATCCTTGATTTAAACTAAGTTGAAATGATGTTCAGTTACATTGATCATCACAATGATTTTTACCTCTGGTTTCACAATAAAGTCCAGCTGTATCTGAAAGGACTGATGTAAAATGCTTAAAATAGATGAGAACTATCATATAATCTCAAATGATCCAAATTGAGCAGCAAAATTCTTAAGCTGTGATTTGTTGTATGTGTGCACACACACATATACACAACTTTTTGGCTGACTTGGAGTAGACAAGGTACATCACTTGACCTTTTCAGATGTATCACTGCTATTGTATTAGTTCAAAATCCATATTAATAGCATTATCTTTATATATTAAAAACTGTACTTTTCTTAAAAATCTTTTATTTGCTTTATGTATATGTATGTATCTGTGTCTAGGAATGTCCACAGAGGTCAGAGAGCAAGTCAGATTCCTTGGAGCTGCAGTTATAGGCAGTTGTAAGCTGCCCAACCTGAGTGCTAAGAACCAAACTTGGATTCTCTCAAAGAGGAACAAGCTCTCTTAACCGCTGAGCCATCTCTCTAGCTCCTAAAACTATACTGTTTTTTATTGATTTATTGAGCATTTTCTTATGCTTGACCTTGTGATCATGTGAAAGAACTGAAAATCAATTCCTGACCCCTGAGATAATAATCTACATACCATTGTTTTTAGTTTGGATCTGACTCTCAGCTTTTTAATTTATTAGCTGTTTGACATATGGCAAGTTAGTTGTCTTTTGAAACTTTTGTTCTTTATCTATGAAACAGGATCAGTTCTGGTTATTCCTCATGGAGTCAGGAAACAGTATTATTATTACTAATATGCCACATATCTTTGTTTATATGTGTACATTGGTCACTTTGCAGGATTTTGAGCGTTCTCGAGCCTTCAGTTTTCTGAATGAAGTAAAGAAGAGGTTCCAGACTACTTATGGTTCAAGAGCACAGACTGCTCTTCCATATGCCATGAATAGCGAGTTCTCAAGTGTTTTGGCTGCACAACTGGTAATATTTTTCTCAGGACATAGTGTTTTGATTTATATTTTCTCTTTATTACCTTCAAACATGATGAATATAGGGGCCCTGACCTATAGAACACTTTTCTGATTGTGTCGCTATAAGCCAACATAATAAAGCTTCCCTATTAAAAATATAAAGGAGTCATTTTAGTGTAGAAAGCTAATTCGTGATATCCTCTATTACTAATAGTCAGCATATCTCAGGATTTGGAAGAGTGTTAATGATAGACTAGTTTGACTACCCATTTAATGCTTAAATCCACTAAACTTGTCAACTGACATTTTAACCTATATATAAACCCTTTTCTTATCCATGATGTAAGTTTGAGTTTTGAATAGCTCAAATTAGTCATGTGAAAATCTGTTCATCTGATAACTTCCTCATTGTCAACTGAATTGATGGTGTGTGTGTTTGTGTAACTCTGAAATGCCACTATAGTCAAAATTTAAAAAAAAAAACCTATCTATTAACCCTAAACTTTCCCCCATGCCCCATGTCACCTGCCCAATACCCTGTCCCAGCAAATTATTGATTATATTTTATCTCTATAGATTAGTTTTTTTCCCTAGAGTTTTCTATAAATAGCAATCATAAAGTAAGTACTCTGATGTGTCTTGTTTGTTTTGCTCATTAGAATGCTTCTAGTACTCATGCATGTTGAGTAAGTCAGCAGCATATTTCTGTTTTCTGTGAACAATACTGTATATATACTGTTTTACTCATTTACCTGTTGCTAGATATTTGGGTTGTTGTTAGTTTTTAACTGTTATGAGTGAAGCTGCTGTGAATTTCCACATACGAGTTTTTGTGTGGGTATATGTTTTATTTCTCTGGTAAATAAATACCTAGGAATGGAATTTCAGGGTCAGATGGTGATATGTAATTTAAAAATTTATCACATACTATTTTTCCAAAGTGATTGTACTATTTTAAATTCTCATTGGCAATTCCAGTGTTTTTCATCCTTGTCAACATTTATTGTCTCGTTCATTCTAGCTATTCTGGAGGGTATGCACTGGTAGCTCATTGTGTTTTTAATCTGCATTTTCATGATATGAATGATGGTGAGCATCTTTCAAAATGCTTTCTTTTTATCTGTAAAAGTATTTGGGCACAAATACATAACCTCTAACTATTATTTAATTGTGAATATGGAAAACTATACATTTTTAATCAGTTTTTGTAGATGAATTTCTAAACGGTCTTATTAATAAAAAACAAACAAACAAACAAACAAAAAACCCAGAGCCAGATATTGGGGTTAAAACCTGAGAGATCAGAGAAGCAGAACAAGCCACAGCCAACCTCACCTCGACAATTTCTCATCCGATCTTGTTTCCATGAATCCTCAGACTGAAAGCTTCTGAGTCCTCACCCGAATAGATCTCAGCTGAACTGCTGATAAAAGCTTAAAAGCTTCTAGTTCTTGGCTTCTAGCCTTATATACCTTTCTGCTTCCTGCCATCACTTCCTGGAATTAAAGGCATGTGTCTTTCCCAAGCAAGACATGAGATCTCAGGTGCTGGGATTAGAGGCATGTATCCTTCCCAAGCAAAGACATGAGATCTCAAGTGCTGAGATTAAAGGTGTGTCACCATGCCTGGCTCTTCAAAATATATACTATCATTAGTCTTTTAGATTCTAGATCTTGAGAGAAGCCAATGAAAATAAGAGACATGTTGTGATCCCAGCAGATAGAAGGGCAGATATTAAAAGAAGTGAGCATACCCCTATTTCATCATATCCAAGAAATGAGGAAAATCAAGGGTACCTGCCTCTCCCCATCCCAACTATAGTAATTTTTAATTTTTTCCTTCCTTCTATATAAGCACAGATTACGTATCCCCTCATTTCTGCCCAAAGAGTCTCATATATTTCATATTATAATATATTCACTGAATTTTACTTAAAATAAGATATTTTATGCTAAAGTACATTCCATATGAAAGCAATTTTTATACTGCCAGTATTTTTTCTAAATGTAATACTATTTTTTCAGATATATGTATCTTTTATATACTAGATCCATAATTGTATAGCATTCCTCAATATAGGTTGTTATTCTTTATTTCTTATTGTAAATAATGTCTAAATATTGTACATTAAAACTTAATATCTTGTAGAAGCATCACTCTGAAAATAAAGGACAAGACAGAGTGATGGAGACTCAAGCACAAGTGGATGAACTGAAAGGAATCATGGTCAGAAACATAGGTATGTTTCAGTGGCATAGTTTCATTCATATGAGCACAAATAATAATGAATTACTAGATTGGAGTTAGATTATTGTAGGGAGGCTGAAACAGCATTTCCTTGTTTTCACCATCTGGGTCAGGGGTTCTCAACCTTCCTAATTCTGTGGCCCTTTAATACAGTTCCTCATGTTGTGACCCCCAACCATAAAATTATTTTCATTGCTACTTCATGAATGTAATTTTGCTACTGTTATGAACCATAATGTAAATATCCAATGTGCAGGATATCTGATATGTAACTCTTGTGGGGGTTGAGAACCACTGATATAGATGCTGATATATGGTCTTTGTTGGGTGGGTGTTTGGTTTCTGTTGCCCTCTGCTTCTTAGGAGGGTGTGGTGACTATGTATTGCTTGGTAGTGAATGCTTCTGGGATCCTATTAAGTATGGCCCCTGAAGGTTCCTGGTTCAGTGCATTTCTAGGTATTGGGAGCTGATATTTAGAAATGGGAGTGAGCTATAAGAGAGAGGCTGAGGGGCTCCACAGGAGGGAAGAAAGGAGGGTGTTCCAACCATGATCTGTTTAGTGCCCTAGGAATGGAGGCAGAGAATCGGGAGAGGCCACAGTATGTAGTCTGCTATAGATCTGGGGATGAGACTTGGGTATTGATTTTGGAGGAAAGGAGGGGAAGTAAAGATCTGAAGTTTATTTACTTCTTCACTGGCCTACTTGGTTCTCTAGATGGTTTTGCTGGTAGGCTCCCAGGGAATGCCTGCTGGAGTTGGGGTCTGAGACAAAGGTTGGAGAAAGGTTGAAGGAGAGCTATATGATCCTCTGGAAATGGTGGCTAAAAGGGAGGGGAGGCCGCAGCAAGTGGTCTGTTACAGAGCTGGGGTGAGACTAGGGGATTGGATTTGGAAGAAAGGAGGGAACATTGAAGATCTGTAATTAGCTTGCTTTCCTGGCCTGTGCATCAGGCAGTGTCTTGATTATGATTACTATTGCTGTGATGAAACACCATGACAAAAAGAAACTTTGGCTTACACTTCTACATCATAGTCCATCACTGAAGGAAGTCAGGACATGACCTCGAGCAGGGCTGAAACCTGGAGATGGGAGCTGATACAGAGGCTATGGGGGGATGCTGCTTATGGCTTGCTCAACATGCCTTCTTATAGAACTAGGACCACCAGCCCAGGGGTGGTCTCTCCCACTACGTGTGTGTGTGTGTGTGTGTGTGTGTGTGTGTGTGTGTGTGTGTGTGTGTGTGTGTCTGTGTCTCTGTGTGTCTGTGTCTGTGTCTCTGTGTGTCTGTATGTCTGTGTAGGGGGTTGTTAGCCTATTTGTTTTCTCAATTTATGGTGTCCTTTTTGTGAGACAATCTCATGTAAGACTGTTCTTAAACTTACTGTATAGCTGAGGACGATCTTGAACTTCTAGTTTTCCTGTATTCTAATTTTCTTTCTGTCATTTTGATAAAATATCCTGAGATAAGCAACTTAGAGAAGAAAAGGTTTATTTTATCTCACAAGTCCATCATAGCAGGGAAGTAACTGTAGCTCGAGTTTTCCTGCCTGGCCCACAGTCAGGACAAATCTCTCTCACCTGCCAGTCCCACAGCCGCTCAGACCCGACCAAGTAAACACAGAGACTTATATTGCTTACAAACTGTATGGCTGTGGCAGGCTTCTTGCTAACTGTTCTTACAGCTTAAATTAATCCATTTCCATTAATCTATACCTTGCCACATGGCTCGTGGCTTACCGGCATCTTCACATGCTGTTTGTCATCGAGGCGGCTGGCAGTGTCTCTCTGACTCAGCCTTCTACTTCCCAGCTTTATTCTCCTCCTTGTCCCGCCTATACTTCCTCCTGCCTGACTACTGGCCAATCAGTGTTTTATTTACCAACCAATCAGAGCAACACATTTACCATACAGAACATCCCACAGCAAGTAACAAAGGCTTGAAGCAGCCAGTTAAAAGACATCTACAGTCAAGAATACAGAAAAATAAATGCATGCCTGCTTAATGCACATCTACTTTTCTCTACTCTTAAATGTCTCAGGACCAAAAACTAGGGAATAATGCTACTCACATTTTGGCTGAGTCTTCTTATATCAATGTAAGAAGCAAACAAGACAAATCCCCACAGATATGCCTACAGGTGAATCTGATCTAGACAATATTTCTTTTTTTAATTTGTTTGTTTGTTTTATGTGACAAGGTTTCTCTGTGTAGCCTTCACTGTTCTGGAACTTGCTATGTAGAGCAGGCTGGCCTCAAACTCACAGAGGCCACTTCTCCCTCCCAAGTGCTGGAATCAAAGGCATGTGCCACCACCGCCTGGCCTGATCTAGACTACATTTCGTTGATACTGTCTTCCCAAGTGATTCTAAGTTGTGTCAAATTGTCAATTAAAACTAACCATCACACCCTGATTTAACCTCTAAAGTATTGAGATTATAGGTATGTACCAGTTTATGCAGTGCTAATGATTAATTCCAGGGTTTATGCGTGCTAGCAAAGAGTTCTGCCAAGTGAGCTGCATCCCCAGATCCTCTTGTGATGTCCTTGTTTGACTTTAATACCAAGATAATAATGGACCCATATAATAAATTGAGAAATACTCCTTTCTTTTGATTTTTTAAACAAATTCATGATAAATTGGTGCTACACAAAATCTAAATGGTCTTTTAATAAAAAACCCAGAGCCAAATATTGGGGTAAATGCTGAAAGATCAGAGAGACAAAGGAACAAGCCACTGCCACGTCTCATCTCACCAACTCCACGAATCCTCTGACTGAATGCCTCTGAATCCTCAGCCCAAAAGTGCCTCCAGCTAAAAAGTGCTTCAGCCGAAAAGGCTTTAGTTGCTGTCTCCTCATGCCTTATATACCTTTCTCTGCCTAGCCTATTACTTCCTTCCTAGTGCTGGGATTAAAGGCGTGTGATTCCTAAGTACTGGGATTAAAGGTGTGTGCCACCACTGCCTGGCTCTGTTTTTCTCCTAGACTGAGTCAATATCATGTAGTCCAGGGTGGCTTTGAACTCACAAAGATCCAGATGGATCTCTGCCTCCCGAGTGCTATAGGATGAAAGGCATGAGTGCCACCACTGCCTGGCCTCTATATTTAATCTATTGGCTTGTTCTGTTCTCTGATCTTCAGGCAGATTTTATTAGGGTACACAATATATCACAACATTAAATCAGTCTGTATACTTTAAAGATGTGCTAACCTCAGAATGGAAACCAGGATATGTGTTGGGGACGAGGTTTTGCTTTTGTTTCCACCAGAGAAGAAAAGCTGTGAATATCATCAAAATTGATAGAGGTTCAATTTGAACAAGAGAGACCTCTTAATTAAAAGAGGTGATACTTCATCAACCAGTGTAATCATTCAATTTAAATTAACTTATATGACTAACAAATACTTTTCATTTGATCAGATATATGCACTGTGATAATGGCACCAAGCTGACAAACACCACCCAAAGATTGGCTTTTGACTACAAACTGCTCAGGACAATATCAAGATTGCTAGCTTAGATGATACAGCCTCACAGACTACTCCAGTCAGGACTTGACCATAATCCAAAATTTTCTTTATGTCCCCATAAGATTACCAGCACCCCCAATTAGCAGGATGTAGCCTAGAAAACTATGCCCACATTCCTGAAGAATGGATTATGGATTTTGTCTTTGTTTAGGGGTTTGTTAAAAATTGTTATTGGTCAATAGTCAATCTCTTTTTAAAAAAAAGAAAGGGAGCTGTGCGGTGGTGGCGCACGCCTTTAATCCCAGCACTCGGGAGGCAAAGCCAGGCGGATCTCTGTGAGTTTGAGGCCAGCCTGGGCTACCAAGAGAGTTCCAGGAAAAGGTGCAAAGCTACACAGAGAAACCCTGTCTCGAAAAAAAAAAAAAGGGGGGGATATGATATAGAAATGTATTATATAGAAATGATAGGATAAAAGGGTAGATTATTGAATCTACTCAGAAAAAAAGAGAGATATGATAAGATAAAAAGGTAGATTATTGAATCTACTTTTAGAAAGCAACTACTAGTTTTAAGTATTTTACATTGGATTGGATTTTTGTATATTGTATACAAAGATTATTTTTGTTAGAACATACTGTACATACATTTTAATCTCATTCAACGTATTGTACCTATACAACTCACTTAACAATGTAATGCAATTTTCTAGTTCTTGAAAGTTATTATTACAAACTATTTAGGATAAAAGAAATGCAGGTTTATTGTTAGTTACCTATTACAATGGAACTTGTCAGGTTAGGTATGTTTTCAAGGTCAGACATATATTTTAGATAAATAGGTTGTCTTTGAACACTTCAGAGATACACAGAATGTGGCATTTAAGATATTTCAATAAAATAGATTCCTTTTTTATGACAATGAGACATGTCTGCTTCTGGCAGCACCAGTCTACTTCAGAGAAGATGATGGGCATCGCAGAAACTCCATATGGAGTTTACTTTCTTTGTGGCAAAAGTTAGCCACTGGGCAAGAAAATGCCCTTGCCTTGACTGCTGACATTATGCTGTCCAAATGGGACAAGCAGGACACAAAAGAAAGGACTGCCAAACTTTACTAAGACATGGTAGGAAGGTCCTTTAGAAAATCCTGCTTCACAGATAATTCTGTCAGGTATGCTAGGCCTGTAGGCCGAAGATAGATGCCCTAACATTGCAGAGGAACCTTGGGTGACTGTTCAGGCAGCCAGCTGTTTATGTCATTTCTCACATTTTTTGGAAGTTGCTTATTTGCACTTCCTGCTTTCTCAGTAAATGTTATTTCCTTCTTGGGTCTCTGATGGAGTTGAAGACTAGATAGTTATAGGTATAGTTTTCCTTGTTAACAAATTCAGAAAAGAAACTCACTAAAGAGGTATAAAGTGTATAAGTTCAAAAAACATCAAAAGATAGTTTTTGGTTGGTAATACAAGTTAGGATAGAAAGTGAATTAGGTGCAACACTTTGGACTCACCAAAATATGATAAATAATGGAGTATTTTCTCTGAATCTGTCAAATGTTAATAGACTGGACATTGTTAATGTAATTCTTGACTGTATATATTATAAATAGTTATTGTACTTATTGTATATAGTTTTTCTTATATTAGTTATAACCTTTTATTATTTTAGACAAAAAAAAGGGGAAATGTGGTGATATATTATGTACTCTAATAAAATTTGCCTGAAGATCAGAGAACAGAACAAGCCAATAGATTAAACATAGAAGCCAGGCAGTGGTGGTACACACCTTTAATCCTAGCACTCAGGAGGCAGAGATCCATCTGGATCTCTGTGAGTTCAAAGCCGCCCTAGACTACATGAGATTGACTCAGTCTAGGAGAGAAAACAGAGCCAGGCAGTGGTGGCACACACCTTTAATCCCAGTACTTGCGAATTACATGTCTTTAATCCCAGCACTTGAGATCTCATGCCTCTGCTACCAGTACTTGGGAATCACATGCCTTTAATCCCAGCACTAGGAAGGGAGTAATATGGCTGGGCAGAGAAAGGTATATAAGGTGTAAGTAGACAGGAACTAAAGCCTTTCTCAGCTGAGGAAAGCTTTTTTTCAGCTGAAGAGCCTTTCAGCTGAGGACTCAGAGGCATTCAGTCAGAGGATTCCTGGAGTTGGTGAGGTGAGACATGGCAGTGGCTTGTTCCTTTGTCTCTGATCATTCAGCATTTACCCCAGTATCTGGCTCCGGTTTTTTTTATTAAAAGACCATTTAGATTTCATTTAATAAATTGGTGTGTATTTTTCCTGAAATATTTTATATAGAATTTATCTTTGACTCTATCTAGGCATTGATTTTTCTTGTGCAGGGTTTTAAATTTATTGACTTATTTATTACTATATTCAAATTTTCATTTGTTAATTATTTATGTGTGGTACCTGGTGCATGCCATGGTATGGATGTGAAGATCAGAGGACAACTCTGTGGAGCCTATTCTCCACTACATTTATGTGGGTTCTGGGTATTGAACTCACATTGTCAGGCTTAGCGACAAACACCCTTTCCTTCTGGGTTGTTTTGCTGACCTCAAAATTGCATATTTATTGTAAGAGTATGTAGTAATTAAGTTTATAGGAAGAAATAAAAGATGAGAATTTAGATGACCTCAAACATCTAGAATGAGCTTTGTTTAATGCCAGAGAGGTACCATTTTGAGTACTGGCCTCACCATGGTCAGAGCAAAGGACCCAATCACTCAATGACCAGAGTTCAAGAGAACACAGCTCACATTCTCAAAACTGGGATTTTTGTAATGATAGGGTAATGGGGAAGGCATTTATTAGGGGCAGAGTAGGGAAGTTAGCTGTTTTCCTTAAATAAGCTGTTTTTGAAACTGTAGAGTCTGTTGTCTCTTTGCAACTACCAGTTGTCTTTGTGATCAGCTGCTTTTTTTCTGCAGTCAGATACTGACTTCATAGAATTTTGAGTTTTAGGGCCTTTGCTTTGGTGAGTGTATTCCTTTATTTCTAATATAAAACATTATTTCTCTTTGTAAAATTATTTCCAGATTTGGTTGCTCAACGTGGAGAAAGATTGGAATTACTGATAGATAAAACAGAAAACCTTGTGGATTCAGTAAGTATAGAATATATTTTTCCAAGGTGTTCGAACAACTGCACTGATGTCTAAGATAATATGGAAATGATTTAAATTTTATGCTGAGGTGGTTTGTTTCTCTGTTCCCTTTCTCATATCTATTATGTCATTATATTGTGATAGAAGGGTAGAGGTGAGACATATAAAACAACCACAGTCTCTCAGCAGCCATTAATGAAGCTTTTGTTTAGAAAATATATTCAGTATACAGAAATAATTTCCTAAAACTTTGGATTAAGGCAAAGTTTTTTGGTTTTTTTTTTTTTTTTTTTTTTTTGGTTTTTCGAGACAGGGTTTCTCTGTGTAGCTTTGCGCCTTTTCCTGGATCTCACTTGGTAGCCCAGGCTGGCCTCGAACTCAAAGAGATCCCCCTGGTTCTGCCTCCCGAGTGCTGGGATTAAAGGTGTGTGCCACCACCGCCCGGCTTAAGGCAAAGTTTTTTTATTGATAAATAATTCATTATGTACCTTTGCTGTAAGTTTCAGTTATTGTGACTCATTGTGAATCCTGAAACTGTGCAGTTCCCTTTGGTGTTTATAGTATTAGCTTGATCTTTTCCTTTTATCAAGCCAAAGGTATAGGTTGAAATGTGCCGTTAATCCTTAACTGAGAGAAGTGTGTCCCTGTGAGTTACTTGTTCTATTCTCACATATTTCTTTAGATTTTATTTTTTTTTATTCTTCTCTCATATATTATATCCCTCCTTCCCCTCACCCAGTCTCCCTCCCCCACCTCCCCAGGTCCAGCCCCCCATGTCTTCCCTCAGAAAAGAGCAGGCCTCCAAGGGCCATCAACCAAACATGGCTTACTATGCTACAATAAGACCATACACATATCATCATATCAAGGCTGAACGAGGTGACTCAGTGGGAGGAAAAGGGTCCCACAAATAGGCAAAAGAGTCAGAGACAACCCCCACTCCCACTGTTAGGAATCGCACAAGAACGCCAAGCTCCTCATCTGTAACATATTGTAGAGGATCTAGTCAGACCCCTACAGGCTCCCTGATCTCTGTGGGCCCCCATGAGTCCTGGTCAATTGAGTCTATGGGCTGTGTTCTCGTGGTGTCCCTATCTTCTCTGGTTCCTCCTATCCTTTCTTCCTCTCCTCCTCAGGATTCCCTGAGCTCTGCCTAATGTTTGGCTGTAGGATTCTGTATCTGCTCCCATCAGTTGCTGGATGTAGTCTCTTTGATGAGGATTCTGCTAGACTCTGGTCCCAGAACACTCTACAGGCAGGACAAACTGTACATTGAAGGTTTTGTGTCTGGGTTGGTATCCCAATCCATCCACTTGAGGCCTTGTCTGGTTATAGAAGATGACCGATCCAGGCTCCATGTCCCCCGTTATTAGGAGTCTTTGCTAGGGTTATTTTCCTAAATTCCATGGAGTTTCCATTGCACTAGGTTTTTGCCTCACCCCTCAAATGCTCCTCAATTCCAGTCATTTCTCCCAGTATTTTCTCCCCCACCCTGACTTGATCTCTCCTGTTCCTAACTCCACTCACCCCCAGTCCACCCTCAAAGTCTATTCTGTTATCCCTTCCCAGGGAGATCCTTGTGTTCCACCCTTAAGCTCTCCTTGTTACTTAGCCTTTCTGTTTCTATGGACCTTAACATGATTATCTTTTACTTTATAGCTAATATCTACTTATAAGAGAGTACATACCATATTTGTCTTTCAGTGTCTGGGTTATCTCACTCAGGATAATTTTTTCAAGTTCCATCCATTTGCCTGCAAATTTCATGATGTCATTGTTTTTAACAGCTGAGTAATAAATATTCTGTTGTGTAAATGTGCCACATTTTCTTTATCCATTCTTTGGTTGAGGGACATCTAGGTTGTTTCCAGGTCCTGGCTATTACAAATAAAGTTGCTATGAACATAGTTGAGCATGTGTCCTTGTGGTATGATTGAGCATCCTTTGTGTATATGCCCAAGAGTAGTATAGCTGGGTCTTGAGGTAGATCAATTCCCAATTTTCAGAGAAACCGCAATGTCGATTTCCAAAGTGGCTGTACAAGTTTGCACTCCCACCAGCAGTGGAAGAGCGTTCCCCTTCCTCCACATCCTCTCCAGCATGAGCTATCACTTATATATTTGATCTTAGCCATAGGTGTAAGATGGAATCTCAGAGTCATCTTGATTTGCATTTCCTTGATGGCTAAGTATGTTGAACATTTCTTTGTTTCTTGCCCATTTTGGTTTCCTCTGTTGAGAATTCTGTTTAGATCCATTTTTTAAATTGGACCAATTGGTTTATTGATGTCTAGTTTCTTGAGTTCTTTATATATTTTGGATATCAGCCCTCTGTCAGATGTAGAGTTGGTGAAAATCTTTTCCTGTTCTGTGGGCTGCCATTTTGTCCTATTGATGGTGTCCTTTGCTGTATAGAAGCTTTTCAGTTTCATGAGGTCACATTTATTAATTGTTGATCTTAGTGCCTGCACTATTGTTCTGTTCAGGAAGTTGTCTCCTGTGCCAATGTGTTCAAGGCTATTCTCTACTTTCCGTTCTATCAGGTTCAGTGTATCTGGTTTTATGTTGAGGTCTTTGATCCATTTGGAGTTAATTTTTATGCAGGGTGGTAAGTGTAGATCTATTTGCTTTCTTCTATATGCAGCCATCCAGTTGGACCAGTGCCATGTGTTGAAGATGCTTTCCTTTTTCCATTGTATATTTCTGGCTTGTTGATCAAAAATCAGGTGTCCATGGGTGTGTGTATTTATGTCTGGGTCTTTGATTCAATTCCATTGATCAACGTGTCTGTTTTTAGGCCAGTACCATGCGGTTTCAATACTACAGCTCTGTAGTACAACTTAAAGTCAGGGATAATAATACCTTCTCAGAAGTTCTTTTATTGTATAGGATTGTTTTAGCTATCCTAGGTCTTTTTATTTTTTCCATGTGAAGTTGAGTATTGTTCTTTCAAGGTCTGTAAAGAATTGTGTTAGAATTTTGATGGGGATTGTGTTTAATCTGTAAATTACTTTTGGTAGGATGGCTGTTTTTACTATGTTAATCCTACCAATCCATGAGCATGGGAGATCTTTCCATCTTCTAATATCTTCTTCAGTTTCCTTCTTCAGAGACTTGAAGTTTTAATCATACAGGTCTTTCACTTGCTTAGTTAGAGTTACCCCAAGATATTTTATATTATTTGTGGCTCTTGTGAAGGGTGTTATTTCTCTGAATTCTTTCCCAGTCTGTTTGTCATTTGTATATAGGTGTGCTACTGATTTTTTTTTTTTTAGTTAATCATGTATCCAGCCACTTTGCTGAAGGTGTTTATCAGTTGTAGTAGTTCCCTGGTAAAAATTTTGGGGTCAGTTATGTAATAACTATCATATCATCTGCAAATAATGATACTTTGATTTCTTCTTTTCCAATTTTTATTCCTTGATCTCCTTTAGTTATCTTATTGCTCTAGCTAGAACTTCAAGTACTATATTAAATAGGCATGGAGAGAGTGGACAGCCTTGTCTTGTTCCTGATTTTAGTGTTATTGCTTTGAGTTTCTCTCCATTTAATTTTGTGTTGCCTATAGGCTTGCTGTAAATTGCCTTTGTTATGTTTAGATATGTCGCTTGTATCCCTGATCTATCCAAGACTTTTATCATGTACCCATGTTGGATTTAGTCAAAGGCTTCTTCAGCATCTAATGAGATGATCATGTGATTTTTTTTTTCTTTCAGTTTGTTTATATGATGGATTACATTGACAGGTTTTTGTATGTTGAACCATGGCTGCATCTCTGCAATGAAGCCTACTTGATCATGGTAGATGATCTTTTTGATGTGTTCTTGAATGTGGTTTGCGAGTATTTTATTGAATATTTTTGCATCAATGTTCATGAGGGAAATTGGTCTGTAATTCTTTTTATTTGTTGAATCTTTGTGTAGTTGGAAGTCTTTATTTTTTTTTTTTTTGGATTTCCACCTTGACACAGTAGTTGATCAGTATGGAGTTGTTCAATTTCCATGAGTTTGTAGGATTTCTGTAGTTTCTGTTGTTGCTGATACCCAGCTTTAATCCATGGTGATCTATTCTTCTGACTAGTGTGGCCTGCACCTGAGCAAGGGAAGTCTGCTGGCTTTGTGAGTAGGTACTGGCCAAGGGATGGGCAGTGAGTGGAGGGGCCGGGGGTGGGAGGGCTGTCTATTTTCGATGCAGTTCGTTGTAAAAAGTGTTTTTGAAAAACAGTGATACATATGTAGAGATCTTTTACAGAGTAAAATTTTACAGATTGAAAAAAATCAGTGGTTGATTAATCATGGTATTAATTACTTTTTCATTGTTCTGACAAAAACAATTTAAGGAATAGTTTGTTTTGACTCACAGTGTGAGGGCTCAGTCCATTATGGTGAGGAAATCATAGAGGCAAAATCTTGAGGAGGCTGGTGGTCAAATTGCATATACATTCAGGAAACAAAAAGCAATGAATGCTGACATTCAGCTAGCTTTCTCTTCTTTGTTCTGTCCAGAACTCCAAGTCAGGGAATGTTGCTCCTCATATTTAAGGTGGATCTTCCTACCTCAATTAACCTAATTTAGATAATTTATCACAAACATACATACATGTCCCGAAGGTGATTATAGATACTATAAAGATGACAATAAAACATCATAATCATGTTGATTGTGACTAGCAACAAGACTGTAGTGATTAAGAGCCTGAACTCTAGAATCAGACGGTCTGCATTTTAATACCACTTGTTAGTAGTGTGAGCTTAAGCACATTACTTAATTTCATTATGCCTAAATTGCTATAATCTATAAAATGGCAATATACTTCTTTCATTGAGTTTTGAGAATTAAACTATATGATGCATGTAAAGTGGTTAATATATCTGTTACATTATAACAGGTATTTGAAGTTATGTTGTTAATTTTAATATTAGTATTGATTAATGGCAGCTTTTAGGAGGCTGTATGACAACTGTTGTGTTTTGTAGCATTTTATGGGTTTTTTCATCAAATTATGTGGTATTTAAAGAATGATATAAAGATTTTTAACTTTTTGAAAATTTCATATATGCTGATAATTCATTTTGGTTAACTCTAGCCACCTTCCCTTCCTGCTAATTCATCCCTTATCCTCTCCTATGTTTCTCTCCCAAGTTTGTGTGCCGATTTCATTTAGTTCTTCCTGTATATATGCATTGGTGTAGAACAATCTACAAGAGCATAAGTAGCCTTTTGGGGATGACATTCCTAAAGAGAAATGACTTTTCCTCCCACAGCAGTCATCAGTTGACATTAGGTCCTTAGTTAAGGGTGGGATCTCATGAGCCCCTCCCACATCCATGCTTGGATTTTGGCTGCTTTAATCTTATACAAGTATTCACAGATGCCATGAGTTTATACATTCAGCTCTAATCATATCTGTCAAGAAGAGTTTTGATGCAGATGTCCAGTGCCTTTGGCTCTTACATTTTTTTCACCCCCTATTCTGTGATGCTCCCTGAGCCTTAGGAGGAGGAGGTGTGATATAGATGTCCCATTTAGAGATGGGCAGTCCACAATCTCTTATTGTCTACATGTTGACCAGTTTATGAGTTTCTTTATTAATCATTTATTGTAAAAAGAAGCTTCTCTTGTAGGAATTAGGAGATGCATTGTTATAAAGTTGAGAACTTATTATTATTCCCATTTTGCAGAATAATAATATTAGATTATCCCCTAAGGCCTATGATCTAACCATCTATGGGATTTTGGGCCTACTTAACCATACCAGACATGAGTTCCATCTTATGGATCAGACTTTAGATCCATGTAGATATTTGGGTGGCTGGGTGTAGAGGGGATTCCAGCATTGATGGAAAACATGTTGGCAGGGGTGACAGTACTATTGTTCACGTGGAGAGGGTGGTGATTATAGAAATAAATGGTGGAAGAGGTCATGGTGCTTTGGTCATGGTGTCTCTTTACAGCAATACAAAAGTAAGACACATACCATCTAAGGAGGAAGATACCAAACAGTGATTAAAATACTGGAAACATACCCATTTTATTTGTTATTTTTCTGTTGCTATGATAAAATACCCTTATCAAAAACAACTTCTAGATGGAAGAGTTTATTTTGGTTTATGGTTCCAGAGGAATAAAGAGTCCATTAGGGTGAGGAGGCATGGCTACAAGCAAGAGTCATAGTGGCAGGAGCAGGAAACTGATTACATCATGAAACAGAGAGAGAACTGGAAGTGTAGGGCAAGGCTGGGCATTCTCAAAGTTTACCCCCAGTGACATACTTCCTCCAGCAATGCTGCAACTCCTAAACATCCCTAAGCAGTATCACCAATTGGGAACCAAGTGTTCAAATGCCCGAGCCTGTTGGGGATATTTCTCATTCAAAGCATCACGTCCATTTAATCCCCTCTAAAGTCTTGTTTATTACTAAAATATGTCATCCTGATATTAGCTCTGTCAGAGGGGGTACCTATTTGGACATCTTTAAAAATTAATGGATGATAGCAATGACTTTCTGCATGCTATTGTCGTTGCCAACACTATTAGCATCTACAGAACCAAATGATCCACAAGATGCAGTAGTAGCAAATCAATACAAACAAAATCAGGAAATATGTAGACAAACAGCTTAACTTTGGGCACATATGTATGCTTGAAAACCATTTTGCTGAGAGAATCAGCTCCAGCAGGTCAGAGAAACAGGAGAGGAGGTTCGGAGTCGGTGGAAACTAAATACACTTATCTGATGGAGCAAAGCTTAATTCATTTTATTTCTCTTACTTTTCTTCTATCTCTTTATTTTTCTCTTATCCCTTTTATATCACCTAAGACAAAAATTTATATGGAAGAAAAGATGACCTCACAACCACAAATTACATATTTTCCAAAAGCAAATTAAAAATCTTTACACAGGAAGAAATCACATTATGATCACAAGTTACATGTTTTTTAGAAGCCCATAAGTAGTTAAGCACTTTTCTTTGTATTAATATTGCCACCATAACATCTTCATCCCAAAGCAATGATCCTTAACAAAGTTTTAAGCAAGCCAAGTATATTTCAGCAAGTTCCTTTTGTACTGGCAGGCAGCTGTTTACAGTTTAAGTATAGCAGATTCCTCTCCTATTTCTTTTTTTTTAATTAAGAGATTTTCCATTCATTTTACATACCAACCACAGCTTCCCCTGTCCTCCTTTCTCCCACCCCCCAGCCTTCCCCCCCAATTCCCACCTCCTCCAAGGCAAGGTCTCCCATGAGGAGTCAGCAGAGCCCAGCACATTCAGTTGAGGCAGCTCAAGCCCCTCCTCCCTGCACCAAGGCTGTGCAAAGTGTCTCACCATAGGCACTAGGCTCCAAAAAGCCAGCTCATGCACTAGGTACAGGTCCCGATCCCACTGCCTGGGGGCCCTCAATACAGTTCAAGCTAAACAACTGTCTCGCTTATCCAGAGGGCCTAGTCCAGTACCATAGATGGGCTCTTCAGCTATAGGTCCACAGTTCATGGGTTTCCACTAGTTTGGCTAGTTGTCTCTGTACTTTTTCCAGTCATGGTCTCCATATCCTTTGCTCATGGAATCCCTCCTCCCTCTCATCAACTGGACTCCTGGAACTCCACCTGGGACACAGCTGTGGATCTCTGCATCTGCTTCCATCAGTCACGGGAGGACGGTTCTATGATGACAGTTAGGGTATTCAGCCATCCAATCACCAGGGTAAGCTAGCTCAGGTACCCTCTCTACTATTGCCAGTAGTCTATAGGGGAGTCATTCGTGTGGATTCCTGGGAACCTCCCTAGCTCTCTGCTTCTCCCTATTCCCATGGTGTCTTCATTTATCCTGTTATCTCTTTCCTTGCTCTCCCACTCTGTTCCCATTCCAGATAGAACCTCCTGCTCCCCTAAGCTCTCATCCCCCATCCCTTGCCCTTCATTACCCCCTCACCCCCAGTTTGCTCATGTAGATCTCATCCATTTCTCCATCAATGGGCAATCCATGTGTCCTTCCTAGGGTCCTCCTTACTAGCTGGTCTCCCTGGAGCTGTGGGTCGCAGTCTGGTTATCCTTTGCTTTATATCTAGTATCTACTTATGAGTAAGTACATACCCTGTTTGTCCTTCTGAGTCTGGGTTACCTCACTCAGGATGATATTTTTAAGTTCCATCCTTTGCCTGCAGACCTCATGATGTCATTGTTTTTCTCTGCTAAGTAGTATTCCATTGTATATGTGTACCACATTTTCTTTATCCATTCTTCAGTTGAGGGGATTCTAGGTTGTTTCCAGGTTCTGGCTATTACAAATAATGCTGATATGAATATAGTTGAGCATGTATCCTTGTGGTATGATTGAGCATTCCTTGGGTATATGCTCAAGAGTGGTATAGGTGGGTCTTGAGGAAGATTGATTTGATTCCCAATTTTCTGAGAAACCGCCATACTGATTTCCAAAGTGGCTGTACAAGTTTGCACTCCCACCAACAGTGTAGGAGTGTTCCCCTTGCTCCACATCCTCTCCAACATAAGCTGTTATCAGTATTTTTTGTCTTAGCCATTCTGACAGGTGTAAGATGGTATCTCAGAGTTGTTTTGATTTACATTTCCCTGATGACTAAGGATGTTGAGCAATTTCTTAAATGTCTTTGGGCCATTTGAGATTCTTCTGTTGAGAATTCTGTTTAGCTCTGTAGCACATTTTTTAATTGGGTTGTTCAGTATTTTGATGTCTAGTTTTTTTAATTCTTTATATATTTTGGAGATCAGCCCTCTGTCAGATGTGGGATTGGTGAAGATCTTTTCCCATTCTGTAGGCTGTCGTTTTTGTCTTATTGACCATGTCCTTTGCCCTACAAAAGCTTCTCAGTTTCAAGAGGTCCCATTTATTAATTGTTGCTCTTAGTGTCTGTGCTACTGGTGTTATATTTAGGAAGTGGTCTCTCGTGCCAATGCGTTCAAGACTACTTCCTACTTTCTCTTCTATCAGGTTCAGTGTAACTGCATTTATGCTGAGGTCTTTGATCCACTTGTACTTGAGTTTTATGCATGGTGATAGATATGGATCTATTTGCAATCTTCTACATGTTGACATCCAGTTATGCCAGCACCATTTGTTGAAGATGCTTTCTTTTTTCCATTGTACAGTTTTGGCTTCTTTGTAAAAAATTAGGTGTTCATGGGTGTGCGGACTAATGTCAGGGTCTTCACTTCAATTTCATTGGTACACATGTTAGTTTTTATGCCAGTACCAAGCTGTTTTTATTACTATAGCTCTATAGTAGAGCTTGAGGTCAAGGATCGTGATGCCTCCAGAGGTTACTTTATTCTACAGAGTTCTTTTAGCTATCCTTGGCTTTTTGTTTTTCCATATGAAGTTAAATATTGTTCTTTCAAGATCTGTGTTGGGATTTTGATGGGGATTGTATTGAATCTGTAGATTGCTTTTCGTAAGATTGCTATTTTTACTATGTTAATCCTACTTATCCATGAGCATGGGGGATCTTTCCATTTTCTGATATCTTCTTCAATTTCTTTCTTCACAGACTTAAAGTTCTTGTCATACAGGACTTTCACTTCCTTAGTTAGAGTTACCCCAAGGTATTTTCTATTATTTGTGGCTATTGTAAAGGGTGATGTTTCTCTGATTTCTTCTCAGCCCTTTTATCATTTGTATATAGGAGGGCTACTGAATTTTTTGTTAATCTTGTATCCTGCCACATTGCTGAAGGTGTTTATCAGCTGTAGGAGTTCCCTGGTAGAATTTTTTGGGGTCAGTTATGTACACTATCATATTACCTGCAAATAGTGAATGTTTGACTTCTTCCTTTCCAATTTGTATCCCTTTGATCTCGTTTTGTTGTCTTATTGCTCTAACTAGGACTTTGAGTACTATATTGAATAAATATGGGGAGAGTGGACAGCCTTGTCTTGTTCCTGATTTTAGTGGTATCACTTTGAGTTTCTCTCCATTTAATTTGATGTTGGCTATCAACTTGCTGTAAATTGCCTTTATTAGGTTTAGGTATGTTCCTTGTATTCCTGATCTCTCTAGGACCTTTACCGTGAAGGGGTATTGGATTTTGTCAAAGGCTTTTTCAGCATCTAATGAGATGATCATGTGTTTCTTTTTTCAGTTTGTTTATGTGGTATATTACATTGACAGATTTTTGTATGTTGAACCATCCTTTCATCTCTGCGATGAAGCCTACTTGATCATGGTATATAATTTTTTTGATGTGTTCTTGGATTAGGTTTGCCAATATTATATTGAGTATTTTTGCATCAATGTTCATGAGGGAGATTGGTCTGTAATTCTCTTCCTTTGTTGCATCTTTGTGTGGTTTGGGTATCAGGGTAACTGTAGCCTCATAAAAAGAGTTTGGTAATGTTCCTTCTGTTTATATTGTGTGGAACAATTTGAAGAGTATTGGAATTAGCTCTTCTTTCAAATTCTGGTAGAATTCTGTGCTGAAGCCATCTGGTCCTGGACTTTTTTTTGTTTAGGAGACTTTTAATGACTGTTTCTATTTCCTTAGGGGTTATTGGCCTATTTAAATTGTTTATCTGGTCTTGGTTTAACTTTGGTATGTAGTAACTATTTAGAAAATTGTCCATTTCTTTCAGATTTTCCAATTTTGTGGAGTACAGGTTTTTGAAGTATGACCTGATGATTCTCTGGATTTTCTCATTGTCTGTTGTTATTTCTCCCTTTTCATTTCTGATTTTGCTGATTTGGATGCTTTCTCTCTGCCTTTTGGTTAATTTGGATAAGGGCTTGTCTATCTTGTTGATTTTCTCAAAGAACCAACTCTTGGTTTTATTGAGTCTTTGTATTATTCTCGTTGTTTCTATTTCATTAATTTCAGCCCTCATTTTGATTATTTCCTGGCATCGATTACTCCTTGGTGAGTTTGCTTCTTTTTGTTCTAGAGCTTTCAGGTGTGCTGTTAAGTCACTAGTGTGAGATTTCTCCTTCTTCTTTATGTGGGCATTTAGTGCTATGAATTTTCCTCTTAGAATTGCTTTCATAGTGTCCCATAAGTTTGGGTATGTTGTACTTTCATTTTCATTGAATTCTAGGAAATCTTTAATTTCTTTCTTTATTTCTTCCTTGACCCATTTGTGATTCATTTGGGCATTATTCAGTTTCCATGAGATTGTAGACTTCCTGTAATTTTTGTTGTTGTTGAAACCTAGCTGTAAACCATACTAGTCCAATAAAATACAGGAGGTTATTCCAATTATTTTGTATCTGTTGAGATTTGCCTTGTGACCAAGCATGTGGTCAATTTTAGAGAAGGTTCCATGGGTTGCTGAGAAGAAGGTACATTCTTTTGTGTTAGGGTGGAGTGTTCTATAGATATCTGTTAAGTCCATTTGAGTCAAAACTTCTGTTAGTTCCCTTATTTCTCTGTTAAGTTTCAGTCTGGCAGATCTGTCCATTGGTAAGAGTGCAGTGTTAAAATCTCCCTCTACTAGTGTGTTAGGTTTGATGTGTGATTTAAGCTTTAGTAATGTTTCTTTTACAAATGTGGGTACCCTTGTATTTGGGCATAAATATTGTATTTGGATCCAGTCTATTTGGTGTTCTGTAAGCTTCTTGTACCTTCATAGGCATTTCCTTCTTTAAGTTGGTATAGTTTTCGTCTATGATTTTGTTGAATATATTTTCTGTGCCTTTGAGTTTTCAGTTCAGAACTGAGACTTCATCTTGGTGGATTTTCCCTGTGATAAGTGTGTAATGTCCTTCCTGATCTCTTTCAGTTGATTTTAGTTTGAAGTCTATTTTATTAGATATTAGGATAGCTATACCAGCTTGCTTCTTAAGTCCATTTGATTGGAAAGTCTTTTCCCAACCTTTTACTCTGAGGTAGTGTCTGTCTTTAAAGTTGAGGTGTGTTTCTTGTATGCAGCAGAAGGATGTATCCTGTTTTTGTACCCATTCTGTCAGCCTGTGGCTTTTTATAGGCGAATTGAGATCATTGATATTAATGGATATTAATGACCAGTGTTTGTTAATTCCTGTTATTTTTTGTTAGTAGTGTTGTGTGTTTCTCTTCTTTGGTATTTGTTGGTTTGGGATTGTCTATTTCCTGTATTTTCATGGGTGTGTCTAACTTCCTTAGGTTGGCTTTTTCCTTCTAGTGCTTTTTGTAGGACTGGATTTGTGGATAGGTATTGTTTAAATCTGGTTTTATCATGGAATATTTTGTTTATTCCATCTATGGTGATTGAAGGTTTTGCTGGATATAATAGTCTGGGTTGGCATCCGTGGTCTCTTAGTGCCTGCATAACATCTGTCCAGGACCTTCTGGCTTTCAGAGTCTCCATTGAGAAGTCAGGTGTTATTCTGATGTATCTGCCTTTATATGTTACTTGGCCTTTTTCCTTTGCAGCTCTTAATATTTTTTCTTTATCTGTGTGTTTAATGGTTTAATTATTATGTGGTGAGGGGTCTTTTTTGGGGAGGATCCAGTCTATTTGGTATTCTGTAAGCTTCTTGTACCTTCATAGGCATTTCCTTCTTTAAGTTGGTATAGTTTTCTTCTGTGATTTTGTTGAATATATTTTCTGTGCCTTTGAGTTCGTATTCTTCTTCTTCTTCTTCTATCCCTATTATTCTTAGGTTTAGCCTTTTCATGGTGTCCCAAATTTCCTGGACATTTTGTGTTATGACTTTTTTGGCTTTAGTGTTTTCTTTGGCTGATGAATCTATTTCCTCTATTGTATTTTCAACACCAGAGATTCTCTCTTCCATCTCTTGCATTCTGTTGGTTATGCTTGCATCTGTAGTTCCTGTTTGTTTACTCAGATTTTCCAATTCCAGCCTTCCCTAAGTTTGTGTCTTTATTGTCTCTATTTCAGTTTTCAAATCTTGGACTATTTCATTCACCTGTTTAATTGCTTTTTCTTGGCTTTCTTTAAGGAATTTATTGATTTCTTCCAATTTTTTGTTTGTCTTTTCTTCGAATTCTTTAAGGGTAGTTTTCATTTCCTCTTTAAAAGCCTCTATCATCGTAAAGTCATTTTTAAAGTCTATTTCTTCTGCTTCTTCTGCTTTGGGATGTTCAGGTCTTGCTGATGTAGCACCACTAGGTTCTGATGGTGCCATGTTGGTCTTTATGTTGTTGACTGTATTTTTGCACTGGCTTCTACCCATCCCTTCCTCCACTCCATGCAAGTGCTGTCTGTGTCTGAGGGAGCCTCTTGTGATCCAGTTAATACTCTTGGTCTAATGGGAGCTCTTGGTGTAATCCGGGCTCTTGGTCCAATCTGTTCCCAATCTGTGCAGGTTGGGCTTGTGACTCCAGTTTTCACTAGTGTTGCAGGGGGCTGTTTTCTTGGCGAGGAGCCAGGGGAAGAGGCAGCTGGCTGATCCCTGGAGCTCCAAAGTCTTAGGGGAGGGGCACAGGGTGTGCCTCCGGGGCCTAGGGGCTAGGGAGGAGCTTCAGTCAGCAATGGAGCTTATGGAATATAGCCCACCAGATAGCAAAGCTACAATGGGTCCCTGGAGGAGCAAGTCCAGAGATGGAGCCTTACCTGTTCCCAATTTGTGTGCTTATGTATCCGGATTTCACTGGTGTCACAGGGGGCTGTTTTCTTGGCGAGGAGGTGGGGGAAGGGGCAGCTAGCTGGCCCTTGGGGCTCCATTGGCTTGGGGGAGGGGCACAGGATGTGCTCCCAGGGCCTAGGGACTAGGGACCTGGTCTGCCCAGTCCGGGAGATGGGACCTTACCTGTTCCCAGTCCGTGCAGGGTGTGCTTATGTCTCCTATCCTTTTTCTACTCTACAAAACTTTACTCAAATGGTCTAGCTAACCATCTGTTTTTCTTTACACACAATAGGGTCATCTAATTTCCTTTCACAACTTTGTTTTTCAAGGTATGTAAGGTACATACCTTGGGCCTGTGATTTATTCTGTAAATTACATGACCTTCTGTAAGGACATAATTGCTTTCTTTGGTCATCAGCCTGTTTTGACACAGGCACAATTCATGGGTCTATAATGCATGAAACTTCCTTGTTCTTATTATCCATCCTCTGCATATCTTACATCTAACCAAGTGACTTCTAGCCCAATTTTACCTTATTTGTATCTCTATTTGGAGCAATTGGTAGAATAACCTAAACCATTTCTCTAATCATCTTTACTAACTGTCTTAACCACCTGTATCTTTAAATCATTGATCCAACTTAAGCATCATTGCTCAATAAAAATTATCTTCATTATGAGCCACAATTAAATTTCCCAGCAAGGAGTGGGATTTTCCCATGAAACAATCACTATACTAGATATAGTGGGATCCTTTCACATGATAATCACACCATGCCAAATACAATAGGAACACAGCAGCAGCAAGCAGGAGAAAGCACAGTAGAAGCAAGGGGCACTATAGAGACAATTCCCCCAGTGCTTTTGCTCCTCCAGGGACCCATTGTAGCTTTGCTATCTGGTGGGCTGTATTCCATAAGCTCCATTGCTGACTGGAGCTCCTCTGACATGGCCACTGACACTACGGTCTAGTGTAGAATACACACACACACACACACACACACACACACACAAGTAAATAATTAAATGCCCACCACTGATACCATTTTCTTGTGTAGAACACACACACACACACACACACACACACACACACACACACACACATAAATACCCCCCAAAACCTATGTGCTATGGTATTTGATAGGAATATAGTAATAGAAACCTTGTCTCTAAAACCATGTTATATAAGGACTGCAATAGAATTGCTTCTGAGTAATTAAGACATAGGGAGCTGCTACTAGCTACACTTGCCTTTCTTGAGAAGTATCAGCATCTGCTATTCTTAAGATTATGCATAATTTTTTTAAACTGGCATTCTTGCCTAAAGATGCTATTAGATACCACTGGAATCTAGAAAAAATTCCTACTTTGTAAATAAAGCTAATTAAACATCTATGTAATTTAAAAGGAGGAAATACTTTGTTTTGGTAACAGTTTAAAAATTGAGATAAGCTAAAACATATTACTTTAGTGTTTAGCAGTGTAGCAAGGGTAGCAAGTTGCTTCATGATTTTGTTGAATACGTAAGGTAATATTTGAGTGTGTCAGGGCCATTCAAACTCTGGGTGTTGCATCACAACTACCTTAACTTTAACATGGATTCTCTGTACCTGTGGATTTACTTGCATGCTTGTGCTTGACTTCTTAGGATGTGTAGCTGAATAGACCACCATTTTAAGCATTACAAAATTATTTTTTTCATATAAACATTTGAATAATATTTTAGAAAAGCATACTCAATAACCTGGTATCTCACAGCATTCTTAACAGTGAAGAATGTTACTTGTACAAATCAGAATCTTTTTTAAATTTTTTTAAATTTTTTTTTGAATTTTTATATATTTATGTGCTCTCCAAGCTACATATACACATGTATGTTTGCATGGGTATGCACACACACATACACACATCTGTATCATCTTTATAACAAGAGTGATAGGAAACATTTTTTTAAATTTTTATTCTCTCATATATTATATCCTGACCTCAGTTTCCTTTCCTTGTAGTCCCTCCCCTCCTACCACCTCTCCCCCTGATCCACTCCTCCTATTTTCTCTTCAGAAAAGGGCATGCCTCCTAGGGATATTAACCAAATATGGCATATTCAAGTTGCAATAAGACTAGGCACCTCCTCTTCTATTACAATTGGACGAGATTCCTCAGTAGGAGGAAAAGGGTCCCAAAAGCAGGCAAAAGAATCAGAGACAGCTCTACTCCCACTATTAGGAGACCACAAGAAGACCAAGAAGACTACAAGAAGATCAAGCTACACAACCATAACATATATGCAGAGGGCCTAGGTCAGACCCATGCAGTCTCCTTGATGGTCAGTTCAGTCTCTGTGAGCTCCTATGAGCCAAGGTTACTGGCCAGAACACAATCTTATACCAATTAAATGGTGACAGCCTTACCAATAAACAAGAATATTCTTTTCCATAGCCAGGAAGGGAAACTGCCTTAGCAAACAGGTCCCAAAGGTACATGGAGAGAAAATTCTTGAGTAATGAGGTTTATCCAGATTAAAATACAGTAACCTACTCAGAGCCTTTTTATGTAGACAAATAGGTACATTATTCTTTGCCCGTTACCATGAACAGATAAGATTCTAATAGTAAATTTCTCTCTGTTGGTAGAAATGTGCTGAGGGACAGTTTCCCTTGCTCTCTTTTAGATCATCATTTTGGAATGTTTTATCATAGTTCTTTACTCTTGAGTTTTTCTGTGTAGGGCTGGAGAGATGGCTCAACAGTTAAGAGTACTTAGTGCTATTACAGAGGACCTGGGTTCAGTTCTCAGCACCCATATAGTGGCTCACAGCTGTCTCACTATGTAGCCCTGGCTGGCCTGAAATTGGCCATGTAGACCAGGCTGGCCTCAAACCCAGAGATCCATCTGCCACTGTGTCTTGAATGCTGGGATTAAAGGCATGTGCAAGGTAGTATATGTCAATAGTGATGGTTCTTGAGGTTATCTTGTTCTTAGACCTTTCCAGTCTCCCTTTTCCTACTTTTACCATGAGATAAGTACTCTTTGCCACATATTGCCATCACCATACTGTTCTGGCAAAGCATAGGACCAAGTGACTGGACTGAGCCCTCTGAAATCATGTGCTGAAAAAAATATTTCTACCTTTAGGATCATCTTGGGTATGTGCATATATTATTGTGAAAGTCTGACTGATATAATTATTAGAGTTATTATTCTCTTATAATCTGTATTAACTTTTTTCAGTTAAGGACCATTTTCTCTAATCATTTACCTATGTTACTTTTGTAGGCCTTTCTCATATGCTCTAGTCAATGCACGTATCTATAGCATGAATGTTTAGGGATTAATGCACTTAGTTTGGGTGTGTAGTATATACTCATGTAGCAGTTGGGTTTGTGCAAGCCATCCTTTTCACTTTGCACTAAATGAAACCCAGGCTGATACCTTGTTACCTGCTACATTATAGAGACTTTGTAGAGAAAGCAGTTAATTGAAATGTAGCAGCCATATTGAAAAGTATATTAACTGTAAGTGTACAGCTTGTAATAATTTACTAGTGTATGCAAATATGTGCATTGAGCCAACATGCAGGTTAAGAATTAGAGTATGATCAAAACTCAGAGATGCCTTTCTACCCTCTTCTTCTAACTGACTACTCCCTTTGAAAGATCATGACTTATCCCCATGTATTAAAAAGCTATTGGACTAGTTGAGTGCTTGCTTA
This sequence comes from Peromyscus eremicus, assembly GCF_949786415.1. Classification (NCBI taxonomy): domain Eukaryota; kingdom Metazoa; phylum Chordata; class Mammalia; order Rodentia; family Cricetidae; genus Peromyscus; species Peromyscus eremicus. Next base: position 133,974,201 of record NC_081439.1, read on the forward strand.
GTGTGCACAAAGCCCTGGGTTTAATTTTCATCATTTCTGTCTTAGGTCTACTATTGCTATGATAGAACACCATGACCACAATCAACTTGGAGAGGAGAGGGTTTATTTTGCCTTACAGTGCCACTTCACTGTTCATTGATGGATGTCAGGGCAAAAATCTTGAAGCAGGAGCTGTTGCAGAGGCCATGAAGGAGTACTGCTCACTGGCTTGCTCACCCTGCTTTCATATAGAACCTAGGACCACCAGCCAAGAAACGGCACTGCCTTCAATGGGATTGGCCCTCCCACATCAATCACTAATTAAGAAAATGCTCTATAGGCTTGCCTACAGCCCAATCTTATGGAGGCATTTTCTTTTTTTTTATTAAGGAATTTTTTTATTCATTTCAGATACCAACCACAGATCCCCGTCTCCTCCCTCCTCCCGCCCCTCCAGCCTCCCCCCACCCAACCCAACCTCTATTCCCTCCTCCAACAGGGTAAGGCCTCCCATAGGGAGTTAGCAGAGCCTGGTCCATTCAGTAGAGGCAGGTCCAAGCCCCTCCCCCTGAATCAAGGCTGTGCAAGGTGTCCCACCATAGGTAGTTGGCTCCAAAAAGCCAGCTCATGCACCAGGGATGGATCTAGATCTCACTGCCAGGAAGCCCCTCAAGCAGATCAAGCTAACTGTCTCGCTTATGCAGAGGGCCTAGTCCAGTCAGTCCCATGGAGGCTCCACAGCTGTCGGTCCAAAGTTCATGAGTTCCCACTAGTTTGGTTAGTTGTCTCTGTAGGTTTCCCCATTATGATCTTGATACCCCTTGCTCATATAATCCCTCTTCTCTCTCTTCAACTGGACTCCTGGTGCTTGGCTGTGGATCTCTGCATCTGTTTCCATCAGTTACTGGAGAAAGGCTCTGTGATGACAGTTAGGGTATTCACCAATCTGATCACCGGATAGGCCAGCTCAGTCACCCTCTCCGCTATTGATAGTCTCTAAGCTGGGGTTATTCTTGTGGATTCCTGGGAACTTCCCTAGCACTTGGTTTCTCCCTATCCCCATGATGTCTCTCTCCCTCTATCATGGTATATATTTCACTGTTTTCCCACTCTGACCCTATTCCAGCTTGACCATCCTGTTCCCTTATGTTCTCATCCCCCGTCCCCTACCTGCTATTTCCTCCCCATACCCCCAGTTTACTCAGGAGATCTCATCTATTTCCTCTTCCCAGGGTGATCCATGCATCCCTCTTAGGGTCCTCCTTGTTACCCTAGTGCCGTGGGTTGTAGTCTGGTTATCCTTTGCTTTACATCTAGTCTCCACTTATAAGTGAGTACATACCATATTTGTCTTCTGGGTTACCTCACTCAGGATGATATTTTCTAGTTCCATCCATTTTCCTACAAATTTCATGATGTCACTGTTTTTCACTGCTGAGTAGTACTCCACTGTGTATATGTACCACATTTTCTTTATCCATTCTTCGGTTGAGGGCCATCTAGGTTGTTTCCAGGTTCTGGCTATTACGAATAGTGCTACTATGAACATAGTTGAGCATGTGTTCTTGTGGTATGATTGAGCATTCCTTGGGTATATGCCCAAGAGTGGTATAGGTGGGTCTTGAGGAAGATTGATTTGATTCCCAATTTTCTGAGAAACCGCCATACTGATTTCCAAAGTGGCTGTACAAGTTTGCACTCTCACCAACAGTGTAGGAGTGTTCCCCTTGCTCCACATCCTCTCCAACATAAGCTGTTATCAGTATTTTTTGTCTTAGCCATTCTGACAGGTGTAAGATGGTATCTCAGAGTTGTTTTGATTTACATTTCCCTGATGACTAAGGATGTTGAGCAATTTCTTAAATGTCTTTGGGCCATTTGAGATTCTTCTGTTGAGAATTCTGTTTAGCTCTGTAGCACATTTTTTAATTGGGTTGTTCAGTATTTTGATGTCTAATTTTTTTAATTCTTTATATATTTTGGAGATCAGCCCTCTGTCAGATGTGGGATTGGTGAAGATCTTTTCCCATTCTATAGGCTGTCGTTTTGTCTTATTGACCATGTCCTTTGCCCTACAAAAGCTTCAAGAGGTCCCATTTATTAATTGTTGCTCTTAGTGTCTGTGCTACTGGTGTTATATTTAGGAAGTGGTCTCTCATGTCAATGCGTTCAAGACTACTTCCTACTTTCTCTTCTCTCAGGTTCAGTGTAACTGCATTTATGCTGAGGTCTTTGATCCACTTGTACTTGAGTTTTATGCATGGTGATAGATATGGATCTATTTGCAATCTTCTACATGTTAACATCCAGTTATGCCAGCACCATTTGTTGAAGATGCTTTCTTTTTTCTATCGTACAGTTTTGGCTTCTTTGTAAAAAATTAGGTGTTCATGGGTGTGTGGATTAATGTCAGGGTCATCAGTTCAATTCCATTGGTCCACATTGTGGTGGTATTGTGTTCCCCAAAATATTGTGCACTTTAATAAACTTATCTGGGGTCAAAGAACAGAACAGCCACTAGATACAGAGGCTAGAAAATGGTGGCACTCACACCTCTAATCCTAGCATTCCAGAGGCAGAAATCCCTCTGGATGTCTGTGAATTCAAGGCCACATTGGAAACAGCCAGGCATAATGACACATGCCTTTAATCCCAAGAAGTGAGCCTTTAATCCCAGGGAGTGATGGCAAAAAGCAGAAAGATATATAAGGCATGAAGACCAGAAACTAGAAGCTTTTAGGTGGTTAAGCATTCAGGATTTCGAAAAGCAGTTCAGCTGAGATTCATTTGGATAAGGACTCATAGGCTTCTAGTCTGAGGAAACAGGATTAGCTGAGGAAACAGTATCAGCTGAGGAACTGGCAAGGTAAGGTAGCTGTGGCTTGTTTTGCTTCTCTGATCTTCCAGCATTCACCCCAATAACTGGCCTCAGGTTTGATTTTATTAATAAGTACCTTTAAGATTCATGCTACATCTGGTGCCCAACATTCGTGGTACAAATTCACAAAAAAGCTACTTGCCTGTGGCCTTGCGGGCTCCAGCTCAGGCCCGAGCTACACTTTGCCGATTGTGGTGGTGCAAGCCGGTAGGATTTACTGAAGGAGGCAGAGGCAGGAGGATCCCGTGTTTGAGGCCAGCCTAGGAGGCTTGCTAAGGAGACGCTTTGGACGAGCCACAAACAGTGGCGGTGGGACCATGGAGGCAGCGGCTGCTGCTCCAAGTTGCTGGCTGCTTCTCACTGTGTTGGTGACTGCGGTGATGCTGCTACCTGGGAGGAAGAGTTTACTGCTGCTTGTTAGAGAAGAATTGCCAGGACCATCATGTTACAAGAAAGCATCAGCAAAGGTCAGTTTGGAAAAGTTTGGCAAGACAAATGGTGGGGAGAAATTGCTGTGAAGATTTTTCTCTTCTAGGGAAGAACATTCATGGTTCCAAGAGACAGACATTTATCAGACTGTGATTGCTCCAAACCACAGAGGAGACACACACACACACACACACACACACACACACACACACACACACACACAAAAAAAAAAAAAAAAAAAATCTGCAGGGAACCATGACCACGCCTAACAGCAACTTTGAAATCTTCAAAAGGATGATGGGACCCCACAACAATGATTCCATATGGACTATGGTAAAGCCATTAAGCTGATTAACACCATGGAAAGATCTGCTTTGGACTACAAACTGCTCAGGACAATTTCGAGATGGCTAGCTGAGATGATCCAGCCTGACGGACTACTCGAACAAGGACTTGTGACAAGCCCTGCATTTTCTCATTATGCAGCGACTGGACAAACGATACAGGACTTGACAATTAACCCAAAAATTTTCTTTTCAGGATTCCCTAAAGATGTCTTCACCCCTAGAAAGCAGGAAGTAATTTAAGAACATGACGCCCACATTCCCAAGAGGTGGGGTAGGTGTTTTTTCACCATTTAATGAGTTATGGATATTGTTATTGTTTACTATGGTTGGTTACAAGTTATTGTTAATGGTCAGGAAAAAAGCTGAACAAGGAGATTAGATTCAGAGTTTTTGTTTAAAAGAAAAAGAAAAAGAACAAGGAAAATATGTAGATCATTGAATTTACTCTAAAAAGAAAATGGGGAAGATATAAAAATGACAAAAGGTAGATTATTGAATCTATTATGAAAAGAAAAAAGAGAGAATATGGATATAATAAGATTTAAAAAGGGAGATTATAGAATCTACTTTTAAAAAGGAACTATTTGTTCTAAATAGGATAAGTAATAAAATTTTTTGTCTGAGTTTATCAAATGTTACTGGACTGGACATTGATATATATAATGGATTTTTTGTCTGATTCTGTCAAATGTTAGTGGACTAGACATTTGTAAATGTAATTCTTGACTGTATATATTATATATACTTATTGGATATAGTTTTTCTTGTATTAGTTATAAGCTTTTTTAATTTTAGAAAAAAAAGGGGGGAAATGTGGTGGTATTGTATTCCCCAAAATATTGTGCACCCTAATAAACTTATCTGGGGTCAAAGAACAGAACAGCTACTAGATACAGAGGCTAGAAAATGGTGGCACTCACACCTTTAATCCTAGCATTCCAGAGACAGAAATCCCTCTGGATGTCTATGAGTTCAAGGCCACATTGGAAACAGCCAGGCATAATGACACACGCCTTTAATCCCAGGGAGTGATGGCAGAAAGCAGAAAGATCTATAAGGCATGAAGACCAGAAACTAGAAGCTTTTAGGTGGTTAAGCATTCAGGATTTCGAAAAGCAGTTCAGCTGAGATTCATTTGGATAAGGACTCAGAGGCTTCTAGTCTGAGGAAACAGGATCAGCTGAGGAAACAGGATCAGCTGAGGAACTGGCAAGGTAAGGTAGCTGTGGCTTGTTTTGCTTCTCTGATCTTCCAGCATTCATCCCAATACCTGCCTTCAGGTTTGATTTTATTAATAAGTACCTTTAAGATTCATGCTACACCACATGTTGGTTTTTATGCCAATACCAAGCTGTTTTTATTACTATAGCTCTATAGTAGAGCTTGAGGTCAGGGATGGTGATTCTTCCAGTGTAGCTAGAGTTTTTCTGGTCCTGCCTGGCCCACGGTCAGGACAAATCTCTCTCACCCACCAGTCCCGCAACTGCTCAGACCCAACTTCTTGTATTAGTAAACACACAGAGACTTATATTACTTATAAACTGTATGGCAATTGCAGGCTTCTTGCTAACTATTCTTATATCTGAAAGTAACACATTTCTATTAATCTATAAGTTGCCACGTGGCTTGTGGCTTACCGCTATCTCAACATCTGCTTGTCTCTCTCCTGAGCCTTCCACTTCCCAGAATTCTACTCTCTGCTTGTCCTGCCTATACTTCCTGCCTGGCTACTGGCCAATCAGCACTTTATTTATCAATCAATCATCCACAGCATTCCAGAGGTTGCTTTTATTGTACAGGATTGTTTTAGCTGTCCTGGGTATTTTGTTTTTCCATATGAAGTTAAGTATTGTTCTTTTCAGATCTGTGAAGAATTGTGTTGGGATTTTGATGGGGATTGCATTGAATCTGTAGATTGCTTTTGGTAAGATTACCATTTTTACTATGTCAATCCCACCTATCCATGAGCATGGGAGATCTTTCCATCTTCTGACATCTTCTTCAATTTCTTTCTTCAGGACTTAAAGTTCTTGTCATACAGGACCTTCACTTGCTTAGTTAAAATTACCCCAAGGTATTTTATATTATTTGTGGCTATTGTAAAGGGTGATGTTTCTCTGATTTCTTTCTTAGTCCTTTTATCATTTGTATATAGGAGAGCTACTAATTTTTTTTAGTTAATCTTGTAGCCTGCCACATTGCTGAAGGTGTTTATTAGCTGTAGGAGTTCCCTGGTAGAATTTTTGGGGTCACTTAAGTATAATATCATATCATCTGCAAATAGGGAAAGTTTGACTTCTTTCTTTCCAATTTGTATCCCTTTGATCTTGTTTTGTTGTCTTATTGCTCTAACTAGGACTTTGAGTACTATATTGAATAGACATGAAGAGAGTTGACAGCCTTGTCTTGTTCCTGATTTTAGTGTTATCGCTTTGAGTTTCTCTCCATTTAATTTGATGTTGGCTATCGACTTGCTGTAAATTGCCTTTATTAGGTTTAGGTATGTTCCTTGTATTCCTGATCTTTCTAGGACCTTTACCATGAAGGGGTATTGGATTTTGTCAAAGGCCTTTTCAGCATCTAATGAGATGATCATGTGTTTTTTTTCTTTCAGTTTGTTTATATGGTGTATTACATTGATAGATTTTCATATGTTGAACCATCCTTGTATCCCTGGGATGAAGCCTACTTGATCATGGTAGATAATTTTTTGGTGTGTTCTTGGATTCGGTTTGCCAGTATTTTATTGAGTATTTTTGCATCAATGTTCATGAGGGAGATTGGTCTGTAATTCTCTTCCTTTGTTGCATCTTTGTGTGGTTTTAGTATCAGGGTAACTGTAGCCTCATAAAAAGAGTTTGGTAATGTTCCTTCTGTTTATATTGTGTGGAACAATTTGAAGAATGTTGGTATTAGCTCTTTGAAATTCTGATAGAATTCTTCACTGAAACCATCTGGTCCTGGGATTTTTTGTTTTTTTGTTTGTTTGATTAAGAGACTTTCTAATGACCATTTCTGTTTCCTTAGTGGTTATAGATCTATTTAAATTGTTTATCTGGTCTTGATTTAATTTTGGTATGTGATACCTATTTAGAAAATTGTCCATTTCTTTTAGATTTTCCAATTTTGTGTAGTACAGCTGAGCTCCTGTCTCCTCCCACTTTATATTCCTCTCTCTGCCCAGCCATATCACTTCCTGTCTCCACCTCCCTAGTGTTGGGATTAAAGGCCTGAGATCCCAAGTGCTATGATCAAAGATGTATGCCATCACTGCCTAGCTCTGTTTCTCTTTTAGACTGGATCAATCTTGTGAAGCCCATGTTGGCCTTGAACTCACAGAGATCTGTCTGCCTCTGCCTCCTGAGTTCTGGGATTAAAGGTGTATACTACCACTGCCTAGCCTCTATGGCTAACTAGTGGCTTAACTCTGCACTCTGCTCTTAAGGCAAGCTTTATTTGTTAGATCACAAACAAAATATCACCACACCCCTGTGTGTGTAGGGGTTTATATTCAAATCATAATAGTAGGGCTGGCAAGATGGCTTAGTGGGTGAGGTGGTTTGAAAGAAAATGGCAAGCCGGGCGGTGGTGGCGCACGCCTTTAATCCCAGCACTCGGGAGGCAGAGCCAGGCGGATCTCTGTGAGTTTGAGGCCAGCCTGGGCTACCAAGTGAGTCCCAGGAAAGGCGCAAAGCTATACAGAGAAACCCTGTCTCGAAAAAACCAAAAAAAAAAAAAAAAAAAAAAAAAAGAAAGAAAATGGCCCCCAAAGGGAGTAGCACTATTGGGAGGTGTGGCTTTGTTGGAGTAGATGTGGCCGTGTTGGAGGAAAGTTTTTGAAGTATGACCGGATGATTCTCTGGATTTCCTCGTTGTCTGTTGTTATGTCTCCCTTTCATTTCTGATTTTGTTAATTTGAATGTTCTCTCTCTGCCTTTTGGTTAATTTGGATAAGGATTTGTCTATCTTGTTGATTTTCTCAAAGAACCAACTCTTTGTTTCATTGATTCTTTGTATTGTTGTCTTTATTTCTATCTTATTGATTTCAGCTCTCAATTTGATTATTTCCTGGTGTCTATTCCTCCTGAGTGACTTTGCTTCTTCTTCTAGAGCTTTTAGGTGTACTGTTAAGTCACTAGTGTGAGATTTCTCCAACTTCTTTATGTGGGCATTTAGTGCTATGAATTTTCCTCTTAGAACTGTTTTCATAGTGTCCCATTAGTTTGGGTATGTTGTATGTTCATTTTCATGGAATTCTAGGAAGTCCTTAATTTCTTTGTTTATTTCTTCCTTGACCCAATGGTGATTCAGTTGAGCATTATTCAGTTTCCATGAGATTGTAGACTTCCTGTAATTTTTGTTGTTGTTGAAACCTAACTGTAAACCATGGTGGTCCAATAAAATACAGGAGGTTATTCCAATTATTTTTATATCTGTTGAGATTTGCTTTGTCACCCAATATGTGGTCAATTTTAGAGAAACTTCCATGGGGTGCTGAGAAGAAGGTATATTCTTTTGTGTTAGGGTGGAATGTTCTGTAGATATCTATTAAGTCCATTTGAGTCATAACATCTATTAGATCCCTTATTTTTCTGTTAAGTTTCAGTCTGGCAGATCTGTCCATTGGTGAGAGTGGGGTATTGAAATCTCCCACTATTAGTGTGTGGGGTTTTGTTGTATTTTAAGCTTTACTAATGTTTCTTTTACATATGTGGGTGCCCTTGTATTTGGGGCATAAATGTTCAGAATTGAGACTTCATCTTGGTAGATTTTTCCTGTGATGAAACGTAATGTCCTTCCCAATCTCTTTTGATTGATTTTAGATTGAAGTCTATTTTGTTAGATAAAATAGCTATACCAGCTTGCTTCTAAAGTCCATTTGACTGGAAAGTCTTTTTACAACCTTTTACTTTGAGGTAGTGTCTGTCTTTGAAGTTGAGCTGTGTTTCTTGTATGCAGCAGAAGGATGTATCCTGTTTTCTTATCCATTCTGTTAGCCTGTATCTTTTTATAGGCAAATGGAGTCCATTGATTTTAATGACCAGTGTTTGTTGATTCCTGTTAACTTTTGGTGGTAGTGTGTGTGGTTTTTCTCTTCTTTGGGATTTGTTGCTGTGGGATTATCTATTGCCTATGTTTTTGTGGGTGCATCTAACTTCCTTAGGTTGGAATTTTCCTTCTAGTGCTTTCTATAGGGCTGGATTTGTGGATAGGTATTGTTTAAATCTGGTTTTGTCTTGGAATGTCTTGTTTATTCCATCTATGGTGATTGAAAGTTTTGCTGGGTATAGTAGTTTGGGCTGACATCTGTGGTCTCTTAGTGTCTGCATAACATCTGTCCAGGATCTTCTGGCTTTCAGTCTCCATTGAGAAGTCAGGTGTTATTCTGATGAATCTGCCTTTTTAAGTCACTTGGCCTTTTTCCTTTGCAGCTCTTAATATTATTTCTTTATTCTGTATACTTAGTGCTTTAATTATTATGTGGTGATGGGATTTTTTTGTGGGGGGGATCTAGTCTATTTGGTGTTCTATAGGCTTCCTATATCTTCATAGGTATTTCCTTCTTTAAGTTGGAAAGTTTTCTTCTATGATTTTGTTGAATATATTTTCTGTGCCTTTGAGTTGGTATTCTTCTCCTTCTATTCCTATTATTCTTAGGTTTAACCTTTTCATGGTGTCCCAGATTTACTGGACGTTTTGTGTTATGACTTTTTTGACTTTAGTGTTTTCTTTGACTGACGAATCTATTTCCTCTATCGTATCCTTCATGCTAGAGATTCTCTCTTCCATCTCTTGTATTATGTTGGTTATGTTTGCATCTGTAGTTCTTGTTCATTTACTCAGATTTTCTATTTCCAGCATTCCCTTAGTTTGTGTCTTCATCGTTTCTCTTTCAATTTTCAGGTCTTGAACTGTTTCCTTCACCTGTTTAATTGCCCTTTCTTGGTTTTCTTGGCTTTCTTTAAGGGATTTATTGATTTCTTCCAATTTTTTGTTTGTCTTTTCCTCAATTTCAAAGGGATTTTTTCATTTCCTCTTTAAAGGCCTCTATTATCTTCATAAATTTATTTTTAAGGTTGCTTTCTTCTTCTTCTCCATTGTGATATTCAGGTCTTGATGTTGTAGAACCACTAGGTTCTGGTGGTGCCATATTGCTCTTTATGTTGTTGTATGTATTTTTACACTGTCATCTATCCATCTCTTTCTCCAATAGGTGCAAGAAGTGCCTGTGTCTGAGCAAGCTGCTCTTGGTCCACTCTGTGTTTGCTGTGCCTGTGTCTCAGGGGGCCACTATTGATTCAATCGTAGCTGTTAGTCTAATTGGAGCCAAGGGATTCTGTATCTCAGGGAGCTGCTCTTAGTCCAGTCTGAGCTGTCGGATTTGGTATCTTGGGGAACCATTTAGGTCACAGGTGGATGGGTGGGTTTGGGGTAGAGAATGGGTCTTACAGATTTCAGGGTCTGATGGTGGGTTTTGGTAGAGAAGCCTGCCCACAGGAGTCTTCCCTGCTGGCCAGCAACTAAGGCAGCCTGGAGGCATTTTCTCAATTGAGGTTCCTTCCTCTCACATATCTCTGGCTTGTGTCAAATTGGCATAAAACCTAGCCAGCACAACCACCTAAACCAGGCAAGGTAGTACATGCCTATAATCCTGGCACTTTGGAAGTGTAGCCATAAAAATCAGGAATTTAATGTCCTTAGCTTCATAACAAGTTCAAGACTAGCCAGTACTAAATATATTAAAAATTTTTTCACCCTGATAGGCCTTTCCACCTATGCAGCAATGTAGCTAGAGTTTTCCTGCCTGGCCCACAGTCAGGACAAATCTCTCTCACCTGCCAGTCCCACAGCCTCAGACCCGACCAAGTAAACACAGAGACTTATATTGGTTACAAACTGTATGGCCATGGCAGGCTTCTTGCTAACTGTTCTTACAGCTTAAATTAATCCATTTCCATTAATCTATACCTTGCCACGTGGCTCGTGGCTTACCGGCATCTTCACATGCTTTTTCTCATCATGGCAGTTGGCAGTGTCTCTCTGACTCAGCCTTCCACTTCCCAGCTTTATTCTCCTTCTTGTCCCGCCTACACTTCCTGCCTAGCCAATGGCCAATCAGTGTTTTATTTATTGACTAATTAGCAACACATTTGCCATACAGAACATCTCACAGCACTAACCCCCCCCCCTTTTTTTTTCAAAAGGGAAGGTTTTAAACTTAACAAAGTAAAATTACATATAATTTGGGAATTTGGGTGTAGCTTCTCTTACTACTTCCTGCTGGAGGGGGGCGCTGTATCTTATGTATCAAATTGGCATAAAACCTAGCCAGCACAACCACCTAAACCAGGCAAGGTGGCACATGCCTATAATCCTGGCACTTTGGAAGTGTAGCCATAAAAATCAGGAATTTAATGTCCTTAGCTTCATAACAAGTTCAAGACTAGCCAGTACTAAATATATTAAAAATTTTTTCACCCGGATAGGCCTTTCCACCTATGCAGCAATCCAAATCAGACCGAATTAGAAAAGGCCCTGGTTTAAAGCATTCCCGGGTGATTCTCTAGCCTCCCAGAGAGGAAACAGGGATGAGAGACCAGAAAACCATGTGTCTGTTTTCTGGGATTCAGTATAAATACCCCATGGTATTATGGGTCTTGGGCATCTCTGGGGGAAGAGCCATGTTTGGCATTCTTTGAGGGGGTGGGTTTGGGGAAAGAGATGGGGCATGGGAGTTAAGGTGGCTCTTCTACCAGAACATTCCAGACTCTTTGAGTATATGGATGCCAGGGTGCCAGGAGTTGAGGTGGAGCCCCCAACAGAATATTCCAGACTCTTTGGGTATAGGGACACTGGTTAAAGTCTGGCTACTTCCTGCAGGCATGGGGTGACGTGGGGAAGGGGGAGTCAGGAGTTGGTGGGCTCACATTCAGCAGCAGGTATGAGTGGAGGAGCATACAGTTAACTGTCATTCTGGTATCTCTTTCTTGAGGAAGCAGAGGAGGCAAGTTTCTAGGAAAAAATAGATTATTAACATCTGCCCTAGTTGTACTACAAACATGAATGCACAGGGCAGAGGAGCAGATAGGCCCTTCAGTGGGACATCTTGGAAAACTGGAGGGTGGAGGGTCCCAGCTGCTGGACAGACCATGTATCCTGCTTGAGCCTGGAGAGATGGTACCAGCATGGATATCCCAGGAGCTTGGCAGCCAAGGGGGTGGTGAGGGTCACAGTATAAGGTCCTGTCCATCGGGGCTCAAGAGACTTAGGAGCTAGCTGTTTGAGGAGTACTCTGTCCCCCAGAGAGAGTGGGGCAGGATCAGGGGCAATTGGGTCTGTTGGTGTTGGAGCAGGGAGATATATGTCAGCATGTGAACAAAGAAGGGACCTTAGAACGGAAAGGTAGGGGAGGTACCTGGCCAGTCGGGGAATTTGGGCTGGGAGGTGGTGATTGAGGAAGAAGGGGCCTCCCATAAAGGAGCTCAAAAGGGCTCAGACCTGTAGGAGAGCATGGGGTGGCCTGGAGGCAGATAAGGGCAATGGGGAGAAGGGAAGGCCAAGGTAACCTGAGTTCAGTGGAGAGCTTGGTGAGCTGTTGTTTGCTGAGTCCATTGGCCTTCTCAATCATTCCTGAGCATTGTGGGTGATAGGGAATGTGGAGCTTCCAGGAGATGTTGAGAGCTTCTGATAGGAGCTCCATGACACTGCCAGTCCTCGCCGGGTTTGTGTCCTCAAAGCTGGTGCAGAGGCTGACATATCTGGAGAGCCCCCGTGAATGGACCTGTGAAATACTCAGGAGAGAGTGAGTGTGGCCCCAAAGCAGTTGAGAATATCATGACCAAGCAGAGGTGCAGGGCAAGCAGGTATGACTGGAAAAAGAGTGTCAGAAGAATTGCCCTGCAAGAATGCAGGGAAGTATCAGGGTCCTAAGTGGGAAGGAAAGGGTCCTGTCCATCCCCATGATAGAAATTGGTGAGGGAACTGTAGGACCTGAGTGAGGTGTCAAAACAGAATAGTCTGTGTCCAAAAGAAAGTCAGTGGACTTACTACCTGCAGTGTCACCCTAGGTCTGGAGAGGACAATGGGAGTCACCAACTCTAGGCTGCGTCAGTCCTCTGTCAGTCTTAGGAGTTTAAAGGCTAGAAGAGTTTCAGTTGCTGATGTTGGTGAGGCTGGACCTCTGTGGTGTGGCATAGAGGATGAGCCCACACAGGGGCATTCGGATTTCCAGTGCCCAGGTTGTTGGCAGACAGGGCATGGCCTCCTGGGCAGCTGGGGGTCAGGGCAATGCCATGACCAGTGGCCCTATTGGCTGCATTTGAAGCAAGCTTCTGGTGGAGTTGACTTGGATTGTGGTTGACTTCCCTTGTCCCCTTTGTGGGGGCCCTGGTGGCCTCAGGGCAGCTGCTAATGCTTGGACTTAAAGCATAACCTTCTGTTTCAGCCTTGTCTGTCAGGATGACTCAGCTATCATTAAAAACTTTAAAAGCCATTTTCACCAATTCCTGTAGGGGAGTTTGAGGACCTTCCTCAGCCTTTTTTTTTTCTAATATCTGGCACTGACTGAGAAATGAAATGGGTGGTCAGGACCTTGGCTCCTGCTGGGGAGGCTGGGTCAAGACAAGTATATTGAACCATGATCTCTTATAACTGGTTTAGAAAAATGGCCAGATTTTCATCAGCTAGCTATGTAATCTCTCGGAGCTTATCAAAATTAACAACTTTGTCCGAGATCATTTCCATACCTTGAGGTATGGTTGAGTCAACAAACCATGAGGTCTCTTCTCTGGGGACTCGAACAATTCCATTGGCTCCAGCTACCTCTCAGAGAGGGCAGAGGAGGGCAGGAGTCTGGTGAAATCAAGTATGAGAAGAAACCATGGAAAATTCAGGGGCGTTAGGCAAGTGTGTAGATTGGGACCAGGATGTAGGTTGAGGCATTGGGGGATGGGGGAGTGGGGGGGGGAGAACAGGAAGGCAGGTGAGGAGGAAGAATTTGGTCTTCAACCTTTGCCCTGGAGGGGGAAGAAGGGGGAGGGGTAGATAGAGGGAGGAATGTGAGGAATGTTGGCCACTGAATGGAACATGTAGCCCCATAGGAGAGGGTTGGGTAGGTAGAGTTCAGGGGAAGTGGGGGAAGGGCCAGTGTCTCTGGCACCATGGTCAAAGCAGAATTTTCAAGGTCCCAGTTCCCAGATGGGGGGAATCTGGAGGTGCAGTGACCCTAGCCAACAAGACTAGCGCTGTGAGACACTGGCTGCTGCAGGGAGAGCAAGAATCCAGAACCCAAAAACCATGGGCATAGGGCAGTTCTGTCCAATTATCTCCAAGCTGACAAAAATTTTCAGGATTGCAGAGGATGGAAAATTGTAAGGTTCCCTCAGGAGGCCATCTTGATTGGTTATTTAGGTGATATTTTATTTGTGCTGAAATGTGATATTTTATTTGTGTGTTAATAAATAAAGCTTGCCTGGAGATCAGGGGAAAGAGGCCAGCCATTTTAAGTAAACAAAGAAGTCAGCCATCACGCGCCCTTAATTCGTTAGCAGGCAGGGTCTCTATGTGTTCAAGACCACATTAGGGAACAGAGCCAAGCTTGGTGACACACACCTTTAATCCCAGTACCAGACATAGAGACCTGGAGGTCTAGACAGACAAACAGACAGTGACAGAGCTTTGTGGGAAGAGGAAGTGAGGTAGCTGGGCTAAGAGCCAATGAGAGGGCAGAAAAGCAAGACATATAAGCCTGGGTAGACAGGAAGTCACTCTCCTTGAAAGATGCAGAGTTGGTGAGGTGAGGTTAGCTGGTGGCTTTCTGTATTTCCCTGATCTCTCTAAGGCTTTAACCCAAATTTCTGGCTCTGTGTTTTTTATTTAATAAGACCATTTAGAAATTCATTTACATTTGGCGTCCAACTGTGGGGCAGTAATTCATAAAAAAGCCACTTGCCTGTGGCCTTGGGGGCCCCAGCTCCACCGGAGCTGCAAGAAGCCAGAGCTGCATGCTGACAGAGCTATGCGCGGCCGGACTGCTTGTGGGCTTACAAACCTCCTGGCTCAGGCCTGGTTGCACGACTCAGGCCAGAGCACGTGGCTGGACTTTTGTTAGATTTTTAGATTTTTTTTCTCCCGGTGGGTGGTAGGCGCTCTTTCTCTCTCTCTCTCTCTCTCTCTCTCTCTCTCTCTCTCTCTCTCTCTCTCTCTCTCTCTCTCTGGATTCCCATTTCGGATTGCCACCACACTAGGTAGCTGCTTTGAAATTCCCTCAGACTTCTACTGTTCTACGCAGTCAACAGACGGTAAGTCAATTAAGATATCTTAAAGGGTGAAATTAGTTAAAAGAGAATCCCCCCCTCCATTAAAAAATGGGAAACACTTTTACAAGGGAAGGAATTTGTTCTTTGTTTGATAACACATTAGGCAGTCTGAAAATGGAACAATTAAATGAGAAAATAATTAATGTTGATGGGATGTATGTAACATCAATTATGAATATTATTTGTTTAATCATTTTTATTTTAGCATTTAAAAGGTTGGTCAATTTAACTGCAAAGATAAAAGCTTTAGAAAAACCTGTTAAAATGAATCATAGAGAAATTCAGACCCAGACAGGAGAATTTAAAGGTGAACTTAACTCATGATTGACTTTAGAAAAACCTGTTAAAATGAATAACAGAGAAATTCAGACCTAGACAGAAGAATTTTAAGGTGAAATTATTTCAGGATTGATTATGTGGTTACAGAGAGACAGCCAGTTTTCAAACAACCAAACTTAATTTATCCAGTAACCTTACAGGAACTACCTGCTCAAGGGCATGTACAAGCTAATTGGACTCCAGTGGAAATGTTAGATTTAAAGAGATTTAAAGAAGCTGTAGTATCATATGGCATACATTCTCCATTTGTAAAGCAGATGTTAAACTCATGGTCAACTTGTAATAGAATTATCCCTCAGGACTGGAAAGAATTAATTACAGCTGTCCTAGAGGCTGGAACACAATTACAATAGAGAACATGGTTTAAAGAGGAGGCTAAAACAATATAACAACGTAGGACTAGAGGTATGGAAATTTCCCAGGATCAGCTTCTTGGAGAAGGCAAATGCACTGATATACAAAGACAATGTTTATATGATAACCAAACCTTAATTCTATGCTGCACGGCATCCATGAATGCATGGGACAGAATTGAGGAAGCAGCGAAGAAAACTGAGTAATTTACAAAAGTTATACAAGGCCCAAAAGAATCCTTCACAGATTTCTTACAAAGACTGTCTTCAGCAGTAAATAGAATGATACCAAATTCAAAGCTAGACAGATAATAATTGAATCTTTTGCTTTTGAGAATGCAAATGCAGCATGCAAAAGAATAATCAGGCCATTAAAGGCCAGATCAGCACTCATGGAGGATTGGATCAGGGATACAATTAATATTGAGTCTCATGACCATGACATGTGGATAGGAGAGGTAATTTCAAAAGCTTTGAGGAAAAATAATATCAGATGTTTTGGTTGTGGTAAATAAGGTCATTTGAAAAGGGAATATAAACAGGGCATTTCTAGAAACAATGTTTCTTCAAGGAACAATGGCAACAGAATGCCCTTCCCTTCTGGTTTATGCAGAAGTTATGGCAAAGGCAAACATTGGACTAATGAATGTAGATCAACAAGGGACAGACAAGGTAATCCTTTGCCTCTGCCCTCGGGAAACTCCCAGAGGGGCCTCATGCAGGCCCCCACAGCAAACTCAGTTCAGTCCTGCCCCACCATCACAGAAGAAATCCCTTCTCAGAGCCATTAAATAACCAAATGCCTATTGGAATAAACCAGGCTACTCAGGGTGATAGAACAGCTATAGCAGAGAGAATAGGAAATTCAGGAGAAACCATAAAGCAAATTTTTTTGGCAAACTTCTATAAATGAACAAAGATCAAAATTAAAAATACAAATAAATGACATTCCCTTGGAAGGTTTAGTAGATACAGGTGCGGCTGTTACAATAATTGCACCAGAATTTTGGCATCCAAATTGGCTTCTTCAGGAGGTAAATATTCAGCTGTTAGGGATTGGAACATTATCTCAAGTGAAACAGCGTAAGATGGCTCGAATGTATAGGTTCAGAAGGACAGAGAGGAAAATTAAAGCCATATGTAGCTAATATAGCTATGAATTTATGGGGCCGTGATGTATTACAACAATGGAATACTAAGGTTAACATTCCTCCAACCTTAGAAACAAACCATAAACTAACACATGTTTCTGAGAGAAATATTAGGAGGTATTATGAAGAACGGTCACCAGCCATCCAGATTGTACAAGAACAAGGGACAACAACTGTTGATCTTTCAAAGACAGTAACCACTCTACCTTTAAAATGGTTAACAGACAAGCCTGTATGAGTTCAGCAATGACCTTTAACAACAGAGAAACTGCAAGCTTTAAAGGAGCTGGTACTAGAGCAGTTAAATGCTCAACATCTTGAAGAATCAACCAGTCTTTGGAATTCTCCTGTATTTGTTATTAAAAAGAAAGCTGGTGGCCGGGCGGTGGTGGTGCATGCCTTTAATCCCAGCACTTGGGAGGCAGAGCCAGGTGGATCTCTGTGAGTTTGAGGCCAGCCTGGGCTACCAAGTGAGTTCCAGGAAAGGCGCAAAGCTACACAGAGAAACCCTGTCTCCAAAAACCGAAAAAAAAAATCTGGTAAATGGAGAATGGTAACAGACCTAAGAGCAATTAACAAAGTAATTCAGCCAATGGGCTCTCTACAATCTGGAATTCCTTTGCCTACTCTGTTACCTAAAGGATGGCCTCTTATAATTATCAATTTAAAAGACTGTTTCTTTTCAATACCCTTAAAAGAAAAGGACAGAGAAAGATTTGCATTCATAGTGCCTACTTATAATAATTCTCAGCCCATCAAGAGATATCAATGGAGGGTTCTCCCACAAGCAATGTTGAATAGCCCAACCCTGTGCCAGTATTTTGTAGGACAGCCATTGGAAGTAATACATAAACAATTTCCTAAATCTATAATTTATCATTACATGGATGATATTTTACTAACTGACTCAAATACAGATGCTTTAGAAAGAATGTTTGAAGAAGGAAAATTTTGCCTTGTTGGGGATTACAGATTGCTCCTGAAAAAATACAGAGGAAATTGTAGTAATTATTTAGGATATAAAATAGGTCTACAAAAATTTAGACCCCAAAAGGTGCAAATTAGGAGAGATCAATTATGGACTCCTAATGACTTTCAAAGATTATTCAGAACATTTACCATCTACAAACTGTTGTTGGGGTAAAAAATGATGAACTGAGTAATTTGTTCAAAACCTTAGAAGGTGACAAGGACTTAAATAGTCCAAGAGAATTATCAGCTGAAGCTGATAGAGAATTGGCCTTGGTGGAAAAGAAAGTACAGGAAGGACACTTGGATCATGTGGATCCAAAGCTTGATTGCATTTTGGTTATTTTACCCTCTAAGCATTCTCCTACAGGAATTTTAATCCAGAGGGAAGATATTATATTGTAATGGATATTTCTACCAAATAAACAGAGTAAAAAATTAAAAACTTATGTGGAAAAGATCTCTGACTTGATTTTAAAAGGGAAATTGAGACCTCATCAATTAGCAGGAATAGACCCATCAGAAATTGTAGTACCTTTAACTAAGAATGAAAT
The DNA here is from genome assembly GCF_949786415.1 of Peromyscus eremicus. Classification (NCBI taxonomy): domain Eukaryota; kingdom Metazoa; phylum Chordata; class Mammalia; order Rodentia; family Cricetidae; genus Peromyscus; species Peromyscus eremicus. The sequence goes on from NC_081439.1 coordinate 133,992,518, forward strand.
TGACAAATTATGGGCAGAAAGTGAACCTTGGCAAAGAGCTTGCAGTAATTTTTGGGGAGAGATTAGCAGCGAATATCCCAAAAGCGATAGAATTGAATTTATAAAGAGAGCTGATTGGATTCTGCCTCGAATTGTTTGGGAAACTACAATATCTGGAGCCTGTTCATTTTATACAGATGCCAACAAACAAGGAAAGGCAGGTTACAAATCAGAAAATTTAAGTAAAGTGGTTCAAAGTCCTTATAATTCAGTTAAAAAATCAGAACTGTTGGTATTAATGGATTTTTCAGAACTTCTCAACTTAGTTACTGACTCTCAGTATGCTGAAAGAATAGTATTACATATTGAGACTGCAGAATTTATCCCTGATGAGTCAGAATTAACTTCACTATTTATTCAATTACAAGATGCAATCAGGAAAAGGAGTCATCCTTTATATGTAACCCACATAAATTATTGATAGGAAATGTGCTGGAGGCCTCAGAATTTCATAAAAAAAAATCATGTCAATAGTAAAGGTTTAAAAAAGGATTTTTCCATAACCTGTCAACAAGCCATGGAAATTATAAGGAAATGTCCTACTTGTTCTTTTTACAGTCAGATTCCCTACCAGCAGGATGTAACCCTAAGGGTACTCAGAGTTATGAAATCTTGCAGATGGATGTGTTTCACTTTGTAGAATTTGTAAAATTGAAATATAAACACCACACTATTGATACTTATTCAGGATATCAATGGGCAACTGCTTTGAGTTCTGAAAAAGCTGATTCTGTAATCACTCATTTGCTAGAAGTTATGTCCATACACAAATTAAAACTGACAATGGTCCAGCATATGTCTCTGGTAAAATGAAACATTTGATTGCTTATTACAATATAAAGCATATTACAGGCATACCACATAATCCTACAGGCCAAGCAGTCACATAAAGATCAAATCAAACTCTAAAGGATATGCTAAATAAACACGGGTAACAAAAATCCCCCAAAATAGATTACATAATGCTTTATTAACTTTGAATTTTCTCAATGCCAATGAGAAAGGAACAACAACTGCAGAGAGACATTGGATAATAGAAAAAACTACAGAATTAAATCAGCCTATATACTTTAATGATGTGATGACCCCAGAATGGAAACCAGGATATGGGTTATGTTGGGGATGAGGTTTTACTTTTGTTTCTACAGGAGAAGATAAGCTGTGAATACCATCAAAATTGATAAAGGTTTGATTTGAACAAGAGAGACCTCTTAATTAGAAGACCATTCTATTTAAATTAACTTATACCACTAACAAATGCTTTTCATTTAATCAGGTATAACTTGCCAAAAGGGAACCTCCCCAAAGTTAGGCTTGGGGAAGGGTTTTTGTTTTATTTTCTTTTAGGAAAATGAATGCTAAGGAATCTCAAGAACACTGGACAAATGAGACATCTGAAGAAAATGGACAAATCATCTAGAAAAAAATGTCCCAAGAAAAAGAGTAAATTGGCCTATTGGTATATCACATATAAAATTTCATGAGTCTTCCTAAATGTTTGTTTCTGCTCTTCTCTACAGACACTTAATACAAATGGTCTTTTTGTAGTCCCACTTCAATTAAAAATTAAAGCTGGCTTTGGAGTTGGATCATGGCTCTCTCCTTCTCTAAACCTAAGCATGTTGTTAAAAGGAAAATGCAAAATCTCTGTACCATGTCAGAAGAAAGAGCCATCTGATATGGGACAGAAGAAAACCAAAAAATTAAGAGACTATTCTATTGCCACTAATCTCAGTTCTTTGGTTCTATTTTGATTCTTTAAACTTTTCTTAAGGTATGAATTTTATATCAAAATTCATAAGATTAATATATATATTCTAAACTTTTGTTATGATATTAATGGTCATATAGAGTACGAACTCATTCTAGAAAAAAGGCTTCATTTAGCTGCCTATACATGTTTTTTTGTGTTGGAGTCTCTATCAATTTTCTGCAGGGAATCATGACCAGGCCTAACAGGGAATTTGAAGTCTCCAGAAAAAATGATGGGGCCCTACAATGAGGATTCCACATGGACAATAATAATACCACTAAGCTATAAACACCTCCAAAAGATCAGCTTTGGACTACAAACTGCTCAGAACAATTATGAAATGGCTAACTGAGATGATCCAGCCTCACAGACTATTCAAGTGAGGACTTGAGATAAGCCCTGCCCTTTTGCATTATACAGAGACTGAACAACAAAAGATACAGCTACCACTCTGGAACTTGACAATTAACCCAAAATTTTTCTTTTCAGGATCCCTTAAAGATGCCTTCACCCACAAACAGCAGGAAGCAATTTTAAGAACACGACGCCCACATTCCCAAGTGGTGGGGCAGGTGGTTTATGGTCTTTCAATGGGTTTTGGGTTTGGGATAATTGTCATTATTTAGGATGGTTGGTTACAAGTTGTTATTGTTAATGGTCAGGAAAGAAGCTAAACAAAGGAGATTAGATTTAAGGTTTTTGTTTGGGAAAAAAAGAGGATGTAGATAAGTGGTAGATTATTGAATCCATTAAAAATAGATATAGAAATGATAGAATAAAGGGTAGATTATTGAATCTATTCTGAAAAGAAAAAAGAGAGGATGTACACATGATATAGATTATAAGGTAGATTATTGAATCTACTTTTAGAAAGGCAACTAACTACTAGTTTTAAATATTTTACATTGCATTGGATTTTTATATATTGTGTACAAATTATATATATTGATACAAAATTTGAGATTGATATTGTTAGAAAATGCTGTACGTATATTTCTAAGCTTGTTCTGGATGTTGTACCTATACAGTTCATTTAACAATGTAATGCAATTTGCTAATCATTGAATATTATTATTACCAACTATTAGGATATAAAGAAATGAAAGTTAGACATTCATTTAGAAATGTTAGAAAGAAATGTAATGTTATACATTACAATCGAACTCGTAGTCATGTTAGGTGTGTTTTCAGGTTCAAGCAGAGATATATTTTAGATAGACAGGTCGTCTTCAAACCCTTCAGAGATCTATAAAATATGGCATTTAAAATGTTTTAATAACAGATTTTTTTTTTAGATTTTTTTTTCTTTTTTTTATGACAATGAGACATGTCTGCTCCTAGCAGCACCAATCTATTTCAGAGAAGATATGGGCATTGAAGAAACTGCATATGGAATTAACTTTTATAGTGGCAAAAGTTAGCTACTGGGCAAGAGTGCTCTTACATCGACTGCTGACAGTATGCTATCCAAAATGGACAAACAGGACACAAAACAAAGAACTACTGATCCTTGCCAAGACAAGTGTGGTTGTGGCTTTAGCAACAGCCATCCTCTGAGGCCAGGACAATCTGGCACCATCGCTGAAGTGACCTTTGCAATCCGGAAAAGGTACAGTGCCCTTTTCTTCGAAGGCAGCTAAACAGGCAGTGGACCGATGGCTTCTGGTGTGCAGTGGAACAGTAGCTGAAACAGTTATTCTTGAAGGAGTAACTAGGTTGATGGAGTCTAACCTCTCAATGGTAGACTGGCATTTAATAAAAGAGATGAAGCCACCCACGAGCTGAGAAGAGTGAGCAGCCAAATTCCAAAAACACCAGCAATTTCCAGAATTTAAAATCCTGAATCATGACATGACACTAGTGGAATTCAGGTGTTTCTGGTACATGGACTACTCTCACCGAATGTGAGATTGAGCTGTAGGCCTTGTGTACATCCTATTTCACAAATGAGTCTGTCAGATATGCTAAGCCTATAGGCCAAAGATGATGCCCCAACGTGCAGACAAACTTCGGGTGACTGTCCAGGCAGCTGGCTGTTTCTGTCATAACTCATTTTTTAGAAGTTGCTTGTTTGTACTTCCTGTTTTACTAAGTAATATTATTTCTTTCTCGGGTCTCTGAGGTAGTTGAAGGTTAGATAGTTATAGTTACAGTTTTCCTTGTTAAGAAATTCAGAAAAGAAACTCACTAAGAAGTTTGAAAGACATCATAAGTGTTTTCCGTTGTTAATATAAGTTAGGGTAGAAAGTGAATTAGGTATATTTTGGTCTCACCAAAATAGGATAGATAATGGAATATTTTCTCTGAATTTATCAAATGCAAATGGACTAGGCATTGTTGATATAGTTATATATTGTATATAGTTATTGTACTTATTGTATATAGTTTTTCTTATATTAGTTATAACTTTTATTTTTATTAGACCAAAAAAAGGGGAAATGTGGTAATATTTGTGTTTTACTAAATAAAGCTTGCCTGGAGATCAGGGGAAAGAGGCCCACCATTTTAAGTAAACAAAGAAGTCAGCCAGTGCACACTTTTAATCCCTTAGCAGGCAGGGTCTCTGTGTGTTCAAGGCCACACTAGGGAACAGAGCCAAGCTTGGTGATATACACCTTTAATCCCAGTACCAAACATAGAGACGTGGAGGTCTAGACAGACAGACAGTGACAGAGCTGTGTGGGAAGAGGAAGTGAGGTAGCTGGGCTAAGAGACAATGAGAGGGCAGAAAAGCAAGACACATAAGCCCTGAGTAGACAGGAAGTCACTCTCCTTGGAAGCTGTGGAGTTGGTGAGGTTAGCTGTTGGCTTTCCATATTTCTCTGACCTCTCTAAGACTTTAACCCATATTTCTGGCTCTGTGTTTTTTATTTAATAAGACCATTTAGAAATTCGTTTACAGGTTATCAAGGGCATATTGTGGCCAGGCCTTAGTACTCAGAGAAATCAAGTATTCAGGACAGATGGTATTATACAGCCCCAATTTGAATAGAGTTTGTCAACGACACCCCAAGAGCATTTGGGGATCAGGCTTTGAATGGCAGGTGCCCATTTCACAAGTCTATGCTGGGGACCCAAAGCCTAGGACAATGCATCCACTGTGGTAGGCCTTGGGTCAAAAACAGGGGTGTGGGAAATTCCCTTCAACAGAATGTCTTCTGGAGAAGGGGTCCCATGGAACAAAGGCAGCCTTTTGCTCCAGAATGGGTCGGGGGCCTGGCACGGCTGCATCTTTAGCAAGACACGCCAAAAATCAAAGTAGGCCCTGGGCCTCTAAGGCAATGACTTGCAAAGGAGAACTTATCCAGCCAAAAGCTGATCTTAGTCTGAGGGAGAGCAGGTATGGGGGAGAGGGGTGTTTTCCCACCACGTGGCCCCAGGCTGGTGGGGGAAAATCAACCCCCCCTCGGTGGGACCTCCAGATGAAAAGTTTTTGTACCCTGATAGTCTTCTCTGCCAATGCAGCAGTCCAAGTCAGACTGAATTAGAAAAAGCCCCGGTTTAATGGGTAAAGCATTCCCAGGTGATTCTCCACACCCCCAGAAAGGCAATAGGGATGAGAGACTGGAAAACCATGTGTGTGTTTTCTGGGATGCAGTCTAAAAACCCTGTTGGAGTGGTCTGATCATCTCTGGGGAAGGAGCTATGTTTGGCAGGCTGGGGGGGGGGCAGCGTAGGTTTGGGGAAAGAGATGGGGGAGGGGAGTTGAGGTGGACCTTCCACCAGAACACATATGACCATGTCTCCAAAAAATATAAGAAAAAGCTGTAACATATACTCTGTTTTTCTTTCTGTCAAAATTGTGACATTAAATCCATGATATATAGATTGACTACATAAATATATTAGTAAATTGTTTAAATTATTATATAATATTTCATTGTGGTTTATGGGTATTTTAGTAGTTTCCAGTTTTATGTATGAAAAACAGCCCAAACATTTTTACTGAACTTTCACATACCTCTTTTGTATAATATACTTAGGAGTAGAATTGCTGGGTAATTAGTATATTTTGTTATTTGTTTACCTATTTGTTTTAAATGGCTTGTGTCCTGGTGAAAATGCTTTAATATATAATGCTTTAATATATACTGTGATAATTATGATGCAAAAGAAGATGGATAACTGAAGAAATGTGTTCCTGTGGGTTTTTTGGCACTTAACAAGTAAATACATATGTTCCTAGGAAAATGAAACAGATTTATGTTTATGGTTCAAAGCCTAAAGATCATATTGGATAGAATAAACTAATATGCTTGCAGAGTGAGTCTTTCTTATTAAAAATTTAAATTGGGAAATATTCTTCCCCTAAGGAATCACTTATTCATTCAACACTATGTGCATTGCTACATAGAGAAGGAAAAGAAGTGAAGCCTTGCCAGTGAGTTCATATTGCTTATTATAGGTTTCAAAGAACTCTGCTCTGGCTAACTACTGATTCTGAATGACCAGTCTCTATTTGAAAAGAGAAGGAAGGAAAAAGGGACATTTGAATTTAAACAGAATTAATGTAAGTATGGCTCAGTAGTAGAATGCTTGTCTACCATGATCTAGACCCTGGGTTCAATTCTTAGAACCATAAAAGTAAGATAATTGATTAAAATAAAAACTTGCAGATTGTTACTATGAATCATGTAGCCAGTGCCAAGAATAAAACAACTTACTTCTTTTTCTAGTCTGTAACTTTCAAAACTACCAGCAGAAATCTTGCTCGAGCCATGTGTATGAAGAATATCAAGCTTACTATCATCATCATCATCGTATCAATTGTAAGTTTTTGTCTCTTTAATATATGAGCTTATTTTTCACTCTTGAAGATATTTGTTAATGGTATTCTTACTTATTGAGTGACATTCTGAAGTGGGCTACATTCAACTTTTAATTGTAAAACACATGACTAAGAAATATCTTTTCTTGTGAAATCAGCATTAAGTATCATCTCCATTTAAATTCCTTTTTTCCTGTTGAGAATTTTTGTACATACTGAAATAAATAAAACTGTGGTTGAGGACATAGCTCAGTGTTTAAAAGCACTTGTTCTGTAAGCAAGAGGACCTCAGTCTAAATCTCCAATACCCACCTAAAAGGCCAGGCGTAGTTGTGCATGCCTGTAACTCCAGCATGTGTGGTGTGGACATGTAGATCCTAGTAGCTTTTTAGCTAGGTAGCCTAGCTGAAAAAGAGAGCTATTCAGTGAGAGACCTGGTCTCAAAAAATAAATAGGAAAGCAGTAGAGGAAGATACTGGAGGTACTCTGGCTTCTGCATATATATTCACAGGTGTGCATACCCATACACACACACACACACACACACACACACACACACACACACACACACTCACCACAACACACACAGTTTTATTAGCTTTCAACTAATTTATTCTATACACAGAATTATATAGGAACTAATATGTGATTTCATCTACTCAACAAACATTTGTTAGCTATGCACTATGTGTTTTTGCATTGATCCAGACTCATGATTGAAGCTCAAACTCTGAAACTGTACATCCCACCGTATTTTAGAATCCATCCTTTTTATAACAGAAAATAATAAAATCTTTCCTCACAAATAATACCTCTTTTTATATAGTTTCACTATTGGTTACATGAACCTTGTGCTAGAGTCATGTAAGTAAAATTGCCTCCTTCTTCTTCCAGGTGTTCATCTATATCATTGTATCACCTCTCTGTGGTGGGTTTACATGGCCAAGCTGTGTGAAGAAATAAGAAAGTTACCATTAACCAAGGATACAAGTGTAAAAGGAGATAAAGGCAATTCATGTGACTCAGGCTTTTCACTACTCTCAGAAAATATCTGCCAGTTTCTTTAATCTTCTTTTCACTTTTTCTTGTTTTAATAGAATTATATGCCTCTAGATTTATTTTTGTCCTGCCATATAGTTTATTTTAATGAACTTCATATTGAACCATTATTTACAGAAGTATATTTGAAATAGCATTTGTTTCTTTGGTCTGTTAAGTAAAACCTTCATCTTAGACATTTTTGTTTTTAACACACAAAGCTTTTGCCAAGGTCGAAACCACCAATCTTACAACCTATCTGCTAAAACTCTCTAGGAATTTTGTATGTTCACACAAAATTATTGGGAGACAGATTTTATTACTAACATCTCATTTTAGTCTCTTTTGTTTTTGGAGAGTTTTAGGTGCTTCAAAATAATATAGATAATTGTGGGAATTGTAATAAATTGTTGGTGCTGCTTATATCCAGGAGCCCATACAGGTAATGTATTTAGTGGGTTTTTTTTCCAGTAAGATGGGAAACATTTTGCTGGCCCATTAGAAGCACAATAATTATCCTTGTCCTCCCAGCATTTACTTTCTTAAATGAAGTTCAGTGCATTATTTATTCATATTGCAGATAGTTTAATACCTTCTGTTTCTCTATTACAAAGTTGAATTGAGAAGATGAATTAAGTAAGTTGAAGATTATGGGTTTTACATATTACTTTTTTCTTCTTTGCATAATTGGAACAAACATGTTGTTAATAAAAGTCATAACAGAGGAAAGGGGAGGCAAATACCTCTGACTCATCAAAGAGAAAGAAGAGAGCCACAGTAAAAGTTCAAGCATTTTAGCATCACAGAATGTGGTCATGTGGGAAGTTGGGTTTTTTTTTTTTTTTTGGTTTTTTTGTTTTGTTTTTTTTTTCCATTCTGGGAAAAGCCCAAACTGAATACAGTCAGAAGTCAACTCCAGGATTTGGATTTAAGTTCTGTTGAATAATAGTTTGATATTTCTTTATGGTTTAACAAAATCTTTAATCTACCAAATTTTGAATAATTGTAGAATGTGAAAGAGAATAGACAGTGTAATGATATAGAAATAATATAAAATATCTTAACATACATTTATTGTAGAGTAAGAAAATCTGAATGTAATGCTGCTTTATCTACTCCGGCATCAGTCATTTAGTAGTTGGTGTCTATCTGAAATCAAGACATTTTTGCCCTAGATATAATTGCATTTATTTATCCATAGGTGAAATTAAATAGAAGTGGTATCACATTTTTCTCTTTTCTCAGTGAAACAAAAGATTTGTGTTTTGAACTCAGCCAACTGTTTAGCCTAGTCATGTGCCTTGAATATGTATGTATGTGTCCTATAATCAGATTCTTGGTACCTCGTCTTCCACATTCATGCTGTTTATTTGATATACCTAATGCACATAGGAAATCTTTTGTTAATCAACAGTTCATCAGGCATAGAACAGTGTTATTTCCAGACATTTTATGACCACTAATTCATTGTAATTATATAATTATTTCCTATTAGGAAATACATTCATTCTCATTGTAATTATATAATTATTTCCTATTAGGAAATACATTCATTCTCAATAAAAAAAATTTACATTTCCAAGTAATAAAAGCTTCAAATTTATTTCCTTTTCTTATACACACCTAAATAAAGTTTATGTGCATGTTGTAGGGATTAATTACTTAAGTGTTCCATGCTCTATTTATGTATAAGAATGCTTTTGACAGCATATGTCTCATTGTAAATGATGCACACATTGAAGACATTAATAAAAGTTAAGATTAATACCTTGACTTTTTGATTTTAGAAGTTCTTACTATAGTTTTATTTAAAGTCATTTAACAATGGTAAGTGAAGCAAAATAATTTTATTTATGCTGAGGATATACTGCAAAGTGTAACCTAATACTTTTCTGAGAACATGTAAAGCATAGAGATTACCTGTGGAAAGCAAAAGGAAAAAATGAAACTAAAAAAAAAAATAAATGTAGCCCACCGTGCTCAAATTACCCAAAACTATTGTTTTTAGCTGAGACATAGACTCAAAGACACAATATCCACATAGCTTAAAAAATATTGGTATGTCAGCAACAGAGGGTAAGGATGAAGGATAGAGGTTAGCATTACACAGGATTACATAGGATTAAGGTCAGGGTCAGGGTGAGGATCAGGGGTTAGGGTTAGGATTAGCGGATGAGGGTTAGGGTTAGGATTAGCGGGTTAGAATTAGCGGGTTAGGGGTTAGGGGTTAACGGTTAGGGGTTAACGGTTGGGTTAGGGTTAACGGTTGGGTTAGGGTTTAGGGTTTAGGGTTTAGGGTTTGGGTTAGGGTTTGGGTTAGGGTTTGGGTTAGGGTTAGGGTTTGGGTTAGGGTTTAGGGTTAGGGTTAGGGTTAGGCTTAGGTGTTAGGGTTAGGCTTAGGGTTAGGGGTTGGTTTAGGGTTAGGGTTAGGGTCCTGAACTCTGGAAATTCTCTTACCCCAACCTCTGCTATGATAAAAACTCTATCCCACCTGAGCTCAAGGCTCTCTGCTCTCACTGCTACATCAGACAGACAGAGATGCCAAGCTTGGAGCTTGAAAATAAATGCTAACTCCAGCATTCAGTAGGCAGAAACAGTTGGAATTTCTGAGTTTGAGGCCAGCTTGGTCTACAGAATGAGTTCCAGGTCTGCACAGATAAACCCTGCTTCAAACCCACAGACACAGACACAGACACAGACACACACACACACACACACACACACACACACACACACACACGTTCATACACAGAAATCATAGAGTAAGATCCACCTTTAATTTGGATCAAGCCTTCTCATGGTAGCCTACATATATAAAGGCTATTGAAAGATGAAGCTCTCTCTCTTTGCCTGATTGGCCTAGCTCTGGCTACCAAGTTCATCCCTTTACTAACATTAGAGCCTACTTCCTTGGAACTTTGGTGTATACTGAAGACCAGCTGAAATATCCAGCCTCATGAACTAAACAACTACTGGACTGTTCAAATTTCCATTGGTAGGCAGCCATTGTTGGACTACCTATACCACAGCTTGTAAGATATTCAAATAAATTTACCTTCTATATACATGGAGAGATTCATTCTACCAGTCCTGTTCATGTAGAGGACCTTGAATAATACAGCTGTTTTTTTTTTTGTTTTTTTTTTTTTTTTGGTTTTTCGAGGGAGGGTTTCGCTGTGTAGCTTTGTGCCTTTCCTGGAACTCACTCTCTAGCCCAGAGATCTGCCTGCCTCTGCCTCCACAGTGCTGGAATTAAAGGCATGTGCCACCACTGTCCAGCTGTTTTTTTTTTTTTCCCTTTCCATCTTCCCACTGAGGAAAACGTGCTGGCTAAAAATGGTGCTCATAAAAACATTCTTCCTTATTATTATTCATTTGCCAACAATGTGCTCTGAATTTCAGGAATAAAACTCTTAAAAACAATGGAGCCTTTGAGCAGACACCAGAGTTGCAGGCTAATTGTTCTAAAAAATGAAAAAAAAAATAAACCACCAGAGGATGTGCTGCCCCATTGCCTCTAGACCCACACAATTAGGAGCTGCACACCAGACATTTTCTGCCATAACCTAAAGGATATGATATAACATAACTGGCATAATAAACAAAGCAGCAGATATGTCCTGTGGGATACAATAATATAGATTGCTAGAAGATATGGCAATTTCCTTGCAGCTGCAACTCTCCAATCAGTTCAAACCAAGCATCTCTAACTTGAAGTAGGCACCAATCCTGAGCTAGTAACTATATAGAATTGGAATTCCCCCAGATCCTCTACCCTAACCATTATAAAAACCCTGCTTGATGGCTACTCATGGTCTTTCCTGTTCTGCTGCTGTGTCAGATGGACAGAGACACCCAGGTTAACTCAAAACAATAAAAAAGACTCTTTGGTTTTCATCAGATCTGTTCTCTTGGTGATCTTTGGGAGGTCTCTGGATGGTACAATAGCCACCATCCAGCTTTCTGATAGGAGAAAGACTTGTGATCAAGTTCCTGCTTTTCTTTCCTGGTTGTCTGAAGTCCCTTTGACAACCAGGTAAAAAGTACCTTCAGTTCACCTGACCTCAGTGTGAAGTCACATAACAAACATATCCTTTTGTGCCCTTAAATCTCTTTTCAGTTGTTAATATTCTAGGTACCCTTCAACCTGTTTGATAAGGAATCACTCCATCCTATATAGTGTAGTGGGTTGTACAAGCTATCTAGCCACATTGTGTCCCGGAGGAGAAAAGGAAGTGCCTCTGGAGAGCAGGAAGATAGCAGGGTCTGCTTTAGGAGCCAGGGGCAAGGGCTATTGAAATGCTTATCTCTGTTAACCTAGAAAAAGTCTTTGTCTGGGGTGGAAGGCAGGATCAGGAACCATTGTGTGTGTGTCTTTAAGCACAGTGTAACCCTGTGGGAGGTGCTCTTGTCACTCAGACCTCACTAGCCAATCAGGCACTCCAGGTGACCTGCCAGTCAGAAGTTGTGCAGGGTTCTTCCGGCCGCCAGCTTCAGAAGCCCGCACCAGTGGTTTTTTTGTATGGTGCTGGGACAGCTGCTGCAGGGAGCTTTGCAGAGAGCATGGGCGAGCTGGAAAACCATGGCATGGTGAGCAGGGGCTGCTATCCCCAGACTGGGAGGAGCTGTTAGTTGAGCCATGGGAGCCAGTGTGGTGGGAACCTCCCTGAATGGGTGGGAATCAGTGGCCAGATGCAGAGTTTCGCATGTTCCTGCCTACTCCTGCATGGTCCAGTGTGGTTCTGCATGGTTCTGCGTGGTCTTTGCGATTCCCAGGGCCAGCTGGCAGCATCTGAGTAACTTCACTCTACCCGCTGCATCTGTGCAGAGCATTGGGAGCGAGACTGTGCTTTGAAATATCCTTGTTGACATCACTGTGAAAAGGCAGCACCCTTAGCGCTTACGTTGTGGCTATGGCACACAGATTGGCCAAACTGAGAGAGCCCTGGTTCCTCTAGTATCTTCCAGAAGTTCTGCACTTTGAACAGTTAACATTTTGATTTAGAATTCATCTGGCGTTAATTCTGTGGAAGTTGTAGACAGTATTTCCTGTGTAGAGTAGCACTCCACTGCTAAACTGTGATGTAGAAAAAGTAGAATTGATGGTATAAGGAGTTCTTATACCAGTTCTTAGGAGACATTAAGTCACAAAGTAGAATTTATGTAAGGGAGGGCTGCATCACAAATACCCCAAAGGTAAGTAGTATGCTAACTATGCCTGTTAGAGATGAGTATGATAAGATGTAAATGTTTGTTCCCCAGTGTAGATTAACCAGCTACACTCCCATTACAAAGGAGGTAACCCAGCCGGGGCGGTGGTGGCACACGCCTTTAATCCCAGCACTTGGGAGGCAGAGCCAGGCGGATCTCCGTGAGTTTGAGGCCAGCCTGGGCTACAGAGTGAGTTCCAGGAAAGGCGCAAAGGTACACAGAGAAACCTTGTCTCAAAAAAAAAAAACAAAAAAACAAAAACCAAACCAAAAAAAGAAAGAAAAGGAGGTAACCCTGATTTACAACCAGCAAAAAGGCCCATTCCTCCATTAAAAAACTGGCATCTAAATGCTGCTCAAGGGACCATTACAGGGTCAAAACCAACATTAAGTCCTGGTGTGCCATAAAGGTATATTAGTTCCAGAACAACAGCATCTCCAGTCTTTTTGAAAAGCAGTTTTGAGTCAAGGTCTTTGTGGAGCGTTTACTCAACAATCCCCACAGTTCCCCAGAGTTTTCTTGAGTGTGAGCAGCAGGAAATATTAGATAGAAGGTTTTATTGTGGAGAATCTTGCGGAGATAAACAGATAGAAAATAAAGGATAGCCTCGAGAGGGCCTGGAACCTATTCCAACGGGGCCCCGACTGTCTCTGCCCCAGGGTTTTTATAGAGATGCCAAGGGGTGGAGCAAAAGACCTCCTCCCCCAGCACAGCCAAGTGCAGACCATCCCAGACACCTACACTCAGGCCGGTGGTCTAATCATCCTCTATGTGGACCTGCTGGGTAAAGCCACGAGGAACCCGAGAACGGGCTCCCACAGGTCTTCTATGTTGACTGAGGCGAACTTGAACCCTGTCTGTAGCCCCAAAGGGCATTGCCCTTGTTATCCTCCTGACTAACCACCCTAAATCTTGGATTACATGTCTACAGCACCAGAGAGTTCTAAATTTGCCAGTTTGAGTCATATAGTGGACTGTCCATTTGCAGAATAGGGAAAGGATTTGTGTGTGGAGCATGGCTTCTCCCTTCAGACCAGAAGAGGAGGAACAGTGTACTGTGTACACTGCAGGGGGAAACAGACTAGACAAAAGCTAGATCACAGACTGAAGTTGAAGACATTGAGCTGCAGAGGTCTCCATTACAAAGAACTGATGGGGCATGGTGAGTGACTTTCTGTGTATTTTCCCTGCATGTATTAATTCCTTCTATGTGAATGAAGACAGACAATTGGTGGGTGTACAATCTAGGGAGAATAGCTTTAACTACTAAGCATTCAGTTTCCAATTAGCAAACTCTCCTATGCAGATATGTGCAATCCTGGTTGACATGGTTAAGACAGCTGAGAGGTTTGAGGCACAGGCCATTGGCTGTAACTCCATGTGTTATCGTACAGCACTCAATGGCTAATATTTTACATAGTACAAAGTCATGCAGTTTCTTATTAATGGCATTCTCTCCACCAGGGAAATGCCTACTCCATTTCAAAGTCAGTATAGCTAAATGTTCTTCCAATTATTTTTATCATTTTAAAACATTAATTATTGGTATCATTTTTAAATTTGTTTTCTTTAAATGCATTACTGCTATTTTTTCTGTTTTTCAATGTTTCCCAGTTTAAGAATTTCATTCCATTTTTTTTCTTAAGGGCTGTTTATTTATATATTTATTTATGTCAGTTTAAAGCAGTGCTTCTCAACCTTGGTGGTCACGGCTCCCTTTATGGGATCAAATGACCCTATCACAGTACTGGCCTAAGACTATCGGAAAGAGCAGATATTTATATTATAATTCATAACAGTAGCAAAAATATAGTTATGAAGTAGCAGTAAAAATAATTTTATAGTGGTGGTGGGTCACCACATCATGAAGAACTATATTAAAAGGTCACAGAAGCTGGGTGGCGGTGGCTCATGCCTTTAATCCCAGCACTCGGGAGGCAGAGCCAGGTAGATCTTTGTGAGTTCGAGGCCAGCCTGGGCTACAGAGTGAGTTCCTGGAAAGGCACAAAGCTACACAGAGAAACCCTGTCTTTAAAAACCAAAATAAATAAATAAATAAATAAATAAATAAATAAATAAATAAATAAATAAATAAATAAATAAAAATAAAAAATAAAAGGTCACAGCATTAGGAAGTTTGAGAACCACTGGTTTAGATCAATGCCTTCTGTAGCTCAGGCTTGCCTCACACTGTCTGATTGAGGAATGCTTTGTACACCGAATCCTGCCTGTGCTGCCCAGTACTGGAAAAACAGTCCTCAACACCTTCCTAGGTTAGGCCTTGACTGGTCTGTGGGAAGGAAAAATAGACCAGTGAACTTTGATAGATTTTATTGTGAATTTACAAATGAAGTGGGACCTGTGTAAGAATGAGTTCACTGACCAACTGTAAAGCAGGTGTAGTCACAGCACAGAAAGGATTGGGTTAGAAAGAGGGTGAAAGCTTTTCTGCTGTGACAGGAGTTGACATTAGAAATGAGTAGTGAGGTAATCAATTTTAGGTGATCAGTAAATGTCCTGACTGACCATTTCTTGGGTCTACAGACCAGGCAATCAAGAATCTAGACAAAGAACTGAATTTTAATGAAACCAAAATACTGTGGTTACACCAGTTCAACTTAAATAGAAGCACTGGATAAAATGGTGTGGCCCTGCCTAACATGACTGTGTTTTTCAGGTTTAAGATGCATACTCCAAGAGAAATGATGCCAGTAGTATTTGGTGTGCCCTAATACAAATCTCTAGCCTTGGAGCACATGGTCATAACAGAATTATTTGGGATTATAATTACATTATTTCCACTATCTCTTTCCTGCCTCCAACCCCTCCCATAAACCCTTCTTTGTTTTCTAATCCATGGCCTCTTTTTGTTTAACAACAGTTACTGTTTGGATGTGACCTGTGTTTGGTTGTAGGACCTACCAGTTGTGAAGTAAAGGGTTGGCTACAATGGACATTGAATGTGTAATAGCATGTGCACACATAGAACGCTGAGCCTTAGAAGAAGAACAGGAAATGCTCTGGGACAATGAAAGATTTTACTAAACAACAAAATTCCCAGATTAGGGTCCTGTCTGATCATAGTGTGGCAGGACAAACCTGGGAGGGGTTTTGCTCTCTGAGTCATTTGATCTCTGCTCACCCAGTAGAGTAACTGCTAATGTCCTGAAGCCCAAGCTGGGTGGTCCTAGCTAATGAGGGGCTCTGGGAAGGCTTAGCAATCAAAAATACCAGTAGGAGGTAGTTTGTAGACTCTTTCCAGGATTCTCCCCTTGGTCTGCTGTAGGGAGCTTTAAGGAAGACCACAAGCCATGCCATGGTGAGTGTGGGGGCCACTGTCCCCAGACCAGGAAAGGCAGGTTGACTAAGCTGTAGTGGGTAGCCATTCCAGCTTTGATCTGGAAGTTCCAACCCCCATTGAGACTTCGGCAACTGTCACGCCTACAAGGTGGGGCCAAGGGAGGCACCTGGAGACCTGAGATCCGGATGGGTGGCGCACTCACTCTGTTCCGCCTTGTAGGCGTGACAGTTGCCGAAGTCTCAATGGGGGTTGGAACTTCCAGATCAAAGCTGGAATGGCTACCCACTACACTAAGCTGTCAGAGCTGCTTGGACTGGGATGGACCATGAGCCAGACTGAGGTTCTATTGGTCCCTGTGGTGACCCTTGGCCTCTGAGCTATGTTGAGTGTGGATTCCCTGGGGAGGGGGAGGCTCTGCCATCCTGGCATGGGAGACTATGAGCTTGTAATATCACTTCCTCTTGCTATGTAATTGAGGCTTCCTTCATGCTATGTAATTGAGAATTGCTTTGAATACCTAATCCTGCCTCTGCTGCCCAGTGCTGGGTAGATAGTGTCATAAATCCTTCCAGTCTGGGCCTTGACTGGTCAGTGAGAAGGAAAAATAGACCAGTTAATGAGAGATCTCCAGTCTCTCTGGCTTTTAGTGGGGACTTATAAATGAAGAGGGACCTGTGCAAGAATTGAGTTCATAGACAAACTTTGAAGCTGGTAGAGTCACACTGCAGAAAAGGAGAAGCAGGACTGTGGATGAGAGCTTTGCTACTTCATCAGTAGTTGAGATTAGCAAAGTGGAATTAGGTGATCAATTTTAGATGCTCCATAAGTGTCCTGATTAGCCGTTTCTTGGAGTCAACAGACCAGGGCAATCAAGAATTATTATGAAATCTGATTATTATGAAACCAAATTGCTATGGTTACAGTAGTTCAACCAAAATAGTTCTGTGTAAAATGTTGTGGCCCTGCCTAACAACACTGTTATTTTTCTGCTTTTAGATGTATACCCTAAGATAAAAGGTTTTGAGATATCTTTGATGTGGGCTAATACAAATCCCAAGTCTCGCCGGGTGGTGGTGGCGGCTTCAGCGGCTGCGGTGGCGCACGCCTTTAATCCCAGCACTCAGGAGGCAGAGGCAGGAGGATCTCTGTGAGTTTGAGGCCAGCCTGGACTACAGAGGGAGTTCCAGAAAAGGCACAAAGCTACACAGAGAAACTCTGTCTCAAAAAAAAAACAAAAAAAACAAAAAACAAAACCAAACAAACAGAAAACCAAATCCCTAGTCTCTGGAGCACGTGGCCATAAAGCCTGTTTCAACTCTTCAAAATAATTTTTTGAGATTATAACTCCATCATATCCACATTCTCTTTCCTGTCTCCAAGGCCTGCCATCACCCCTCATTGTTGTCTAATAAGTGGCCTGTTTTTCTTTAATATCAGTCACACGGTAAGTTACTGTGTGAATGTGACCTGTATTTGGCTGCCAGACTCTCAGCTACAAGGCAATGGGTTTCCTGTACTGCACATTGAGTGTGTAATGGAATGTGCACACAAAGGACCCTGTGCTTTGGATGAGGAACAGGATGTGGTCTATGAGAGTAGAAGAATACCTACTAAAATACAAACTTTCTAGACTAGGCCCCATTCTACTGGGCTAGGAGGGCAGAGCTGGAAGGACTATTCTGTCTGAGTCATTTGATCTCTGATCACCCAGTAGGGGAGCTGCTAATATTCTGAGGCCCAGCTGGGTAGCCCTAGCCAATGAGGGACTCTGGGAAGGCTTGGCAATGAGGAGTACTAGTGGCAGGTAGCTTGCAGGTTCTTTCCAGGATTCTCCTGAGATTCTGCTGTAGTGCATTGTAATGAAGACCACAAGCTATACCATGGTGAGTGCAGGGTGTTCAGAGCAGATCTGCTGAGCTGTTCTTTCTACTGGGATTTGGATGGACTATGAGCCAGACCTGGGCAGTCATCCTAGTTCTCTGAGCCTCACTGTGTATGAATTTCCTGGGGAGGGGAGACTCTCCAGTCCTGGCATTTTAGGATGTGATGCTTGTGATATCATTGTCCAGTGTGCGCACACAGGCATGCTTTTAGTGTGCAGTGGGAAGACAGATTGGAAAACTGTGGTCTTGTTTCTAGAAGTTCTGAATATTGCATTCCTCTTTCAGGTTTGTCTTAGAAGTGTTTCAAACAGTTTAGAAACTGGTAGAAAGATGGTGATGGTGATGTGGATTGCCTTTCAGCAATAGATGATTAGAATGTTTCTAATTTTCTGCTACCACCAACCACAATGGTGTGATTCAGTGAAGTTTAGTTTCAGGGGAAAACACGAGTTTCTGAGCTGCAGAGGTTTCTCCGGTGTGCATGGTGTTGTGTGGGTGGATAGGGCAGAGTCCACATCTTATGCCATAATCCATGTGACAGGAAGCAGATTTTAAATTATTCTTCTATGTTGTTTTGGGATTGGGCATCAGTGGGGCTGGGTTTACCTGAAAACACAAGGAGGCATAAGGGGCTGCAGATCTATAGCAGGAGATCACCTCCGTTTGCCTCTGTCTTTGGAAGAAATGTCAATAGCTGGTGGACCAGAAATAACATTTTAAGGGTCACTTTGAGTTAATTTTGTGAAAGCTGTGAAGTCTGTGTTTATTTAATTTCTGTACACATAGAATCATGGGTAGCTGGGTAACATTGGGCAAGATCACACTTTTCCTGGCTAAGTTTCCTTTGGTCTTTTGATTAATAGTTGACTATATTTTCCTTCCTTTGTTCTTGGCTTCTTCTCTCTATCCCCTTTATTCTTTTATCAATATTGTACACATTCTTGATTGTTGTAGTTTTGTGATAAGTATAGAAGTCATATTATGTCAATATGTGTACTATTTTACATAATCCCATTCATCATTCTGAGTGCCTCCACTGTGAATGTAGCTTTGTAATCAGCTTTCCTCTTATAAATTGTTGGGCACTGTTTTTGGATTGTATTCATTTTATGCTGCAAATTTACCATAAACAACATCTTAATTTTGATGCAGCATGTTCCCAAGGATTACTTATTTGCTTCTTTATTTATTATTATTTATTTGCTTTATTATTTATTTGTTGTTCTTATTGTTATCAATCTGTGAAAGACTTTTGGTTTATTGGATAAAATGTCTTGGCAGGTGGCTCAGCACATATTCTTTTTGGTGATGACCTGAGTTCAGATACCAACACTCGAGTTGAGAGGCTCATGACTATCTACTATTCCAGATCCTGCAAACACTCTCTCATGCACAATCACATGCAAAAAATAGCAATACACTTGTTTTCAAAAGTGCTTGTGACTTATAAAGCAATTACAGCAAACCAAGTTGCTTTAGGTGAACACTGATTCTTTAAAAATCTGTTTTCTTGCATTTCGTTTTAAAAAGTTTTCATTTCCTCACTCGAATGCAGACTTACAGGCAATCTTCAATTATTGGAAACAAAATGTTGTCTAAGTGATCCTAACTGACATCCTTTTCTTTACTGTAAGAGAATTAAATCCTTTTAGTAGCCAAAACTATTTTCTACAAAGTTGAAACCTCAGAAGGCTTCAAACGAATCTCTCCAAATTTGGTGGAGCACCCTCCTCACACAACCCATTTTCTTTTTCTTTTTCTTTTCTTTCTTTCTTTCTTTCTTTCTTTTTTTTTTTTTTTTTTTTTTTGGTTTTTCAAGACAGGGTTTCTCTGTGTAGCTTTGCAGCTTTCCTGGAACTCACTCTGTAACCCAGGCTGGCCTCAAACTCACAGAGATCTGCCCTCTCTCTTGATCTTAGAGACTTTCCTCTGCCCATTTCATAGCATATCTGTGTTTTCCAGTTGTTGCTATCTTTATGCTTGGGTTTTAGCTGCTTAAGTGATTGGATATGGCTTTGGATCTTTAAAATCTTCTTGTATATTATTGTCTCTTTTTCCTTATTAGCTTCAGCTGTCAACATGTCATGGCCTAGAGTCATCTGAGGGAACATCAGTTGAGAATGTGCCTAGATCAGAATATCTGATTGCTATATCTCAAAGGGATTGTGTTGATTATGATTGATGTTTGAAGTCTCTTCGACTAAGTTGGCAATATCTCTAAGCAAGTTGGTCTGGGCTGGATAAGAGAGGTAGCTTAGCATGACCAAGAGAATAAGCTAGGAAGCAATGTTCCCTCATGTTTTGCCTTCATTTATTAGCTTGAGTTTTTATCCTAAGCTCCGGCAAAGATGAACTGTGACCTAGGGACATCAATCAATTAAATCTGTTCAGTACCACAGTTCCTTTTGGTTAGAGAATTTAATCACAGAAAAAGGGAAGAAAGTTGGAACAAAAAGTGGTACCTCAAATGTGATTTTTCTTGCTGCAAAGGACTTGAAATTCTTAGGCCTGCCTTTACTATCATGAATGGAATTGTTTTGTTGTTTTGTTATCTAGCCCAGGAGGCCATTGATTCATGGCAGCTTTCTTCCTAGCTTCTGAGTGCTAAGGTTATATGACACGTTAGATCAGAAGAGCTAGGTTTACTGCTTCTTGTAGAGTTAGAAATGAAAGTGGTTCAGCCAATGAGAGCTATATAACAGAGTCTACAGAGCTTGAGGGCATTTGGTCACAGCCATTGTGCAATTCACATAATTGGGGGGATGATATGGGGATTTAAAAACAAATATTCCAAGTGTGAAGTAATGGTAACCAAATTTGGCTGCTTGTCAGGAATGCAAGAAGAGTTTACTCCACCTTACTCAACATCATTTGAGTTACTGTGAATCATAGCTGTTAGGATATGGATCCTAGGAAATGGAATTTTGAATAAAAATGATTTAATGTTGGTATTTGTAATTTGTAGCTCTAGAGAGTTTCACAGAAGGAGGAACTCTCTACTTGGCATCACATGGAATCTCACAGTAGAGGGGTTCTTTGCTAGTACATGTATTCTGTATTTTTTAAAGTTTAAGGACTTCCCTGTCACCTGCCTATATTAATGGATGGTATTTTAATTTATATGCATGGTAAATTGCGAACTTTGTCCTATGTTAAAGGTATCTAGCTAATGTTTAGCACTAGAGAAGTTTCAAACTGGTGTTAGCAACTGCATAGACCAGTGAATATAGTGAATTTTGGTAATTGTAGCCACTGTTGCTTTAGATAAAATTATTTTAAGCACTAAAGTCTTCTCACTCATGAAGTTGACCTAAGATGGTTCAATACTAAATCTAAGTTAGTTCTTGTATGTTTGAAAAGCAATCACACATGACAGTATGATTGTACTGACTTTAGGTGCCAGCAATTATTTTTAAAAGTTTATTTACATGTATTTGTGAGATCTTGAGATGACTCATCAGAGCAAAGGACATTGCTATCCAGGGTAATAAGCTTGATCCTGGGAACTCATGGTAGAGAGAAACAAGTCCTGAAAGTTGTCCATTGGCCACTGCATATGAGGTCTAGCATTTATGTGTACTCATACATCGAAGAGACACATCACATACACATCCTCCTTTCTCACACACATATACAAATGCACACACAACATAAACATAAACACACACACACACACACCGCACACACAAATATACAGGCACTACTCTGTAGATGTAACAGTCTTATTAAATAAGAAACACAGAGCCAAATGCAGAGTTAAAAGCCCAAGAGGTCAGAGCAGTAGCTGAGAGCTGATACTAAAAAACCTTCCGTACCCTTTGCTGCTGCTGTTGTCCTTCCCCTCCAAAAGAGACCTACTTCCTGTGTATCTGTGTTTTTATTGACTTTCTGTTCTTCCTTCTAATTGGTTGTAAACCCAACCACATGACCTCCTCATCACTGCCTGTCTGTACAGACCTCCAGGTCTTCTATGGTTGGTATTGAGATTAAAGGTGTGTGTCTCCATGCTGGCTGTATCCTTGAACACACAGAGATCTGCCTGTCATGTGATAGGGATTAAAGGTGCGCACCATCACCACCCAGCTTATGCTATGGCTTGCTATTAACACTGACCCCCAGGCAATTTTATTTATTAACATACCAATAAAATCACATTTCAGTACAAATAAAATATCACCATATTTCCTCCTTTCTATTTTAATAAAAAGAAAAAAGGAAAAACGTTATAACTAATAAGAAAAACTATACACAAAAGTACAATAACTATATATTATATATACAAGCAATAAATACCTAAACAATGTCTAGTTTGTTTGCATTTGACAAATTCAGAGAAAATAATTCCATTATCTATCCTATTATGTTAAGTCCAAAATCTACCTGATTCACTTTCTATCCTACCTTATATTACTAACAGAACTATCTTATAATGTCTTTCAAATTTATACTCTTACACCTCTTTAGTGAGTTTCTTTTCTGAAATTCTTAACAAGGAAAACTATAACTATAACTATCTAATCTTCAACTATAACTAACTGATCTTCAACTCCCTCAGACACCCAAAAAGGAAATAATATTACCTAATAGAAAATAAAAACAGGAAGTGCATGCAAGCAGCTTCCAAAAAAAAATGTGAGTTGACAGAAACAGCCAACTGCCTGGACAGTCACCCAAGGTTTCTCCGCAGTGTTGGGGCATCATCGTCAGCCTATAGGCTTAGCATATCTGACAGACTCATTTGTGAAGTAGGATGTACACAAGGTCAACAGTTCGACCTCACATTGGGTGAGAGCAGTGCATGTACCAGAAATACATGAATTCCACTAGTGTCATATTATGATTCAGGAT
Organism: Peromyscus eremicus; assembly: GCF_949786415.1. Classification (NCBI taxonomy): domain Eukaryota; kingdom Metazoa; phylum Chordata; class Mammalia; order Rodentia; family Cricetidae; genus Peromyscus; species Peromyscus eremicus. The sequence goes on from NC_081439.1 coordinate 134,015,359, forward strand.
TTTAAATTCTGGAAATTGTTGATGTTTTTTGAATTCAGCTGTCCATTCTTCTTGGCTGTGTGTGTGTGGCCTCATCTTGGCATCCCATTCTTCTCCACATCCCTCTATTAAATGCCAGTCTACTATTGAGAGGTGTGAGCTTAGTTACTCTTGAAGAATAACTGTTTCAGCTGCTGTTCCACTGCACATCAGAAGTCATCGGCCCACTGCCTGTTCAGCTGCCTTCGAAGAAAAGGGCACGGTACCTTTTCTGAATTGCAAAGGCCACTTCAGGGATGGTGCCATATTGTCCTGGCCTCAGAAGATGCCTTTTGATAAAGCCACAACCACACTTGTCTTGGCAAGAATCGATAGTCCCTTGTTTTGTATCCTGTGTGTCCATTTTGTCCTGTTTGTCAGCAGTTGGTTCGAGGATACCTTGTTGTCCAGTGGCTAACTTTTGCCACAATGAAAGTTAACTCCATATGCAGTTTCTTCAATGCCCATATTTTCTCTGAAGTAGTTTGGTACTGCCAGGAGTCGACATGTCTCATAGTCATAACAAAAAAGAAAAATTTTCTAAGTTATTAAAACATTTTAAATGCCATATTCTGTAGATCTCTGAAGGGTTTGAAGATGACCTGTCTATTTAAAATATATCTGCTCAATCTTGAAAACATACCTAATATGACTACAAGTTCTATTGTAATGTCTAACTACTAACTTTCATTTCTTTATATCCTAATAGTTGGTAATAATAACATTCAAGTATCAGCAAATTGCATTACATTGTTAAATGAACAGTATAAGTACAATATCTTGAACAAGATTAGACATATATGTATGGCATTTTCTAATAATATCAATCTCAATATATATAATTATTATACAATATAAAAAATCCAATCCAATGTAAAGTATTTAAAACTAATAATTGTCTTTTTTTTAAAAAAACAAGAACTTTAAATCTAATCTCCTTTGCTTAGCCCTTTTCCTAACCCTTAACAACAACTTGTAACCAACCCTCCTAAACAATGAAAATTATCCCAGACCCAAAACCCATTAAAAGACCAAAAAACCACCCACCCCACACCACCTCTTTGGGAATGTGGGTGTCGTATTCCTAAAATTGCTTCTTGCTGGATATGGGCGAAGGTATCTTTATTCTCTAAAGAAAAATTTTGGGTTAATTGTCAAATTCTAGGAAAGGTAGCTATATCCTTTGTTGTCCAGTTTGAGCATAATGCCAAAGTTCAAGGCTTATCTCAAGTCCTTATTCAAGTAGTCTTTGAAACTGGATCATCTCAGCTAGCCATCTCATAATTGCTCTGACCAGTTTGTACCCCAAGCTGATCTGTAGGTGATGTTTGTCAGCTTAGTGATATTGTTATTGTCCACGTGGAATTGTTGTTGTGGGGCCCCATCTTCTTCCTGGAGACTTCAGTTGATGTTAGGCTTGGCCATGATTTCCTGCAGAAAACTGATAAGAGACTCAAACAAAAAGACATGTATAGGCAGCTAATTGAAGCCTTTTTGTTTTTTTAGAATTAGTTAGTATTGTATATGACCATTATTATCTTAACAAAGTTTAAAATGTATATATATATATATATAAATCTTGTAAATTTTGATAAAAAATTCATATTTTAAGAAAAGTTTAAAGAATCAGAATAGAATCAAAGAATTGAGATTAGTAGTAATAGAATAGTCCCTTAATTAATTTGATTTTTCTCCTGTCCTATATCAGAAGATGGCTCTTTCCTCTGGCATGATACAGGGAGTTTGCATTTTCCTTTTAACAACATGCTTGAGTTTAAAGAAGGAGAGGGCCATTCTCCAACTCCAAAGCCAGCTTTAAATTTTAATTGAACTGGGACTAAAAGAAGACCAATAGTGTTAAATTTCTTTAGAGAAGAGCAGAAACAAACATTTAGGAAGACTTATGCAATGTTGTAGATGATATACCAATAGGCCATTTTACTCTTTTTCTTGGGACAGATGATTTGTCCTTTTTCTTCAGTTGTCTCATTTGTCCAGTGTTCTTCAGATTCCTTAGCCTTCATTCTCCTAAAAGACAAAAACAAAAACCTTTCTCCAAGACTAATTTTGGAGAGGTTCCCTTTTGGCAAGTTATATCTGATTAAATGATGTGTTAATGATCTGTTAGTTTAAATTGGATGGTCATGCTGGTTAATGAACTATCACCTCTTCTGATTAAGAGGTCTCTCTTGTTCACATCGAACCTTTATCAATTTTGATGGTATTCACAGCTTATCTTCTCCTGTAGAAACAATAGCAAAACCTCATCCCCAATATAACACATATCCTGGTTTCCATTCTGAGGTCAGCACATCTTTAAAGTATATAGGCTGATTTAATTCTGTAGTTTTTTCTATTATCCAATGTCTCTCTGCAGCTGTTGTTCCTTTCTCATTAGCATTGAGAAAATTCAAAGTTAACAGAGCATTATGCAGTCTATTTCTGGGGTTTTTTTTTGTTACCCCTTTCTGTTTATTTAGCATATGCTTTAGAGTTCTGTTTGATCTTTCTATAACTGCTTGGACTGTAGGATTATGTGGTATACTTATAATATGCTTTATATTGTAATAAGCAAAAATCTGTTTCATTTTAACAGAGACATATGCTGGAGCATTGTCAGTTTTAATTTGTGCAGGTATACCCATGATGGCCATATCTTCTAGCAAATGAGTGATTACAGAATCAGCTTTTTCAGAACTCAAAGCAGTTGCCCGTTGAAGTCCTGAATAAGTATCAATGGTATGGTGTACATATTTCAATTTTCCAAATTCTGCAAAGTGAAACACATCCATCTGCCAGATTTCATTCCTCTGAGTACCCTATGGGTTACATCCTGCTGGTAATGGTGTCTGATTGTCAAAGGAACAAGTAGGACATTTCCTTACAATTTCCTTGGCTTGTTGCCAGGTTATGGAAAAATCCTTTTTTTTTTTAGATTTATGTATTTATTTTTATTTATTATGTATACAGTGTTCTGCCTACATGCATGCTTACAGGCCATAAGAGGGCACCAGATCTCATTACAGGTGGTTGTGAGCCACCATGTGGTTGCTGGGATTTGAACTCAGGACCCCTGGAAGAACAGCCAGTGCTCTTAACTGCTGAGCCATCTCTCCATCCTGGAAAAATCCTTTTTTAAACCTTTACTATTGACATGATAATTTTTATGAAATTCTGAGGCCTCCAGCACATTTCCTATCAATAATTTATCAATCTCATCATTACCTTGTGCCTGAGGGCCTGGCAGACCCGTATGGGGTCGGATGTGAGTTATTTATAAAGGATGATTCCTATTCCTGATTGTATCTTGTAACTGAATAAATAGTGAAGTTAATTCTGACTCATCAGGAATAAATTCTGCAGTCTCAATATGTAATACCACTCTTTCAGCATACTGAGAGTTACTAAGTTGAGAAGTTCTGAAAAATCCATTAATACCAACAGAATAGCATATGATTTCGATTTTTGAACTGAATTATAAGGACTTTGAACCACTTTACTTAAGTTTTCTGATTTGTAACCTGCCTTTCCTTGTTTGTTTGCGTCTGTATAAAATGTATGAACTCCAGATATGGGTTTTTCCTGTACAATTTGAGGCAAAATCCAATCAGCTCTCTTTATAAGATCAATTCTATCGCTTTTGGGATATTTGCTGTTAATTTCTCCAAAAAAATTACTGCAAGCTCTTTGCCAAGGTTCACTTTCTGTCCATAATTTTTCAGTGTCCTCCTTAGTTAAAGGTATGACAATTTCTGCTGGGTCTATTTCTGCTAATTGACGAAGTCTCAATTTTCTTTTCAAAATTAAGTCAGAGCTTTTTTCCACATAAGTTTTAAATTTTTTATTCAGTTTATTTGGTAAAAATAGCCATTCCAATATAAAATCTCCCCTCTGCATTAATATGCCTGTAGGAGAATGCCTAGAGGGTAAAATAACCAAAATGCAATTCAGCTTTGGATCAATACGATCCACGTGTCCTTCATGAACTTTCTTTTCTACCAAAACCAATTCTTAGCTTCAGGTAATAATTCTCTTGGACTATTTAAGTCCTTGTCACCTTCTAAGGTTTTGAACAAATTATTCAGTTCATCATTTTTTACACCAAGAATAGTTCATAGATGAGTAATGTCTCCAAATAATCTTTGAAAGTCATTAAGAGTCTGTAGTCTATCTCTCCTAATTTGCACCTTTTGGGGTCTAATTTTTTGTAGACCTATTTTATGTCCTAAATAATTAATAAAATCTCCTCTTTGTATCTTTTCAGGAGCAATTTGTAATCCCCAGCAAAGCAAAATTTTCTTTACTTCTTCAAACATTCTTTCTAAAGTATCTGCATTTGAGTCAGCTAGTAAAATATCATCTATATAATGATAAATTATAGATTTAGGAAATATTTTACATATCACTTCCAATGGCTGTTGTACAAAATATTGGCACAGGGTTGGGCTATTCAATATTCCCTGTGGGAGGACCCTCCATTGATATCTCTTAACCAGTTGAGAATTATTAAAAGCAAATCTTTCTCTGTCTTTTTCTTGTAAGGGTATTGAAAAGAAACAGTCTTTTAAATCAATAACTATGAGAGGCCATCCTTCAGGTAACATAGTAGGCAAAGGAATTCCAGATTGTAGAGAGCCCGTTGGCTGAATTACTTTGTTGATTGCTCTAAGGTCTGTTACCATTCTCCATTCATCAGATTTCTTTTTAATAACAAATACAGGAGAATTCCAAGGGCTAGTTGATTCTTCAATATGCTGAGCATTTAACTGTTCTTCTACCAGCTCTTCTAAAGCCTGGAGTTTCTCTGTTGTTAAAGGCCATTGCTGAACCCATACAGGCTTGTCTGTTAACCATTTTAAAGGTAGAGCTGTTGTTGTCTTTGGAAGATCATCAGTTTTTGTGCCCTGTTCTTGTATAATATGGATGGCTGGTGACCACTCATTAGAATAATACCTTCTAATATTTCTTTCAGAAACGTGCTAGTTTATGATTTGTTTCTGAGGTTGGAGGGATGTTAATCTGAGTATTCCATTGTTGCAGCAGGTCTCGACCCCACAGGTTCATAGCTGTGTTAGCCACATATGGTTTTAATTTTCCTCTCTGTCCTTCTGGACCTATACATTCAAGCCATCTTGCACTCTGTTTCACTTGAGATAATGTTCCAATTCCTGACAGCTGAATGTTTACCTCCTGAAGAGGCCAAGTTGGATGCCAAAATTATGATGCAATTATGGTCACATCAGCACCTATGTCTACCAGACCAGACAACAAAACACCATTTATTCTTATTTTTAATTTTGGTCTTTGTTCATTTATAGAACAAAAAAATTTTCTTTATGTTTTCTCCTGAATTTTCTGTTCTCTCTGTCTCAGCTGTTTCATTACCCCGAGCAGCCTTGTTTATTCCAATAGGCATTTGGTTATTTAATTGCTCTGAGTAGGGGTTTCCTCTATGACTGCAGGAAAGGTCTAAACTGGATTTGCTGTGGGGGCCTGCCTGAGGCCCCTCTGAGAGTTTCCTGAAGGCAAAGTATTACCTTGCCTGTCCCTTGTTGATCTACATTCGTTGGTCCAGTGTTTTCCCTTACCACACCTTCTGCATACTCCAGAAGGAAGGGGCATTCTATTGCCATTGTTCCTAGAAGAAACATCGTTTCTAGGAATGCCCTGTTTACAGTCCCTTTTCAAATGTTCTTGCTTTCCACATCCAAAACATCTGACATTCTTCAAACCTTTTGAAATTGCTTCTCCTATCCACATATCATCATGGTCATGAGCCTCAATATTAAGCATGTCTCTAATCCAATCTTCCAGGGTACAGATCTTGCCTTTAACAGCCTGATTATTCTCTTGTGTGCTGCATTCGCATTCTCAAAAACCAAAGATTTGAGTATTATCTTGCTAGCTTCTGAATTTGAGACCATTCTCTTTATTACTGAAGTCAGTCTTTGTAAGAAATCCATGAAGGATTCTGTTGGGCCCTGTATAACATTTGTAAATGACTCAGTTTTCTTTCCTGGTTCCTAAACTCTGTCCCATGGATTCAAGGCTGCCATTCGACATAGAATTAGGGTTTGGGTATCATATAAACATTGTGTTTGTACTGTAGCATATTGGCCTTCTTCAACAAGCTGATCCTGGGAGATTTGTATACCTTTAGCCCTCCATTGATTTTTCTGTTTTTAGCTTCCTCTTTGAATCACATTTGCCACTGCAGCTGTGCCCCGTGTTCCAGAACAGCATTTACCAGCTCTTGCCAGTCCTGTGGTATAATCTTTTTATAAGTTGACCAGAAGTTTAACATTTGCTTTACAAATGGGGAATGTATGCCATAAGATACTATTGCCTCCTTAAACCTTTGTAAATCTAACATTTCAATTGGAGTCCAAATACTTTGTGCATTCACTTGACCAGGTAGCTGCTGTATGGTTACCAGATAAATTAAGGGTGATTGTGTGAAAACAGGCTTTCTTTCGGTAACCTTATAATCCAATCCTGAAACAATTTCACGGTTAATTTCTTCTGTCTGAATCTGAATTTCTCTATAATTCATTTTAACAGGTTTAATAGGTTTTTCTAATACTTTTATCATGGCACTAAAATTGACTATCTTTTAAAATAGTAAAATAAGGATAAGGAACGTAATAATGTGCATAATCCCATCAACATTAATCTTCTCATATAGTTGTTCCATTTTTAGACTGCCTAAAATTTATCAAAGTTCATTTTTCTTCCAATGTACACATAAAACCCATTTTTTTTAAAATGTGGGAAAAAATTTTCTCTTTTAAATAGCTTTTTCCTTTAAAATATCTGATATCTTAATTGATTTACTAAGTCTGCATAGAACAGTAGAAATCCGAGGGAATTTCAAAACAGCTACCTAGTGTCTGAGGTGGGAATCCAAAAAGAGAGAGAGAGAGACAGTCAGAGAGAGAGAGGGGGGGTGAGAGAGAGACAGAAGGAGAGAGAGAGAGAAACAGAGAGAGAGAGAGAGAGAGAGAGAGAGAGAGAGAGAGAGAGAAAGAAAAGAAAGAAAGCATAGCCACATGTTCTGGCTTGAGCTGAGTTGAGCCTGGGCTCCAGCTTCCTTAAGCTCCGACCACATGAGTTGGCATTTTGGCCATAAGCAGCTCTATCTGTAGTTGTGCTTAGCTGCTGCAATTAGTGGTAGCTCTGGCAGGCCTGAGTTGTTTGTAGCACTGACTTTTTTTTTAAGCCTGAGCCGCTTGAGTTGTCAATCTAGCTGCAAGTAGCTCCAGCTGTGGATAACAGCTTGTAGGCATGGTTGGTCGGGCCTGGAGCCTAGGCCAAGCTGGCCTGAGCTGGTGATCCAGGGAGCCAGTGGGCCACCAGGCTGCCAAGCCAAGCCAAGTGGTTTTTAATGAATTCTTGCCATGTTGGGTACCAAATGTGGATGTAACAGTCTTATTAAATAAGAAACACAGAGCCAAATGCAGAGTTAAAAGCCCAAGAGGTCAGAGGAGTAGCTGAGAGCTGATACTAAAAAAAACCTTTCTTACCCTTTGCTGCTGCTGTTGTCCTTCCCCTCCAAAAGAGACCTACTTCCTGAGTATCTGTCTTTTTATTGACTTTCTGTTCTTCCTTCTCATTGGTTGTAAACCCAACCACATGACCTCCTCATCACTGCCTGTCTACACAGACCTCCAGGTCTTCTATGGTTGGTATTGAGATTAAAGGCATGTGTCTCCATGCTGGCTGTATCCTTGAACACACAGAGATCTGCCTGTCATGTGATAGGGATTAAAGGTGTGCACCATCACCACCCGGCTTCTGCTATGGCTTGCTATTAGCTCTGACCCCCAGGCAACTTTATTAACATATAAATAAAATCACATTTCAGTACAAATAAAATATCACCATACTACTCAATCACAAAGACACACAAACACAAATACACACATACACACAAATGCATACACAAACATAAAGACACACACAAACACAAATAGACACACATCATATAAACCACACAAAACACACACACACACACACACACACACACACACACACACACAAATACATATATACCCACAAAGAAACTTTCAGAAACAATATTAGTATTTAAATAACACTTAGGATATGTGTGTTAAATAAATTTATACAGGACTGGATTTTTTTCTTCCATTTGTTAATTTTTATTTGTGTGCCATAATAGCATGTTCTGAAAAGTTCTGACCTCATACAACTAGTCTTTTCTGGTAGCCATAAAATAAATATTTGTAAGTATGATACTTGGAATACTGTGACTACTATTAGGAGAGGATGCATAAAATATTTTTGCACTTAATATTATTAGTTTTGAAGAATCATTTTAATCTTTATCAGTACCATAAAAGGCTGTGACTGCTGGAGACACTGAAATTTTAAAGACTCTTTAGGCTTATGTAATAGAGGACTTTAAAATTTTGGTGTAATAAAAGTAGACCTTGTTTTGATTCAGTTTGGTTTTTTGAAACATTCTTTATATGTAGTTTTGGCTGTCCTGGAAATTGCATGTAGACCAGGCTTGTTGTCCCAGTCCCACCACTGGAAGCCTTATGTGATTATACAAGATGGCTAGTTCAGCCTCCATATTCTTAATTAGTAGCAGTCCTCACTGGGGCCACCCTTATAGGTTCCAGGAAGTTTGCACTGCATTGTTTCCACATGCCCTGCTAAAAGCTCCCCTGTTCCAGTCGGACCTCTCCCTGTCTTTTCCCCTTCTCTCCCTTCCTTACTTACCTGACACTTTTTGTTCCCATCCCCACCTGCCTCCAGTGCACCCACAGTTCTATTTCCTCTTCCCAGAGAGATCTGTGCATCTACCCTAGAGCTATTCTTGTTACTTAGACTCTCTGCATCTATGGATTATTCTGTGATTAACTGTGATTGTACTTTACTTAACTACTAATATCCACTTATAAGTAAGTGCATACATATCATGTTTGTCTATATGCTTCTGGGCTGCCTCACTCAGGATAATAAAGAACTCAAGAAACTAGGCAACAACAAACCAAATAATTCAATTATAATGGTGTACACCTCTAGACAGAATTGTCAGTAGAGGAATCTAAAGTAGCCGAGAAACACTTGAAATTTCCAAGATCTGTAGCCATCATGGAAATTTAAATGAAAACTATTTTGAGGTTTTATCTGATACCTGTCAGAATGGTTAAGATCAATAACACAAGTGACAGCTAATGCTGGTAAGAACATGGAGCAAGGGGATTTATTGCTGTCACAACTGCAAACTGTAGACCCAGCTATACCACTCTTGGGTATATACCCAAAAGATGCTCTTCCATCCTACCACAAAGAAACTTGCTCAACTACGTTCATAGTAGCTTTATTCGTAATAGCCAGGAACTGTTATGTCTGTGAGAGATTGTGTTGATTGATGGATGATTGATGTGGAGGCTCCTCCACTTAGAGTGTCAATATCCCTAAGAAAGCAGGCCTGGTCTAGGAAAGGGAGCTATTCAAACATGATACAATGACTAGGCAAGAAAGAAAGCTAGGAAACAATCTTTGCCCATGGATTTTGCCTTTGTTAGCTTGAGTTTCTATCCTAATCTCCCAAAATGGTGTAATGTGTTCTGACACAATCAGCCAAATAAACAAATTCATCGCCTGAGATGTTTTTGATTAGAAGATTTAATCACAACAGGATAAAAGCAAGTTAGAACAAAAAATATGGAACAATAAAATTATTTTGTTGCTAGGAAGAACCTGGGAATGTTGTCTTTTGGAAGAATGTGAAAGATATCAAAACTTTAGGTGGCAAAAACCATAGAAAGTTGTACATAGAACTTAGTTGGCTGTTTTTTTAGGACCAGCAAGATTGGACTGTTAAGAGTAATGGCAGAGAGTGGAGATTAAGATCATAGATTTCAGTTGGAAATAGGTAGACTCCATAAAAATTTAAACTAAACATTATTTGTATCATATTTTTGCTCCAAAATCTTTTTTATTCTGTCCATACCATGGAAATTCAGTAAGGCAGAATTAAAAAATTATGAGCTAATTCCTTAAGTGGAATATTGATTCTGTTGGATGTTTATTACTGACGACTCATTCAGGTCTACCGTGAAAAGAAAACAAGTGGGGCAGAAATAAATGAAAAGAAAAAAGTAGTTTTAGATGGCAGTTAAGTGCTGAAACAGGCAAGAATTTTGAAAGTTTATCATGATTATAGAAAAAGCCCTTGGTATGGAATGGAAGCCTAGCAAGGTGCCCTAAGGGTATAATTCCATCCAGCTAAATCTTCAATTTATGGAAGGAGTAAGCAAAGTGATTCCTAGTCCCAGGAAGCAAGCTCATATAAAACCTGCTACACCTGTGGTCCAAATGTGTTAGTGTCCATCCCAATTAAGAAATCAAACTTTGGGCCGGGCGGTGGCAGCACACGCCTTTAATCCCAGCACTCAGGAGGCAGAGGCAGGCAGATCTCTGTGAGTTCGAGGCCAGCCTGGTCTACAGAACGAGTTCCAGGACAGGCTCCAAAGCTACATAGAGAAACCCTGTCTCAGAAAAAAAAAAAGGAAAAAGAAAAAAAACTACAAGAAATCGAACTTTGCAGGATCACCCATCATGTGCTGTTCATGGAAACAAGAAAGACCCCAAATTTAAGATCATGAATTCTTAGGCTGTGGTTACAGTTCAGCATTGTTGCCAGGATCTATGTTTGGCAGTCAGAAACCCAGTAAGGACACTGTGAGAATTCACTGCATGAAGCTGTGAAGATTGAAGCCTGTTCTTTTTTGTTTTGTTTTGTTGTTGTTGTTGTTGTTGTTGTTTTTTACTCTTTATTCTTTTGGGTCCCTGCCACCCACCTCTGAAGTAAATCACACACATGGAGGCTTATACTTTCTTATAAATGCCTGGTTGTAAGTTGTTTCTTGGCAGCTTTTTTTTTTAGTTTATTTTTTTCCCGATAATTCAGAATTAACTTTATTATTTGTACAACTACAATAGGCAATCTGAGAAAGAAATTGCCCACTTTATATTACCCACATTCAATATCTTACTAGGTTTAGGCAGCTCTTAACTTAAATTATCTCATCTACCTTTTGCCTCTGGGCTTTTATCTTCCTCTATTCTGTATACCTTTCTTTATTTCTTGCTCTGTGGCTTGCTGTGTAGCTGGGTGGCTGGCCCCTGATGTCCTCTTTTTTTCTTACTCCTCCTTATTTTTTCCTCACAGATTTCTCCTCCCATTTATTCTCTCTGCCTACTAGCACCACTTGTCCTTTCCTGCCAAATTATTGGCTGTTGGGCTTTTTATTAGACCAATCATTTTGGACAGGCTTTAGAAGTATCACAATGTCACAGAGTTAAACAAATGTAACATAAAAGAATACAACATATCTTTGCATCATTAAAACAAAAGTTCCCAGCATAAACAAATATAGCACATCTTAAAATCATATTCCACAACAGTCTGGGTTGCATTTTGAGACCACAAGATGTTGAGATACCTAAGCTATGAGATGTCTTCTATGGAGACCTCGCTGTATATAGGGAGTTGAAGTAACCAAAGAGAGATGTATGAGAAGTTGCTTGTATAAGGCCAGCTAAGCCCTTTGAAACTGACGCCCTATGTATCTGAGACAGAGATACAGGATTTGATGTTTGTCATGTTGTGCTTCAGTCTTGTCTTGGTCTAGTCTTCACTCGATATATTTCCATTTCTCTCTTTTGGAATGTGAATGGTATTATGTACTATTGTATATTAGAAAAATGTAACTTGATTTCTGATTTTATAACATGTCACTGTTAAGATATTGTCTTGAGTGTCAGAAGAGACTGGATATTTGAACAATGTAAGGGATGTTGCAGACTATGAGTATCATTGTAGCAACTAAATATATTTTCTTCATGGATGATCATGAACCTAAAGTGACCTGGGTCAGAATATAGTTGATTTAAAACCTCCCAGGTAGGATGATGTATTTGAAATATGTCTCTCTTTGGTGACTTTCTTTCAGTTGTTTGTAAAACCTCTACTAGGAGGAGCCTTTCTGGATGAAATTCCTCATTGGGAATATGATATAAATCTCTATAGCCTCAACCCCTTTCCTGTTCTTTGTGTCTACTGTGTTGTGGTTGAAACTAAGCCAGTTTCCTTTCTGTACTGTCAAGCCTTCGTCACCATTATAGACTCTATCTGTAAATCACATAAGATACAGTAGAAGCACTTGCCATTCAGTGCTAAGGCAGTTTGGTAGCCTGCTGTTTTAATTATTTTGATTGTTTGTTTTTGAAAACAAGGTTTGTCTGTGTAGCCCTGGGTGTCCTGAAAGTATACTTCTGTACACTAGGCTGACTTTGAACTCAGAGATCCCCTTTACTCTGGCTCCCAAGTCATGGGATTAATGGTGGGCCAACATTCCTAGCTTTATTTGTTTTTATATTATTGGGTGATGGGCCTGTAATGTAGGTTTTGGTACATGTCAAGCATAGGCTGTTGTGCTGAGCTTCACCCATATTGTGAATTTTAAAATTTGGCAGAGGGTATCATTCTGTTTTTCTGGATAGCATGTTTTCATGACATTAATAGTACCTGAGCCTACTGAGGCATTGGGTTTCAGGGGCATGACCTTCTTCCTGCCTGTTATATTTGTTTTGAATATTTAACTAAATATGAGTATTTTACCTCTATGCATCAATATACACCATGTGGGTGCCTGGTCATCACAGTGATCAAAAGATGATCTCAGAAATCCTGAACTTGGTGTAATGAATTGTTGTGATCCTCCATGTAAGTACTGGCAATTGAGCCCACCTATTTGCAAAACCAATAAGAGCTCTTTACTACTGAGCCATCTCTCCTGATCTGTGTTGATTATTTATGATCAACATTTATATTGCTAAGGCTTTTATCTGTTTATTTGTAACTGTTTAAACCCACAGTGCGTTTTAGTAAAATTTTGATGTTACAGTTTAAATTGGGGTACTTCAGGTTTCTGGAAGATGAATACAGAACTAGTGTGACTACTTAAGTTATTGTATGAACTTCAGTTAAAACCTCCAAGTTCTTTCTATCTTTTTTATTTGTTTGATTGACTTCTTCATGGGAGAAAGGGTCTTAATATGTACTTCTGGCTGTCATAGACATGACTGCATAGAGTAGGCTGTAATTCAACTCAGGGCTATCTGCCTCTGCCTTCTGAGTGTTGGAGTTAAAGGCATGAGCCAATACATCCAGTCTGTCCATTTTATTTTTCTTTTTTGTAGTAATTGTGCATAAATTTCTCTCATGTATACTCTGCACTATTGATCGGTTTACTTGTCTCTCTATGTTTGTTAATAGGCATTTCTCTTGTAAGATGATATCCTATTCAAAGGGTACAGAAATGACAGAAGTGAACCTACTATTCAGTTTTCTTCTAAAATGATTAGATGATTACATTATAATGACAATGTCATGAATTAAGTGTGGGGAGCATCAGGATTATATGATTGTATTGTCAAATAATACATTAACAATGTCAGTATCATGCTCTCTTTTGTACACATGTATGGAATATTTTAGAGTGCAGTGACCTATGATGATGTGCATGTTGACTTCACTTGGGAAGAGTGGAATTTGCTGGATCCTTCTCAGAAGAATCTCTACAAATATGTGATGCTGGAGACCTACAGGAATCTCATTACTATAGGTAACATTGAATTTTTTCTGTTTTAAAATAAGGTGACAACTGTTTCTTGGTTTATTGATGCCCTTCTATAATTTCATTGAGAAAGAACAAGAATGAGAAGAAAAAAATCAGGCATGTTTCTAAGGTTCACTGAATATTTTAACTAAAATTTTGCACAGTTCTCAATAATATAACATATATTTTTCTTATAATATATTTTAGGATACCGTTGGAAAGACCATAATATTGAAGAACATTGTCAAAGTTCTAGAAGACATAAAAGGTAATTTTCATGTGCAAGATGATATAAATGTGCCTCTGAAGAAATTATAATGTGTCCTGTAAGTTTTAAAACAGAAGCAACAGTATAAATAAGCATAGCTTAAAATGCATAATAATTATTAAATTCTCACAAAACCTTATACCTCGATTTCAGGTAGGTGAATTTCATTTGCAAGGCATTCTTTTAAGAAAGAAGTCAAGGAAGCAATGCCTAAAAAGATATCACCATTTGAATCATAGCACTATGAGAGCTATGCTATAAAACTATCAATCCATTTATTTCATATCAGTCATGTTACAAAAGGTATGCACAGTGAAAAGGTGATAAGTATATCTTCAAAGCTTTCTAATAAGCAAATAGTCCATAGTAAAGAAGTCTAATATACTTGTGAATGTGCTGTTTAGTGAGAGGGGCAGTTAGAGTCAAGAGTCAAGTCAAAAAAAAAAAAAACCTTAATTCTTATACCTCAAGTCTATGAGTACAAAAAGTTAGACTGTGTGAATTGAATGTGGAAAACTTTTATTGGTTATTCTTCCTTTACTATGTATATCATATGTCACTCTGAATACAAGTCAAATGTGCATAGGGCTATGGAAAGACATAACATACCTCTCTCTCAGAACAAGTAGAAGATATGTAGCAATCCTGACATTGTGTATACTTGTTGAATTTGATTCAAATATACAAGTAATTGGTTTTCCAGGTTCATTGTTAATGCATAAAGAAACTTACAGTGCAGGAAAGTCCTATGAGTACTAGGACTGTGTAAAAACTTCTGTTTGTCCTAGTTCATTTAGCAAATGTAGTATGATTCACAGTATAGGAAAATTTATTAATGCAATAAAGGTGCTAAAACTGTGATTTTTTTCCAGTTCTCTTCAAATATGTGAATAATCTCATATAGAAAAAAGATACTGTAAATGTGAACCATGTAATAAAGGATCTTACCATCACAGGTATCTTCCAAGATGCAAAACAACTCTTAAAGAAAAGGAGTAACATGAGTGTGAGCACAATGATAAAACCTTAAGATCTAATTCCTCTTTATCATTGGACCAAATTGTAAAATTAACTTATGCAGAGATGAAGATTAAACAGAATATTGTATGATGTAATGCTTTTACATGTGCCATTATTTTTGCAGGCAAGAAAGAAGTCAAACTGAAGAGAAACCTTCAATATATACTCAATGTGTTAAAGCATTTGCACATCTTAGTACTCTTCAAATTCATGAAAAAACACACACTAAAGTGAAGCCCTATGAATGTAATCAGTGTGGTAAAGCCTTTGCATGCATCAGTAATCTTCAAATGCATCAAAGAACACATATTGGAGAGAAACGCTATGAATGTAATCAGTGTGGTAAAGCTTTTGCACAACATAGTACTCTTAAAATGCATAAAAGAACACATACTGGAGAGAAACCCTATGAATGTAATCAGTGTGATAAAGCCTTTGCACAACTCAGTCATCTTCAAATGCATCAAAGGACACATACTGGTGAGAAACCTTATGAATGTAATCAGTGTGGTAAAGCCTTTGCATATGTCAGTAATCTTCAAATGCATGAAAGAACACATACTGGAGAGAAACCCTATGAATGTAATCAGTGTGGTAAAGCCTTTGCACAACACAGTCATCTTCAAATGCATGAAAGAACACATACTGGAGAGAAACCCTATGAATGTAATCAATGTGATAAAGCCTTTGCACGACACAGTCATCTTCAAAGGCATAAACGAACACATACTGGAGAGAAACCCTATGAATGTATTCAGTGTGGAAAAGCCTTTGTATGTCACAGTCATCTTCAAATGCATAAAAGAACACATACTGGAGAAAAACCCTATGAATGTACTCAGTGTGATAAAGCCTTTGCACAACACAGTCATCTTCAAAGGCATAAACGAATACATACTGGAGAGAAACCTTATGAATGTAATCAGTGTGGTAAAGCCTTTATATGTTATAGTCATCTTCAAAAGCATAAAAGAACACATACTGGAGAGAAACCCCATGAATGTAATCAGTGTGATAAATCCTTTGTACAACACAGTCATCTTCAAATGCATAAAAGAACACATACTGGAGAGAAACCCTATGAATGTAATGAATGTGGTAAAGCCTTTGCATGTCACAAAAGTTTTCAAAGTCATAAAAGAACACATACTGGAGAGAAACCCTATGAATGTAATCAATGTAGCAAAGCTTATGCATGTCAAAAAAGTCTTCAAATGCATAAAATAACGCATACTGGAGAGAAACCCTATGAATGTAATCAGTGTGCTAAAGCCTTTGCATATGTCAGTAGTCTACAAATGCATCAAAGAACACATACTGGAGAGAAACCCTATGATTGTAATCAGTGTGGTAAAGCCTTTGCACAACACAGTCATCTACAAAGGCATAAACGAACACATACTAGAGAGAAACACTATGAATGTAATCAGTGTGGTAAAGCCTTTATATGTATGAGTAATCTTAAAAATCATGAGAAAAATTCATACTGCAAAGAAACCCTATAAATATAGTCAGTGTGGTAAAGTTTTGTACTTTATACAGGAGTAAAACTTTTTGTGTGTGATCAATCTGTTAAAGCCTTTCCATATCACAATAGTTTTTGACTATCTGAAAAAGATGCTGTGGGCATCTTATTATGAAGTATTTGGTAAGATCTTTATCCAATACACTTATAATCAGTTACACAAGAGTGTGTATTCTGTAGAAAAATATTTGACAATGTTAACAATCTGTTCAATATTTTCATGCCCATTTTTATATTGTTTACAACAGAAAACTCATGGAACAAATGAACTTATGAATTTATGAAAGCTTATGTATGGGGTAAAAGGGCCAGACACAGAAACACACTCTGACTGTGAAAATAGAGCCAGTGAAAGACACATCCCTTGGCCCGGAAATCAGAACTAAAATCACACTTTGACCCTGAAACAAGAGACAAAGAAACACTTTGTCCCTGAACCAAGAACCAGTGCTAGAAACACCCTGACCCTGAAACTAGACCCAAAATGTTAAAAGGAGTCAGTGAAAGAAACACACTTTGGACCTGAAACCAGAAACCAGGAAACACACTGTACCCTTGACCAACTAAGTACCAAACCAACCAACCCCTGAGCTTGAAACCAACCAATGCCTGAGCATGAAATACAGCCAATCTTTGAGCTTGTTCAAGCCCTGTGCCTGCTCATTTGGCAGCTGCCTTTTACC
Source organism: Peromyscus eremicus (assembly GCF_949786415.1). Lineage (NCBI taxonomy): Eukaryota > Metazoa > Chordata > Mammalia > Rodentia > Cricetidae > Peromyscus > Peromyscus eremicus. The sequence goes on from NC_081439.1 coordinate 134,032,531, forward strand.
ACCCTGGCAGAAGCAGTGGCTCTCCTGGATTCCTTTCTCCCAAATAAGTCTCTTGAATGAGTTTTGGGTGAAGACGTTTCGCTGAAGCAGATCAGAATCTCACTATTGGCTTGGATCAGAGAAGCAATGGACACCCCTGCTGGCAAACTCTCTTAAAGGAGCACAGCAGAAGTAACAACTTTTCACTAGAGACTGCTGCATTTCTGCAGCCATTTTCCCCTTACTTGAGTGAAGCAGAGAAGTACCAATTTTGGCTGGAGCTGAGGAGAAATGGACATCTCTGCTGGGACACTCCCTAGTAGAGCATAGCAGAGAAGCAATTGACAGCTCTGCTGAGAAACTTCCTTAGGAGAGTGGGGCAGAGCAGCAATGGGCATCTCTGCTGGGTAACTCTCTTAGCATAGTGTCACAGAGCCCAGCTGTAATGGCTCCCTTTTGTAGAGGAGCAGGATTACTGCATTTTGTAGGAATATCATTCCCCACTGGAACACAGCTTCATGTATAACCTGACTTCCCAACAGACAGGGTACCTTTCTCCTCACAGCGGTAGGTATCCAGGATATCTTCCCTTCAAAACTGTAGGTATGGCCTGATTTCCAACAGTCAGAGTATCTTTCTCTTCAGAGCTGTAGGTATCCAGGAGACCTTCCTTAGACAGCTATAGGTATAGCATGATTCTGATAGTCAGGATACCTTTCCCGCCAGAGCTTTAATACTTGCACTATGAATTTAAACAATAATGTAACCCTTTTAGATTCTATACTTCTCTTCAATTACATGAAATATCTAATTCAGGTTTAAACCTTTATGAATTTGTGTTAGCTCCTTTTTTGTTGTGATATAATATCTAGGTCAACTTATAAATGAGTTTAATTTGGCCCTTGGTTCTAGATGGATATAGGAACACCATGAAAGTGGCATGGCAACAGTGTCAGACATGACAGCTAAAGCAGGAAGCTAAGAAATTACATCTTTAACCTGCAGCATGAAGCAGAGAGTGGGAACTAGAAATGGTGTGTAGATGTAAATTCTCAAAGCCTATCCCCAGTGACATATTTCCTCTAGCAGGACAGCATCTCCTAAATACTTCCAAATGAAACCACTAACTTAGAAGGATTGATTTCTCAGATTTCATGTCTAAATGTTGCTTTTTTGTTATATGAACCAATTCATGGTGATGAAAAATTCTGTAAGTAAGCCATTAGATACCTGAACACCTGTGGTACAGGAGTGAATGCTTACACAAGAAAATCATTCATGAATGTAAAATTGTTCAAGAGTTGTTTTATTTTGTAATTATGTGATGTCATTGTGTGTTTATGTGGGTATGTGAATGTGCATGCTCATTCCTGAGAAATTTAGACCCTTGGATCTTCTTGTAGCAGAAAATACAGGAAGTTGTCAAAAATTGGACCTTGGTCCTGGGAATGAACATTTCTTAACTGCCCAGCCATGTCTCTAGTACTGTAAATATTTTAAAGCCTATTTATGTCATTTTGAAGTCAGGAAATAGGGACAAACTCATGCAAGAGAAAAACCCTATTTGTGTAAATAATTTGGATATCATAGTTGTTTTCAGCTTCAAAAAAAAAACATGTTTCATTTATTTTTCATTGTAGCCTTGAAGGAAGTAAATTACTTACCATATTCACACAAGACTGATGGTGGAGATGACTGCATTGTGGTTTCTATTTTGAAACATTTGAGATACATACTAAAGTGTAAGTATATGTGTGGCAAATCCATTTGTTGAAGTTTATTTTGTGGTCTTTATATTCCTTTTGTGGCTTTTGTTCATCTTCTATTGTACTTTTCCTTAGTGATAGGTATTTTTCTGCTATAATGAATAGAATGGTATCATCATCTAAGTGATCCATTGTTTATTTAAATATCAGGCAGTGTTTGATTACACTTTTCAAGTAAGGGTGTCTGTGAAATGGTTGTTGTTCCTGGTTTTGTTTTTAATTTTTTCACAAATTCCTTTGAGATTTTGTTGTTTGTTATTCAGCTTGGCTTGGATATCAATAATGATTCAGGGATACATTTGAACTTATGATCCTCATGAGTCTGCCTCCTGAGAACAAGTCCAAGAGTAGATGATGTACTCTCAACATGTGCTGTTTTGTCAACACAATTTAACAATGCTAATGTTAAAATGTTTAATAGAAGAGACTATAAGAAACATTAAATATCTCATGTATGTATTGAAAGTAATATTTTCATTTATCTGGTAAAGATGCAATAAAGTAGGGTAATCAGCAATCAACTTTGTATCTCATGCTACAGCTTGATGCTCTATAGATATATACACATATATTATATATATATAATTTGATGTTCCATGCTTCTCCATGTCTCCATTACTTAACCATTTGGCATTTTATCTTGAAGCACTGCCTTTTAAGGGAATTACCTAGAGATGTAATGTAATGGCACTAAGATTTATTTTGTAACAAACATTTATAATGTGTGTATAATGTGATTATGGATTTGTAGGTCCATGGCAGATGTGTGGAGACCAGTAGACAGCTTTGTGGTTTCTACTTTTTGTCCTCTTGATATGGTAATCATGGTCAGATTTTCAGCCATAGACCGTTTCCACTGAGCCATATCACTGGTGCTCAAATAAGATTAGTATAAATATTACAACAGTAAACTATTGTCTTCTTTTAAGATTGTAAACTTAATTTCATGCAATGATAGCGAAAAACAGGACAATTTGAATAATAAATCCTCTTTGCATATAAAAGTATTTATATGACCATACATTTTCTAATTTGTTTATTCTGAGGAATAAACATTTGTTTATAACACTTTCTCAGAACCACACTTGATGCCAGAGAATTTCCTCATTCATTAAAGTTTGTAGCTACTAACCTGATGACCTGAGTTCTATCTCTTAGTAACCCATATTACTCCTACAAGTTTTTCTATTATTTCTATTGGACAGTGGCATATGCATACTCCTACATCAACACATACATAAATAATTTTTAAACCTGAATAAGTGCCATTAAGGTCACTTGCATCCAAATGACTCCCTAGGTTTCATTACTAGAACTCATATAGGGGAAGTAGAAAATAGACAACTGTAAGTTGTCCTCTCACTCCTACATACACATCATGGCACAGGTGTATACACACAAACATAGTTCAAACACTTATAAATGGATGAAATTTAAAAAGTATAAAATAACCTAATTATTGAGAACATATGAAATCATTTGTCCATTTAAATGATAGAATTTCAGGAAATATTACTGTTCATCAAAACAGTGATGGTCCCTTTTTAAATTTTATTTTATCTATTTATTTTCTGATTCAGTGATAGGTCATTTAAAAACACATACCTTGAGAGCTGAAGAGATGGCTCAGCGGTTAAGAGCACTGACTGCTCTCCCAGAAGTCCTGAGTTCAATTCCCAGCAACCACATGCTGGCTCACAACCATCTGTAATGAGATCTGGTGCCCTCTTCTGGCCTGCAGGGATACATGCACACAGAACACTGTATATATAATAAATAAAAAAATCTTTTAAAAAACCCACACACATGCCTCAGCTGGATTTTGGGGGGGGGTATAGTTATAATCCCAGCACTTGAGAGACTCTGTTGGGCCAATGTCTGTGAATTTGAAGCCAGCTTGGTCCTCATAATGAATTCCAGGGCAGCCATGGCTATGTGGACAGATCTGTCTCAAAAAATTCTAAAAAGAAAAAACATATTTCAAATTTGGGAACTTTTCCCAATATAATATGGCTGGATTCTGACTGGTTTCAACAAAATCTTTTGTTATATTTAATCACATTAAGAGAACTGTGTTAACAATGAAAATAAGAAGCAATATAGAGAGTCCATTCACAGAGTTATAAAAATCCATTGAATCCTTAGACAACCATCTAGAGAGGACTTTCTTTACCTGTAAGTGATAAGAGACAGAAGGAGCAGTGGGACATCTTCATCTTCAGCATTCTAATGACATATGTGGGACCTGGAGAATTGGCTCAGTAGCACTGATCCACTTGGGTACCCAAGTTTGATTCCTAGCACCCGTATCATATTGGTCAGATCTACTTGTATTTCCAGGTCCTGAGATCTGGTGCATCTGTCTAGCCTCTTAGGGAATCAGATATGGATGGTGAAAGACATATATGTATGTGATTCTATATTGTAAAAGAAAAAAAAAGGTTTTCTTCATGTGCCTGTTACCTTAAAGAATTAAATTTAAGTGTATAAGTTTTGCCAGTGAGTATACCAAGTGCATATGAGGTACCAGAGATGGTGTCTGATCCCCTGTGACTGTAGCTACAGACAGTGGTGAGCTGTCTTTTGGGTGCTAGGAATTAAAGTCAGGCCCTATGTATGAGCAGCCAGTTTTCTAAGTTCCATTCAGCTCCACAGACATGTTATTAATAGCAGTAAGGTGTGAATGGTTGCTAAGTTCATCTTTACATCAGCCCTGATGACCGAGAAGAAATATAAAATAGCAACAGAAACTAACTTAGACATGGTGCTGATAGAATTTTTTGAGCCTAGATCCCCACAAAATGAGGGAAAACTACAAAGAATTATCAGGAGGGAAACTGACAATAAAAGTCTTTAAAAGATGATTGACCATTTAACCAAAGCCAAAAGAGTGAATTTATCTCTGATGTTGTAAACAGGCAGCAATTGGGACCCAGAAGTTCACATGTCAGGTGTCCCCTGCTTGAGTTTATACCTCCTGTAATAAGAGAAAAGGAACTTGCAGGCATGAAGTCTGACTTGTCTGAATATGATCATTTTTTGCTTTCCTGATGCCTATAAAACCTTCAGTTTGGAGCTCTGAATGGTGGTGACTCTAGATGACATCCAGATTATGAAGAGATCCTGAGACTTCATCTGAAGTCTCTCTAAGGCTAAGGCCTCTACAAAGAGCTGTAGAGTTTCAAAGAATTGTTAGGGATGGACTTTTGGGTGTGAAAGCCCAAGGTTCAAATGGCAGAGCAATGCTTGGGGTATACCTGAGGACAAGCTGGCATGGACTGTACTTGGTATCCACTCAGCTGTGGTGGGTCAGACACCTCCAGGTCTTCTACTCTTTACTCTTTGTCAACTTGTGTAGCTGTCAGTGACAGTACCCTGCAGCCTCCACTTTTCAATTTTTACTGGGATCTTGAAGCTCCTTAGTCTCCACCCTATCAATATCTGGTACTTGCCTGAGTATTGAGTAGAATAATAAGGATATTCTAAGAGACCTTTATATCTCTCCCTTTGGATAACAGCTAATGAAACAATAGATGCTATGAAATTCTAATTTTGGGGGGAATTTCATTGTGGGAAAAGACTGACTCCTCTAGATAAGAATGTCTCTACTGAAGAAACATTTACTCCTTATCTGACCACCTTGCAGGACAGAAAGGAGCTGAGGTTGGAGGAGGGTTTTAGAGATGGAAAAACTTTCATTATATGGCTTAGTTGTATTACTTAGTTGTGCATATCTCTTGCCATCTATCTAAACCTATTAAGACTCCAAGGATAGATTAATTACCTTATATCTTCATCACTGTTCCATATTAGTCATGCTGAAAATAAATCATGTTTACAATTTTTTTTATTAACAGTTTGGTTTTTTCCTTTTGTTTTCTATTTTCTTTTAAAGAATCTTCTCACTATGAATCTCTGGCTGGCCTGGAACTCACTAAATAGACTAGGCTCTTCTAGAACATTAGAGAGATTTGCTTACCTTGTCTCCAGTGTACTTGAATTATACATGGGCAAATCACAGACAACTAACTTCTTTCTTTCTTTCTTTTTTTTTTTTTTTTAAATTTTCAAGACAGGTTTTTTTGTGTAGCCTTGGCTGTCCTGGAACTAGCTCTGTAGACCAGGCTAGCATAAAATTTACAGAGATCCACCTACCTCTGCCTCTCAAGTGTTAGGATTAAAGGCATGAACGACCACCTATTGTAACTTGGTTCTTTTAATTGACTTAATAAGAGTGATTGGCTCTGCCTAGCTTGTTAGGGTAGCGAGGCTATAGACTCTGTTCCTACCTCCAGTAACAGAAGAAGGTTCCCATCAAATGCATCTGTCCTGCCTTGAAGTCCATTGTCTTCTAACTATGAGCAATATTGTTTTTCTTTATCTTTGAGTCTATTATTATTAATCAAAAGATTAGAGCAGAGTGCTGTTCTTATTCTACAGATGGTAAAATCCAGGCTCACAGAGATTAAGATACTTAAATGTAACTACTCCTCTTACTCATTTCATTATTCTAATGCCTCACTAACTGAAGTTGAAGCCCCCTAATTCAAGCATGGTAGTACAGGCCTGTAACAATGATACTTAGTGGAGGCAGGAATCTCAGGATTTCAACATCATCTAAGAGGAGAACGTTCAATGGGGTATGGTGGGAAGCCCATGAAACCTAGGAAGGCTATGATTGGCTCAGAACAGTGTCCATAGTCTTCCCTGTAGCTCTAGAACTTTAGAGCAATGGCATCAGCAAGTGTTAGCTGAGGTATTTACCACTCCGAGTTTTCTATTCTTGATAATGTTTTCTGTCCAAGGTAGCCTAGGTCAGATTTATGTTGTTCAATAAAGAGTAAAATTCTCCAGCAAGTGGAGTGAATTAGCCTCAGGCAGGCTCCCTATATGTGTATCCAAAACAGCATGTTCAGTCCTGAAACCATAGCACATAACTAACAGAAATGGACCCAGCAGGTTTTATTCATATATTTGCACATACTAATTCACACATATTTAACAAGGAAGAAATTTGAAGGGAAGAATTTGGGAAGACATGAAGAGAGGACAAGGAAGGGGGAAAGTGATGTAAAATATTTTAGTTAAAAATGTATAAAAATAAATTTTAAACATAAATATGGCTTGAGAGATAGCTTAGCAATGAAGAACACTGAGTGTTATTGCAGAGGACACAGATTACATTGCCAGAAACCATGGTTGCTAACCATCTCCTGCAACTCCAGTTCCAAGGGATCTTATTCCCTCAACTGGCCTCTACAGGTATCACACACAGACATATGTGGGTAAACACGTATATACATAAAACAAAGCTTAAAGAATCAAATTCTGGGAAGAAACTCACAAAAGTGGTATAAAGTGTATAAGGTTAAGTGGCATAATTAAATTGTTTATCTAAGAAAATGTTTGCAGATAAAAAATAGTTTTGGGTTGGTAATACAAGTTAGGATAGAAAGTAAATTAGGTACAGATCTTTGCAGTCACCAAGACAGGATAGAAAATTGAGTACTTTTTCTGGTTTTTCCAAATGCAAATGGACTGGACATTGTGAATATAATTCTTACCCAATAATTCTTCTTATTGTATATAGCTATACTGTGTTAGAGTTAAAACCTTCCATTTTTATTTAGACAAAAAAGGGGAAATATTGTGGGATAGTTTGATCACATTCTTGTGGTGATATTGTGTTCCCCAATATATTGTTCACCTTAGACTTATCTGGGGTCAGAGAATAGAACAGCTTGCTAGATAGACATAGAGGCTAGAAAATGGTGGCACACGCACACCTTTAATCCTAGCATTCTGGAGGCAGAGATCCATCTGGATTTCTGTCAATTCAAAATTACACTGGAAACAGCCAGGCATGGAGACCCATGCCTTTAATCCCAGGAAGTGATGGCTGGAAGCAGAAAGGTATATAAGGTGTGAGGACCAGGAACTAGAGCCTGGTTAAGCTTTTAGGCTTTTAGCAGCAGTTCAGCTGAGATCCATTCAGATGAGGAATCAGGTTTTCCAGTTTGAGAAAATGAGATCAGCTGAGGAATTGGTGAGGTGATGTTAGCTGTGGCTGGTTCTGTTTCTCTGATCGTTCAGCATTCACCCCAAACCAAAAATTAAATTCTGTACATTAATGTCACAGCCTTGAGATAGACAGCAGTCAGGGCTACATTAAAATGAACTCTTTCTGGTCCTCCATAGAAGCATTTGTGGCCTGCTGAGCCAGCTTGCTTGGAGGCAAATGAAGCCTTATTCTGAAGTTAGAATAGCTCAGAATAGCTGTTTGCTTAAGAACATCATTCATAGTATGAATACGTGACTTTCCTATGCCTTTTTTTCTATTTGTGTTCTATGTCCTTTGTACATGTGGCATTGATGCATTTTTATATGTATCTTTTATGTCATACATTATGATCTATTTATCTTGTAAATCATGCATTATGTTATATTTATATTTAGATCATGACACATGATCTAAAAGATAGTTTTGCTCTATAAATCTCCATCTGCCTAAGTTGCTAGACTTGCACTCTCCTGTCCCTATTTAAATTGTTCAACATTTAACCTCAGGCCAGAACCTAAAAGAGACTTCAGGATGACAGCATATGTGGCATGCAAAGTCTGTGCCAGACCAGCTTCTCTTTTAACCTTAACCACCACTTGATGCATACTGTTATTTAAGATATTTTGGTTTATTAAACTTTTAAATGTGTGGAATAATTTATTCCTGGGAAGGCATATTAATTCTATAACAGCAGTACTCCAGCCTTGTAGAAAATTTTTCTGAGACAAGTTTCTTATGTTGGATCAGGTAGCCTTGATCCCACTCCATCTCATCTTCTTGTCCTTGGGATTAAACCAACTACATTTTTTGATTAAAGAACTCAACTACCACTAAGTTTTAAAATTAAAAATTTGGGTCATATAGTCAACTGTCTATTTCAGTAACAGGAAGAGGATTTGTGTGTGCCTTCATGCCAGAATAGGTGGAATAGTTTATTGTGTACAGGGGGAAACAGGATAGGCAATCAGCTGCTGGAGTCACCATTATGAAATAGGACCTGACTGCAGCAGGATCAGTGATTTTATAATTTTCCAGCATGTATTGATCCATCATGTGAGTGAAGGCAGGCTAGATTTTGAATTTTCAACAAAGGAACTCTCCTATGCAGATATGTTCAATCCTGCTTGTCATGGTTACATTCATTAGTTGTATGCCAGGCCCCAGGTCTCAGCAGCTAACATTGCACATAGGGGCATGGTGAAATAATATCTTATTAATATCATTCCCTGTGGTAGTATTGTGTTCCCCAAAATATTGTGCACCCCAATAAACTTATCTGGGGTCAGAGACAGAACAGCCACTAGATACAAAGGCTAGAAAATGGTGCACTCACACCTTTAATCCTAGCATTCCAGAGGCAGAAATCCATGTGTTCAAGGATACAGCCAAGCATGGTGACTCACGCCTTTAATCCTAGAAAGTGAGCCTTTAATCCCAGGGAGTGGTGGTAGAAAGCAGAAAGGTATATACGGCATGAAGACCAGAAACTAGAAGCATTTGGCCTGGTTAAGCATTTGGCTGGTTAAGCTTTCAGGCTTCTAGCAGCAGTTCAGCTGAAACCCATTCTGGGTGAGGATTCAGAGGCCTCCAGTCTGAGGAAACAAGACCAGCTGAGGATCTGGCGAGGTGAGGTACCTGTGGCTTGTTCTGGTTCTCTGATCTTCCAGTTCACTCCAATACCTGGCTCAGGTTTGATTTTATTAATAAGAACTTTTAAGATTCATGCTACAATTCCCTCTACCAGAGAATGGTTTTCTCAACCTAGATGCCCCTTAATTGAAGAATGGATAAAGAAAATGTGGCATATATACACAATAGAGTACTACTCAGCAGTAAAAAACAATGATATCATGAAATTTGTAGGCAAATGAATGGAACTAGAAAATATCATCCTGAGTGAGGTAACCCAGACTCAGAAGGACAAACATAGTATGTACTCACTCATAGGTGGATACCAGATGTGAGGGAAGGGATGTCCAGATTGCAACCCACAGCTCCAGAGAGACTAGCGAACAGGGAAAGACCCTAGGAGGGACACATGAATGGCCCAGTGAAGAAGTGGATGAGATCTACATGAGCAGACTGGGAGTGGAGGGGGTGGAGGGTGAGGAGTGGGGGATGAGAACATAGGGAAATGGGAGGGTCGAGCTGGAATAGGGACAGAATGGGAGGGCAGGGAGAGAGATGCCATGATGGATGAGGACATCATGGGAATAGGAAGAGGCAAGGTGCTGGGGAGGCTCACAGGAATCTACAAGGATGACCCCACCTGGGAGTGCTGGCAGTGGTCTAGAGGGTACCTGGACTGGTCTACTCTGGTGACCAGCCTAGTGAATACCCGACCCACCATCATAGAGCCTTTGTCCAGTGACTGATGGAGGCAGATGCAGAGATTCACGGCCAGGTGCCAGGCTGATCTCCAGGAATCCAATCGATGAGAGAAAGGAGGGATTCTGCAGGCAGGAGACATTGAGATCATGATGGGAAGATGTGCAGAGATGACTGGCCACACTGGTGGAAGCCCATGAATGGTAGACTAGTGGCTATGGAGCCCCCATGGGACTGGACTAGGTCCTTTGGATATGGAAGATGGTTGTTTGGCTTGAACTGTGTGGGGGGACACCTAGATAGGGGGATCAGGATCCATCCCTGGTGCATGGGCAGGCTTTTGGGAGCCCAGTGCCAGTGGTGGGTGGTGTGATGCCTTGCGCAGCCTTGGTGCAGTGGGGAGGGGTTTGGACTTGCCTAGGATCAGTGTGCCGGGCTCTGCTGACTCCCCATGGGAGACCTTGATTTGGGGGATGTGAGGATGTGGGGTGGCTTGGAAGGGAGGGCTGGGGGGTGAGAGGAAGAGGGAGATGGGATCTGTGGGAGGTATGTAGAGTGAGTAGAAAATTTCTTAATAAAAAACTGAAAAAAAAAACCAAAGATGAATTTAAAAGAATTCTCATTTTTGTATAATAAAAAACTAAATTACAAAAAAAAAGAAATTATAACCAGAGAACAGAAGAAGCTTGTTATTAAGTTAGGCAACATCAAAGTAATGCATTAAATAAATGCTTGGGATGTAGAAGGGGAAATAACAACATGCTAATTTATTCATCTTTTATAACAAGTGTCTAAAATTAAAATTTTGCTTAAAACTTTATCTTAATATTTATATTTTTCTTAATTTTGCAGGTTATTTTAGGAACCAATATTTCTTGTTTGAAAAAACACCTATCTGATATTCAGAAGTTCTATGTCATTCCTTGAGTTTCTTACTGTATTATTTAAAATTCTAGTTCATTAAATTTAATATATTTTAGTGAAAATGCTGAAAAAAAAAACAAAGTCAGTATAGCTATGTTTTTTCAATTCTTTATATCTTTTTTAAAAAGACAATTATTTGTTTTACTTTTAAAATTTGATTTTCTTTAAATGCATCACTGCTGTAATCTCTTATTTTTTCTGTTCCCCATTGTTTTCAGGTCATTAAGAAATTCTTTGCATTTTCTTCAAGTGCTATTGATTCTTTATTTCTGCTGAGAGCAATGTTTCCTGTAACTTAGGCTTGCCTCACACTATGCAGTTGAGAATTGCTTTGAATACCTAATCCTGCTTCTGCTGCCCATTGCTGAAAAGAAAGTACTGCTACTGCTTCAAGGCTGGACCTTAACTGGTCAGTGAGAAGGAAAAATAGACCAGTAAGTGAGTGTCCTCCAACTTCTCTCAATTTTATTGCAAAGTAACAAACATAGAGGGACCTGTGTAAGAAATGAGTTCACTGATCAATTTTAAAGCAGGTGTAGTTCCAGGACAGAAAGGGATGGGCAAGAAGGAGTGTGAAAGCTTTCATCCTTTGATTGTAGCTCACATTGGAAATAACTAGTGAGGTAATCAATTTTAGATGATTATTAATTGTTGTGACTAGCCATTTCTTGCATCCACAGAACAGGGAATCAAGAATCTGGATAAAGAACTGAACTTATCATGAAGCCAAAATACAATAGTTACACTAGTTTGACCAAAATAGAACTGGTACCCTAACCCGAAGGTCTGTATAGACAGGCAGTGATGAGGAAGTCATGTAGCTTGGCTTAGAGCCAATGAGAAGGCAGAACAGAAAGGCAATAAAAACACAAGTCAGGAAGGAAGAAACTTTCTGGCGAAGCGATGGTTGGTGAGGTAGTAAGATAAGGTAGTCATGGCTCTCTGATATCTTTGGCTATTTCCTCTGTATTTGGCTCTGTGATTCTTATTTACTAAGACTTTAAAATTTGTCTGCAGATGTGTCTGCCTTTATCTGTTTCTTTGTCTTTTTCCTTTGCAGCTCTTAATATTTTTTCTTTATTCTATATGTTTAGTGGTTTGATTGTTATGTGGCAAGGGAACTTTTTCTTTGATCCAGTCTATTTGGTGTTCTGTAAGCTTATTATACCTTCATAGGCATTTCCTTCTTTAGGTTGGGAAAGTTTTCTTCTATGATTTTTTGAATATATTTCCTGTGCCTTTGAATTGGTATTTGTCTCCTATCCTTATTATTCTTAGGTTTGGTCTGTTCATGGTGTCCTAGATTTCCTGGATGTTTTGTGTTATGACTTTTTTGGCTTTAGTGTTTTCTTTAACTGACAAATCTATTTCCTCTATTTTATCTTCAACACCAAAGATTCTCTTTTCCATCTCTTGCATTCTTTTTGTTATGCTTGCATCTGTAGTTTGTGTTCATTTACTCGGATTTTCTATTCTCAGCATTCCCTCAATTTGTATCTCTATTGCTACTATGTCATTTGTCAAATCTTGGACTGTTTCCTTCACCTATTTAATTGCTTTTTCTTGGTTTTCTTTGCATTTTTAAGGGATTTATTGCTTTCCTCCAATTTTTTGTTTGTCTTTTCTTCAATTTCTTTAAGCAAAATTTTCATTTCCTCTTTAAAGGTCTCTATCTTCTTAAAGTCAGTTAGGGTTAGGGTTTAGGGTTAGGAGGTTAGGGTTCGGGGTTCGGGGTTCAGGATGAGGGTGAGGGTAAGGGTGAGGGTGAGGGTTAAGGGTTAAGGGTTAAGGGTTAAGGGTTAAGGGTTAAGGGTTAGGGTTAGGGTTAGGGTTAGGGTTAGGGTTAGGGTTAGGGTTAGGGTTAGGGTTAGGGTTAGGGTTAGGGTTTAGGGTTAGGGTTAGGGTTAGGGTTTAGGGTTTAGGGTTTAGGGTTTAGGGTTTAGGGTTTAGGGTTTAGGGTTAGGGTTAGGGTTAGGGTTAGGGTTAGGGTTAGGGTTAGGGTTTAGGGTTTAGGGTTTAGGGTTTAGGGTTAGGGTTAGGGTTAGGGTTAGGGTTAGGGTTAGGGTTTAGGGTTTAGGGTTTAGGGTTAGGGTTAGGGTTAGGGTTAGGGTTAGGGTTAGGGTTAGGGTTAGGGTTAGGGTTTAGGGTTTAGGGTTTAGGGTTTAGGGTTTAGGGTTAGGGTTAGGGTTAGGGTTTAGGGTTAGGGTTGGGGTTGGGGTTGGGGTTAGGGGTTAGGGGTTAGGGTTAGGGTTAGGGTTAGGGTTAGGGTTAGGGTTAGGGTTAGGGTTAGGGTTAGGGTTAGGGTTAGGGTTAGGGTTAGGGTTAGGGTTAGGGTTAGGGTTAGGGTTAGGGTTAGGGTTAGGGTTAGGGTTAGGGTTAGGGTTAGGGTTAGGGTTAGGGTTAGGGTTAGGGTTAGGGTTAGGGTTAGGGTTAGGGTTAGGGTTAGGGTTAGGGTTAGGGTTAGGGTTAGGGTTAGGGTTAGGGTTAGGGTTTAGGGTTTAGGGTTTAGGGTTTAGGGTTTAGGGTTTAGGGTTTAGGGTTAGGGTTAGGGTTAGGGTTAGGGTTAGGGTTAGGGTTAGGGTTAGGGTTAGGGTTAGGGTTAGGGTTAGGGTTAGGGTTAGGGTTAGGGTTAGGGTTAGGGTTAGGGTTAGGGTTAGGGTTAGGGTTAGGGTTAGGGTTAGGGTTAGGGTTAGGGTTAGGGTTAGGGTTAGGGTTAGGGTTAGGGTTAGGGTTAGGGTTAGGGTTAGGGTTAGGGTTAGGGTTAGGGTTAGGGTTAGGGTTAGGGTTAGGGTTAGGGTTAGGGTTAGGGTTAGGGTTAGGGTTAGGGTTAGGGTTAGGGTTAGGGTTAGGGTTAGGGTTAGGGTTAGGGTTAGGGTTAGGGTTAGGGTTAGGGTTAGGGTTAGGGTTAGGGTTAGGGTTAGGGTTAGGGTTAGGGTTAGGGTTAGGGTTAGGGTTAGGGTTAGGGTTAGGGTTAGGGTTAGGGTTAGGGTTAGGGTTAGGGTTAGGGTTAGGGTTAGGGTTAGGGTTAGGGTTAGGGTTAGGGTTAGGGTTAGGGTTAGGGTTAGGGTTAGGGTTAGGGTTAGGGTTAGGGTTAGGGTTAGGGTTAGGGTTAGGGTTAGGGTTAGGGTTAGGGTTAGGGTTAGGGTTAGGGTTAGGGTTAGGGTTAGGGTTAGGGTTAGGGTTAGGGTTAGGGTTAGGGTTAGGGTTAGGGTTAGGGTTAGGGTTAGGGTTAGGGTTAGGGTTAGGGTTAGGGTTAGGGTTAGGGTTAGGGTTAGGGTTAGGGTTAGGGTTAGGGTTAGGGTTAGGGTTAGGGTTAGGGTTAGGGTTAGGGTTAGGGTTAGGGTTAGGGTTAGGGTTAGGGTTAGGGTTAGGGTTAGGGTTAGGGTTAGGGTTAGGGTTAGGGTTAGGGTTAGGGTTAGGGTTAGGGTTAGGGTTAGGGTTAGGGTTAGGGTTAGGGTTAGGGTTAGGGTTAGGGTTAGGGTTAGGGTTAGGGTTAGGGTTAGGGTTAGGGTTAGGGTTAGGGTTAGGGTTAGGGTTAGGGTTAGGGTTAGGGTTAGGGTTAGGGTTAGGGTTAGGGTTAGGGTTAGGGTTAGGGTTAGGGTTAGGGTTAGGGTTAGGGTTAGGGTTAGGGTTAGGGTTAGGGTTAGGGTTAGGGTTAGGGTTAGGGTTAGGGTTAGGGTTAGGGTTAGGGTTAGGGTTAGGGTTAGGGTTAGGGTTAGGGTTAGGGTTAGGGTTAGGGTTAGGGTTAGGGTTAGGGTTAGGGTTAGGGTTAGGGTTAGGGTTAGGGTTAGGGTTAGGGTTAGGGTTAGGGTTAGGGTTAGGGTTAGGGTTAGGGTTAGGGTTAGGGTTAGGGTTAGGGTTAGGGTTAGGGTTAGGGTTAGGGTTAGGGTTAGGGTTAGGGTTAGGGTTAGGGTTAGGGTTAGGGTTAGGGTTAGGGTTAGGGTTAGGGTTAGGGTTAGGGTTAGGGTTAGGGTTAGGGTTAGGGTTAGGGTTAGGGTTAGGGTTAGGGTTAGGGTTAGGGTTAGGGTTAGGGTTAGGGTTAGGGTTAGGGTTAGGGTTAGGGTTAGGGTTAGGGTTAGGGTTAGGGTTAGGGTTAGGGTTAGGGTTAGGGTTAGGGTTAGGGTTAGGGTTAGGGTTAGGGTTAGGGTTAGGGTTAGGGTTAGGGTTAGGGTTAGGGTTAGGGTTAGGGTTAGGGTTAGGGTTAGGGTTAGGGTTAGGGTTAGGGTTAGGGTTAGGGTTAGGGTTAGGGTTAGGGTTAGGGTTAGGGTTAGGGTTAGGGTTAGGGTTAGGGTTAGGGTTAGGGTTAGGGTTAGGGTTAGGGTTAGGGTTAGGGTTAGGGTTAGGGTTAGGGTTAGGGTTAGGGTTAGGGTTAGGGTTAGGGTTAGGGTTAGGGTTAGGGTTAGGGTTAGGGTTAGGGTTAGGGTTAGGGTTAGGGTTAGGGTTAGGGTTAGGGTTAGGGTTAGGGTTAGGGTTAGGGTTAGGGTTAGGGTTAGGGTTAGGGTTAGGGTTAGGGTTAGGGTTAGGGTTAGGGTTAGGGTTAGGGTTAGGGTTAGGGTTAGGGTTAGGGTTAGGGTTAGGGTTAGGGTTAGGGTTAGGGTTAGGGTTAGGGTTAGGGTTAGGGTTAGGGTTAGGGTTAGGGTTAGGGTTAGGGTTAGGGTTAGGGTTAGGGTTAGGGTTAGGGTTAGGGTTAGGGTTAGGGTTAGGGTTAGGGTTAGGGTTAGGGTTAGGGTTAGGGTTAGGGTTAGGGTTAGGGTTAGGGTTAGGGTTAGGGTTAGGGTTAGGGTTAGGGTTAGGGTTAGGGTTAGGGTTAGGGTTAGGGTTAGGGTTAGGGTTAGGGTTAGGGTTAGGGTTAGGGTTAGGGTTAGGGTTAGGGTTAGGGTTAGGGTTAGGGTTAGGGTTAGGGTTAGGGTTAGGGTTAGGGTTAGGGTTAGGGTTAGGGTTAGGGTTAGGGTTAGGGTTAGGGTTAGGGTTAGGGTTAGGGTTAGGGTTAGGGTTAGGGTTAGGGTTAGGGTTAGGGTTAGGGTTAGGGTTAGGGTTAGGGTTAGGGTTAGGGTTAGGGTTAGGGTTAGGGTTAGGGTTAGGGTTAGGGTTAGGGTTAGGGTTAGGGTTAGGGTTAGGGTTAGGGTTAGGGTTAGGGTTAGGGTTAGGGTTAGGGTTAGGGTTAGGGTTAGGGTTAGGGTTAGGGTTAGGGTTAGGGTTAGGGTTAGGGTTAGGGTTAGGGTTAGGGTTAGGGTTAGGGTTAGGGTTAGGGTTAGGGTTAGGGTTAGGGTTAGGGTTAGGGTTAGGGTTAGGGTTAGGGTTAGGGTTAGGGTTAGGGTTAGGGTTAGGGTTAGGGTTAGGGTTAGGGTTAGGGTTAGGGTTAGGGTTAGGGTTAGGGTTAGGGTTAGGGTTAGGGTTAGGGTTAGGGTTAGGGTTAGGGTTAGGGTTAGGGTTAGGGTTAGGGTTAGGGTTAGGGTTAGGGTTAGGGTTAGGGTTAGGGTTAGGGTTAGGGTTAGGGTTAGGGTTAGGGTTAGGGTTAGGGTTAGGGTTAGGGTTAGGGTTAGGGTTAGGGTTAGGGTTAGGGTTAGGGTTAGGGTTAGGGTTAGGGTTAGGGTTAGGGTTAGGGTTAGGGTTAGGGTTAGGGTTAGGGTTAGGGTTAGGGTTAGGGTTAGGGTTAGGGTTAGGGTTAGGGTTAGGGTTAGGGTTAGGGTTAGGGTTAGGGTTAGGGTTAGGGTTAGGGTTAGGGTTAGGGTTAGGGTTAGGGTTAGGGTTAGGGTTAGGGTTAGGGTTAGGGTTAGGGTTAGGGTTAGGGTTAGGGTTAGGGTTAGGGTTAGGGTTAGGGTTAGGGTTAGGGTTAGGGTTAGGGTTAGGGTTAGGGTTAGGGTTAGGGTTAGGGTTAGGGTTAGGGTTAGGGTTAGGGTTAGGGTTAGGGTTAGGGTTAGGGTTAGGGTTAGGGTTAGGGTTAGGGTTAGGGTTAGGGTTAGGGTTAGGGTTAGGGTTAGGGTTAGGGTTAGGGTTAGGGTTAGGGTTAGGGTTAGGGTTAGGGTTAGGGTTAGGGTTAGGGTTAGGGTTAGGGTTAGGGTTAGGGTTAGGGTTAGGGTTAGGGTTAGGGTTAGGGTTAGGGTTAGGGTTAGGGTTAGGGTTAGGGTTAGGGTTAGGGTTAGGGTTAGGGTTAGGGTTAGGGTTAGGGTTAGGGTTAGGGTTAGGGTTAGGGTTAGGGTTAGGGTTAGGGTTAGGGTTAGGGTTAGGGTTAGGGTTAGGGTTAGGGTTAGGGTTAGGGTTAGGGTTAGGGTTAGGGTTAGGGTTAGGGTTAGGGTTAGGGTTAGGGTTAGGGTTAGGGTTAGGGTTAGGGTTAGGGTTAGGGTTAGGGTTAGGGTTAGGGTTAGGGTTAGGGTTAGGGTTAGGGTTAGGGTTAGGGTTAGGGTTAGGGTTAGGGTTAGGGTTAGGGTTAGGGTTAGGGTTAGGGTTAGGGTTAGGGTTAGGGTTAGGGTTAGGGTTAGGGTTAGGGTTAGGGTTAGGGTTAGGGTTAGGGTTAGGGTTAGGGTTAGGGTTAGGGTTAGGGTTAGGGTTAGGGTTAGGGTTAGGGTTAGGGTTAGGGTTAGGGTTAGGGTTAGGGTTAGGGTTAGGGTTAGGGTTAGGGTTAGGGTTAGGGTTAGGGTTAGGGTTAGGGTTAGGGTTAGGGTTAGGGTTAGGGTTAGGGTTAGGGTTAGGGTTAGGGTTAGGGTTAGGGTTAGGGTTAGGGTTAGGGTTAGGGTTAGGGTTAGGGTTAGGGTTAGGGTTAGGGTTAGGGTTAGGGTTAGGGTTAGGGTTAGGGTTAGGGTTAGGGTTAGGGTTAGGGTTAGGGTTAGGGTTAGGGTTAGGGTTAGGGTTAGGGTTAGGGTTAGGGTTAGGGTTAGGGTTAGGGTTAGGGTTAGGGTTAGGGTTAGGGTTAGGGTTAGGGTTAGGGTTAGGGTTAGGGTTAGGGTTAGGGTTAGGGTTAGGGTTAGGGTTAGGGTTAGGGTTAGGGTTAGGGTTAGGGTTAGGGTTAGGGTTAGGGTTAGGGTTAGGGTTAGGGTTAGGGTTAGGGTTAGGGTTAGGGTTAGGGTTAGGGTTAGGGTTAGGGTTAGGGTTAGGGTTAGGGTTAGGGTTAGGGTTAGGGTTAGGGTTAGGGTTAGGGTTAGGGTTAGGGTTAGGGTTAGGGTTAGGGTTAGGGTTAGGGTTAGGGTTAGGGTTAGGGTTAGGGTTAGGGTTAGGGTTAGGGTTAGGGTTAGGGTTAGGGTTAGGGTTAGGGTTAGGGTTAGGGTTAGGGTTAGGGTTAGGGTTAGGGTTAGGGTTAGGGTTAGGGTTAGGGTTAGGGTTAGGGTTAGGGTTAGGGTTAGGGTTAGGGTTAGGGTTAGGGTTAGGGTTAGGGTTAGGGTTAGGGTTAGGGTTAGGGTTAGGGTTAGGGTTAGGGTTAGGGTTAGGGTTAGGGTTAGGGTTAGGGTTAGGGTTAGGGTTAGGGTTAGGGTTAGGGTTAGGGTTAGGGTTAGGGTTAGGGTTAGGGTTAGGGTTAGGGTTAGGGTTAGGGTTAGGGTTAGGGTTAGGGTTAGGGTTAGGGTTAGGGTTAGGGTTAGGGTTAGGGTTAGGGTTAGGGTTAGGGTTAGGGTTAGGGTTAGGGTTAGGGTTAGGGTTAGGGTTAGGGTTAGGGTTAGGGTTAGGGTTAGGGTTAGGGTTAGGGTTAGGGTTAGGGTTAGGGTTAGGGTTAGGGTTAGGGTTAGGGTTAGGGTTAGGGTTAGGGTTAGGGTTAGGGTTAGGGTTAGGGTTAGGGTTAGGGTTAGGGTTAGGGTTAGGGTTAGGGTTAGGGTTAGGGTTAGGGTTAGGGTTAGGGTTAGGGTTAGGGTTAGGGTTAGGGTTAGGGTTAGGGTTAGGGTTAGGGTTAGGGTTAGGGTTAGGGTTAGGGTTAGGGTTAGGGTTAGGGTTAGGGTTAGGGTTAGGGTTAGGGTTAGGGTTAGGGTTAGGGTTAGGGTTAGGGTTAGGGTTAGGGTTAGGGTTAGGGTTAGGGTTAGGGTTAGGGTTAGGGTTAGGGTTAGGGTTAGGGTTAGGGTTAGGGTTAGGGTTAGGGTTAGGGTTAGGGTTAGGGTTAGGGTTAGGGTTAGGGTTAGGGTTAGGGTTAGGGTTAGGGTTAGGGTTAGGGTTAGGGTTAGGGTTAGGGTTAGGGTTAGGGTTAGGGTTAGGGTTAGGGTTAGGGTTAGGGTTAGGGTTAGGGTTAGGGTTAGGGTTAGGGTTAGGGTTAGGGTTAGGGTTAGGGTTAGGGTTAGGGTTAGGGTTAGGGTTAGGGTTAGGGTTAGGGTTAGGGTTAGGGTTAGGGTTAGGGTTAGGGTTAGGGTTAGGGTTAGGGTTAGGGTTAGGGTTAGGGTTAGGGTTAGGGTTAGGGTTAGGGTTAGGGTTAGGGTTAGGGTTAGGGTTAGGGTTAGGGTTAGGGTTAGGGTTAGGGTTAGGGTTAGGGTTAGGGTTAGGGTTAGGGTTAGGGTTAGGGTTAGGGTTAGGGTTAGGGTTAGGGTTAGGGTTAGGGTTAGGGTTAGGGTTAGGGTTAGGGTTAGGGTTAGGGTTAGGGTTAGGGTTAGGGTTAGGGTTAGGGTTAGGGTTAGGGTTAGGGTTAGGGTTAGGGTTAGGGTTAGGGTTAGGGTTAGGGTTAGGGTTAGGGTTAGGGTTAGGGTTAGGGTTAGGGTTAGGGTTAGGGTTAGGGTTAGGGTTAGGGTTAGGGTTAGGGTTAGGGTTAGGGTTAGGGTTAGGGTTAGGGTTAGGGTTAGGGTTAGGGTTAGGGTTAGGGTTAGGGTTAGGGTTAG